>NC_071393.1:23184315-23865149 GCF_022682495.2 Desmodus rotundus | reverse complement strand
CTCAGTGCTAGTTATCATATAACTTATTAGTTCTATATTTCCTTTAGTCTAATCTGCTTTTTCAGCCATTGATTGACCTTTTCTATGATGATTTTTAATTTCTAGAATTTCTACTTGGTTCTTTGTCAAGCTTGGTAGGTTTTAAAAAATTGTTTCTTAGTATTTTCTTGTACATTTTATTTCTTTAATGCTACATCTTCTAATGACATTAATACATTGTTATTACTATTTCATATTAAGTAAGATTTGTCTTGCTTTAAAAAAAACAAGGATCCTTTTTCAGCCACTCCTCCAATATGGGTTTGCATTTGCTCCTGGTGGGCCAAACTGAGAGCATGGAGATGCAATGAAGCATCACCTATTTGGGGGCCACACGGTGGAGAAAATAGGAATAAGGATAATTCAGGGGAATCCCCTGGAGCTGCTCTCCACCCTAAAGATTTAGGAGATCTCAACTTTATTTTATAATTAAGTCCTTTGTCCTTTCCCTGCTATAGAATCCCTCCAATCCCTGCTACTCAGCATTAGAAACAGCAACAGCACAGTACACACCAGTTGCCAGCGACTACGCCCATCACTTGCCAAGCTCACTGGACACTCCCTTAAATAGAGCGTCCTAAACAGATGTGATTAAAAAAGTGTTTACTGTGTAAAATCAACAGTCCTGTCCACTGCCTGCCAAGATGGAAAGTACTAAGAAGGTTAATGACACAGTGCCTGTGTGGTCACCTAACACGGTGACCATGCAGTTCAGGAATGTCAGGGACATGTGTTCCCTTGGACCTGGTCTTCACTCCGGGCTTCAGACCTCTCTGTCTGTGCCATCTTCCTGTGCAGCGGCACCTTGTCTCCTAACTTTTCACTGACAAGCCAGTAGAAATGACGCATGATTCCAGTGAAGTTTGCTACGGAAATCAAGTGTGCTTGGGAAAATGCCATAGTGGACAGACCCGTATGTGAAGAATGGAATTCATTGAAGGGGACGTTTCACTCAGAGGGCAAGGACGTACTGAGAAAAAAAAGTGTAAAGTGGGCTGATGTTTCTGTTGGGTGCAGGCTGTGTCGCTGGATGGAGAAAGCAAGTAATTTCGGTGAGAAATCTCTCTGGAGAATGCATCAGTCACTGCTTGAATTTCTATGAATCCCATAACAACTGGTGTCCGCTTTAATCAAAAGATAATGCTCTTTTGTCTTCCTCCATTTTTAAATTTCCCATCTATTTTCCAATTGAGCAAATTGTCTGGTCTTTCATATTAGAATCTGTATGAACCTAAAGCAATCTCTCTCCGGGCTTCTTGGAGACATTCTTATCTCGGGAGTCGGAAAAATGATGATGTGTAGAAGCTGAGATGCTTTAGTGGTAAAAAATGCTGAGTGTTCTGTAATCTCCTGTAGGAAGCTTTCTCATATTTCTAGGTCATGATTATTTCTCGACAACTGAAAATACTTTGCAGCTATAGTAAACATAATAATTCTTACTGTGCAAATTACCTTTGCACTGTGTCTCAGGATGTTGAAATTTACTTTTCTATATTTTTCTGTGAAATATTTTAGTCTATGTATATACTGAGCTGAATCATTTTTGCTGGCAATTATTTGAGAGAAGGAGGTGAATTTTGAAATGTATCCTTGGAATAGCCAAGAGATGCGATAGAAAATAAAACTGGGCACGAGACGTCTATTTCAGTATGATTTTAACATGTTGATGGAGGAGAGCTGAGATTGGTGAAAGAGAAAGCTCCTTTGTATCTAATCTGCTGCCCTATAAGGTTATTAAGGGGAGGGGTTAAGGCCGGTACTTCATGCCCTGGAGGAGGGATATGAGAAGCACTTCTGAAAGCTGTGACTATGCGGTCTAGGACTATGGAAAAACTCAAAGATGCAAGAGGTAACACTGGAAGTAATCCAATCAGAAAACCATAATGCATTTTGAGGAAGGAGGGGATAGTGAGCTTACTGTTTCATCACGCATGTTCTTGAAACAAAGTGAAATAAATTGATAAGTGTCTTGCTGAGTTTTCATGCAAAGAGGACTTTAAAAGTTTCAAAGGAGATTATTAATAACTGACAGATTGTAAAATGCCATTATATTTTAAAATTTAGCTTGGAGTTCTCAGTGGTGTTTACTGGCTAATACTTGTGTGATGTCAATGATTGATTTTGAAACGTTATTTTAAAGTGCAGCATGAAATTCCTTGCTGTGCTTGCTGAAATATTGTTAAGGATATTTCAAAATAGGTAATAAAGCTTAGTCTTTTATAGGAACTATAGGTTCAGGGAAATTTTTCTCTATTAGCAGTTTCAAAAATAGCTCTGCTTTGTCTGTTCAACAGATTCATTTTTACCTTACAGACATTCATTCACAAAAAAAAGCCTACTTACTGTTTACTATGTGTCAGCTGCTCTGCGAGGCTCTGAGGAGATAGCAATGAGTAAAATAGTCAAAACCCTTCAGGAAGCTCATATTCTAGTGGGGGAAGTAAGTAGATACTACATAACAAAAATGAGTAACACATACAGGGTTCCAGATGATGAAGAGTGTTACGGAGAAAATACACTAAAAGATGAAAGAAGAAAGGGAAGGGATGGTGGACTTAGGGGACCCACGGAGTCATCCGGGAGAGAAGGACATTTAAGTGAGCACTTACGAGCAAGTAGCATGCTTTCCATAGCTCAGAACATAAGAGAGAAAGCCACAGGCATATCTTTGGGCAGAACTTCCCCGGGGGAGGGAAGAGTGAGAACAGAAGCTCTGGTGGTACATGGGTGTAACATTTGAGTAGTAGCAAGGAGTCCTCAACAGCGGCTGAAGGACAAGCGCTAAGTGAGGCCGGGGGTGCATCGGCCTGCCCCAGCCTTACCGCCAGATGGAAAACACCAGCGATGGGGACAGGGAAAGCTTAATGTAAAGAAGTACTGATTATGACGGGAGGCTAGAGGAAGAGCAAGGAGAGACGCACGAGGGTGGAAAACGTTAAGGAGCACAGAAGCAGGAAACTGGGAACAGGGCCTCCACCAGCGCTGAAGCGGAGCCCCCCAGGAAGGAGCAAACCTGGAGGAGGCCAGCCTCCCCGGCCGAGCCGTGGACCTCGCTGGTGCGTCCAGAATGCTCCTCTGTTTAACCAATGTCAGAATGGTAGTCAGCACGAGAAGGTGTCTCCCACGGCAGAGTCTAGAGGGCAGGCCGTGAGGCAGGTTTGCCTGCATTCTGGATTGCAGTTTCAACTGTGTATTAGTCTCGCCACTCAAGCGTCGTGTCCTAAATACCTAACCCCTCTGTGCTTCTGTTGCCTTATCCGTAAAGGAACAATACTCCTTAATCACACAGGGTAACCATTGGGAGAATTAACAAACCAATCCCTGTATAGCTCTCACAACAATGCCCAGTACCTAATAAGCATTTATTAACTATTGTGATTGTCATTATTTGACAGATTTCACATTATTTTTATACTTCGCCAAAATGAACAGATGTTTATGGTCACGACTATTCATTACTTATGATGAATTTGTTCAGAAAAAAATGTCCCCCATTAGCCCTAAATGCAGCGGGCAGCTCAATTTAATTGCAAAGCTGATTGAAAAGAGTTGGTCCCTCCCTGCAAGCGAGTCCTCCCTAAATTCCTCCCAGGCATGGGCTTCAGGAACGAGGGTGACCACGTATACCCACCGGGTTTGAAAGGGAGGAGGGGGGGGTGAGATGGTATAGCCTTGTGTCAATGGAGCTGTCCTGGGGAATAGCCTTTGTTCCAGAAAGGGGACGGCTGCATAGCCATGGGGCCTGGGCTCCGCCTCTGGAGGAATGAACGCCCAATCCAAGTGCGTTAGCCCTTCTCCGTGCCTTTCCAATCAGCGCTGCAAAAGTAAACAGTTTATACATTCGAAGTAACCCTAGACTACGCTCACCAATTATTTTATAAGTATTCCTCGGACACAAACTTGTTTCCACGCTCCTCCGTCCACATCCACAGCAGCTGTCTGCCCTGCGCGGCTGGAGTGGGGGAGTAGCCTGCTTGGGCCCAGTACTGCTTCAAGGAGGAGGGTATCGGTGCCTGTCACTCTCTGGTACAGTTTTCTGTCCTTAGGTCCCCCTCTCTGTAAAGGCCTCCTACCTCTCCAGCTGATGGGGGTTTTCCGTTCCTGGTGTACTCTTACAGGGGCGGCTGTCCAGGGAAGCAGATGCCCTTGGCCTTAAGTGAAGCAGCAGCAGAGCTAATACTGGCTCATCTCCTCTAGTCAGATCCCCGGAATAAAAAAATATCGACCTCTGCTGAGCACACACTACAGGCTAGAGATTGTATATGTATTTTTAATTTATATTAATGTAAAGTATGGTGGGTATTAGTAATTGTTCTTTAAAAAGAGACAGCTGGGTCCATGATTACACAACCAAGTCAGCATAGGAAATGTCTCTGAAACGCCGCTCACCTCATCCCAAAGCCACCCTTTTTCTACTATGACCTGTTTCCTAAAGGACAGGGAGCATGCGTTTCACAACTTGAGTGCTGGGTCTGGTACAAGGACAGTCACGAGGACCATTGCCAGTCACCCTAAGGAATCACCCAGGCAGGCACGGATTGTGCCACAAAGCTAGTAGGTGACTACTCTTGGTTACAGAGCTGGAAAGTGATAGAGCTGATGTTTGAACTCAGGTCTCATCCCCGAAGCACGTTCTTTCCAATTTGCATCGCCGCTTGTCATCCAAGTCAACAATCTTCTCATCCCATTGGATTCCATCTTCTCCAGCCTTCCCACCGTCTGCAGCTAGCATCTGAGCACATTACATTTTTCCCCTAAAAAACTAATTTTCTTACCTCATTGGGCAGAGTTATGTAGTTTCTTTCCCAATATTTTTCTCTCTCACTAATCTGGGAGTTGTCTTTTTTTAAAAAAATCTTGCTTCCTCTTTTTAAAGAAAAGATTATTATATGGAAGATTTTTCTTTAGAAGACCTCATTAAAAACTACTACTCCTTTAAGGTTATTTTGTCCTTAGTTAAGACTCTTCCAAACTCCTTTGGGATTTCAAAGTTGACTGGATTTTTCTTAAGTCTGGGATAAGTATGAGTTCTAGGATAAGACACTTGAAAGCTCTAATGAGTTGTATAAATATGTATTTTTGGCTTGCATCTGAAATCCTTTGTACTCTTCACACCTCTGATAAATTATAGGTTAAAGGGAGATTAATGTGGAGGAGGATTGAGAGGATTAACAAATCTAATTTTATCAGAAATTATATCAGAGTTAGATGAGAAGGTGAGGGCATGGAGATGAAGTACCATTATTCATATAAATCCTCCCCAACAAGCTTCTTACTAGAAAGAAAGAGAATTCTCTTAATCTAACCTAAGCCCAAACCAAAGGCCAGATGAAGGTTGTAGAAGCTCTCAGTAATACTTAGGATTCAAAGTTGGTATCAACCTAAAATTAAGTTAATGGCTTCAGAGTTAATATTACATGTTTGTAGTATGTAGGGTTTGTTGCAGAAGTGGTGAACCTATGGAGTAATATTTCTAAATGCCCAAATCCATCTTCTCTCAAATCCTACTAACTCTAGGTAAGATGTTAACTAGTCATACTCTAAAATTGATGTAAAACAAAATGAAAAATAGAGGAAATTGATAATAGCACTGGTTATGGTTGTCAAATAAGTAATAGCGCTACTTCTTAGTTAATAAGAGTCCTTTTGAATTTATTTTTCAATTATAGTTAACATACAATAGTAGTTTCAGGTGTGCAACATAGTGATTATGCAGTTGTATACCTTACAGGGCGATCACTCCCAGAAGTCTGGAATCCATCTGATGCCACAGGTACTCATCCCAATACTACTGACTGCGTTCCCTATGCTGTGCTTCATGTCCCCATACCGTTTATAACTGGAAATTTGTACTTTTCAACCCCCTTTACCTCTTCACCTGCCCCCCAGCCTCCTCCCATTCGGTGAGCATTCATTTGTTCTAGGAGTCTGTTTTATTTTGGTTTTTAGATTTTGCACACAAGTGAAAGCTTCTGGAAGTTATATTTCTCTGTCTGACTTAGTTCACTTAACACAATACCCCCCAGGTCCACTCATGTTGTTGCAAGTGGCAAGATTTTATTCTTTTTTGTGGCCAAGTATTATTCTATGGTATGTACACACCACTTCTTTATTTGTTCATGTATCAGTGGACGCTTAGGTGGCTTCCATATCTTGGCTATTGCAAATAATGCTGCAGTGAACATAGGGGTGCATATATCTTTTTGAATTAGTGTTTTGGATTTTTCATATAAATCTCTGAAGTGGAATTGCTGAGTTATAGAACAGTTCAACTTTTTAACTTTTGAGGGTCCCTCTCCACACTGTTTTCCATAGTGGCTGCACCAATTTGCATTCCCACCAACAGTACATTAAGTTTCCCTTTTCTTCACATTTTCACCAACACTTGCCTGCTGATTTATTGATAACAGTCATTCTGAAGAGGTGTGAGGTGATATCTCATTGTGGTTTCAATTTGAAAGTCCCTGATGACTGGTGATGCTGAGCATCTTTCCATACGTCTGTTGGCCAGCTGTGTGTCCTCTTTGGATAAATGTATATACCCATGTCTTCTGCCCATTTTTTAACTGGATATTTTTTGGTGTTCAGCTGTATGAGTTCTTTATATATTTCAGATATCAACCCCATATCAGTGAATCATTGGCAAATATTTTCTCCCGTTGGGTAGGTTGCCTTTCTGCTTTGTGACGGTTTCCTTCACTGTGTAAAAACTGAATGTACAATGTTGTAGAGACAGTCTCTTCCACAAACGGGGGGTGTCGGGAAAAAACTGGATAGATACATAGAAAAAAATGAAACTAGACCACTAAACCACTTTCTTACACCATATATAAAAAATAAACTCAAAATGAATGAAAGAATTAAATATAAGACCTGAAACCATGAAACTCTGAAAGGAACATAAGCCATTAACTCTTTGACGTTGCTCTTAGCAATTTTTTGGATGTGCCTCCTCGGGCAAGGGAAACTAAAGGAAAAAATTAACAAATGGGACTACATCAAACTAAACATGGGTCCTTTCTTAAACTTTTCTGTAAAAGTCTAGGGCTAGAACGAAGGCATCGCGTCTGCTTCTCCCACAAGTGGACCCTACTCCTTGGTCCTTTCTCTTATGTTCCTTACCCCCATTTTATTGCTTGTCTGCCTCACCAGGGCATGACCCCCACCTTGACTGGGCGGTGTAAGTAATAGCTAATATGTATCAACTCTAACCACATGCTAGTGTTCTTCTAAGCACTTTTCCCAAAGACTATTTTATTAAAATCTCTTAAGACCCCTGTCAGGAAGGCAATATCATCATAGTTATTTTACACATGAGGAAATCCAGACCCAGATAGGTTAAGTAACTTGAAAGGTCATACAACTTCCAAGTGGGTTTGAACAAGATTTGAACTTGGAAACTCTGGCGCCAGGGTCCGAACTCTAAACTACCAAGTTATACGGCCTCAGTAAATAGGTGTTGAATAAATGCCTGTAGTCTACATAAGTGATTTTCAATTGGTGTGCCACAAGAATTTTTATTTTTATTTTTTATAATTTTGTTATTGTTGGTCAAATACAGTTGTTTCCATTTTCCCCCTTACCACACTCCCTGTCCCACCCATCCCCTCACAAGAGTTGTTAAACTATGCAATATCTGACTGTAGTCAGGAGTAGTGACCTCTTTTCCCTTAGACCAGGGGCGCCAAATGCATTTTTCCCGGGGGCCGCGTCAGCCTCGTAGTTGCCTTCAAAGGGCTGAATGTAATTTTAGGACTGAATAAATGTAACTACTTCTTAACTAGGGGCAACGGGCTCTACGTTAGGCCCTTTGAAGGCAACCATGAGGCTGACGTGCCCCCTGGTGAAAATGAGTTTGACACCCCTGTCTTTGATTGTCAAATAAAAACTGGTGACAGCCAACACAACAATAGCCACCTAGTGTGAATGAATCAAAATTATACCTAATTTTTTGTCAGATCAGCAAAAAGTATATTTTTTGGTGTGCTGCAGAATTTTAGTAATTAGTTTGTGTGTGCCATGAGATGAAAACAGTGGAAAATCACTGGTCTACAGTAATATATTATATATGGGCATATTCTACATGCAATAATTCAGCATACTTGTATATATTTATATTATGCATGTAATATCTATGTAGTATATATAGTTTACTTTATCTTAAGGTTGCTAACATATGATATGCACTCAATATTTATTCAAAAATATATATGGTACCTGATTATAGAATAATTGCACAAATATTTATCAGGGTAACATAGTATATATTGTGATATATGTACGTGTATGCATATAATAAATAGATATTACTGTCTTGTTATTAGTAATAGCAATATTTAGTGAATGAATGAATGGGTGAACACATAACCCCTGTACTCAGTTTAGCCTGGTGCCTCCTGGACTTTCTCGCCTTTCCCCTGACCCTGCTACTCTGGTGTCTTTCACATGGTCCAGACAAGTGCATTCAGGCTGTTCATAGAGAGGCGAGGCAACAGAAGCCTCTACACACTCAAGTACAAGGACAAATGCTCTTTACTCTGGTAACTTCCTATCACTAGTTTTTGTTGTTGTTGTTTTTTTTAATGATGACAAGCAGAACCAGTGACTTGTAAGCTGTAGGTAATAACCTCATAATTATGACCAAATTTACTTTTCTCAAAAAGAAGCAGAATTTTGGCCGAAGACATAGCATCACCTCCTAAAAACCACGTATTAGCTTTGCCTGCAAAGGACCATTTTACTAGCCTTGCCTGCGGAGAGACACACGTATGACTCACCTTGTATTGTGACAATAAAATGAGAGATAAAGAAATGACAACAAAATCCCCTATGTTATTTGTTTTTAATAAGAACAAATCTACGGTTTTGGTCAGACAATAAACTGAAGACTGATGTCGGAGCCTGGGAATGTCCACCCTGTCGATTCAGATCGTGGAACTCAGGCAACATTCCCAGGTTGGGAAGTGGGGAAGAGATGACCTTTAGAACCAAGAATGAAGGAATTGAGAATCGTGATCATATATTACCTCATCCCGGAACCATAGTAGGCAGCTCCAGCTTGGACAAGGAAGGGTTCTCTCTATATATATTTCTTTGTTGGCCAAATAAAGTTGTTTATATTCACGCTGTTGCTTTAAGACCCCAGCCTTTAGCGAGAGCTTCCATTTTCCCAGAGCAGTTCAAATGAACATGGAATTGGAAACAGATGTGGGCTCCAGCGTGTTATTGCACAAGGGCGAATGGGGCACAGGGAGGGAAAGGAGGGGGAGGTGGCAGGGACCGCATGAAGGGACCTTCAGCAGCCCCAGGACTCTCATCACTCGAGGGGGTCTGAACTCCGAATTCCACCAGCCTGCACTCTGAAAATGAACTCCTAACAGAAAACAGATGGGAGTGGACCTCGGCATGGGGGAGGGGAAATGCAAGGAGGCCTGATGGGGAAAGTGTGGTGAGGAAGGTTAGAGAGTGAGCTGAGTTAGAAAAGTGTAGAGTGGAGGTTTATTAGCATTCCTTGTATAAGGAAATAAAAGTGCTTGAGGAGGTGATGGGAGCTGGGGGTGAGACAGGCCTAGAACCCCTAGAGCCTCCTGCAGACAGAATTCCCATTGATTTTGTCCTGCTGAGAAGAAACAATGACAATAAGAAGTTCCAAGACCAGGGAGAATAAAGCCAGACTTTTTTTTTTTTCTTTCTGCCTGGGAAACATCTCATCCAAACAGACCACTTGCTTTAGCAAATGCCAGTAGTCCTGATAAATCAAACTCACTGGAGTCAGCACAGTCCTCGTGTTACTCTCCATAAGGACTTTGTCTGCGCAGAAGCATGCCAAGGAGCGGGGAGCGTCTGCGGGGGGGGGGGGGGGGGGGGGGCGGAGAGAGCAGGCTTCGTGCAGAGTCTGGCCAACCCCACCTCCTAGGTCTGTCTGTCCTGGGAACCAGAGTTAATTCACTTCTGTTCTCTAGGACCAGCTTATCAGAGATTTGACAGTTCCCAGATTTGAATGAACCTTGTTTCCACTTTTTTTTTTTTTTTTTTTTTAAACAGCTTGATCCTCCCTCCTCAGAACTGAGAGGAAGAAATAAATAGCTATAGGACTGTGGTGAATTTAAGTAAGATGCCGTTTTGGGATTTTGCTATGTTGGGCTCTAAGAGAGCTGAGCCAGCTCTACATCCCTGGGGAGGGTTATTTGGCCCCTGATCCTTGTTTGGCAAGATAACTTTAAATGTCCTTATGCATACCATGTAATCATAAGGCAGTGCTTCTCAACGGGAGGGTGGGAGAGGAGGGGATTTGCCCCCTTAGAGACTTTGGCAATGTCCAAAGTGATTTTTGATTGTCCCAAATGGGGAGAGGTTACTATCTTTCCATGGGCAGAGGCCAAGGACCAGGCTAAATATCCTGGACTCAGAGGAGAGCGCCCCGCAGTGATGAGTGTCTGGCCTGAAATGTCAATCATATCAATGTGGACAAGATGTAACTAAGGTTTTTATGATCCTTGGACAATTTGGGGACAAGGATGGCGTGGATATATAAATTCAAGGATCATCCTTTAATCTTATTTTAGGGCCATTAACTTTAAAATCCTATGTCCCTCTCAAACAACTGGATGATGATAAAATAGCGGTAATAGATATTATTATATTGTACTATATGCCAGGTACTATTTCAAGCACTTTATGTATTAATAGACTTGTTTTTCACGATAACTGTTTGAGACAATCATTTTCCCAGCTCACAGAAGCAACTGGTGATCAGAGAAGTTTAGTAACATTTCTAAGGTCGCACAGCTAGTAAGTGTAAGGCCGGCTGCATGAGGGTTCGGCCTGTACAATTACACGGGCCTCATGCTCAGTTCTTGGTTTGATGCTGTGTCATACTCGTTTTAAGTTTCTTAATTGTCTTATCTGTAAACTTGTGTTTTATAATTGAAACTCTGTGGGATAACAGAGCGTAGGTGTGAGCAGAGAAGGTCTGTGTGACATAGGAATCTTCTCTTCCTTGCTGCCCGGTTCGCATGTGGTATACAGCGCGCACCCTGTCCCACGAGCTCAGGGTTCCAGCGGACCGACACAGAATGCATGGAGTTCGGAAGACTCCAAGCCAGTTCAAAGTAAGCATGCTACATCAATGAGCGAGAGAGCGGGGGCACTGCCATCCCCAGGAGGCCAGCCTTTCTATTCAAACCTGAACTTGCATCGAACACGGCAAGAAAGCAATGGCATTCTGAGACCAGGAATGCCCAGGCACCCCCTCACATCCGTTCTTACTCATGGTGCTCCCCTGTACCAGCCAACCGCTTATGCTTGGAGAGATGACATAGAGCAAAAATGAAAGGCTGGATGACCCATAATTCCTGCTTCTTTCAGTCTGTCCTCACTCAGAGTCAAAGCTAGAGAGTGTCGGCAGAATGTTCACATATCGAGAAGTGAAATAAACACAGTTGTTTGTTTCGTGCTGCGTGTCTACTGTTTTGGTAAGAACAAAATAATGTGCATGCATGAGCTATGAATATAAATTGGGTAATTTCCATAATTCCACAAACAATGTAAGACTGTTCTTATATTTGCATTTAAGTTGGTATTGCACAATAGAAAGATGAATAGTAAAAATGGTGCCAATAATTTAAAATGTCAATTTTGTTTATTGATACTGACATTAAATAGCAAATAAAATAGCACAATGTGCGCGAGAGAGAGACAGTAGAAGAAAAAAAGCTGACTTTTAGCATCTTTAGTGACACAGTTGCCCCAGTTTTTGGACAAGGGACCCTGCATTTTCACTCTGAGATGGGCTCTGCAAACCACGTGGCCAGCACTGAATGACAGAGTCGTGATCGGGACCCTGGCAGTGCGCAGTGCGGACCTGAAGCGCGCTCTCTGGTCTACCAGAACATCCACCTCCATTGTAGGGTTCGGTGTGATACAGATGAGCTAGACATTAAGATGAACATGTCATCTGTGCCTAGACACCTCCGAGAGTACAGATGCCACCAGTCCGTTGGGGTGGTGAGGGTGGGGTCCACTTCCTCTAAGCAGCGATTGCTGGTTTCAGTGGGCGGTGGTGAGTCTTACCCAAAGGGCCGCTTCCTGCGAAGCATCTCAAAGCTGTCTCATAGAGCAGCTCAACTCCCGTGTGCTGCACCCCCATTTGTGTGTTTCAGTATTATTACACTTTCCAGTGATCTATGACTCTAGTTGATAATAGCGGTAGATTTTGTTTATTGATCCCTGTGGTTTTACCTGTGTTATCTCATTTTGTATCTATTATCTCAAATTAATCTTCCCCATATCTTTGGAAGCTGTGAGTCCTTACTGGAACCCAAGTCTGAATGATTTCCTTGGCTGCTCTGCTTTAAAGGTGCTTGGCCTTTCTCTATTAGGTTTTTAGTTTAATATCGTTTGCAAAGGGAAATATGATTTAGGGCATTTCCTGTGACTTTTAACATATCCAGCAAAGTTGACATCTTTGGGAA
This sequence comes from Desmodus rotundus, assembly GCF_022682495.2. Lineage (NCBI taxonomy): Eukaryota > Metazoa > Chordata > Mammalia > Chiroptera > Phyllostomidae > Desmodus > Desmodus rotundus. The sequence goes on along the minus strand of NC_071393.1, from coordinate 23,852,637 downwards.
GCTGCATTTTTATAACACTTGTTAATTTGTAGCATCTTGGCTTAAAGTCAGTCATTGAAGTAACTTATAGAGCCCAAGAGAATTGCTCAGTAGCGCATTGTTGCAATAAGTATCAACGACCCAGAAACGCTTTCTTCTGGAATACATGAGCGTAGAAAGCTTGAAGTGAAAGAATTGTTGAGTGTTACACATGTTGGGGCATTTTGATGTGTTGGTGATGCCACTGGTTTTATCCTGTATGCAAACTTCAGTGAAATTGTTTAGGCTTTGCTTTAAAGTGTTTTGAAACTCCAAGGGAAACTGTCAAAGAAAGATAATTCTAAGAAAACTTGATCTAATAATCTACACTTATACACTTCCAGATTGCTAAAGAAATCACATTCATCTTCAGGAATCATACCTATAGTCTTTGATACAGTTCATAGTATGATGACTAAATTGTCACGCAGCTGCCTTAGAATCCGTGATGTAAGTGTGTATCTACCTGGCAGACCCAGCCACTCAAAGGTGTGGTTCAGTACACACCCCTCCAATGCAAGCTACTGAAGCAAGGGGGGGGGGGGGGGACGGTACAGAGGGTGCAACACCTTATTCTCTTCCAAGAATATATTTCCTTCAACTTTTTCAGAAGTGCAGAGAAACATAAAGCCCTTCGGAACATGATTATTTCTTAAATGTAAGGTCTATGCACACATCTTATTTTCATATTAGCTCTTTGACCTGTCTTAGTTTTGCTCCTTTTTCTTTTCCTTTTTGCCAATTTGTGTCAGTCAAGATACTGAAACAGTTATAGCTCATAGCTTAAAGAACCCTGTATAACCCGGCTCAATCGCAAGCACCTCCTCCTTTCTTTGCTTTTATCTCGGTTCATTTGTTAATTTATTCAACCTCCCCAAACCTCACTTTCTTCATCTATCAATGAAAATAACAAGCAATCCACCTACTCTATAGGGATGTGAAAAGATTACATGACAGAAACATGAACTGATTGGCACATAGTAAATGTTCAGTAAACCACTTCATGGTATTTATTACACTGTGGCCTTTCAACACTGACACAAGACAAATGATACGGCTAACTTAGTACTTAAATATTGGGGAGCGCTGTGCTAAAATCTGTCCCATCTCTGTGGATACCAACATACAACAATTATCAAAACACAGTGGCCAGCAGTACAATTATTTTCTGCGAGTTACTGGATTTATTTATTTGGTGTAGCATTCCATTTCATTGGAAAACTAGAAATTGGCATTTTAGAAATAAAATGTACATAAACACATATGCAGCAACCGTAGCTCTGTAATTTCTCAATTCGTGGATATGAAACATTTCAAATACCCTCTAAGGGACCCTTGTAATTGACAGGGGAACTTAAACACTGACCTACATTCAAGCTGAAAGGGGTTTTGCATATGATGTTAATATCTCCTTCTCCCTTGATTGGATGCTACTGAGCTAGAAAAGAATATGTTTGTGTTACAGTATAACATCTAAGAATATCATAAATTAGCTCTTTGGGTTTAATTTTTTGTTGTTGTTTCATCAATTACAGATTTTGTTAGAAAACCGCACGAAGTATGGGAAAATTATAATTCATTCTTTTCCCTGTTAACTAATATTTACATCAGAAAAAATGTCAAAACTTCATCAACCAGCTACATTTTAAAATTATAATTTAACATATGCCACCTTCCACTCACTTTCTTGAAAAAGTTTTGCAGGACTTGAGTGATTGACAGGAGAGACACGAAGCTTCGGCATTTCCAGGAGCTCTGCAGTGAAAGATGATGGGTAGTAATCTCTTGATAATGCCGAAATGCAAACATAGTGGAAATTTAAACACAACATGTTTGATTTCCTTTATAATATTATAAACAGAAAACCCTGACATTCATCATTATTTAAAATTTTTTTTAAATTGACTTCAGACAGAGAGACAGAGAGAGAGAGAGAGAGAGAGAGAGGAGGGGGGGGAGACATCAATTTGTTTTTCCACTTATTTATGCATTCATTGGTTGATTCTTGTATTCTTATGTTCCCTGACTGGGGATCAAACCCCCAACCTTGGCGTATCAGGACGATGCTCTCACCAACTGAGCTATCCAGCCAGGGCTCATTTATTCTTTTATTTACTTATCTGCCATGTGTCACTTACCATGCAAAGTCCCCATTCTTGATTGCCTATGATTGATTCCATGTTCTTCAGCACCTTATTTTTACAAATAAGAACTAGCTACTAGCTTGGACCCCTACAAAACGTGCAAATTTTCCAAAAGTCATCCTAACTTGCTATCTGCTAAATACAGCTTGAGAAGCTCCAAGCAAAATACAATTTTCTGACTTCTGACACTGTTCTGACTTCATTTATCATCAATCCAGAGACAGATGGCCTTTTCCTGCTAATGTGAAAAATCAGGCACTGAAGTCTGTACGCACACAGGCAAATTCCCACTCAAGTGTTTCGCAGAATCAGCTGAACTAAAGGATGCGTCGGAGGCAAATGAACTGCCCTGTCAGTTACACATCAGATAATTGATGCTATTTGTGATAGAAAGGAAACTGGAGACTGAGAAACTAACAACAAAGACAGCTTCCTCGGAACGGCGCTTCTATTTTCTTTGGAGGTAGGAGGGAGCCGGTGACTCAGTTCGGCGCTACACGGACCTCGGAGAGCAGGGCCAGGTCATGGGTTAAAGCTGAATGCCCTTCAAGTCAATGTAACATTGAGACGCATTTCACAACCAACTGTTCCTGGCAATCGGATCCACTTTAAGGAGAAGACAGTGGATAAGTTTGAACAGGAGAAAAAACAAAGAGACTGAATATAGTGTGAGTCTGATCTAAACCCTTTTTAAGCAGAAAAGAATCATACCAATATTAAAGAAATTACAAAGTGCTTCCAGACTATTAGAAATGTACCATAAATGTGAGATTTCCTTTGATGATGCAATATAGATTATCCAGTTCGGATCGTACTAGGTAGTCATGAGACTATGTTTAAGGAGAAGCTAATAGTAGCTATGACAGAGTAAGTACTTCCTATTGTTTTAGACACAGGTAGTATAAATAAATTAATCCTCATCTGGAATGGAGTGCTAACAGCATTACACCCTTTGCAATCATAGAATAGGAGACTTGGAGATAATAAGAACACAATGAAATACTACACAGCAGAAAGAGAGAAGGAACTCCTGCCCTCCGCGACAGCATGGATGGAACTAGAGAATATTATGCTAAGTGAAGTAAGCCTGTTGGTGGAAGACAAATACCATATAATCTCACCTATAAGAGGACTCTAATGAACACAATAAACTAAAGAGCAAAATAGAACCAGAGGCATGGAAACATGGAACAGACTGACAACAACCAGAGGGGAGGGGGAGATGGTGATGATGGTGGAAAGAAGGGGAAGGGACTAGTCAAAGAACAGGCATGAATGACCCACAGACATGGACAACAGGGTGGGGATTGACTGTGGAAGCAGGGGGGTGGGCTGGGTGGAGGAGGGCAAGGGGGAGACATGGGGACAAATGTGATAGAATAACAATAAAAAGTTTAAATAAGAAATAAGTACAGAAATCTGTATGTTGCTCTGTGGTTGGTAAAACCACAACACATTGAAATGCTTGGGAGGGGGTACTACCCAAGTGATTGTAATAAAGACCCGTGGACCTTAAATACCACTGGCAAAAAGTTGTTTCATTGTAGGTGAAACAGATTTCGTGGAGACGTCTCAACCTGGGCTCGGCCTGTCTGAACTTGCTATTCTGTAACGTCTGTGAAGTGAGACAGAGGAGAGCCCTGAGCCCGCTGCTGGCTGTGCCCTTTGACCCACAGTTCTCAGTCAGGTGCTGATGGGTGGGGTGCTGTGACTCAGAAGCACCTCGAGGCGCTTTTCAGACCTCCAGCTGATAAGACAGATTCCAGGGCTGGAGAGGCAGGTAGAACTGAGCACGTTATTACTTCAAAGGGGCTTCGGACAAACTTAAGACCCCATAGTAGGGACAGTTCCACTCACTTCTGTCCTTCCCAAATGCAAAGCCTCATAGGAAAAGTGCCGATACCCTTCTTAGAGTCTCCTCTCCCACAGAAGGTGCATGTTCCCTAGGTCCGGGGTGAGTCACTCGACACTGAAGCGTTTCCTTACAATCGCATCACTCAAGGCCTCCAGAAGACCTTTCCTATCAAGCTCGAGACTCCATCAGAAAAGCTGGAGGCATATCCCCGCCGAGGAAGCCACGCGGAACTGCAGGAACAAGCTGAAGCATTGCGGGAGAGATGGCAGACAATCGGGGGAGTGTAGAAGGGCTAGAGGCCTGCGTTCATAGTCATGCATCTTCTGGAACTGAACGTCTTACACAAAACCGTTCATACAGAACATTTGCGGGGTGTAGTTGATATTTGTATGTGCACCTGTGTGCATGTGTGCATGTGCACATGTGTGTGCGTGCATGCGCACGTGTGTGTATGTTAGGGAGAGAGATTATATGTATACGGCAATCGTGTTTGAGTTTCCAACACCTTACTAGTTTTCTGGTTGTTGCTTATGCGCAGTTTCCTATTCCCATTAGTAAGTGCAATATCTCCACTTGGATTTTGAGGACGATGATTCGAATAACATTATTCTTGAATTAACTCTTTTCCCCTCTGTGCGTATAGGTGTGCCGGCATGTGTCCGTGTATTGATATGTTTGGACAGGGAGGTGACTTCCTTGCATGAAGGAAGACGACTGGATCTAATTCGAGGACTCTGCTGCGTCCTCCTGAATGCATGGATGGGGATGGTGGCGGCAGCCCCACTGCCCCTGCCTTGCACAGGATGTCTGCTTTCTCGGTGACCTTGCTCTCTGGTCACAGCAGCTCCACGAGGCCCCTTTAGCCCAGGGTTCCATGGCGAGCTCTTCTGTGTAGTGGGCATGGTGTGTGGATGACTGGGCTAGCACTGCAATACTCGGGCCCTCCCCACTGGCTACTGTTAGCAAGAGAACAGCCTGTTCGCTCCGGGCACTTCTCATTATTGGTGATATTATTTCTGTCCTTCCCTGCCAAGTGTGGGGGCCTGCAAACGGATGGTTAACATGAGGTCTAATGACCACAGGGTCACTGATAACTTCTATCACTTCCTGAGCTTCTATTTCATGCCAGAAACTTAAGAACACCATCATATTTAATTACTATTCCCTAAACTCATATAATGCAGCTGTTTGAGCCCCATTTTATAGATGAAACATCCAAGGTTTGGACATATTAAGAAACGTTCCTAGAGCAGGCAGCACAGCTGATAGGTGAACATTCAGTCAAACCCTGATCTACCGAACCTAAAAACCCTCCCCATCCAGCCACGGGAGATGCCTGTCTTCAGCTCCTTAACCATGTATTCCACGTGGGCGTTTGCCGAGCGCCCCTCAAGTGACAGGCACTGAGCCGGGCACCAGCGTGCAGCAACAAACAGGAATGGACGGCAAGGGGGACTCTCCCCTGCCGAGCGGCCGGCTCTGACTCTGTACCGCATTGCCTCTGCGCTCCCTGGGTTGCTGCTCAGCAGCATCCAGAGCAGTCATCTGTGATTTAAATTCAGTAGCTTTGATTTCCTATCAGTCCCTTTAGAGGAGGATAATAGCATTCCCACAGGGCCCCTAGAATTTCCCGTTCTTACACGCCTTGTGGTTGCAACCTATAGTTCTGCAGAAAAGTTATGAATGGTTCCTTTTCCCATTCTTTCCGATCCTCCCACCCCGCCTCCCCAACAGGAGCAGCTGTTTTCTATTACAAAATAGGCTGACAAGGTGCTGGTCTGGAGCAGCGTCTCTTTGGCAGGTAATTTTGATGAGGCCCAGAGGTAAGGGGGCGGGTGTCTCTGATGGGTTTCCGGTCCTGTTATCAGCCCCGTCTTGCTCCCCCAGACATGGCTGCTGTCTGTACAGAGGGGTGATTTCTGGCTCGGGGGCCCTTGCTTGCTGAGAGCATCAGTCATCTGCCAGGGCTAATCCATTAACTCTTTTCTACTTAAGTTGAGAGGTCAGACACGAGGCAAACCTCCAGCCTCCCTCTGGCAGAGAACTTGGTTCCTGAACGCGGACAAACCTTAGCTTCTGACTGAACACTCATGGGGTGGTTGTTTTTTTACAATTTTTGTTAGTGACTTAGGAAAGTGAAGTAGTAATTCCAAACATTAAGAAACAGATTTAGGCTCTGGCCTGGTGGCTCAGTTGGTTGGTGCGTTGTTGTGTGTACCAAAGAGTTGTGGGTTTGATCTTGGTCAGGGCACATACTTACGCTGAGTGTTCGATCCCCGCTCAGGATGCTTCTGGGAGGTACCCAGTTGGTGCTTCTCTCTCACATTGTTCTCTGTCTTTCTCTCTCCCTCTCTCTCTCTCTCCCTCTCATCAATAAACATATCCTTGGGTGAGGATTAAAAAAAATAGATTTAATCCAGAAAGAAAGCACACACTGTGTGAGAAGTTTCCCTTCACAGCCAAGCTATCTGCAGAAAAGCGAATCCAGTGGTGCTTTTGCATAGAGACCTTTTACCTGTCTTCACACCAGACTGTATATGGCCCTTGGTGTTCAGGAAAAACAGGTTCCCTAGCGACAAAACTTAGCTAAAACCAACTGAGCTTAATAACCCGGGTCCTGTTCTACTTATTGGTCTTCGGATGACTGTTTCCAGAAACTGGTTTTCCCTCACACTCAACTGGACTCTTTACATGCAACCAACAGCTGAAAAATCTAACAAGATTTATCATTAAGAATAAAAATTGTGCTTGCCCTTAATTGGTTTGCTAGATTTGAACCCTTTCTTTCTGTGAAGAACACCATATGTCAGGAGGCTTGGGTGCTATTCCAGCTTTGTGATTAATAACAATACTAAAAATAACCAAACACAACACAAGCGTTGAACATTCGGTAGCAGTTAACACTGGCAACATTTCTCAAGCTCCTACACTGTGTTAACAAGGAGTAAAGTGCGCACGTGCCGCGCACCCTCTGACTCGAACTTCTCCGCGACTCTGAAGAAATGGGTGTTATAATCATTTCTCTTTTAGAAATGAGGAAATTGAGCCTTAAAGAGATTAAATAACTTGTCCAAGGACACAACTTATTAAAATAGTGCACATGGAATTTATTGCCAGGTTTATCCGTTTGTTTCCAAAGCTCTTAGCCTCTGAACCAGCCTGACTTCACAATTACTGCATAACCTTGGAAGTGACGTGAGCTCACTTTCCTCTTATGTAAAGCAGGGGTGAGGATGGGGTCACAGGCCATTTTATAAGTTTCTTTGTGACTCCATGTCCCTTAGGGAAAAAGTGGCAGGCTCTAAGATGCTACATGAAGCTCATGTTAGTAGTGATGATAATAATACCATAATGAATTTTTATAGTTGTAGGCAATATACAAAACTTTCCTTTCGTTACTGCCATAAACTGAGCACCTGTGCTCCCCCCAATGCATAGGTGGAAACCTCAATCTCTGATGTGATGATATTCGGGGAGGGGGGGCCTGGGATGTAATCAGGGTTAGATGAGGTGATGACGGTGGGGCCTTCTTGGTGGGATTAGGGCCCTTATAAGCAAAGGAAGATACCAGAGCTCACTCTCTCTCCTCTCCTACCCCTTTTCCCCATGTAACAACACTGCAAGAAGACAGCCATCTGCAAGCCAGGAAGAGAGTTCTTACAAGGCACCTTGGTCTTGGACTTCCCAGGCCCCAAAACTATGAGAAATAAGTGTCTGGTGTTTAAGCCACTCAGTCCACGGTATTTTGTTACAGCAGTCTCAGCGGACTAACGCAATGACCTTGCTTGATTTAATCAATTAGTCTCCTTACCGAGATGATTGCAGGGGTACTGCTATCCCAGTTTTGCAAATGAGAACATTAAGGCTCATAGTTTCCTTGCTCCGAGACACTCACAAGTTGTGTCTTCCAACTCCTCTCCGAGCTTCAGTATTCCCCTTCCTCCACACTTTGAGTTTACACCCCATGCACGTGACGAGTGCTATGTAGGAGAAGGTCTATGGAACTTCAGACTGTTGAAGCTAAAATCTTTTCCCAGGTAGCCCCAAGTATGTACCCAGCCTGAGAATGAACTTTCTGTATGCAAATGCTCTGTTGCTGGTTTCAAATGGAATGTACTGGGGCACTCAGTTCAGAGATGAGTTGTCATAGAGATCTGGGAGCAAAGACTAAATAGAACTTGTTACTCACAAGTCTAAAGTTTTCATAAATTCGAGAAGATCCTTTTTGTAGGCTCAGGAGTTTAAGCTTCAAGAATTCTTTTCTCTCTTAGTTTCCCTTACTCAGGCACACAAAGTCTCCTCAGTCCCTTCAGCCCTGGTTACTCTCTCTGCTCAGTAGGAATCCCTGCTGACTGGTTCTTTCAAACACTAGAACAGTAAAGCTTCATCCTGAAACAGCATAAACATGCAAATTCTCCTGAACCTTCTTCATGGCTGCCTCTCTCCGCTCCGGTGAGGAGGCCTCTTTGGACGGGTTTCTGGAGATGTACTTCTTCCAGAGCAACTTTCAGATCCAACACCTATCCTGATTATATTCCCATGCACCTATGTATTCCTATGTAGCACCGACAGAATATATAGATATTTTTTGGTTATGGCTTTATTAGGAAAATCACGTGAAATGTCTCTGACATTCTCCGCATCTCGGTCCTGATGGATATGAGATCGGTAAGCAGGAGAGAAGGCAAGAAACGGTGCTAGATGGGGTGTCCTGTCTGGAGGAAGGCCAGGCCTGTCAGGAGAGCTTCACACAGTCATTCTTGCTCCCCGTCTTGTCCTCCTTCAGGCTCTGCTGCAAAACTAATGCCGGCTCCCCCCGAAATGTGGTCGAGGCAGGACAGCCACCACATCAGCATCCCGTCATTCCTCCCTTCCCACCGTTTTATCTCCTACCCCACAAAACACTTTGGATTTAGTTGTGGGTATGACCCCTGACCCCGAACTCTGAGCCAGAACCCATTTAATCCTCCATGTTCTCTTTGGGGAATGGGTATAGCCAAGTGGGCCCAATGACAGATACTTTCTCGTCTGGGCTTAATTCCCTCGTAATCCATCTCCTCGGCTTTGACACAGGGCCTTCGGGGAAGTGCCTTTTCAAACCAGGATAGACACTGCGGCTTAGTGGACAAATTGTATGGCATCCCCCAAAGGTTCCCCAGCCTGGGGGAGGGAGCAAAACTCAGCTTTGCAAACACCCACACTTCTTTCACACCACACATTAAAATGCTGGCATATTTGAGTCATCTACTTGTTTCTTCTTCAGATGTAGATAAAATGAATGCCTGGCAGTTAGCTGCGTGGGAAGGGCTTTGTTGAGGCTAGAAGAATATTTAACAGATGTTGCAAGTGATAAAGAATGAGCATCTGACAAGCCCAGAATGGGGACACTGCAAATCTGGGCTGCGGTGGTCATCGGGCCATCGACTGGAGGAGCACAAGCAGGCACACACAGGGAAAGACACGTGTGCACACACATGCTGGAAGTCTCCACAGCTAGACTTTATTGTTTTTCTTTTATCTCTTTATCTTTAGTACTTTTTCTTTTGCACATGCCCCTCCATCATTTTGTCAGCTTTTCTCACAAATTCATGTTACATTGTAGACTTAGTTGCACTGATAGCATTAAAACTAAATCTTAGGAGACTAAGTAGGACTATGTGAAAGGCACTCACGAGACATTTGCCTTCAGGGGCCCTGGACAGGCCCGCGAACATCTTCCGACTGTCTCTCCCGTGGATGCCTTAAATCTCACAGTTCAAAGCCATTTCTTTGACTTCAGAAATCGTGACGTTATGATGAGAGTCAGGAAATTCAATGCAGTATGCAGACCTTCGAGATCAAATAGCCTGGATTCAAATCCTCAGAGGTGATATTTGCCTTCATTTGGTCGGTGGAGACAGAAAGTAGTGCCAACCTCTAGGGTCACTCTAAGCATTAAGTGAGGTAGTGTCTCCCGGGCTGAGCACACCGCCTCATTGTTAAAGTCATCGGTCTCACCACTGCTGTCGTCCTCACCTTAAACAAACCTCAACCCGAGGTATGTATTGTATTGGGGTGTCTCAAGGCCGTATTCATAACACGTTTTATCCACACTAGACTTGTCCAGCTCTAATGGTCAGATCTTCCTGCCTCCTCAGGTTGCCGAAGAAATTTGCACAAGTTGTAATTGCTAGAAACTCATTTCTTAATTTCAGCCTAGTCTGCCTCCCTTTAATTTCCATATGTGGATGTCAGTTAGAACACCCGAAGCCAAAGAAGACAAGCCTGTGACGGCTCTTCCAGTGTCGACTCCTCCCTCCTCCGTCCGCAGGGCACTGCCCCTGGGGTACCCTCACCCTGCTGGCTGTCCTGCTGGTATGCACGCTGACTCTGGAAGTCCCTCTTACATTTCTAGGTCAGAAAACCCTGTGGCACTCACTAAAAATGGGGGCAAATATACGGTGATGGAAGATTAGATTTTGGGTGGTAAATCCACAGTGGAGTATACAGATGTATTATATGGCTATACACCTGAAATTCACATAGTTATTAACCAGTGTTACTGCAATAGATTTTAAAAAACAAAATAGAGGTTAATTAATCAATACCCACTTATCCATCACCAAATCAGAATAACTGTTCATTTCCTTTAATATTTTCTTGACACTTGACTAAAGGTAAAAGAGCCATACAGGTAAAGCTGAGGTCTCTATCAATTCCTCCCTGATTGTATTTTCCTCCCTTCCACAGCTAACCATTAAGAATTGTGTCTCCAATTTCATGTCCTTACTTTTAAAATATAATATTATATACTCATATGTGTACACACATGTATGTATATATATAAGTGTAGTTTACATATATTAGCAAAGCAAATTCCTTTGTGGCATTATTTCAATGAAATATGGTGTGGGTAAAGTTTTCTCACATGCTTTTTCATTCGATATTATATTTATGCATTCATGATAATACACATTTAGTTCATTGCTTTCTAACTGCAGTGCATTTATTGTATGAATGCAGCACCCTCAGTCTCTTCATCGTCATTGGTTAATATCTATCTATTTATCATCATCATCTTTGCTACTGTATGTCATTTGGATTTCTTCCGGTTTTTTTGCTACAACAATGTAACATTAGACATGCTCGAATATAGTTTTACATTGCTCTTTGCTCAGTTTCTAGGGCAAGTACATACACACATACACGCTCTCATCTTGGATGACTAGGTCATAGGTAAGTAAGTTTTGAATATCGCCATTGCTCTTCATGACGACTCTACTAACTTAAACTGGCATGATTAAAGAATTCCTATCTTCCCACGCTTTTGGCCAAACATTGGTATTTTTGCTGGCTGGTAGGTTTCAAAGAGCATCTCACCTTTTGAATTCCCCTGATTATTTGCGGGCTCTGGCGTGTTTTCATGTGTATTTGGCACATTCAGCTTTCACTTTCTGTGAATGGCCCATGAGAATACTTTGCTCATTTTTCTATTAAGTTCTTTGTTTTTTTCTATATTGATTTATAGTTCTCTTTATATTTTCAAGATAGAATTATATATGCTGAACCCATTTCATTCTGGTGATTCTTCAAGTTCATTTTCTTTCTTTCTTTATGCAGAAGCTTTAATGCAAAGCGGAGAGGCTTCTCAGCATCTCCTTCTGTATCATTTTGACTTCATATGTTTGGTTCCACTTAGCTTTTACCACTCTAAAATCTTAACAATGTATACCTATGTTTTCTCCTAATAGCTTTATGGCCTTTTGAACATTTAAGTTTTAATTATTTTATTTGTGAGTAAAAACCTGTATCTTTCAACCAATAATTTATACATTGAATAGAATGTGCATTGAACATATGGTGTAGCCAACTCCTGGAGTCCCACTTATTAAATAACCCACGCCTTTAGTTTACTAATTCTATCTTCATCCACGTCCAATTCAGACTTGATTCCCACTATCGAGTCTTTATTTTAATGACTACATTTCTCACTTCTAAGATTTGGTATTGGTTGGTTTTCACACCACCTATTGTTCGTGCCCAACCTGTCCTGTTCCGCAGCACTATTTTTATTTAGTGATTTTTTTCTAATTTTAGCTTTTTAACCATCTTAATCATGTTAATATCATTTTACACATTTTTCTGTTTCTTTCATGATTTTCTGAACTTTCCATCTGAAATGACTCATTTTGTTGGCTCTCTTTTCCAAGTAATTGTCTTCATGTGCTTTAGAATTATTGACAAACGTGCCTTGTGTGGGAACTGTTTTCTGTCTGTGGCTCTCACTGGGCCTGCCTGCTCCGCCTCGCCCCCGAGAGCCCCCTTCCCACTCTCAGCAGTCCTGAAATAGGGCTTCTATTTGTCTGCATTTCTGCCGTGTGCCTGCGATAGCAGGAGCTGGTCACTGATCCCCTAGACCGGCCCATCAGTGACACAATGGTGTGCGCACTGTGGCCCCAGGCCTGGGTGACCACTGCCTTGTGCTTTAGCCTCCCCTTCCCTCCCAGGGGCCCTGTGCCAATGACCTTGGGTTCCTTCCCATTCAGTGTGTGGACACTTGAACACCAAGACCCCAGTTCCTTTCTTCCAGCAGTGCTGTTTGTCTTGTTTTTTGAAAGTAGCTTTATGTTTTCCCATTTAGGATATAATTTTAGAATCTTAAATATGCAGAGGGGAGGGAATACTCAGACTAGAAATTTGGTATGGTGTACTTTTAAAATTTGTTTAACCACTGCCAAGCAAGCTGCCTTGCGCGCAATAGAACCTACATCCAGTAATTAATCACAGCGAATAAAGGAATGAGTGAAGCCAACACCGTGAAATCTCTTTTTCTGGGACGGCAGTCTGGAATAGACCGGAACAGTGGTCCCCAAACTGTTGTATCCGAATGACCTGGAGCTTCTCAATTCTTTTCCTAAACTTTCCAAAGATAATTCCTGTGCTCGGCAAGGCCTGGGAGCCACAAAAGTAAAAGAATGTGCGTGCTCTGGGTGAGGGAGACGGCAGGCACGTTGTACGAGCCGTTCCGCATCTTGTTTTAAACTTCATCTCCCTAGGATTGTGCCACAGCCTCTCTGGGCTTGGATTTTCCCACATGCAAAAATAAAAGGTTGTATCCTACAGGTCCTGAGAATATTTGCATTTAAGTGCTTTTAATTCCAGTGTTAAAGAACCAAATTATTTTTTTTTGTAATTTTGGACTCCACACCCCATTCGAACATCTAAATATGTACACATTTGGTTATGTTTCTTTTCCTCAATGTTATGTTTACGAAAGTCATTCATAGTTCATGGATTTACACATCATTAATTATCATTGCCGCTTAATATTCATGGCACAAAATATACCATAGTTTAGTCATCCATTGTGTGGTTGGTGGGCATCTGGACAACTTCCAGCATTGGCTCTTTCAATCGATGCTACTAGGAACGTGTTAGGACGTGTCTTTTGGTGAACGTCAGTTTGCATTTGTCTTGGGTATGTAGCTAATACTGAATTGCTAAGTAACAAGTGGTGGATACGTTTAATGTCAGTAGCTACAACTCCCCAGCTTTCTAATGTGGTTGAATCAACTTAAGCTCCCACCATGTGTGCGTGAGTGACCTGATTGCTCTGGCTCCTTGCCACACTTGGTACTTTCACACTTTTTATTTTAGTTATTGTAGTATATGTGTTGTGGTCTCACATTGTGGTTTTAATTAGTATTCACCAATGATGAGCGAGGCCAAATAATTTTTGGTATGATTACTGCTGATTTTGATGTTTTTTTTCATGAATATCTATTCAAGTATTTTATGGATTTTTCTGTTCAGTAATTTGCCTTTTTCTTATCAATTTGTTCGAGTCCTTTATTTATTCTAGATATAAATCATTTTTCTTATTTATTTGTTTTATCTTACTTTATTTTTTCATCACCATTTGTCCCCCATCCACTCTTCCACCTCCACTCACCCCTTCTCCCTCAACTGCCACACTGTTGTCTGTGTCCATGAGTTCTTTCTCTTTTTTCCTGTTCTTTTTGCTTGATCCCTCCCTCCCCACTGCTCTCCCCAGAGCTGTCAGCCTGCTCTCTCTCTATGAGTCTGTCTCTGTGTTGCTAGTTAGTTCAGTTTGTTCATTAGATTCCACAAATGAGTGAAATCATATGGCTCGTCTTTCTCTGACTGGCAAATTTCACTTAGCGTGATATATTTCCTATAGATATTATATCTCACTCTGTAAATTGCCTTTTCAGTTAGTTGCATCTTAGTTTCTTAATTTTCAGAATGTGTTCATTTTTAATACATTTCAGAATTCGTTGATGAGTGTAAACTTTAGTTTCAGGGCATCAAAGGGTCTTCGGGACTGTACAATACAACCTTCCGTTTTACAACTGGGAGAAGCAACGTTCAGAGAAATCTTAGCTCAATTAATCTTAACTTCAGAACCTTTCAATTTGTCTGTGGTGCAAGGCATTATTTTTACCTCTGTCTTTAGCACTTTTATGTCCTGATTAGGACATAAAATGATAAAGATGTTTTCCTAAAATGTTTATTTTTTTACCTTTACCATTTAGTTTACAACCTAATTCACCTGGAATTGAATTTTCTGTGGTTGGCAAAGGGTGAAATAGTACTGCCTCTCTCTCTGTACACACACGCACACACACACACACAACGCATATATGTATATATGTATATTTGCCAGAATCATTTTTGTTATGTATTCTATCATCTAAATGTAGCAATTACTGCATGAATGCCTCATTTCTCCTGCAGATTTGATCAGCATGCCATTAATGTTAATTCCAAAAACAGTTATGCAGTTAAACTAATATAAAATTGAATCAGTAAGGCATATATTCCCCAGAGCCCGCTACTACAATGCAAATCCGTCTGGAGAAGCGATGCGCTGAGGTTGTGGAGGATGTCTGAACTCCAGCGGCGGCTCGCACGTCTAAAGCAGGGTGATCTGACCAGCCCTGTGAGAGCTGCGAGAGAAATAGTCCCGAGAAACGGAGAGTTGTGAGTGTCACCCAGCAGCGGGAGCGATGCTGAAAAGGAAGGCCGGGGCAGGACACCTGGGTGAGGGCGGGGTGCGACGTGAGACCCTGGTCACCGAGACCCAGAAGTGATTGCGAGCCTGACGCGTGGACAGAAAGGCAGCAGAAAAATATCTCTGGTCTTTAAAGCTCGCTAAGAGTGAATCACTATGACAATTTCTGGTTTTTTCACAAAAGCTCTAGCAGAGGACCCGTGTTTCAACCTCACCCCTCCAGTAGTCAGGCCAGGCTCGGCACCACTGGGCCTTTCCCGCTCTCCGTCTCTCCTCCTGCGCAGAGCGAGTCGGTGAAGAGCTGTCGCACCGCACTTTGCACTGGAGCCACCTGCCGCTGCTGAGCTGTGAGACCCAGAACGTGAGGTTCCACTTCCAGGATAAGGGATCTTCACTGCATCTCAGCAGACTGCATTGTTGAGCCGCATCAACCACACAACGCACCGGATTTGTGTGTGCTTATGTGTGAGCGTGTGCATGTTGTAACTTCAGACAAACCTACTAGCGCACAAGCTGGGCACCTGAGCATGTTCTCTGGGGATAGGGTCCACGACAACAGGATGACCCCAGCAGCCTCTGAGGTGGCAACGGGCAGTTAGCCCTATCCTCACTCCAATGGGCAGGCCCGCTTCTAGACTGAGTATGTTTTCTCACTCGACTTACGTATAGTAACACTTGTCCTTTTTTTTTTTTTTTTTTTTACTGGACAAGTATTCCACCATAAATTGCATTAAGAGAACTTAATCCCTTCATCAATTTACTATTTAGAATTAAGTCACTTCAAAATAAAAAAAAAATGTATCTTGCTCTACTGCAATTGTTCTTATCTGCACAAATTCTTTTTAGTGTAAATTTTACAAAGATGATCTCATTTTTGTTTAAATCAAGTTTAATCATAAGCAATTATGTCCTATCTTTTGTGGCCTAAATTTCTACAAAGTACAAATTTCCCATTAAAAAAAATCCAAATCTGTTTTGTGAAGATATTTTGATTTTTCAACACTATGTGAAATCTTACTTAGTTTTGCTTGTATAAAATTATTTCTGCAAAGCTTAATTCCATTTCCTTTCTAGTAAAAAGTTTAAGGTAATTCTTTTAGCAGTGTTCGACTCACAGCAGATTTCACTGTGTGTTTCCCCCTGTTCATTTTGTATTGATGACTTCTACTGCGTTTGATTTCCTTTTTATTATGTCCATTATGAGACTTTTCATTTTCATAGCCAACTATGACTTGTGAGTCATTTTCTCGTTGGTGTTGTAACAGCAGAATCAAAATGCTCTGGTGCTTAAGTTTGACTTTTGCTTTTCTAAATCTATCTTAAAGTGGCCCTGGGTCTGCAGATTATTTTTTCTTTGGAAATACGTGTCCTATGGTTAAGTTACCCCTGACATCTGGACTCCAGATTGGAAGCAGGCAGGAACGATAAGAAATCTGAATTGAGGACTGTCTCCAAGAGTAGAGCCATTTCTAGGAGCAGCTGGGATACCTGCTAAGAGGCCATAAGGGACCTCAGGGTTGGAAGGCAAGGCTCAGTAATAGTCACGGGCAGCTCTCTGTTGTGCTGCGGAGAATTCAGAGGGAGCGGGCGCCAGCACTCCGCCTCTGACCCACAGTGGGGGTGTCAGCAGGCCTCCCGGAGGATGGGGTTGTAGGCAGCAGCCACAGCAGCCATAGCAGCACGTTAGTGAGTGAAACGCAAGACCCTGGGGTCAACACATGGAGGAACACGCTGGGAAGGGCTCCGATAGAGCTGAGAGAAGTCTCCTACTGGGGTGCTAGGCAGGTAGGTCAGTAGATGTCATGGTTAAATGGGGTGTAAGGACCAAGTGCAATCTTATTTTGAGGCCCCCCCTTAAAGGAGGGGAGAGGGTGAATTTGGCTGGGGCGGGGAGCACAGCTAGAGAAGGTAGAAGATGGGAGCCAGGGCTGCCTGGCTCGGAGCTGGGGGACCCAGACTCTAGCTGCAGCGTTGGCTCGTCTCCCATCCTGTGAGTGCGTCAGAAGGAAGAAGACAGTGGAAATGGTGGAAATAAAGCTGTAAAATAAATATGGCTCACCCTTCTGGCATCAGTTTCATTCAGGTTTTTCTTTTGAGAGGAGAGGTAACCACTTTAGCCGGCAAGTACTCTAAGACGTAATTTGTGCAGTAAAACCCACAAAGGTATATGATAGTGTCCAATGCTAAGGTAGCATGCATTAAAATTTAGATTTAAAACTTAAATCTAAAAGAAGAGAGCTCAGAGATGTATTGGATGGAACCAGGGGTAAGGGTTTACTGTGCTGGCAATATGAAACATTTGGGAGGAAGTGTGTAAGAATCCCTACTAAGGTTAATGGGACTGAAGGGTTTTAAATATGAAGAAATATGATGAAAGAGATGTTTTACAAATATCAGTATGAATATTCTCCGCGGCATGGATTGGAAGGGCAGTGTTCTGAGGGGAAAAGCCTGCCAGTAGTGGATCGTGAAGGTCTGGGCCCTGCTTGTTTGTAGCTAGGCAGCCATGGGGATGGGGAGGTGAGAAAGGGGAATTCAATAGACAATTTTGAAGGAAAGGTCATTGTAACTTGATGGACTAGTATCGAGGTAAAGACAAATGTTAAAAACAAGATTCTAAGTCTTCAAACTTGCACTTCCAAGAAGACGTCAAAAGGGGAACAGGGAATTGCATAACTTGTTACTATTTGTTGCTGTTTTCCTTGTTAATTAGTGCGTTGGAAAAGGTCGGAACTCCTGTCTCCATTCAGATCCCCTTCTTGGCGTTTTCGTCTAGGCTAAGTCAGCCCAGTTTCCTCTTAGACATGTGTTGCATTCTGAAGTAGAAATACTCTGAATTCCACTAGCAGCAAAGGGCTTGCTTGAGCACAAGAGAGGTTAAATCTCGCGACCTGGGGTTTCTTTGTGGTTATTTGAAAGAAGTCAGAGATGGGCATCTCCCTGAGCTCAGGAGATTGGTTTCTCAGCAAAACACGCAGAGGCAGATGTCTGCACTGAACAGCTTGTGCAGGGCTTCCCATGACCTCCTGATAGCAGGAGAATTTTCAAACACTAAGAGAATAACTTCTTGTTTATAATAAAAAAGGAATGCAAGATTTGAAGGGTTTATTACTAACGGCTGAAGGAGAAGCCCCTGAATTCTTCATTTTGGATGAAGTTTGCTCTTCCCAGAACCTCTCAGCCCTGTTGGTTCTGGGCCACGAGCTTTCTCAATAAGCGTTTGGGGTAGAGGAGAGAAGACTTCTCTCCGTATCTACCCTCCTGAAAGATGAAGGCCAGAGAGCAGGTCCTGCTCTTACACGAATTTGTGGGAGAAACAAAGACATCATCATTCATTCATTCGCTTATTTAAAAACTACTTATCAAGCATGCGGCGTGTGCATTATGTTGTTTTATTTTCATGCCGGTTTTTGATGTTGTGAAAAATCCAGCAATCAAACAAAAAGCAACCAGCCATAATACATGGTCTCTTTTGTCAAGGAGACAATGTAAGAGAGGGGAAGACAAGCTACGTGACGATACAGCCCCAGTCACTGGCACAGGCATTGCTGTGTGACTTCTCCCGGGACACGCTCGGGGTGTAGGGAGCGTGTGTACCTGCCAGCTCACAGCGTGCGCTTTCTTTACCACGGGGACATGAGGGAAGGATGGGGACACAGAGCCCGAGTGTGCCACTGGAGCCCACGGCACTCAGTTGGGGGGGGGCTGGGCAGTGAGAATTCGGGTGGGAAAGGCAGGTTGAGGCTGTTGCGGAGAGCGCTGAGTGCAGGGTGGATGCTTTCTCCTCTTTGATGAGCTGTCTACGTGTCAGGGAACTGGATTGTTCTCTCAACTGACTACGCGCTGAGGACCAGATGTCTTCTCCTTCCTTGCCCGAAGCGACTCTTCTCTGATTATAGAATGAAAGTAGAATTTATGATTAATCTGGGGAAGTGGGCAGGAAACCAGAAATAGGACACCAGAGCCACACAGCAAGACATGATAAGTTTTGTACCTATATTAACTGATGAACCTTCATAACAGTCCTTTATAATGAACAGGGAGACGCTACTGACTGATTTCACAGATGAGTACAGGGGCAGCCCTAGGGGTTCAGCGGCTTGTTACAAGTCACACATAAAGTAAGAGGCTAAGTCCCTTCAGAGACCAATCTTCTTCACTCTCCGTGTTCCTTGGGCATAATGAATCCACCCTGTTCCAAAGCGTCCCCAGTCAGACTTACTCTAAAATACTCTGTAATATCTAAACTTAAAAAAAGAATAATAGAGTGGCTGTCTTCTTGAATTACAGAGGCAGAAGTGAGTAGTCAGGATTACATAAGACACCTTTGAGGAGACTTTTAAAAAACAGAAGAAATACCTGTTGACATTCTGGGTAGCACGTCTTAGACAATCCCGTACGTTTCAGGGTCTTATGATTCAGAGACATTGTTTGAAGCCTAGTGAAAATGTAGCCAAACTCGCTTAGCGCTGACTTTACTCCCTTCTAGTCAGCGAGTAATTTATGAAGGCAATTTGTTTCCTCCAGGCCAATAGGGATTGAGGGAGCAATCAGTGTAACCCTTCTGGGTTCTCGGGACCAGGGCACGTCTTGTCTTATAAGTGGGGAGTCTCGTCATCATAGTAATTTGGCAGCTGATCCTCTTATGAGGTTCTATGCAATATGAACCTCTTTTCTGGCCTTACGTAAGATGCAAAGGACCCCTGGGATTCTGTTAGTGAAAAAGGCTTTTGATCTAGAGACACTCGGACCCTGTGTTCTCTCTGGAGTCTTAAGAAGATCATTTAGAATTGCTCCTCCCCAGGCTGCTTGGTTGTAAGACTTAAAAAATAATAATTTCCTCTCCTCTCCCTCTCCCTCCCCTCCCCTATGCCAACCATTAGGGATACACAGATGTAAATCCAAGGTCCCAGTGCCTGGGTGACAAGGATGCATCTTGATGCTGAGGCAGGGGGAGGACTCTATCCCTTGGCAGCTGAGAACCAGAGAATAGGGACGGGGCTCCTCAGCTCCTGCGAGGTGGCTTCCCACCGCACTCAGGAGGGACTGGTTTTCTGGCTCCCCTTTTCTCAATGCTATTTTCTTCTTGGTCGTTCTTCCCCTTAACAGTTCCCCCCACCTCTTCTGATATTCTGCCCTCTCTGCACTCTGGTCTACCTCTGGGTCAAGGCCACAGCCACGAAAGAATTGCGCAAGTCCCTTTTCCCTTGTCATGGATTCGAGGGAGTGCGGGACCAACATAAAATGATTTCAGACGTTCGGAAGAAAAGTGTCTCTACTTTTGATTCATCTTTGATTAACTCGCTTATTGAAGACCTGAGTTTGGAGAGAAAAATGTTTTTCTAACAACTGTTCTCAGACATGTGCTGCCGTATCTCCCTTCTCAGACTCTTTTTATAGCTCCAGCGTATTTCATGGGTGTGTGGTCATTTTCAGGCATTTCAAACTCCTTTTAAAACTTTCAATGTTACTTTTTGCCTCTGATCAAATTCAGGCTTATCTTACTGTTGAGAGAATTAATGTGTGTGTGTGTGTGTGTGTGTGTGTGTACAGGGGCAGGTATTTAATTATCCATTATTTCTTTACCCCCCTCTCTGCTTCTTCTGGCTTCTTGGGGAGAGAAAGGAAAATTTTAGTAAAACGGGCAAAAGCTCATGGACAGGAACTAAGGCCCTCTACCATTGCTACCCCCTCTCTTTCTGTGCAGTAGCAGCCCATTCCAGCCAGTCCCCTGCCTTAGGAACGATGCAAAAAGAAGCAGATGTTGGTTTCCATATCAGTGTGCACCCCCAAAACCTGAGTGCACGTACATCACACCTGGCTGACCACTCACAGCTCAGCAGCAGCTCTGACGTAAGCATATGAACTTCTATAGCTTAGTGAGTCTCATCAAGCTGCTGGGCGGGTTGTCAGCCTTCTCGGGGAACTTCAGGTCCATCTCTTTAGAAGCTCTCGCCAGTAGGGCTGACATGGAGGAATGAACCCCTTCCCTGGGAAGGAGAGGGTCAAAGCCAGAGGATTTCCCCCATGCTCTTCCTAGTCTAACAGCTCTTTCTAATTTATGAATTCCTCTCTGTTCTCTGCATTTATTTTATAAACGTTAGTTACTTCCCTAGAAGGCCTGAGGAGCACAGGACTGGTTGTACTATCTTTAGTCAGCCCTGGAAAGGAGCAATGGTAACTTTCAGTAACTATGTATAGAATGTACGTGCCATCTCACCTGTTGTTCCTAAATTTGAGGCTGAGAGAGGAGGCGAAAAATCCCATTAACATCCTTGTAATATTCTGTTAACATTGTTTATATCCCCAGACCCAACATAATGTATCCATGGTATATATTAGAAGTTTATTAAATGGTAGAATGAATGAATGAGTGAATGAATGAATAATGAATAAGTAAATTCATAACATGAAAGAAGAGGAAGCCATTTTAGTACAGTCGTGTGAGTATCATAATGTATTCATGGCAATTCCATGAGTTAGTTATCTATTGTTGCAGAACAGGTTACCCCAAACTTAATACCCAAACAGTGTGGATTATCTCACACAGTTTCTGAGAGTGGGGAACCCAGCAGCAGCCTCGCTGGGTGGCTCTGGCTCAGGGTCTCCCACATGGTTACAGCGAAGACGCTGGCCAGGGCTGCAGGCATCCGCAAGCGTGACTGGGCTGCCGGATCTCTACCCAAGATGGCACAGGCACCCGTGTGTGGTTGGCAAGGGTCTTCTTCATTTCTTCACCACGTGAGCCTCTCCATCCAGCTGCTCACAATATGGTAGCCTCAAAGCCACAATCAAAGAGAAGGAGAATGAGACAGAGAGAGAGGTAGGTACAGAGAAGGAGGCCAGGTCAGAAGCTGTGATGTGTTTTGCAATTTAATGTGGGAAGAGACGTAATATCACTTCTGGCGTATTCTATCTGTCACCCAGACCAACTCTAGTACAATGTGCAAAGTCACCACACGATGGTGTGAATACCAGGAGGCAGGGATTATTGAGGTTCATCTCGGAGGCTGCCTACCACAGCGGGCTGTTCAAATGTCTGACCTCCTTGAATGCTCAGTAACTCAAACATGTAGAAGAAAAGGGTCTGTTTCTTGCAAGTCAAAAATGACCAAACTCAAGCAGGATTAAATAATCAGTCTTCATAGTTCCACAACCATTAATTCATTGAATTTATAATTCAAGTTTCCAGAAAAAGAAATATTCAGGCCCATATGATTTTACTGGAGAAGCCTACCAGACATTTAAAGAAGGACTAACAGCAATTTTGCATAATCTTTATGAGACTGGAATCATCTTGATACCAAAACCAGAAAAGAGAATACCAAAAAAAAAAAAAAAATCCAAACTACACACCAACATCACTCATTAACTTAGATGCATTAACTTCATTAGCAAATCAAATCTATAAAAAGAATTATACACCATGACTAAGTGTACTTTATTCCAATTCTGAGTCAACTCTTAAAATCAATATGTGTAACCCATCATATTAACAGATTAAAGAAGAAAAAACAAATGATCGTATTAATAAATGTAGAAAATAAATTTGACAAAATTCAAAATTCATTCATAAAAAACACCCAGAAAAGTAATTTGCTAAAGAACATCTCAAAAAAGAAAAGAAAAGAAAGAAAGAAAGAAAGAAAGAAAGAAAGAAAGAAAGAAAGAAAGAAAGAAAGAGAGAAAACAACTTCCAGCTGACATCGTCCTAAATTGGTAAATGACTTTCCCAGTAACGTGTTCCTTTACGATTAGGGACAAGACAAGTACGTCTGCTGTAATGATTCTTAATCGGCATAGTACTGGAAGTTCTAGCCATTATACTATGGGGGAAAAATTGGCAGTTTGGAAAGGAAGAAACTATTTCAGATGACATGATTATTTACACAGAAAATTCCAAGGAATCTACAAACAACATTCTCCTGGAACTAATGAGCTTAGGGAGTTCTCAGAATGTAAGATTACCATGAAAAAAAGTCTATTACTTTTCTATATACTGACAACACATACCTGGAAGCCAAAATGTAAAACATGATTAAAAATACGAAGTTTTATAATCCTTCCAAAGAAAATTAAATCCTTAGGTAAACACTTACAATATGCTCAGGTCTCTTATGCCAAAAATTATAAAATGCTGATGAAGGAAATATCTAAATAAATGGAGAAAAATAGCATGTTTGGGGATTGGCAAACTCAAAATAATAAAGATGTCAGTTCTTCCCCAACTGATCTATGGGTTTAATGTAATTCCTGTCCAAATGCCAGCGAGACTTGGTGGGCACACACAAGCTTATTTGAAAATGTGTATGGAAAGGTTGAATAGTTAAACAGAAGAGTTAAATCTTGCAAATAACAAACTAATGTGAGAGGAGTTGCTCCATCTGATACGAAGGCTTATTATTGTAGCTATGGTAACCAGGAGCATGTAGGATTGGTGGAGGGTAGGCATAGCGCATCTGACGGAACAGAATACAAGACCCAGAGGTACACTCTCACAAATGTGCCCAAGTAATTTTTAAAATTAAACTTTAAAAAAATTTTTTGAGATCAATCCAGATCCCATGCAGTTGTAAGAAATAATACAGGGAGATCCCCTGTACCCTTTACATAGTTGCCCTCCATGATAACATCTTGCAAAACTGTGGTTTAATATCATACTCAGAAGAGTTCTGTTCCTGCAAAGATCCTATGTTGCCCCGGGTCTCAAGAATGGTATATGAAGGACTAAAGAATGAATCATCTAAAGAATGTTGTGTAAATAGAATCACAGTCAGTGGCCCTTTGGAAATGGTTTTTTTTCGCTCAGCGTAATCCCGCTGTTACTGCTCCAGCAGTTTAATTGCCCATCCTCTGAGGACCTCTGGGTCGCTCCAGTGTTGAGACATTATGAATAAAGATGCCCTAACCAGTCACATACAGGTTTTTTATCTTCATACAGAGTTAGGTTGAACAAACTTGTGTTAAGGAAATGTTTCCATTTGTGAAAATATTTTCAGGAACATTTCAAAACTACAAGGAGGTGGAGGTGTTCCAGAAGATCGTTCCCTCCTCTTTTTACATCATCGTAGTCCTCCTAGGAGACCCTTCCCATGCGGATGTCCCTGGGAAGCCACTCCTACTGAGCCTTCTTTGTGGTTTGCAATGTCTGATTGCTTATTTGTTTTTCCCTCAGAACACTGGAGTCTCGGTTTTCAGCTCCTTCCTCATGCCTTTCAAATTCTGGCTGAGGAAAGAAAGGATGAACTGTGGTTCTGTGTGGGACTGATGGAGAAGAGTGGGGAGAAAATGACGGCCTCTACACAGTGCCTGGTTTTCCCGAAATCCACAGACACACAAAGCTTGTCATCACTGCTGTTATTTCCTCCTGAGTATCTAGCTTGCAGGAGAAATCCATTCTCCCTTTATTAACAAGACTTTGACCCTTTTTGTTGTGAAAGAGTCATGAAAAGTTAATTATTATAAAGGCATATATGCTTGTATCCTGCCCTTAAATTCATCACAAGGCTATCGGAGCAATCAAATATACATTTGCCTGAGCTTTTTAAATCAATGGCGCCAGGCCAACACTTCACCTAGTACCCGTCACGTCGATCCCACTCAATCAAAAATCCCTGAATGAGTCCCTGGGTTTTCCCCCGATCCTGAGAACACAGTGGGAACTGATGTGTTGTCGCATGTTTCTTTACAGAGCAGACAGGTCAGTGGATGGAACTAATAGGCTGACAGATGTTGACAATTTTGTAAAAAACCTTTTTAGTACTGAGCTCTTCAAAACAGAATGAGCTGATTTTTGAAGAAGTACTTACCCATTACTAGAAATGTTTTGCTAAAATTTTCAAGATTAAGGTTGGAGACATTAAGGCATTTGGCAGAAGGTTAAACAAGAGTATGTTTAAAAATCCCATGTAATTCTAAGAGTCTCTGTATTTTTCCCTTGTAATTGGAAAAAATCTTAGTTCAATGATTTTTTACATTGGAATATGTATAAATATAGACTCGTGTACCTCTAAATTTTTCCTATGAAAAAAATGTCATCCATTCAATTTGCAAGCTATGTGGCCTGTCTCACTAAGTGAAGCGACAATGAATGAAATCGAAGAAAAAGCATCTACACTGACAGGCAGAAATGCAAAATCGGGTTTTAACTCTGCTGAACTTCAGAGAGTTAACTCCATTTTGCTGAGTCCCTAATGTAATTTTGTTTAAATGGGAATGGTGTTTAACTCAATACCCATTTCCTTATACCATTTGTGGTTGGGCTTACGTGTTACATTGGCTAGACTATTCTACTCAGTTATTTAATCCAATACAGATCCAGGTGTCGCTGTGAAGAAATTTTGTACATGTGGTTAACATCTGCAGTCAACTGACATTAAGTGATGTTACCCTTGATAATGTGAGTGGACCTCATCCAATCAATTAAAAGCCTTAAGTAGAAAAACCAAGGTTTCAAGAGAAAAAGGAATTCTGCCTCAAGACCATAGCTTCATATCCCACCTGATGTTGCAGCCTGACAGCCTGACCTATGGATTTTAAACTTGCCAATCCCCACGTCTGTGTGAACAAAAACATCTAAATAAGTAAACACTGAATACATGTGTGTGGGGGGCTACATATTAGTTTGGTTCTATTTCTCTGGAGAACTCTGGCACACTAGTTTTCTTACATCTACTGAAATACGTGCTAGTACCGAAGATGTTGCTCATTTGGTCAGATCCCAGAACCCAGCTTAGGTCAAATTCACTACTGCTTTAAAATGATAGAGCTCTTATTTCTTGTGTTTATATTTCTTTTGTGCCAAACTTTCAAGAAATGAAGTATTTTATATTTATTTGTCTTACTATGGGCCAAGTGATTACAGGTACCCATGGTGGCCTAATTCAAGGAAACCATTAATAACAAAAAGTCACACTAGATGAGAGAAGATATTTGCAAAGGTATATCCAAAAAGGGATTAATATTCAAAATACTAAGAACTCATAGAATACAACATTTTAAAAAACCTGATTAAGAAATGGGTGGAGGACATGAATAAGCATTTCTCCAAAGAAGACATACGCATGGCCAACAGGTACCGGAAATGATGCTCAACAGCACTGTTATCAGGGAAATGCAGATCCAAACCACAGTGAGATACCAGCTCACACCTGTAAGAATGGCTATTAACACACAATGAGTGTCGGGACTTGGGAAAAATGGGATCCTTGTGTTAATGGGTATCTAAACTGGTGCAGCCACTGTGGAAAACAGTATGGAGGTTCCTGAAAAAAAACCAAAAAAACCAAAACAAACAAACAATGAGGTCTGTCTGGAAAATGTCCAGCCTTTGTTAATATGATGAGAACGGTGTGAGGGACATCCATGTAACCTGGCAGCCAAGGAGAGTGGACTGGAATGCGCATGTGTGAACAATGATGACTTCACTGTACTGGTCAGTGGGCGTGGCAGACGCCGTTGAGTGAGCATGTGTCCTGTGTGGCTATTGCATTCAAAATGACTGAGCTGGTAGAGCAGTGAATCTGCATCAAACTTTGTGTTAAGCTCGAACATTTCTCCACGGAAACTATTCCTGTGATTCAGAAGGCTGCAGCTATGGGCAACTGGTGATTGGCAGCTTCATCACAACAATGTACTTGCTCACGCATCACATCTTGTGCAGAGGTTTTTGGTGAAACAGCAAATCACCCAGGTGACTCAGTCCCCATACAGCCCAGATTTGGTACCCTGTGACTTCTGGCTTTTCCCAAAACTAAAATCACCTTTGAAAGGGAAGAGATTTCAGATCATCAATGAGATTCAGAAAAATATGTCGGGGCAGCTGATGGTGTTTGGGAGAACCTGTGAGATCCCAAGGTGCCTACTTTGAAGGAAACTGAGGCATCATTGCCCTATGTACAACAGTTCTTATATATGTTGTATCTTCTTCAAAAAAATGTGTCTATTTTTCATATTACATGGTTGGATACTTTCTGGACAGACTTTGTAGAATTATCATATACTCCAGCTATTCCAGTTCTGGGTATTTTTCCAAAAAAAAAAAACCCCACCAAAATGCTATCAAAGAATTGGTACATATATACAATGAAACATTACTCAGCCATAAAGGAAGAATGAGATATTGCCATTTGTAACAATATGGATGGGCCTAGAGGACATGAAGCTAAGTGAAGTAGGTCAGACAGAGAAAGACGAATACCATAAGCTTTGACATATATGTGTAATGTAAAAATCAAAGTAAATGGACAAGCAAAACAGAAAGAAACTCGTAGATACAGAGGACAGATTGATGGTCACCACATGAGAGGGAGGTTGGGGGAGGGGTGAAAAAGGTGAAATGGATTAAGAAGTACACATTTCCACTCGTAAAAACAGTCACGGTGATGTCAGGGGCAGCAGCATAGGGCAGGCGGTCAGGAATATTACAATTAGGAATGTTGTCACGTGGCCCTGGACTTACCAAGGTGATCACTTCATAAGGCATATAATTTTAATCACTGGGTTGTACGCCTGAAACTAATATAACATCGTATGTCAACTGCAATTGAAAAATTAATTATAAAAATTAAAGTAACTTTAAAAGGAATTTAATAATGTCATTGAATTCAAGACATGGAAAAAAGTCTTAGAACATATCCAGTCCAGATTCCTACCCTTAGACAAGGGAGGCTGTGAGAGCCGCCCTGAGAACTGGGCGCAGCGTCCATGTTTTCTCAAGTACAAGGTTAGCATGTCACTCTGCCATCCCCTCCTTCAGGCTCACAGTCTCCGCCCCTGAACCAGCCCTTAGACACTGTCTGAGTCAGTCACCAGACTAGCCAGACTAGCTCCTGGGATGAGGACCGGTGACTTGTGCTGGGGCGGAAGAATCCACAGGGAAAAGAAATCTCTACATCTTGCACAGGAGCCCTACCTACCGTGAGCAAAGGAACGTAGGTGTCCCAAAGCTGTGGTGACCAGCCACAGCCTCTGGTTTTAGGAGCCCTCTGGGGACTCTGGCACAGTCAAAAATAACATGTTCCAGTTGAATTCACACGTGGCTCAAATGTGCAACTTTCTCTGTGTAAAATAACCAACCCCAAACACTCAAGGTACTGAAGGACTTTGCTTTCCACAACAACGGGTAGAATTTGTTTCCACTCTAAGTGTAGTTTTATTTTCCAAATCAAGCCTGCACAAGTTAATGGGCAGATTGTAAGATTTTGGACGGAGAAAGTGAAAAACAGTTTCTCAGATTTAATGCTGAATTGGGTGTCGTTGTGTTCTTCTAGCTGCCACTGGATATACGCTGGTGTTGGGGGCATTTTGTGTTGAAAGGAGTGCATTTGGGTTATGAAGTGAATACATAGTTGCTCTTAATGCCTAGAAACATTAAAAGTAGGTACCACTGATTTGCAAAATTTTCCTGCAGAGATAAAAAGAATTTGGATATTCCTAAGTTTTAATCACACTAAATCTTGTACCTAGGCCTTTACTCCAAATTTTACACAGGCATTTTTAAGAGTAAATGGAGAGTGTTTTATGGCTCTAAACGATTCCAGACACAGCACCTCATCGGATCGCCAAACCTATGACGTCTGTCGTGCAGCGACTGGGAAAACAACTGCAGAGAGCGTTGCCACTTCCCACTATCACATGGCCAGTGACCGTCAGATGTGGGTCTTTAATCTAGGCTTTGTGAGTCTAAATTTCATGTCTTTTCACTGCGGGGTTTTGGCCACACAAATATTAAAACAATGCATTAGGTCAGACAATTGTCCACTCCCTTTCGAATTGATGATTCAAGGAAAGATCAGCTCAATTAAATTTTCACTCTCAAGGTCTAAATTTAGAATTCTAATAATCTTCATCCTTAGATCTGTGGAATAAATAAGGACGATGAAATTCAAGCATTTCCATGATTTATGTGGGTTTGTTGGCACTCACCCAGGACTCGAATATCCAAGCCAAGTAGCTCTGAGTCTCCCAGGCCCACCTCTGAGCTGGGGAGTTTCCAGGGTGAGTGGGCTTCGGGGCCCAGAGCTCAGCTGGCCTGGAGGCTGGGTCATTGTTCTGGTATGAAGCTTGAGGACCAGCCAGTTTCGGTAGAGTCTGTTTGGCACCCAGGTCAACAGAAAACACAAAGCTGATTCATTCCCTAGCTCACCCACCCACACGAATGTTACAAAACCAGTAAGCATTCAATTTACAACAGCTTGAGTCATATTTCTACAGCAGTCATTGGTCATCTACCTAGGATTTCCGAAGGATAGATAACCTTGGGAAGGCAAGTCAGTTGCTTACCACTGTTGCCTTAGGTTGGCCGGGGTCAAACTCAGTCTGCCTGTCCAGGAGACCCCTCAGGCCTAGTGCTGTGACTGTTTCCAAAGAAGTTTAGTTGATATTTCCTACCATGACGAAGGTCCATATTTTTGTTCAGTTTTGAGCCCCTTATTTTTTCCAACCTGTAAAAACACTTCTTTTTCCTAAAAAATAGTATCACAGCAAAAGATATCTCAAAGGCTTCTCAGAAATCAAGTAGAACTTATGACACACTATTTGCTTGTATTCCTGTGTCAATGAATCAAAATCATATGGATTAAATTTTCTTTTGCAAATAAATAAGGGCCCCCTAGTGAGGAGCTGAATTTGCATTTGCTGAAGCTCTAGCAACTTAGTGAAGACATGCAGTTTTTCTCAAACCAGAGGGATCCTCTGTTCCCCAGTAGAAAGTAAAAAGATTCGTAAAAAAGTTCCAGTACATCTTGATAAGGTATTCCAAAGTCATTTTTAAAAATCTGACCAGTTATTAATTTTGGTTATAGTTTTTAAAAATTAACATATGCTATAGTTTAAAAAATACCAACAAATAATGAAAAGGTGCTCAACATCACTAGCCATTAGGGAAAGGCAAAGCAAAGCCACAATGGAATATCGCTTTAGGCCTGTGAGAATGGCTGTTAAAAAGATGAGAGCTGAGAGATCCTGGCGAGGATATGGAGAAAAGGGGTCCCTCATGCGCTCCTGTTAGTGGGACCCTAAGCTGGCACAGCCACTCTGGTAAGGAGTATCGAGGGGCCTCAAAAAATTAATACTAGAGCTACCTTATGATCCAGCAACTCCACTTCTGAAAATGTAACTGAAAGAAATAGAAACATTGTATCAAAGCACCTGATCCTCTTAGCAGCTTTATTGGCAGTAGTAAAGACATGGAAACAACCTAAATGTCCTTTGAAAGGTGAATGGGTAAAGTTGTGGAGATTTTATATACATATAAAATCTAACTGAGCTCTGGGCCCCGAAGCCCACTCACCCTGGAAACTCCCCAGCTGAGAGGTGGGCCTGGGAGACTCAGAGCTACTGGCTCAGAGATTCGAGTCCTGGGTGAGTGCCAACAAACCCACATAAATCATGGAAACGCTTGAATTTCATAGTCCTTATTTATTCCACAGATCTAAAGATGAAGATTATTAGAATTCTGTATACTAAATTTAGACCTTGAGAGTGAAAATTTAATTGAGCTGATCTTTCCTTGAATCATCAATTAGAAGGGGAGTGTACAATTGTCTCACCTAATGCATTATTTTAATATTTGTGTGGCCAAAAACCCATAGTGAAATTATATATATATTCACATATATTTGTAAATATATATTAAAAATATAAATATATACCTATATATTTTACTATATATAAATATATATTTATAAATATGAATATATTTATATATATATATATAATTCAGCCATGAAAATTAAATCTTGTGATTTATGACAACATGGATGGACTCCGAGGGCATTACGCTCAGTGAAATAAGTCAGAGAGAGAAATAAAAATACTGTATGAACTCACTTATATGTGAAATACATATTTATAAAGCAAACAACTAAAACTCGCAGAAAGAGAACGGATTTGTGGTTCCTGGAGGCAGGGCCCTGGGGTAGAATGAAAGGATGAAGGTGGTGCAAAGATACAAAGTTCTCTTTATAAAATAACTTATGTCCTAGGGATACAATGTGCGGGAATATAGTTAGTGCTGCTGCGGGATGTGTTGGAAAGTTGTTAAGAAAGTAAATCCTAGGAGTTTACCTCACAAGGAGAAAAAAGTGTGTGTATATGTGTGTGTGTATAGATATGTGTGTAGATATGAACATATATGATTTTGTTAACTTGTTATGATAATTATTTTACAATATATGTAAATTTTGTCATCACTAGACTACATACCTTAAACTCATACAGTTCCCTATGTTAATGATATCTTAAGGATGCTGAGAAAATAGTAAAACAAAGGACATTATATTTATCATGTTTTATTTTTCATGAAAAATTTTTTGTTAAAGCCTAATAATGTCGCTAAGATTTTTCTCGTTTTGTCAGCATAAGCATTGCCATTGAAACATTATTTATTGGAGGGCATGAAAACCCTATGAACACCCTCAGCCATAATTCATGTGATTGATTAATCTTGTAAAGAGTTTTTTTCTCAATTAATAGAATTGCCAATAAAATAGCTAGGGGCACATATTCCCGATGCAGAGAGATGAAGAGCGTGACATGGAGAAAGCAAAGCAAGGACTGGAGTTTCTCCTTCTGCACCCCTTAGTCACCCGTTTTTGCCTTCCGTCTTCACAATAATGACAGTTTTAATGATGACACGTAATATCCATGGTGATACACACGATAGAAAAAGTATTAAATGTTGCTAATGCAGCCTCAGTAACATAGAAAAGAATAACTCTACATCCACGCTTAAAAGCGGGTTATTTAATGATTCAACAAGGAGATTCCTCCAGCTAAAACTACGCAAACTAAGAATCCACGTGGACGAATTACCATCAGATTATTAACTATCTTGTCTTTTTTCAGTCATGTTCCCAGTAATGTACTATAGTGAATAATTTGTCTTGTTCTGGATAATGTTGAATAAAACACTTGAGAGGAATTAGATAAAACAAATGTTTTTATGTTTACAATGCATTTTGACCCAAGGCCAAGACTTACAGGATTTTGCTTGGAATTACATTTCGTTACTTGCGAGCAGAGAGCTCCCTTGGATTTTAGACTGGCAGAGCGAGTAACGTACTGCTCAAATGAGGCCATTTAATCTTAGCACTCTGCAAGGTCCCATCTATCACTGCTGCTCAATTTACCCTCCTGTGAGCCACGCCCCTGGGGCCTGAGCTTCGCCATTCCTGCCAATAGAGAAAGTGAAAGCTTCCTCTGCCCAATGGCTTGGCTCACGCTCACACACACACTCAGATGGGGTCAGCAGGAAAAGCCTGTCTTGATGAAACCTGGTACTTCAGCTTTTTGTTGAGTTACCAGCGATTTCTGTAGTGCCTATTACATCCTCAGGCTTGCTGCGAGGTCGGAACTCAGAGTCTAGGAGTTTCGTAGAGGAAACGCGTAAACAAAAGATCGTGGTGAAATGTGAGGTGCAGCAGAATGCTAGGATGTTTCAGAGTCTTAGCAGGACTAAGTGGTTTAAAACAATTGGTACTTATTTGCTCCTGGCTGCTCTCTGGGAGCTTGGCTCTGGCACACAGTTCTTCTGCTGGTGTCTCCTGGAATTACTCAGCTAGAGTTAGACAGTCAAATGAAAACTGATTTACATACCTGCCCCTTCAGTGGGATTCCCAGCTGGGCATCTCAGTTCCCCTCCCAGGGGTCTAATATGGTCGCTGCAACTGTCAAAGAGAGTGAGACCCAAACCTGCAAGGCCTCTGGGCTAAGGCTCAGCCGCCATACGATGTCACATCTAACTCATTCTGTTGGAGAATGCAAGGAGCTGGGCTATTCCAGAATTAAGGACGTGGTAAATGCTTCCCACCACATGATAGGAGATGTCGAACAGAAGGGGTAGCTATTTAAAAGTACCAAGGCATTAGAGAACATGTCAAAGAACATGTCAAAGTTCTGTTGAGTTGGATCTTAAAAAGATTTATGTGAGTTTTCTATGCAGAAGTGTGTGTGTGTGTGTCAGAGCAGAAGGTATTTCAGGCCAGGCAGAAGGAGCATTCCAAACCCAGATGAACATGAACACAGGATGGTGCAATATCTGCGAAACTGCACGTAAGGAAGGATGAATATAGAATGCGTGGTAGAGATGGGGGCAGGGGGTGTGGCACGGAGTGGCCAGAGGGGAAGGAAGTGAAGAAAGTGATGGAAATGGGTCTGGAAAGACAAGTTAGCCACGGTTGTTAAAGAGCTTATGTGAAAAACTGAGTGATTTGGAATTTATCCTCTAGGGCACCAGGGAACCAGGAATCATTTGGATCTCAAGTTTCAGGCCTGTGCGGCCTGGGGAAGTCACTGAATAAGAATTTGTTAAGTAAATAAAAGCAGGTTAGTAATATGATCAGATTTGTCATTCTTAAAAAAATAATGGGATGACATCAGGTCCAATGGTGGCTCAGAAAGTGTTTAGGGTAGCAATGGAGCTAATGTGGGATCGTGGCTAGAAAAGGATCTTGAAAGACATCCTTGGTTTTACCTAGCTGGACTATTTCTTTGCTGTGGTCTTGGAGGTCCATGGAGATCATGGGCAGGGGTACTCAGACACCCCCAAACAACCCCTTGGCAGTCCCACTGAGGAGCCCTCCGTCTCCAAATGAGGAGACTGCATCGGTGCCCTGCTGGAGGCTAAACCACAGGGCTTATTTGTTTTTTAATTATTTTTCAATGTGCTGTGTGTGTGTGAGGTTCTGTGTAATCTTATCCTGTATGCAGATTCATGTCATCATTACCACATTCAAAGCACAGAATTCTCCTCCTTCAGCCTACACCTTTGTATTTGCACAGCCCTTCCTTTGAGTTTGATGCATGAACGAGAGTGTCAGGAAAACTACACCAAGAGGCCGTGCCTCGAGGCACCATGCTCCATGTTCTGAGAGCCTTATGCCAATGGTACAAATCACACAAAGTAGTCTTGCTCTTCAACCCTGGCATTAGCCAGCTGACAGTTGTGTAGGTGAGACATGAAAATATATGAGCTGGTTCCAAGTTTAAAGATGTATTTTGCTCGCACGTCTCTCTCTTGTTTTGTGGGAACTTCTCTTATGGCACTTCCTGCCCTCCTCCACAGCCCTCTCCCCGAAAGAAAATCTATCTCATACATGTAGTATTTCTTCATTGGCAGAGATCATTACTTCAAGTGCAAACACTCTCTCAAGAAAGCCCAATTTTAAATATGCATATATTTTATATCTACATTACATATTTGGCACATAAAGAATCACTGCTATTTTAAAAGCTCTTTTTCTTCCATTAGTAAGTACTGAAAATAGAGTGAGTAAGGATGGTAGAGTTGGTGATAATAGAAGACAGTGGTTTAGACTTTCAGCGGTTAAGGATATACAGGCAAAGGTATAATTTAGTCTCATCCAGAAATAAAATAGTCCTGGATAGTCACATTTATCTGACACAAACTTACATTATCACGAACAATATTTGGTTGTGAATTAACCTCTAACAGCCCGCCTTTCATAATTCATGTCAGCATCTCCTTGGCCTTCTATTAACCTGTGGGGTCCTCGACGGTTAATATGAATGTGTTATCTGAGAGTGGAGACAAAGAAAGAGATGTTTTTCCCCGAACGAGGGGACCCTCCTTCTTAGTTTGTCCCCTTTCTTGGGTACTTACTCTACCCCAACCTTAGAGTATTTCTTAAAGTTCTCCTTCCCTCCTCTATGTAACGATTTTCATATTCAACCTTTGCTGTTTAAGTTACTGTGTGATTTCTGCCTTCTGACTTCACTCTAAATGATATATGAACTAACTTCAAAAAAAAGGCCTTTTCACACTCTTCTTCTAGGACAGTGAGAAATACTTTGCCTTACATTTGCGGAACTCAGTGGGACCCTCACGTTTTATTCCAGATGTTCCTAGCTATGTAGTATAAAGAATGGTGATCAGCTACTTACACTAAGGAAGAAAGAGATTACATTCCAAGGACTTTCCCTACATTAAATTATTAAATTGCTTGGAGATACATACACAGGGACTTGGGGATGGCTGAGTGGTGTGATGAAGAACTTATTGCTGACTCTTCCCAATAGCAGCAAGCTATGTTTTTAACCGGTGACCATCCCTCTCAATGTATTAATTATGCATATTAGGTAAATGTCATCAATCTGTACAATGTGTCATTTTTGAAAACCTCCTAATTGTGATGACAGGTCCCTGAGGTATTTAATGGATTGATCTTGCAAGAGAAAACATAGCCAGAAATGGGTCGTGACATCACGGTGCTGTTAGGAAGCAAGGTAGAATGAGCAGAGACTGTGGATTTGGAAAGAGCTGAAAAAAAAAAATCCCGTGCACACTGTGCTCTGTGGTTTCTAGCCTATTTGGAAGAAATATCAATGCTTTTGGTTCGTGTTTCTTCGTTGGATATTTAAGACGAGCCCCGAATAGGGAGTTTAACAAGGCATCGTGAGAGAAACGTGGAGAGAAGCAGAGACCAAATGGCACAGCGAAGGCTGAACATTCAGTCCACGCACCTTCCAAGCGCAGCGTAACCTTTGCACAAACTGTTTCAATCATCTTGCTCTTGGCAGAGCTGTGCTGCTGCAGAAGGCTGTGCTGTTTATGACTTAGTTTGGAACCTTGCCCTGACTTGAGGTCTATTTTTACTTTTCTTTAACAAAACTTTTTGTCAATGGATCAAGCAAACTTGGGCTAGGATGGAGGCTCTGAGATGTATTTTACTTACAGCCAGTGGATACTGGGAGATCACTCATCTATCTGCTGAGTGAACTCTGGATCTTCTGGCCAAATATATGCTGGCCACATGTGAAACCCTATCTCCCTGCCAGACACCAACCATACAAGGTCATCATTAATAATGTCATGAGTAGACCATGTGGAGAGATTAGTCCCAGCTCTTCACGTGCTGGGTTTCAGGAGCTGCTCTGGCCAATAGGAGATGTTTTAAAAAGCCCCACCCTGCCCATAGATGTTGTCATTAATTGTGTGCAATCGGTGGACAGCATCTGTGAGGAAGACAGAGCCCCTCATCGGCTGTTGGCAGAGAAATCTCTGGCTGCTTTTCAAGACGGGCCTCATAGCATTGCCTGGAGGCTAAAGGGCATGTTTAAAAGACAGGTGAGCTCAGTCTACCTGGTGACTGACTAATTAGGCAGGTGTTGCAGGAGCCGGAATAGCTCGGGTAGGGCTCCTGGATTTTCCCGAGTGCCTTGAACACCTCCCCCTCCCTCCTATTCCTAGTGAAAGGCTGTTGCTATCTTTGATTCCATTTGGGTGGCTTCTCAGCACACTGTATGCATTCAAAGTTGCAGCGCAGTGGCCTGGATTTTAGCTGCTTAATTCAAAGGGGAGTGATGCAGGAATGGGTAGTGACACAGCAAGAGGGCAGAAAAGGCAACCCGCAAA
Source organism: Desmodus rotundus (assembly GCF_022682495.2). Classification (NCBI taxonomy): domain Eukaryota; kingdom Metazoa; phylum Chordata; class Mammalia; order Chiroptera; family Phyllostomidae; genus Desmodus; species Desmodus rotundus. Next base: position 23,816,230 of record NC_071393.1, on the reverse strand, counting down.
ACGCCTCCATTCCCACTCTCGTCCACTCGCTTTTAAGAGGTAGAGAATTTAGAAGCCCTCTCTAACAAATGTCCCAATTGTTTAGCATGAGACTTTCTTCAGGAGCATCCTTCAAGACCAGGGATAGAGGTGAGATTCTCCGCAGGGATCGGCTCGTTCCACATATAGACCAGTTCCTGACCTCTGTGTGTCTCCCAGAGTCAGCACCCGGTACAGCTCCCTTAGCCACCTGCCTGTCTACTTTCACTATATGAGTTGCGATGGAATAGTTCGTTGTTTGTGGATTCGTCTCTCACACATTTTTATGGGCAGCTCACCTACTCACAGCAGTATCCTCAGCCACTGAAAGAATGATCAACACTTAGAAAATGCTTAACAATGTTTGTCGGCCTATCAGATGTTGATGTTACACTCATCAATTGAAGGACCCATCATCCTGCCATTCCAACTTAAATGTTGTTTCCGATGCTTCTTAAATACATCCCAACGAAGGTCAAGGTCCAAATGACTGACTATTTCAAAGTGGTTAAGGACACAGAGGTTCTAGAATCAGATCTTGGTGCTAATCCCAGGTACAGCATCAACCACGCAAACTTAGGTGTGTGGGGTGGTTTTTAATTTCTATGTCCCCAGTTGCCTTATCTGTAAAGTTAGTTTAATAATATTATAAAAAATCATAGTTTTGTGAGAATTAGATAATGTATATAAAGTGCCTGATATATAGTGAATACTGAGTAAATATTAGTTATTTCTGTAACTATCAATATATTACTCATCAAGTAGGACACTGTATCTCTGTCATGGTGAGACCGGTGTCTTGGAGAACTACCGTATTGTTTCACCAACTGTCCCTGGTAGCCATTGCTGAGCCAAAGGGACGATGTAGCACAGCTGCCTCTAATTTTTCTTCCCTTTGTCAAGACCTTTGAACTCTTTGGAGAGGGTACATTATTGAGATATTCAAATTATTTATGACACCAACAGTCAAAATAACGAACAGGGCTTCCACCAAGGATTTTAACGACCTTTTAAAGCAGCGTTTTCAGACATTTTATCACGTCACCAAAAATCTTAGCTTTCTGCAGTAGAGTTTGGCAATGTACTTAGCTGTACGGCTCTTATTTTCAAACAATTTGCAGCAGTTTCATCTGTGTTAAAAAAACGGAAATTAAACAATTGAGTCAGCTAAAACTGATTGTGTCCTTTCATTGGCTTATGGGATTCCACTCCACACAAACAACCACAATGCCAGCTGGTATTTCAGCTGGGAACATCTGCGGGACCCTGGAGTCGTTTCTCGTATCTTCTTTTTTCTTGTTAAAATTTTCCCTCTTCTGTGGTGATTGCACTCATTGAAGAAAAGTGGGCTTGGGAGAGAGACACTCATGGCCACAGAGAGAGTGGAATAATAAGATGAAGAGCAAAATACTATGGAGGTGGTGGTAATTGAATTAGAATGAAATCAAAATTTCCTTAAAATTTTCAGATAATCGGAGGTAAAATGACATAATGAAATCAAATCACCTTTGAATGTGTAGACATCAGCCAATGTTTTTGCTATAGCTTCCGATAAAAATCTCTCCATTCTACAAAGAATTGATAGTGACATTGTTGACGATTGATTGAGGAGGCAAAACTCAAAATTTTCACTGATAGTTAACAGATGCAACCATGCAGAAATATCATGTTATTCTAAGAATATAGCATCATTTGATCTATCAATATTATATAACATAACTATAGTCACATAATAATATCAATCTATTATTGTATTTATTTCAGTATTGATCTTTGTGGTCATAAGATGTCTATTTCACTGATGACTGTCTTTTTGCATCTGATTTACATATTAGAACAAAATGAATGCTAATTATTCAAGCTTTCCTTGGCATAGTGTGATTATTAGGTGTAGGCTGAGTTTCATTGGAGGATCGCTCATTCTTCACGACCCCTAAACATGAAGGTGCCATCGAGAGAAGTATAGCAATGACCGCTCAGTAATCAAGAACAAGCACACTTCACGCAGTCCCTCCCACCAAATATGTTTACGAGTTGAGAAAAAAGAATAGAGAGATATTTCTACATTAGTGTTTATAAAAGTGAGCTTCACAGGCATCTGCATCTGAATTACCTGTAGGGTACTTGTTCAAAATGCAGAACCCAGAGCCCTACCTGAGATTTAGACTCAATCTTTGTGTGTGGCTTGGGTCTGTGTATGTAACAAGCCACTTGGGTGACTCTTTGTTGTCCCATTAATGTTGGAGAATACTTGACCTGGAGTGTTAGGGAGTCAGAGGACCAGGGAGAACGTGGGGTTGCAAGGTTTGCCAAGCCACAGGTTTTCTCAAATGAAACCCTGAGAAATGCTTCCTGGAAACAATGAGCGGTGGCTAGTAAACACAATGAGGTTGCCAGCAGCTAACCAAACACCTGTTAGAAAGGTGAGAACTTCCCAGGACTAGTATTACTTCTATGAGTGCAGTTCAGGAAACTCACGTCCTGGGAAACGTGAGCATCGTTCCATTTTATTTCATTTTTTCAAAATTCCTGGGCAATGTAGTGTGTGAGTAGTTACTTCTCTGAACGGCAAGCTTTCTATATTTAGCTCTCATGTAATTGGAGTCCAATATTTAGATAGATTCTTGTTTCTTTCACTCTTCTTAGAATTCAAATTCTCAAACACATGTGGAACACATTCCTTCCCAGGCTAATGAGAAGCAGTCTTCTACAAAGTGGGAGCCCACGTGCAGGAACGCAGGGGTTTACGTGCAGATGTATGTGAACATGTGATTGTGCAACACATGAGAAACCCCGGCCAGCACCATCTAATTGGCCCTAGTCACCAAGCTTCCAAATACCCTACCTCCCTTTTCCTTAAAATCGTATCACCACTGAAGTTGCTTACTGTGTTACCCAGTTCAAGAAGTTTCCTGCGTACACCAGCTTTCCGTACACTGACACTGGCTTTGGAAATCTGTGCAAATACCCTTCGTCCAATTTTTACTGCCTTTTGTTTTTGTTAACTGCAGAATCTTTCTGGAGTCTATTTTACAGTAAGAGTTCAAAAGGGGAGGGGGCTGCAAGGGGGCTTTGCAGTGTGACCAGGTGTGCAGTTAGTGCCCTGAAATACTTTCAATTGCACTATAAACAGAGGCCAGAGGAATACTATCTACCACGAGGTCATTAACAAAACGTGCAGAGTGCTGAAGGATCTCTTACTCCCCTATCACTCAGCTGTTACAAGCTCTTTTTTCCAGCAAAAAAATCTTGCAGATTTTAGAGAATGGATTTCATAATTGGAGCTCTTTCTAATCGCCTGAGAGAATCCAGCTTCAATTGCAAACCAGAAGGTAGATTTCTTTTTCTTCCTCAAAAGCAATAAAAGATAAACATGATAAACATAAACAAATAGATGAACAAAAAAATCTGATCTAATTATTTTTTCAAACCTGAAGGTAAAATCCTATAAAGAGGATGAGACAAAAATAGGTTTACAGTACAATAGTTTATTCTTGTATTATTACTTATTAATTATTATATTATTTTCCATACAAACAGCCATAAACCTCCTTTTACCCCTTGTATATATTGTGAATACTTTGTTCTTCCAATTGAGCTACTATAGTTCCAATCAAATTTACAGGAAACCAATATTTTAACCTGTCATTGGTAATCAAATTACCTGTCTTTAGTGAAAAGCTTTCTTCCTACTCCCCCCCTATAATTTCATGTAAGCACAATTTTTCTCTGTCAATTTTTTGCAGGGTCAAATGCAATACAATATGAATGATGTCATATATGTGTATATATACACATATATGCACACATATGGCATCCTTTTATATACACATCATATATACGTATATGTACACAAACATATATGTGTATGCATGCATGTATATTTGTGTAAAGGGTACCACAAATGGAAAGTTCATGGAAACATATGAGACTTGCATTTTGGGGTGGCTGAATTTATACAGCTTGTTGATGAAGCTCTTTTCAACATAAACTTTAAATCAGCCACTAAGCATTTGACAGCTTCTGCACCGTGAGAGCCCGGGCGGGCATATAAACAAAAATGCAAACTTCCCAGAACAACATTCCTGTTGAGGAGTCAAGGATTGTCCATCTAAATTGAAAATAAGTCGAGCATATGTTTTTCTAACAGTGTGGGCAGGCACTTGCCCATCTTCCCTCCCCTTCCTTCCCCTCCCTGCCCCTCCCCCCCCCCCACACTCTCTGTCAGGGCGAAGTCAAATCCTGTCATTTGCTGAACGTGATGATTGATGGCTGGGTATATGTTTCCTGTGGCTGGTCTTGGCTATACCAACCTCTCATTTCCCCCAGCTGTTTCCGGTGTAACTGTTACATAAGATCACACTTGCCTTGCTTGTTGCTTTGTTGGAGGAACCGTTGCGGCTCAGCTGTCCCCCAATGCCTTTGGGGGCAAAGTACTGGAGTATAACAGAGGCAGGAAGGCACGGCTTTGTGAATTGAGGTTCAGCAAAACCAAGTGGAGAGTTAAAAAATTACAAATAAACTTGAAACATGCTGAGAGTAATAGACGCCCTGATTTTATTCCCATTGAATTGATGAGGAAAGGGGGAAAGATATTTGTTCAAGCTTCCATGCACACCCCCCCAAAAATATGAAGAGGAATGAAAGGAACAGAGGGAAAGACAGAGAAATAGAGAATGGAAGGAGGAATGAAGAAAGAAGGAAACATACAGGAAGGAAGGAAAAAAGGCAGAGGAAGGATGGATGAAAGAAAAGATGGAAGAAAAAAGTGTCGGCATCATCATTTGTTGACTACAAATGGAGAAAGCTTCCAGAAATAGCGGCCGTGTGTGGCTGCCTGACCACCCCTGGGACTACTGTCATTTGGTTCCAAAACGCCTGTTCCTTGAGTCACAGACATGGTCTCAAGTTCTGATTCAGTGAATTGGTGCTAGGGTGGAAAAGACCCATAACTCATGTTGTTGCCTTCTCATTACAAAATTCACCCTATATTATTGCCCTGTGCTGCTCAGTCAGGTCAGATTTCCAAATACTCCAAGCTTGAAGACTCGGGCCATTTCCCTCAGAGACTATTTTGTCATCCAGCCTATCTTTAGACATGAGGAAGTTTTTCCAGTTATTATTCCCCAAGTTCTCTTTTTCCTAAATGTCATTCCACTATTTATATTATTTCACCATTCCTCATTTTTATCCCCTAGCTTTTATAGCCTTCAAGTAGTAGAAGACGGTGGTCGTTGAACCCTCTTTACCTGTCCTGTGGTGAAGTGAGCACAAATGAGTTAGGTTGTGCATTACTGAAGGTTTTAAGCCCCTATTCAGAAATCAATAATTCTAAAGTCTTGGGAAACAGGGATACGGTAAAAGGAAATTTGTCTTTCATATTTACATTTCTTTTTTTGTTTCAAGTGCTTCAATCAACTGAGATGCCCATGAAGGTTCTGATTGATGAAAACCCTGGAGTATGAATAAAAGGGCCATAGACTCTCAGGGTAAGAAGGAACCTTCTTTAAATATGACCTGGACCAATTCTTGTATTGCCAGAAGCTTCTCAGATATTCATGTCAGGTCAACGTTCCGGCTTCACTATCAACACGTGTACATCAGCAGAGCAAGGAAACCTCCACAAAACAAATTGAGCACAGTTTTAGATGCAAAGACACACTCTGCACCCTCCATGAAACTGAACTGTAATTCTGTGTTCCTCCCGGTCCTGGAGGAATGAAAGCGATCACAAAACTCAGGTTCATTGAGCACCTATTCACAGGTCATGGGCTCTGGGAATTAAATTGACTCGATATAATTCTCACATCTCCAGAGGATAGATTTATAACCACCTCAAAATGAGGAAATAGGACTCTAGTCCTATTTAATTAATGAACTACTGGAATCACAGCTTGTACTTGTAGAACCAATGGACCAATGTTGAGATCCATGATATATTTCACTGTATTACACTTTGAATCAAGATTACACCTCAAAGCACTGATCAGATACTGGGTATTATTGCACCAGCTTGGTTCTTAATGGTGAAAATAGTATTTACTTCTGTGATGAGCAGCTGATTCATTAATTCAGTGTTTAATGAGGGCCTAGTATGTTTCCAGCAATCCTTCAGTACTGGGGACCCCAGCTGTCAGCAGAGTAGGCAACCATCCTGTTCTTGTGAAACTCACATTCTAACTAAAATAAACACACAAGACAGGTAGTTTATCAAACAGTTACAAGTGCTATTGAGAAGAAAATAGAGCAGAGAAGGGGGGTGGAATTATAAATAAAGAAATAAACAAATATATAGTTTATCTGACCATTTTATAAGCTAAGGAAAAATATAAAGCAAGGAAAGAGGTTGTATGGGGCTGGAATGGTAAGGGACATCCTCTCAGGAGGTGACATTTAGACAAAAGACCTAAGGAAGAGAGTGAGCCAGGTAGCTATCTGTAGGATGAGCATTCTAGACAATGAAGTACAAGAGCTCCAAGGAGGGGACGTCTACTGCATTCCAGGAAACACAAGAGAGGCAGCCAACAGGAGCCAAGTGGAGACCGAGAGAACAGTAGATGATGCCGTCGGGAGTGGTCGGGGAAGGGCCCTTTCTCCATGGAAACTGTTCTGAGAACTCCGATATTTTGAGTGAGATGCAAAGCTATTAGACAGTATTGGGGAGAATGACATTATCTGATTTACATTTTAAAAGGGTCACTCTGCCTGCTGCTTTTCTTTTTCATTTATTTTTTTTAGCTGCTGTTACTTTTTAATTAGGTAAACTAGGAGCAGAACCGGTGTACCAGGGACAGGTGAATCTAGAAAGCAATGAAAAGAAAGAAAGAAGGTAGAGCACTTCACTGTTCAAACGAGGCTCCGGAAGCCTTCTCTGTTTGTCTTCTGGGGCCGGCACACTGAGAGCACCCCACCGTGCTGGGGTCCCCCATCTGAGGCTTAGGAGCTCTAACGGGGAGAGGGTGCGGCTTCTCTCTGCCTGCCCTAGCTTGCGCCCCTCCGAGCGGACCACCGCTGGGGCGCTGTGAGCCCTACTGCTGCTGCGGCAGGCCACCCTGGTCTTGGCCCTGCCGTGAGCTGTGTGACTGGTGCGAACCCCAGCAAACCTCACTCGCTAGGCGGCCTGTAGGAGGCGGACTTCAACGAGGAGGACGTGCAGCAGGTGCTCCACTTCGCCCTGAGCAAGTAGAACCGGCCAGCAACGACCCCTTCCACAGCCACGCCACGTGGGCGGTACGCGCCTGCAAGCAGGTTGTGGCTGAGCTGAACTACTTCTTGGGCGTGGAAACGGGTCAAACCACAGGGACCAAGTCCCAGCTCAACTTGGCCAGCCTTCCACGACCAGCCGCACCTGAGCAAGAAATTACTCTGCTCTTTCCAAATACACACTGTCCCCTGGCTGGGCAGGACATCCAGGGTGCAGTCCAGCTGCTAGGACACGTGGAGGTCATGTGACAGGCTGGCAGTACCGACGGCCTCTAGCTGCTACCTACTGGAGAACAGGGTTCAGAAAAGGTCAATTCGTACTTAATAGCTAATAATGATCCCTAATTGTAATAGTAGACGTTGTTGAAATGCTTTGGCATTCATTTTCCGCCCACTATCTCATCAATTGTCACAGTCCGTGTGATGCCCATCATCATTATGTCCTCGAAATTTCCAGCGGAGACTTCATGGGCCTTGCATGACAGTGGGTCCCATGTGGGGGTCACATGGGGGGGGCGCACATATTTGACTTGAGTGTAATTAGTTGTTTTGAAATAAGCTGTAATTATACGAATACCTTTGAGGTTTTTATTGATACAGTAATTGAAGATGCTTAGGAAACAGTGATTCTCAATCCTAGATACACATAAAATCAACAAGGCTTTTACACTATACTGTTTGTCTGCAGAGATACCGATTTCAGTATCTGGTTGGGGCCAAAGTGCCTGGGCTTTAAAAAGCTTTTAAATATCTATTCAAGATGGAGAAACACATTTAAGGGAGAGGTGCCTCAAATACCTGCAGGAACATACAGTCAAAAATATCCAGAAATAATTTACTTTTGTACCACATTATTTTTAAGAAATAAATACATCACAGTCAAATTTCTTGTCTACCTCTCACACGCTCTTTCAGGTCATTTGTACGAGTATGTATTTTGTGCACAAACATTCTCCTGGCTTCTGGTGCCCAGATTTTCTTGCCTTCTTCCAAGATTTTCTTTTTTGTGTCTGTCTACTGTCGTTAAAGGTACAGTTTTTAAAAAGTAAATTAGCCACAAAGCGCCTGAATAATCAACCGATAATCCATAATGGATAGTGAGCTGACTACATGAACCCACTCAAATGTTTACGAAAGAAAAGGAATATTGGAAAGTAATTAAACAAGTGATCAGGTTTCTGCAGGGAGAGAGAGAGAGAGCCTTCAGACTTAGGGAATGAAGGTGTTTCAGACAAGGGGTGTGACGGCTGGGGCGGGACAGTCACAGGAAGAGGATGCCCCGTTTCCCCTCAGCTCATCCAGGTCCCCTGGAAAGACATTGCGGATAATTACTTGGTGTCAAAACTGGGCTCAGCTGAGAGGCTGGGCGGGGTCAGGGCCATGAGGCCAGAAGTGGTCGTAGGGACAGGAGAAGTGGTGAGGTCTGTCCAGGGGGTGAGGATCAGGGAGGACGTAGCCTACAAATGGGAGGGATTACTCAATGGAGGCCAGCTGCGGTTAACATGCAAGGCTGACATTTGAGGGGCCTAAAGGGGCACAGGCCCACGTCTGGCTCATATCGCTGTACGATGCGGGTGCATGGTCTGGAAGGGCTGCTCTGTCACTGCCCCGGCCTTTATCATTTGGGGGCCAGGTCCTATGCCTGGTAGCTCCTCAGTCTCCAGGGTGTCAGAATTCTCTACCAGATCCATTCCAACCTCCTGACTGAAGAGCAAAGAGAGATCGTACAGAACCATGTGAAAGATTTTAGAGGTCAGGCCACAGAATAGGTACATGTAGGGTTTTGCCTTCACTCTCTTGGCCAGAGCTCCGTCTCGTGGCCCCCACCTAAGAGCGCAGGGGGGGAAATGAGTAGAATTACAGGCTACAGAAGCCCAGGGGTGTGTGAATACAGGTTTAATCTTTTAGAAAAGCTGTTTAAGAACTACTTTCTAAAATTTCAAACTGAAATATGCTGATTATACCCAGGCCATCACTGATGACTTTCCTTCGAACATGATTTAACCAATCATCACATTCAAACTAAAAAATAGATCGATAAAAAATAGGCTGCACAATTTTTTTACACGTTGTGAAGAATAGAAAATAAAGAAAGAAGTTTACTCTGTGCAAAATCAGGTGGGAAACACTGACCACCAGAGAGGTAAGATGGTGACATCAGGAAGAACGGGCATCAGTTCCCTGGGGTGGGGCCATGTGGACATCAGGACCAGGGACCCACCTGTGGGCGAAGAGCTGGTGACACCCATGAGGCTGACTCACAACCAAGTGGTGAGCACAGGCTTGAGGTTCTTTCTGTCGTCACTGTTCGGGGGACAAGATGGGTGACAGAATCTGAAGAGGCCCTGAAATAGGGTATGGGTTCTGCAGGTGGTCTGGGTACAGGGTTGGAGCAGGTGGAGGTGAGCAAAGATCCAAGCTGGGTGGACAGTGCAGACTCTCCTGGTCACTCTGTGGTCCAGACTCAGCTTCTCCGGCGTGCCTGCAGCCCTCTCAACAGGGACCGGCCAGCGCTGCCCTGGCCCTCTGATGGTGGTGGGTGGGGGCAGGAGTGTGGTTCGAAGCCTGTGTTCTCACCTGCTCTGTGCTAGTGAGAAAACCACAGCTCGCCTTTTCTCAGAAGCTTCTGTGGACGGACCTCATTCTAATGCACTTTAATATGGGCATGATCTCTTTTTATTGCCAGATGGGAAAATTCTTTCATAGTGTGTGATTTCCTGAACATGTCCCATAACTAACTGTGTAATAGCCGGGTGTGTGTGGGTGTGTATGCACATGTGTGTGCAAGAGAACTGTAGGAAGCTAACTTTAAAACAATAACATTTCTTGGGAGACATCTGGTATACATCCGGATACGGGTTATGGGGTTCTGCTCCAGGTACCCGAATGTAGCACTAAAACCCTGTAGTCTTGAACCTGGGACTCTCTGTGACTCGCTTCTCCTCATAGCCCACTTTTCAAGTTTGAATTAGGAACTCTGGTTAGCACCCACTATGTCAGAAAGGCTGGGGATCAAATACTATAGTTTTTTAAAATTTAATGCTCATTATTTTTTAAAAGATTTTTATTTATTTGTTTATTTATTTTAGACAGAGGGGAAGGGTGAAAGAAAGGGAGAGAAACACCAACGTGTGGTTGCCTGTCACGCGCCCCCTACTGGGGACCTGACCTAGCTGGCAACCCAGGCATGTTCCCTGACTGGGAATCCAACTGGCAACCCTTGGGTTCACAGGCTGGTACTCAATCCACTGAGCCACACCATCCAGGGTTCATTATTCAAATATTAGTTTTTTTATGTACACCTTTCCAATATGTCAGTCTATATTTTATTATTATTCCCAGTTAGACCTATAAACAAGTTCTGATCTACAGGCTTGGAACCAAAGAAATAAGGAAAAAAGGAATCAAAAAAGAAAAATGATTTAGAGCATAAAAGATATTACTGTATTCATTCTTTCTTTTGTCTTAATCTTATGTTCCAGAGTTTTGCTTGTCTGCTTGTTTAGAAGGGAAGTTTGGGTGAATTTGCTTCAATATTTTTAACATACTTTTTGATCTTACGATAGAAAAATGTGTTGCTTCCTTTAGCACACCAGTCAGATAACTAGTCCTCCAAGAAATGTTTATGCAGATTCTACTCATGGTGTAAAGGCATTTTGCTAAGTACAGTAAAGTTTGAAGAAGGTATATATATATACACACACACATATATTTAGTCTTATACCATATAGAATTATAATATGTATACACCATATATTTTATATATACCAAGTATTATAGATAGATAGATAGATAGATAGACAGACAGATAGACAGATAGATAGTACCTATTACATACCAAGTATTCTGCAGGGTATCATTTGATAGGTTTGTCATTTAGAAACATGGGCAAGGACAATGAACACTGTGAAAATCAAGTGAAAAGTATCAGCCAAATACGTTCTCAATAGTGGTTTGCAAGTCTGTTCCCCGCCCCGTGTTTTCTGCGTACACCAGAGCGACCCTGCTGGGACAGTGGGCCAGGCAGACGCCTGGAACGGCTTTCCCAGCAGGACCCGGGCTTCACGCCTGTCCCTGGTAATACATAAAGAAGACTAGGCTGAGTTCAAAGACAGGGAACATCAATCCTCGATAGTGCACATTTTTGAGGACAGTGCCAGGAGTCAGGAATGTGTGACGTGACGTGCAGGGCAGGATAATGACAGATGTGGCTGCTGAAAGACAGGGCTCGCGCTACACAGCGAGCACTCGCTTTCCCCGGGGCTGGAAGTTCAGCCCACAGCCATGGCTGTTCTGAGGGAAGGGTGAGGTTTCCCACCATGTTGGGATATCCTGGCCGGGGGCGTTCTGGGATTTATGAAAGATTCAAATCACAGAACACAGGCAACCGTGTGGCTGAGTCTTGAAGTCAGAAATCCTGAGTCAGACGGACTTCATCCACAGTCCCAGAGGCCTGGCACACACTCTCCCTGTCCGGAATGGCCCTCCTCTGGCCCTCCTCTCCCCATTCTGCCTGGCTTGCCTCCTATTCTTGCCTCGAAGGCCACCTACTTAAAAAAGAGTTTTTTCATGGCTCCAAAAGCTCCGTTAGGTGCCCCTCCTATGGCTCAGACAGCACTGCTTATTTACGGTATAAGAGCATCTTTCCCACTGTGTCGTTTTTGCTTGTCTGCTCCAACCTCTGAACTATTTTCCTCTGCGGGTATGTTTGCGGTTTGTTTTTAATACCTAACAAAGTACCTGGCAATAGTAGGCCCTCAGTGATGCTTGTTCACTATCGGGTAAATCAATGGCCAGCAGGTCTCTATGTGAAAGCAGGAGGCCCCCTGAGAGTCGTTGCCTCCAGTTCCTATGGAAACAGGGTGCTGCATTTCACTTAATGTAGAACATCTGAAAACAGGCCTGTGTGGGAGGAGCCCCGGAATGCAGCACAATGAATGGCTCATTAGTGTCAGGGAAACTTCCCTCCGTGTCCAAACACACACGCCATTAGCATCTGGCCCTGCACAAGTGGGAGACGCCAGCAGATGTTGTAAAGGCTCGGTGGCCAGCTTCCCCTCATTCACAAAAATATGTTCCTTGTTACTGTCTTATTGGCCTTGAGAGAATGGAAGTGATATTCTCAGTAATTCCAACTCTGCATCTCTTAAACCGAATCATGTCCTTCTCATTGTGGAATCTGGAAGAAAAGAGAAGGGAGAAAAGGTGGGCAAATGGACGTCATCGATAACACTCCGTGGGTTGGCCACAAAAATCGCTGTGTGTGTGTGTGTGTGTATTTTACATCGTATTAGTTCGTTAGGGCTGCTGTCACAAAGCAGCCTAAACCAAGGGGCTTAACCAACAGAAATTTATTGTCTCACAGTTCTAGAGGCTTGAGGTCTGAGATCAAGGTTTCGGCAGGATTGGTTCCTTCTGCAGGCTATGAGGGAGAATCTGTCCCGCGCTTCTCTCCCAGCTTCTGGTAACTTCAGGCACTTTTTAGCTTCTAAATGGCCGTCTTCTTCCTGCCTTCCCATTATTTTCCCTCTGTCTGTGTTTGTCTCTGGCTCCAAATTTCCTCTTTTAATAAGTACACAGTCATAATGGATTCAGGCTCATCACAATGACCTCATTTCAATTTGATCATCTGCAAAGACAGTTTTCAAATAAAGTCACATTCACAGATGCTGAGGGTAGGATTTCAACATCATTTTGAGGGACACAATTCTATCCATAACATATGTTTCATGATTCAAGGTCATTTTAAGGTTAAAAAGAAACCGAGGCACAGAGAAGATGAATTTTATAATATTACACTGATTGGAAACCAGGTTTGCTGGATTGTGGCCTTTCCCATGAGTCCATGCTCCAGGAGAGGGGGAGAGGAGGAGGTGCTCTCCATGTAAGTGTGTCCATTCACAAAAACGGCAAAGCCAAATCAAAGATGTAAAAGTGGGAGGAGCTAAATTTTCCTTTACTGGTTTATTCCTAACTGAGGTTCTATTCTGAGCTAAGATGGATATTACTGATTCTAACCAATGCTTGTTTCCAACTTTTATTCTACAAATGTTTATTGCATACCTGCCGGGAACCTAGCTGTTTTCTAAGAGGTAAGAGCACTCCAGTGAATAAGAAATATTCCTGCTCTCATGGAGCTTACATTCTACTATGCCGAGTCAGTCAACAGACAAGCAAAACTAATTTTCTTTATTTATATTTACATTATTGATTACATTTATCCCGTGATAATAAAATGTCAGGCAATGAAAAATAAATGGAGTCAGACAAGGGGATAAAGAGTTGCTGGGTGTGACAAGCTAGGCTGGTCAGAGAAAGAATCTCTCATGAGAGAATCCCAAGAAAGAAAGGGTGAGAGTTCCACTGGTCCCTGAGGTAGGAGTATCTTTGGTGGGTTTGGGGATTCAAAAACAAAAAAGGAGATAAGGCCAGAATGCATCTTTGAACAGTGATTGAATTCAGTAGTGAGGGTCATCAAGAAGGAAGAAATTGATTTAGCTAAGGTGTAGAGTCAGAAAACCATAATGCAAATTTAGGGCAAGGAGAAGAGTCATCTTTCAATACAGCAGAGGGCAAAAGTTATGTAATAAGAAAAAATACCAGTAACAGTAACTGTCTTTGGTCATGATCAGACCATCAAAACATATTTTCTGTTGGTTTCTATGTCTTTGATCATACATAAACTTTCTCTCTTACTTATCTTTTCTCCCTGGTCACCTACTGCTGCTCTGATGGACGGACCCCGGCTGGTGCCCCTCCAAACCACTGGTCATTCTTACAGCAGATTCTCCACACAGTCATCAGGTATTTCCTTAAACGTGGTTCCCTTTCTGAAGTGCTATTTTCTTCCTCCAAAATAGAAACTCATACCCCTTTCCTCGCAATTCTGAACAGGCACCTCTTATACTGGGCAGCACACCCAGAGACCCAGGAGCAGAACAAATAATTCAGAAAGAGGGAGTACATGGGGGCAATGGAAATACTTACTATTAGTATGTTATATGTTCTTCCTGCCACACTGGGAAGCATTCCAGCCCACTCCCACATCCCATCCACATGTGATACAGCCCTAGTCTCAGCCCTGGGCTCCGGGAAGCCGTGCCTTGTAACCATGCTCCTCTGGACACTGTTACCTTGTCCAGGAGGTGGCACGAGGCCAAGCTGAGCCAATGTTATCTTTTACTTGACAATTTAAATAAAGAACTGCAGAAATTCTGTTGTTGCTGCTGCTGCTGCTCCGCCAGCTGTTGTCCCAGAAGTGTGGCTCTACAAAATATAAATTTGGGAGTGCTCATGTTTTAATATCGAAGATTCGGAGGAAAGCAACAGAGGGGCATGGGGTTGGGAAGAGAGGGAGAAAGAGAGATTCAGATGCAGATCAAGATAGAGAGAGAGATGGAGGTGGAGAGGGAGAGGGAAAAGGAAAGAATGAAAAGAGAGAGAGAGGGAGGGAGGAAGAGAGAGAAGCCTCTGACGCCATTTTAGCCAATAGTTGCTACACTGCCTCCGGATTTTGTGGGACACCCTTTTCTACCTCCTCTTTGGGTTTAATTTGAATGTATTTCTGTTGATGTGTAATTAAGGGTTTGAGTAATTAAATTCTTCTTTCGTTTTCATCTCCATCCTAATGTCTCTGGGCATTCCCATGCGGTAGGTGGGTAAGTCGATCAGCATCATATTTATCCTTGACAGGTATGTCTAAGGGCACATTATTTTGTCTGCTGCGATACAATGTATGTTCTCCAAGTATCTACCCTTTGCTGTCTTGAAAGAAAACAACAAAAGTGGTCTATTTTTAAGTTATACGGTTATGTTCTGATTTGGTGAAATTTGAATTATTGAATTACAAAAAGATTCTTCTGGAACTGTTTAGATACTTGACCAAACAGATATAGAAATTCTTAAAGTTAAAATCTTGTCGTCTTTTCTAATTGAAGAACAAATAAAATGAAAGTGAAACACCTGTGAAGAGATAAGTGTCAGGAGAAGAGCAGGATTCCGTCTGTAAATGTGCACACAAATTCCTCCAAACATGCACACTAAAGTATTCAGTGTGGGTTGGCAGATTAGGGTAGGTGTAGAGACGAGAAGAAAACTAGCATGAATCTCAAACATACTGTGTGACAGGCACTCAATATATGAGTATTCAACACGTGTTACATAATTTAATTTTGTAACAATCGTGACACAAATACAGAGGAGGAAATTAAAATTCAGCTCATTTCAAGCACTTATCCAAGACCACGTGGCTGATAGACCTGGCACTAAAACACAGACATCTCTAATTCCAGACCCCGGTGTTCTTCCCTTTCCTGCGTCTGCCTGCACTGTCAAGCCGTGCTCCTTGGTCCTCACTTGGAGTAGAGGGTTACAAAGCACAGCCTGTGGCTTCCCAGAGTTCCATGGCGGTGATGTCAGGATTGAATCTATAGGCATCTTTACTTCCATCTTAACCAGAGATCTTCTACTTAGATATGCTTCATCCAGTGTATTGGGATTTCTGTATAAGATTTCTTCTTGTCTTTGACCCATTTTGAATACATTTTTGTAAAAGAAGAAAAACTGCAGTGTAGTTGCACTCTTTTGCATGTAGCTTTGCAACTTTCCCAGCACCATTTATTGAAGAGGCTTTCTTTTCTCTGTTGTGTGTTAAGGCTCCTTTGTCAAAAATTATCTGCCCATATACATGTGGTTTTATTTTGGGGCTCTCAGTTCTGTTTCATTGGTCTGTGTGTTTGCTTTCCTGCCGATACCATGCTGTTTTGATTATAATTGCTCTGTAGTATAATTTGAAGTCAGATAGTATGATACTTTCAGCTTTATTCTTTTTTCTCAGGATTGCTTTGGTTATTTGTGGTCTTTTATGATTCTATAAAAATATGATGAATTTTGGTTCTAGTTCTTTAAAAAAATGTCCACTGGGATTTCGATGGGGATTGTATATTTCTTCGGGTAACCTGGGCATCTTAACTATGTTGATTCTTCTAGTTCATGAGCACAGAATATCTTTCCACTTTATCATGTTTTTCAATCTCTTTTAATAATGCTTGTCGTTTTCAGTACATAGGCCCTTCACATCCTTTGTTAAGTTTATTCGTAGTTATTTTATTCTTTTTGTCGCCATTGAAAAAGGAACTGTTTTTTTCCATTTCCTTCTCTGAAATTTCATTGCTAGTGTATAGGAATGCAGTGAATTTCTGTGCATTGATTGTGCATCCTGCAACTTTACCGTGACTGTTTCTAACAGGTGTTTTTCCTGAAGTATTTAGGGTTTTCTATATAAAGAATCATGTCATCTGCAAAAAGTGACAGTTTCATTTCTTCATTCCCAGTTTGGATGCATTTTATTTCTTTCTCTTTCCTGATTGCTCTGGGCTGGACTTCCAGTACTATGCTGAATAAGAGTGGTGAGAATGGACTTCCTTGTCTTGTTCCTAATATTGGAGGAAAAGCTTTCAGTCTATTACCATTGAGATGACATTAGCTGAGGGCTAGTTATCTATGGCTTTTATTATGGCTTTTATAGAAGGAAAGAGGTACCATATTATTAAGTGTGTCAACCATAAGTCGACATTGTATCTTACAAAATGCTTTTTATGCATCTACTGATAAGGTCATATGATTTTTATCCTTGTCTTGTTAATGTGGTGTATTACAATGATTGATTTTTGTATGTTGAGACTTCCTTGCACATTAAAACATCCTGAACAGAAGATCTGAAACAATAAACTCCAGGAGGAAAGAGACAGGTACCGAACTTACGGATCTTGGTCTTTCACCCCACAGGCCAGGGAAGTAAAGGCAAAAACAAATGAATGGGACTACATCAAACTAAAAAGTTTCTGCACAACCAAAGGAACTGCCAACAAAACAAAAAGACAACCAACCGAACGGGAGAAGATATTTGCAAACACAAGCTCCGACACCTTTGTCAGTATTAGTATTAGTATCCAAGGATTAGTATCCAAAATATATACAGAACTCACATATGCTCTGGCCCATGTGGGTTTGATTCCCACCCAGGGCAAACGCCTAGGTGGCGGTTTCTGTTCCCAGTTGGGGTGTGTATGGAAGGCAACCAGTTGATGCTCTGTCTCTTGCTCTGTCTCTCTCTCTCTGTCTCTCTTTTCCCCTCTCTCTAAAATAAATAAACATATTTTTTATAAAAGAACTCATACAATTCAACAACAAACAAACAAACAAACAATCCAAACTACTCAACCATAAGAAAGATGAAATACTTCTATTTGTGACAACGTGGACGGACCTTGGGAATATTACGCTAAGTAGAATAAGTCAGTCAGAAGAAGCTCAGAACCACGATTTTACTCATATGTGAGATACAAAACTGAAACCCATAGACACAGACAACAGTATGGCGGTTGCCAGAGGGAAGGAGAGTGGGGATAATAAGGAGTAAAGGGAGCCAAATATATGGTAACAGAAGATGATTTGACCTTGGGTGGTGGGCACACAATGCAACATAGAGATCATGTATCATAGAAATATACACTTGAAACCTATATGATCTCATTAACCAAAAGCACTCCAATAAATTTAATTAAAAAATAAAAAAATAATAAAAATAATAAAACCATATAAATGTGAAAAGAGATTTATTTTGGGAAACATATTGCATTGCTCTAAGAAGTTTGAAAGCTGTGATCACAAGCTAATGCTAGATCATTTTTGTCTAAGTATGCTCGTTTAATACAATTGAGTCTAGGACTTTGAAAAGATATGAATCATATGACTTTTGTAAGGAAAAAAGTAAAGAAAGCTTAGTTCTTTTTAACATGACGTGTACATAGGAAAGATGGTGTATAGGCTGAAGTATGTACATCAAAAAAAACCCACTTGAAACAGGCACACTGGCTAATATTTAATTAAAGTGGTGCTGAGAGGGAGTAGATAATCTTTATATGGTGATTACCAAATATTAACTTTTAAGAAACATCCGTTCCCTTTGTCAAGTCAGTGTGCAAAATTATAATGACTCTGGCTTCAAACTTGCCAAGAGTAAATACTTTCCTGTTTCAAAGACATGTGTTAACATGGAGGAAAAGCTTCATGACATTGTATTTGGCAATGATTTCTTGGACATGACCACAAAAGCAGAGGCAACAAAAACAAAACTAGATAAATGGGACTCTACCGAGCTTAAAAACTTGAGCACTACAAAGGAAACCATCAGCAGAGTAAAAAGGCAACCTACAAGATGAGGAAAAAGTGTTTGCAAACCATGCATCTGACAAGGGATTAATATCCAGAACATAGGAAGAACACATACCTCTCAACAAACAGACGGACGGCTAAACACAGAACCCAAATAATCTAATTAAAATTTCAGCAAGGTACTTGAACCCTGCAAGGTACAACACATTTCCTCAAAGAAGGTCTGTGAATGGCCAACAAAAATATTGAAAGTATGCTCAACATCAGTAATCACCAGGAAATGTAAATCAAAACCATAATGGGTTATCATCCATTAGAATAGCAACTATAAAAAACCCCCCAGAAAATGAATAACGCATGTTGGCAAAGATATGGAGAAATTGGAGGGATTTTACACGGTTGGAAGGAATGTAAAATAGTTCAGCCTCTATGGATATCAATAGGGTAGTGCCTCAAAAATACATGTAGGATTATCAATTGATCCATCCGTCTCACGTCTGGGTCTACACCCAAAATAATGAAAAGTATGATCTCAAAGACATACTTCACACCCATGTTCACTGCTACATTGTTACAAGAACTAAGATGTGGAAGCAATCTAGCTGTCCATCAATGGAAGAATGGGAAAGAAATGTAGTATGTACACAAAACAGTACTGTTCGGCCTTAAAAACGAAGGACATCTGTCCTATGGTGACACATGAATGGTCTTGGGGACATTATGCTAAATGAAATAAGCCAGTCACAAAAAGGCAAATACTGCATGATTTCACTCACATGAGGTATCTGAAATAGACTCTTAGAAACAGAAAGCAGAATGGTGGTTTCCAAGGGCTGAGGGAGAAGGAAGAGGGACTTGTTTCCCAACGGGTATAGAGTTTCAGCTTTACAAGATGAGAAGTGCTTGAGGTCTCCTGTACAACAATGTAAATACAGTTAACACTACTTACTCTACTATGGACTTATAAGTTGTTAAGATGATAAATTTTATCTTATGTGTATTTTGCCACAGGAAAAAAAAGAGAGAGCATGTGTATCCAAGAGGAAGTTAGATGTCAGTGAGCAAGCAGTTCGGGGTTTTTGGCGAACCACATGGTGCAAACATGCATGGACCTGACCCACTTTCCTGGTTCTGGTTTTCTCTGTGGGTAGCTGTTTTCAGTGTACAAAGGGTAGTCGCTGATTGGGCCTGGCTTCCTTCAGGTGTCAGGCTGAGAAGCCAGGGGTCACTCTGTTTCAGAGGCTATTGCTTGTGCAGACGAGAAGGCAGAAGCGCCCCAGAACAGTCCTCAGTGTGACAGAAGCGGACTTGGGCCTCAGGAGAGACGCTCAGGACGCAGCTGAGCAGCTGGTGTTTCGAGGTAGAGTACCGAGTGCAAAGGGCACCAGAACTCTCCAAGATGCAGGGTGCAGTCCTGGCTCTATCGCTGAACTCTTGGATGGGCAACTAACCCCTCTGAACTGCATATGAAATGGAGTTAATGAAGTTTATCATGAGCTTGACCATAAAAAGATGTGTTTAAAAGTAATGGACGTAATACAGTTTCTGTTCTTTTCCTCCCACAGTATAACTCACACTGTACTTTTGGTCCAATGTGTTACTTAGTTCCTTACTATGCTGTAAGCTCAGGGAGCCAGGGATAGTGCTGGCCTCGTAGGCTGCTCTGCCTCCGACAGTGAGCCCAGTGCCTGGCACAGCGATGTCAGTGGACAAACGTCTGTTGACCGAATGAATGTATGAATGAATGAATGAACGAATGAGTGTCTTATGGTGCTTTGGCAAGAATTATTAAAATACAAGAAGTTGTTACTTAAGCTTTTCCATTCCTCAATTGTTAGCTGGTTTGGATAGGACCTCACTACTCAGAATTCGTTTGCAGGGAATGATGCCACTGAGACAATTGCTCACGATGAAATATTGACTTACACCCCCCCACATCCCCCACACTGACCTCCTACAATCCCCACCTCCTGATAGGACTGTGACGTCTAGGAAACAGCACATGTCTTTAGAGAATAAGAAGTGCCTTCTGTGTCTCATTGTTTCTTGGCACAGCCTTCCTCCTGCTGGCTCTGGCCCTCACTCCCACCGGTTCTATTCTTTGCTGCCTGATCCCGTCGTGTCTTTAGGCCGCCGCCTGAAGTGTGAGCTGCCTTTTGTGATTTATGGGCCCTGTGACGCCAAGGTCAGAACACAGATTGTTTTGCAGACGGCCCTGAAGCCCCTGCGAGGGGCTGGAGATTCGAGCCCAGAGGGACAGTTCGCAGGATATGGGACTGAATTTGCACCAAGCGGCACAAAGGGGCACAGGATATCTATCACCAGGCAAGCAAACAGTCACTGTTTCCTCCCCGCCCTATGACCCAGCCCCGGGTCTACCAGCAGACAGCAGCCGTGGTCCTGCCACCCCAGATAAACACTGCCTAAGGGACAACAGACTAGGAGGAAGCAAGGTGCTAGGTTGTGACTGTGGATGGTGACTAAGGTTTCTGGGGTTTCATTTCTGTTTGGGGTTCAGTTTACCTAAGCGATGTGAGCAAGATAAGATTCCTTGTAGAACCTGGGTATGGAAATGATCAAACTGTGTGTCATTTCATCAACTATTTAGTCAGCAAGGTGGAAAGTACCAGAGCCTTCTCTATGCTGAGCACTGGGCTAGGGGCTGAGTAGACAAGGGGAGACCTTTAGCGCGTAGGCCCTCAGGCCAGAGTGAACTCGCTCCGCTTCCGGTTCCACTTCTCCTGCTCGGAGTAACCCCCAACAGCGTGTTCATCCCTGCGCAGGAGACACTGATCTGTATTTCTGTGAACGCCTAGGGGTTCCATAGTGCAATGTACATACGTATTTATAAGTATGGCACGCAGTTCCTGTCTTTCAGAGCTTCGTTATAGTTCTCTGCTCTTAACTCTGCTACATAAAAAAATCCCCTGGGGAACATTACAAAGTACCCAAGGCTAGCCCCTGCCTCGATAGGTCCTGGGGACATGGCTAAGTTTTAGAAGCCCCCACAGCATTCTAAGGCACAGACAGGACTGAGGACAACTGCTTCACAAAACAACATTAACAGAGGCCAAAAGAGAGAGAAGTTTATCACCAAGTGTCTGGAGCAACTTTCAAACAACGTTAGGGAGAATGGCAATATTCCCATCTAAATTACCCAGACGAGCTGAGCACATTTCCTGGAAACACGCTGAACATTCAACAGTTGTTTTGAGAGGCTCCTTCTAAGATTCGTGTGCACCAACTTCGAAAAGGTCTCCCTTCTCCCAGCAAAAGCCCTGGCCACTTTCTCTCTCTCAAGCCCTGCTCTGTTGGTTAAAAATACTTGAGACTTTTAATCTCCAGAAGCAAGGTTTTTTCACTGAAATGCTCATGAAAACCAAAACAAGAGCGCAGGAAAGACAAATAGAAAATATTAAGTGCCTTTTACAACCTCCCCCACCTCTCTGTCCCTCTTGCTGCCCAAACCCAGACTCACCTGATTCCTATTTTGCCCCCATCAATGTCTCCCAACCCTTGGGCCCCTGGGGACACTGCCAGCACCTCAACTACCTCATCACAGCTCTCCCTTGCTCCTGCCACCCCGGCCCAAAGCCCCAGCCAGCTCTGCGCTGGATATTGACGAGAGCATGGACGTGGAACACGTGCACGAGGGCTTTATGTCAATAAGACTTTGTAACCACCATCATCACCAGTAATGTCCCTCCTTCCATCCCGGAAATCCACCACCTTAACAAATAGTAAACTAATCTTCCTGGAGACCTGGAAGGGGGTGAGGCAAATGAAATGGAAAGGTGTAGGTAATTACCCAAGGCCACTGCACGGACCATCCGATGTGCCTGCCTCCCACTTCACGGCACAAGGCCTCGTTCTCTACGTGCAGAGCAGAGTGCTGCTGTAGTCACCTAATTGATTTATAATGTTTCTCTCCATATCCTACCATGTGTGCAATTAGTTACTGAAAAGGAAACGCAGCTCTGCTCACTCGCTGCATCTGCTGCTAGTCAGGGACGTACGATTTCATGCCCTGTTTTCCAGATGGCTCGATTAACATTCAGGGAATCCTAGGGAATGGGCCAGGCTCACAAAAGATGCTGGGCGAGCTCAGGTGTAATTGGACCTGGGGGAACTACCCCAGATGACAAGCAAATGCAGCAGCCTCAAAACGTAAGCCAAGCACCCAACACTGCGAGAGAGTCAAACGTGGGAAATGGATCTTCCCTCCCCCTGCCCCCCATGCAACTCACATGTGGAGCAGTCACACGACAGATAGGCAGGGAACACCTACTACGTGCCTGCTTTCTTTGAGTACACAGTGACACGCAAACAGGTCTGCTCCATGCTCGTATGGAGCCCCCAGGCAAGTGGAGGAGGCACGTGTTCAATAAATAATAGCACACGTGGCAATGTAAACGTGGAAGTGAGATGTATTATGAGGGAAATACAGTATCTTGAACCAGGGGAGGCGTCTCTGAAGAAGTATTGAATCTGAGACTGAAGAGGGAGTAGACACTAACTTCAGGGAGGAGGAAGGGAAGGGGGAACAGCAGATTAGAGACAAACCATGAATTTCAAGAACCGTGGGAAGGCTGACGCGGCCACAGCACGGGGGAGAGGTGGGAAGGGGTGCAGGGAAGCGTGCAAGTGTGTCACACAGCAGCTAGACGAATGAAGGCTTTGAGATTTCCATTAGGAATTTCATATGGGGAATCTTCCAAAAAAAATCGCAGAGACAGAGAGCAGAAAAGGAGTTGGGGGAAGAGGGAGAGGTTGGCAAAAGGCAACAAACTTTCAGCTCTAAGATGAATAAGGTCTGAGAATCTAATGTATAACATGCTGACTGTAACCGATAACACTGTAGGATTAAAACTTGCTAAGAGAGTAGAACTTAAACGCTTATATATTATACATAATATATATAATATAAATGTTATATATATAATGTACAGGGCCCAGCAGAAGTAACGCCTACTTGAGTGTGGTTGGTAGGGTGATAATATGGGTGTAATAATTTATAGTTTTGATTTGAACATTTCACCTGAAATGTCATGTGCTGTGCTTGAGTGTGATACTGTTATGTTACAGAATTACATGCTTCTGATTTTGTGATAAAAAGAAGCGTTATTTGTGTCTGACCCTGTATATTATTTATGTGTATATTTATATGTATATGTATATACATATTGAGGTGGTGGGTGTGTTAATTAATTAGACAGGAGGGATCTTTTCACCATGTGTACATATATTAAATCATCATGATTACAATTTTGTCAATTATACTGCAATAAAGCTGAAAAAAGAATTTTATATTTTTTAAATGTCAAAACCCATTAAATGAAGCCTTTGAAGTAGAGGAGACAATGTGATTTAAAACTTGCAACATCTCTTTTATCTGCTTTACGGAAAATGAGGACAAGTTTGGAAGTTTGATGAGAAGAAGGAGAGAGGGTTGGAACGTGGCTGAGGCCTGGGGCTTGGGTTTGGGTGAGCACGGTAGAAATGGAGCGAAATAACTGGTTGAGAGAGAGAAGTAGGAGGCGAATTAGTGAGTGTGGTGGCAGACTGAAAGCAGAGACGGGGAGAAAAGTCGTGAGAAGAAGGTCTGGTTTTTCTTTCTTAAGCAACGTGTATATAGATCCCATTTACTGAGCTGGGCGAAGGCAGAGTGGGGGATGGTAACTACGAATCGTTGCACAGATGGAATGTAAAACAAAAGGGCGGAGTAAATCATTCTGAGGAACCTGCAGACTGAGAGGGGAAGAGGGCTAAAGACTGAGGCTTGAAGAATTTCCACTTTAGAGGTCAGATAGGAAAGAACCAGGTGAGGAAGAAAAAAACGTATCTGGAGAGATAAGAGATAAGCCAGGAGAATGTGGTGTTCCAGCAGCTTAGGAAGAAGTATATTGATGAAGGGCTAATTATTTAGCTTTGCTGGATGCACTTGTATCCTTAGGTACCATGAGGATTGAAAAATGTGTATTTGGTTTAGGAGCGTGGAAGTCATACCTGTAAATACGTCTTGTGGATACCTGGCGTATGTTTGAAGACCCAAACTCAACACCAGACTCATACCTATGCTTGAGGTGTTGGTCAATTTTTAAAATGTTCTCAATGTATAATTTTTATTCTAATGGATTATTTACTTTAGAACCAATTTTAGATTGCAGTTTTTATTTTTATTGTAATTTTTTTCATAAAGTGCATGTTCCCCAAACTGTATATGCTTCAAAACCCACACAAAAAATGTATCTGCCCCTGAGTTTCAGCAAAGAATAAGTCACAGGGGAGGTTAGGCAAAGCTTCGTGACTTCCAGGAAGGCAGGGAAGCATTCCAGGTAGACTCAGTGTCTCACGTGGGAGCTCACAGCAAGCAAGGCCAACCTGGAAGGAGCACCTGGAAACTAATTCTGATATCAAAGGAAACCTACCCAGGCTTGGACATCACCTCCATGGAACTCTGGGAACCCACGGACTGTGCTTTGTAAACCGCTATTCCAAATGAGGAGCAAGGAGCATGGCTTGAAGCTGAAGGCAGAAGAATGAAAGGGAAGAACACTGGACTCTGGAATTGAGAGAGAGAGAGAGAGAGAGAGAGAGAGAGAGAGAGAGAGAGGAGAGAGAGAGAGGTGGATTTGTTGTTCCACTTATTCCACTTATTTATGCATCCATTGCTTTATTCCTGCATGTTCTCTGAGCAGGGATCAAACCTGCAACTTTGGCATATTGGGAAGACACTCTAACCAATGAAGTTGCTCATCCAGCAATTTATTAACAACTAATAAATTTAAAAAAATTTTTTATTTTTCAACTACAGTGGACATTCAGTATTATTTTATATTAGTTTCAAGTGTGTTTCCCCTGATATTTCAAATATCCACCTGGCCAGTACTGTTTTGACGGGGTTGTTTCTTTGTTGCTATTGCTTCTGCTTGTTTCTGTTTGTTTTGTTTTTAGTCATTTTAATTTTTACACTTCCCCGTTGAAGAGAGCAAGCATCTCCCAATGTTCCCAGGTAGAGCTGCCACATAAAACCCAGAGTACCTATTAAATGAATTTTAAAGGAAAAATAAATAATGTTGAAGTATGAATGTATCCTATGCAATATGTGAGATATATTTATACCCAAACAGCATTTGTTGTTTATCTGAAATTCAAATTTACTGGGCCCCTTGTATTTTTATTGACTAAATCTAGTGACTTTATCCCTAGGATGAAGTTGGAGATTCTGAAGGAAGGGAAACCAGTTTTCCTTTTGGAAGCTTCTGACTTGGGGCCAGAGGTCTTCTTCATTTAGACACCATCTGGCCATTGCTCCAGCCGTTAAGCTCTGTCCAAAGCACAGCTTCAGGATCTGTGGAGGCTCCTTGGCCCCCATAGAACAGGGCAAGTTCGTACAGAGGGACTGCTGGTGGGGGCTGAACTTCACCCAGTCACGTGGTGATGAGCTTTCCCTGGGAACAAATGTTAGAGACTGAAGTCCTGTTATTCCCCAGGGAGGCCACGATGGTCACCCGCGAAATCCTGGAGGGTTCCACTCGACCAGATCTGAGGGATGGAAGCCAGATTACATGCAAATCCAAGGGTGATTGAGCTTAGTTAAATTCTCACGTATCCTTTGCTTTAGGAACAGCTTTTAGAAGATGCTTTGAGCAGTGTTGGGCTCCCTCCATTCAAAAATAGTTCAACGCAGTTTTTTTTTCTTTTCAACTGACTTATATCCAGCGTTGTGCTCATTTATAAGCTGATCAAATATGGGTTTGCTCTGTGCTCTGTGTGCAGATTAGGGACACGAGATTTAGAAAATAAAAACACAGAATACCCAGTTAAATTCGAATTGTTGATGGAGAAATAATTTTTCGGTACAAAAATGGGATAGCATTTGCTATCTGTCAGCGATCTGCCTACAGGTGTATGTCCGGTGGTTTACATGACCACCCTACATGTTCCCACAAGGGGAACACAAAATGATATTCCTAATTTTTGAAGTCACATGGAGATGAGAGAGAAAAAGGGGGGAAAGAAGAGAATTTCGTAAGCGTATAATGTCCTGCATTGTCTGGGAATGGAAAGATTGGACATGTGCCTGAGACATGGGTAGAATTCTATTCCTACAGAGTCTCGAGCCATTCTGGGTTTTGTGAGCCAGTCACCACCTGCGAAACAGCAGGCATTTGCAGAAGAACTGAGGGGCACCTGCTCTGCACACAGTCTGCTGCACCCCACTCTTCAAACGCAGACCGCATGTCAAGAATCGCCCCTCTGCCTGGGCCCCCATGGAGTTTCAGGCAGAGGGGGCAGACTGTTCAGAAATGACTGTCCTCCCCACTGCCACCTGTTGCCACGTCAGCAAATTCATGGATCATCTACAGAAGCTACCAGATTCAAATGAACCTGGGTGGAAGACTCTGTAAGCTGCAACTTCTAATGTTTCTGGACTTCTTTTAGTTCTATGTCAAGATTTTGCCCCTCTTTGAAACTGTGACTAAGTTTTATTACAAGGGGATTTGTTTAAGACTGGAAAAGCTGCTTCAGGAGGGGGTGAGTCCCTGGTGTCCGGGAGACTGGGTGAGCATTTGGTGAGCCCGCTTAGGAGGTGATGCATTTTTTAGGTAAACACATTTATGGAGCGTTCGGAGTTAATGACATCCCTGGTGTAGCGTGCCATAGGTTCTAGAATCACATAGCTTTACTTTCAGATTCACGACTTTGATTATCACCTTTGGGTAAATTACCAAATTTTTCTCAGCCTCCATTTTTTTTAAAATTTGTAAAATGGGGACAAACCTAATGAGTTGTTATAAAGATTAAAAATATCATGCAGGTAGACACAACAAATCATAGTGAAATAAATGTTAGCTATTATTCAAGTCCCTTCAAGTTCTGAGATTATATATTTCCATGAACTTCATCCAGAAAAGCCAATGATCGGGATTTAAACAGACCCAGGATTTGGGTTTGTAGAAGAGGACAGCTTAGTTCCACAGCACGAGACCCTACCATGGCAATGATCAAAAAGATATAACAGTGTCTCTTCGTCTGTGTATGTTTTGGAGTTGGCTCAAGGAGAATGAATTTAGGTCCTGCTTTTCTGGTCTCCCTCTCTGGCACCTGGCACAACATTAAGTACATTTTTGGTGCTGCGGAAATCATGTTTCTTGGAGAATGTGCTCTTCTTTGCCATCAATGACAAGTAGGGACTTTGATGTTTATTCCATGAAACCCCTGGCCAAAAAGAAAGAAGAAAGAAATTCAGTCACAAGGACACAGTGAGGCTTTTCTGCTCTTTCACTTGTCTGCAGACCTTCTGAAAAAGTGCCTGTGAACTTGGTTGTGGACAAGGCATGTCTACGGGCCTTTTAAGCAACACTTAGCGGTGGGATCTCATACTCTGCAAGGGGCATCCTCAAAAGTTCGAGGTGGAAGTTGTGTGGCTGTCTCAGTTTTACATCCATATGAGCCCAGACTAATATTTCTAACTGCCTGCTAAGCTGTTTCTCAGTAATTTGAAGACATCTTAGTTTTTTTTTAAGGATGTCATCTTGATTGGATCCATTCTTCTAAAATAGCACTATCTCACAGGTCAGCAGATTTACCTAATAAATACATGTATCACAGGGGCTTTACAGAAATCAGTCTGTTTCCTGCTCCCATCAGGAATGTGTTGCGTGTGCACAATGAACCGGGAAGATTAGTTTATGAGAATTCTAGGTCCACCCTGAGTGCTGAGAGATAAGTTCTAAAAATAAATCTGACTTCCACTCTTCTTTCCTCCAGCCCCAGGGGCAAGTGTGGAGCATAATGCTTCCAGAGACTTGAGACCGAGGCGGAGCAATCAGTCATTATTCTGCAGTCTCACAGTGCCACCTTTTGGTACCTGGTCTCTCTCGTTGCCTAAAGGTGAATTCCAGACAACCTGCTCCCTGGGGTGATTTTTACAATCCAGGTTCCTTGGTTATGGCTTGACATGATTTCCCTGGAGAGTTCAGGCTTAGGGTATGATAATATACCTTGGATCTGCAAAGCATTAAAAGGGAGGATATTGTCAGATATATGATCTAGCCGTGGACACAGGCCAGATGCATTTATAACTAAAAGAGACGGCCCTCTTGTCCCGGTCCCCTCCTAGCTGGCTGGCTTGGCTGTTATCTGTCACCACCTTCCTTACTTTTGCAGGAAGGCTCAGTTGATTTCTTTCTTCAGACTTCCAGTTATGTTGTTGGGAGCTTGCTTACGGCCATAAATAATAAGTGACAACAATATCTTTTCAGAGAAATAAAACCAAGAGGGCAAGAGCCAGCCCTTGAAAACTCTTTTTTTTTTTTTTTCAAGATTGTGTTGCTGGAATATTTACCATTAGTACGGAGTGGACTACACTGAATTATTTATAGATGGGGAAGATTTTGTTTTATTTATTTAATTTGATATTTATTGCTTTATTTATTTATTGCTGTATTTGTTATTTAGGATTTGGATTGTATTTCCGGCATTCACTGAAATTAGATCTGAGTTAAAAATACAATAAAATAAATCTATCTGGGCCAACCTTTGGAGGAAGCTTTAAAACAGCCAGAGACAATGAGATCGTGTTTTATGCTGTGGCTTCTAGTTGGAAACCTTGAAGGGAAAACTGGCTGAGTTCTCTACAATTAGGTTTCTTGCATGCCAAGGCCTTAGAATTTCAAGTGAACCATACTGGCTGAGCTTCTCCACTGGCCCAAGTCAGTCAGCCCAAGCAAACCTGCCTCCTGCTGTTTGCTATTATGTACCGAACAGAAAGAGTTGCATTTTTTTTCTTTTAGTTCTCAACCAGAAAATTTGGCCTATAGAGAGTTAGCCTAGATTGGCAACATTGTAGAGCACTTGTTTTATTCTGAGTTCCCAGAAGGAAATAAGGAAGAAATGTCAGAACAAGAAGCTCTGGTCTCTCCTTGCAGTTTGCATTGTAGTAGACAAGATAGGGAAGACATTCTGGTCAGAATGCTTCAACTCCTCCTCGTGTGGAAGTCCTATTCGCCCACTACCTTACAGTGCAAATTTTATTTATTCCAAAAGCCACTCTAATTTCTCCAATAGTGGTCTTTCTTTACTTTGAATCTCTTTACGTCTTTTGCTTTACAACCGTATGCTGCATACTAAAGATGGAAAATGCCCAGAAATCCTAGACCACGTCTTCCTGACATGAGCGCTCTGCCCCGAGTAGGCTCTCAGTAAGAGACTGTGATAAAATGGTGACGATACCCGCGGCAGAAGCACGAGAACACTTCCCCAAGGCACGTCCATACCGTATAAATGTCTGTGGGTACGTAGAGTTTGCCCCTCACTTTTCTGTCTGGGCAACTTTTCTTCATTATTTAAGCCTCAACATAAAAGTTTTCAACCTCTGTTTAGGATTTTCCAAAGCTCCATGGCAGAACAAGCCTAAACTTCCTCTGAGTTTTTCATATACTTTTGTTCATTATTTTACTATAACACTTACCCTATCTTTTATCAAAACTTTCTTACTTGCATTAAGTCACTTACTAGACTTAAGTGACTTGAAGATCAGGGCCATACGGAATTATGCAGATCTTCAAGCAGCTTCTCCAGTGTGTAACACCTAATGAGTCTCCACAAATGTGTGACGACGAGTAAATCAACAGTCCCGAAGGGTAATGACAATGATGCTGAGTTAGAGTTGGGGACCCGGGTCCTCATCTCAGTGGTGGCTTTCTGCCATGATCTCAGACAATTCACTCTTACTGCTCTCAGATCACGAGTGTGAATAAGCCTGTCCCAGATCGGGTGATGGCACAGGTCCCTTCTGACACAGGGCCTGCCAGGCGTTGGCTCTTGAGTCAAGTTCATCAAGGCAGGCTCTCTGGGAACTTCCAGATTCAATAAATTTCAATTGATTAGTAAACAGACTCTTTCATATTTGGTAACTTAGGTTGTATTGAAGGTTAATATCAAGTTAGTAATGAGATTGGGATTTCTGGAAAGGATTGGATTTTAACCTTGAGCTTCTGGCCAGTGTAGAGATACTAAAATATTAGCCACATTATCTATTCTATTAACTTGAGATTAATTAGCGGATATGAGAGAGTAAAGGCACAAATCATATTGACATATTAAATCATACGAATAAGTGAATTGATTCTTTTATAAGGTATCGACATTCATTGCCAGACTGAATTCCACGGAGAGTCACAGTCACACATCCATTTCAGAGGGCTGAACCCAGAGCCTCTTCTTAGCTATTCTAACCAGGGGTCAATAGGGCGGTTTGGTAACACGCAAGTTTCCGGTTGGGTCACACTCTATGCATGCGTTCCCCTACTATGCTGCAGTTTTTAAAAGAGAACGGAAATCTGGGAAGTAGAAGCCTGCAGTCCCCTGAATGTTCAGTTTTCTACTCAACACCTAATGATGTTTAATTGGCATATCAAACTCAACACAGCACAAACATTTGATTGCTCCAAAAGCTGAACATTTACTTAGCAATATCTATATAATGAATGTCATCACTAGTGGCTAAGTGGCTGAGGACAAAAACTTAGAAGTCATTCTACTTCCTTCTCTTTCTCTCAATTTCTTGTCCAAAGATATAACTTTACAAAATATTCTGAATACGACAACTTCTCACCATCCCCCTGCAGCCACTCTTTCCCAAGTCACCACTACCTCTCACCTGGATTATTGCAACCACCCCTGAAGTGGTTTTCCACCTCCACATTTGCTTCTGTTCCCAGAGTACCTTCAGCAAGCAGCAGCCAGCATGATTTTTCTAGTGGCTTCCAAATACACTTTGAACAAATATTTTATTTATTTTAGAGAGAGGAAGGGAGAGAAAAAAAGAGGGAGAGAAACACTGATGTGAGAAGAACATTGATTGGTTGCTGTTCACACCTCCCCCCCCCCCAAATAGGGGCTGTACCCACAACCTAGGCAGGTGCCCTGACCAGGAATTGAACCAGCGACCTTTCGCTTTGCAGGACTATGCCCAACCAGCTGAGCCACCCTGGCCATGGCCACTTTGAACAAAATTCAAACTTCTTTCCATGGCCTACCCAACCCAGCATTATCTGGCCTTACAATACTCACAACCTAATCTTCTTTTCTCGTTGCTCTGGTGTGCTTTGCCTCATCAGTGGCCGTTTATGGAGTCTTAAACATACCAAAACATACTCTCACACCGTGGTGTTTGTACTGGCGGTCCCTTCTACACTGAGTGATCTTCCCAGTTGGCTGGCTTGTTCTCATGATCTCGGTCTGAATTCATGAGTCGTCCTCAGAGAGAACTTGTCTGATCTCCCCATGCAGAATGACTGTCATTCTCTGTCAAAATTACCCTGCTTCGCCTCCTTCACAGCACTCACCGGCACTTCCATCATCCTGTCCATTGCCTTATTTCCTTAAATCTTTTCTGTCTGTACTAAGACGCAGTCTCCTTGTGGGGGGAAGTCCCGCCTGTCCTACTAAGTGCGTGCTCCCCACTCAGAGCGTGGTTAGCATGTTGCAGAGCTGCAGCTCATATCTGTTCCTTGACTGACCAACCACAGTTTACTATGGTTACGTATGAACATGTTTGTGTTTTTTTATTTTTATTTTTTATTGTTGCTCAGTTACAGCTGTCCCACCTTTCCCCCCATTGCTCCCCCTGCCCCGCCCACTCCTACCCCCACTCCCAAATATGAGCATTTGATAAACAAAAAACATAGCTGATTAATAAGCATGCAGTTGTCCCCCAAACTATATAAAACCCTCTGATTTATAAAGAAAACTTGTAATGTGAATATAAATATACATAGGCCTTTTAAAATGCTGTTTCCTTTTTTGTTTCAGCAAGAGTTTATAGAGATATTTATCAGAATGAGGACATTATATGTATTTCTATTTAATAACCAGAACCTAATAATTACTCCGGATTATCAGCTAGGTTCCCAAGAGGAAATAGGGCACTAAAATTCAGTCATTTGAGGAAAGTTTAATAAAGAGATAATTTACAAGGTTGGGAACAGGGTTTAGGAAAAGCAATAAGGAGGGACGCCGGGGCCCAGGGCTATTGCTACTCCTGTTTCGGAAGGGTGGAGAATCAGTTACCTGAGCCCAGAGGCAGATGTGCAGAGAAAGTCTCCTGGCAGCAAGTGCAGCCTTTACTACAAGGATGGAGCCAACCCATTATGCCCTGCTAGAAACGGAATTAGAGAGAGGACCGTCCCACTGCCTGCTGGTTTCCCTAGGGCAGAGCCCCACCTGGAAGCACCTTATGCCGCACACCTGGGTCAGCCTTCCCACGCACGGAGAAGGACGCAGTGTGTGGGAATGGCTCTGAGGAGGCAAATGGAAGGTACTCAGTGTGTAAGGAAATTCAAATGAACCATAAAATATGGTTTCATCAAAGAGTCACTAGGCCAGGTGGGTGGGACAGAGCCGCGGTCAAGTCCTAAAGCAGAGAGGTTCATGGCCTTCTAAAAGCTTTCTGCCAAGAATCTTCTGCATAGAAAGGAAAGAAGGTGCTTCATGATGACTCTCTCTCTCTTCCTCTCCCCCTCCCTCCCTCTCTCTCTCTCACACACACACACACAATCACAATCACACAATGGGTAAGGATGACGTCTGAACACAGAGAACAAGGAAAAGGCAACAGAGGAAAGAAAACGGACACTTTACGGGGATCAGCCTACTCAGCAGGCAGAGGGTCACTGGTTTTACTGCTTCCAGACGTGAAGAAGCCGGTGGCCCACCCTTTTCAGTAGTGGGAATTGTAAGGGGTGTGTGTGGGGGGGCGGGTCTTTGAAAGGGAAACCAAAATTTATTTTGACAAATGTATCCTTAAAAGAAAGAATAAAACAGTATTCAAAAATATACCGAACGCTTGAATTATTAACATGTATGATGAAAAAGTCTTCAGTTCCCGGCCCCAAATTATGAAATGATTGACTTAGGAATTGGAAACGTCAAATAATGCCTTTTTAGAGAAAATAAATAAATACAAAACGTGGCTGCAAAACTGGAAGCCAGGCCACAGTCAATCAGGATGAAAGAAAGGGCACCTTCCTTTGCATCATTTACTTTGTCAAATCCTTTACCTTTCTGCCCACTGTATCACTACTACTGCTGGGAACACCGTGTGCGCACGCACACTACACGTACACACACACACACACACGTAGGTGCACATGTCGCCGCTTCTAGACGACGGGATTTTCCCAAGGACTTAACGTGTGTCACTGAATCGGCCGGTGTAGGGGTGCGTTTCTCACACCTGCCTGGCTGTGACTGATGAGCGTTTGTGAGGGGCAGGGTGTGTGTGGGGGTAGAATCTCACGGGAGCAGACTCGATGTTCCTTAGAGTGGAGTGAGAAGCACATTTGTTAAGCTCGTTTTTTCCAGGAGTTTTTGGTGTGTGTGTGTGTGTGTGTGTGTGAGGGAGAGAGAGAGAGGGTGGTGGGGGGGAGAGGAGAGACAGAGAAATACAGTCACCACTACCTAAGCTTCAGCCCCCAATAGCAAGGCATTTTTCTTCCTGTCTAGTCTCAATTGCCTTAAGCGGTAGGATTTGCTTGGCTCTGTTTGGGGAGCCAATTTCGTAAATAACTCTTTCTGCATAGAAAGGAGTCCTTTCTGACATTTGGGTCTAATGTTTCCCCCCACTGTTATGTCCCTGTCCCCGTTTGTACTTTCAGAATGCTCTGAAAAATTATTTATCTCTCTGGTGAGGTATGATAACAATAAACCAGAGGTTTTTCACTTCTAACGTGTTTCCTGAAGTAACACAAAGTGGTTTTGAATGGTGATCAGCTTGATTTGTGGAAACACAGTGAAAATATGGAGCAAGTTCATGTTCAGGCTTCACACATAGGAGCCTTGTGTGGGCAGCGCCTGGTCCCCAGTGGGAAGGCTTCTGGGTTGGCCCTGAAGGTGGCATCCGAGATAGCAGCCTCCAAATGCATCCTGCGTTTGAGTACTTGGATTCATAGCTAGTGAATTCCTAACAACAGTTAGAAGCCAGAATTGCTGGTCCAGTGTGTAGCATTAGCTTTGCTTCTGTTTCTTTTCCTTTGGGTAATAATATGAATTTTCAATAGGCTCCTGCCCTTTTACAATTATTAAAGGGAAGGTTCATTGCTAATATGGCATGTTTTTATTTTAAAAATCTAGTTCAGTGGGTGTGCAGATACCTTTTAAATTATCTAATCTGAATCATCTTTCAGGCTGATAAATATATGAGAGTCAAATGAGAAATTTTATACTTTTCTGGAATTGAATTTAGTAATATTTTTCAAGATGTAAAACAATGCCCTTAATTTTGGGTCAAAAATCTTTCTTACAGGAAGTGAAAATGACAATTATGAACGTAACCTAAGGTTGGTATAGTTGGTAGGTATGTTTATAACGGAAGAACAAATGTCAAAATTGAAGCAATCGACATAAAGGGATCAGCTAAATAAACGATGGGCATCACTAAGTGGAGTATGAAATAATCACTAAAAGATTCCTATTTCAAAGAATATTTAGCAATGGCCCAATGCTCATGATATAATCTTAAGTTTTAGAAAACCAGATGCAAAGTTATTTTGAATGTAATTCTAATTTTAAAAAATATATGACACATATTTTAGTTGTGCTAATAGCAGCTGGAAACCCAACTGCTGGTCCAGCCTGCGACCAGAAAACAGATTTACATTTTCCCAAGTACACAGGTCACAGAAGACGACACAAACCGTTACTTTTCTTTCTAATGAACTTCACCTTCTAGATTACGCTGAGTCTACTGTGAAGTGCATCTAATATTTCCTTCATATCCGAGAACACATTTGTCTTTTAATCTGCTTCTTCCCCGCCCCCCAGAAGTCTTGCTCCACCTTAGAGGGATGGCGTGTGATTCTTGATTTTTCTGGGTTCCCCTGGCCCATTTTGGAGGGGTTGCAGTGCATTGCTGGTGAGGTATGTGCCTTTGTTTTCTTAGAGTAAATTTTCCACAAGGCAAACACGTACGTCTTTTTTTTGCTAACATTGACCACCGTTAGCTGCTCTACTCACACCCCCTGCTCACCTGGGTCTGAGGTGCAAGGCAAAGGGAGAGAAGGAGCCAGACACATTGCAGACACACGCCCGCACGCACACACGGTCGAAGGGGCGATACTTAAAGCTCCGTGAGTGGTGAACCTTGGGTCTGGGCGTGCTGGGGGACTCTATATTGCCTCATGTTACCTTCCTTTACCTTCTGGATTTACTAAAATAAACATATTCCATAACCATAAAAGATTCTTTTTTCATTAAAAGTGTCCATTTGCAAGAGAATTATAAGGCTTCAAACTGCAAACTATGGATAGCATCAGCCTTCAGTCTATGTCGGTGTTCTTATACTTAGCTGATTAGCCTCGTTATAGATACAAAAAGACTTGTTTTTATTTTTAACATGGAGACTAGAAATAATAATGAAAAAAGAGCATGAACAAAAACATTCTTCCCAGAGAGACGTTGGCTAGGAGAGTGTTCGATATTAGCTTCTAAATTAACTACGTATTTTCCTTTGATTAATTTCATTTATTATTATTGAGTAATAACAAACATTTACCAAGAAATTGGTCAGGAGGTGTGTTATTTTAGGGTCAACGTGAAACTTGAAGCAGCAATTCAAATTCCAATGGTGTGAAGCAACTGGATTTTGGACGGGCGATCCTGTTATTTGCCACTAGCTCATACTGACTCCCTCTTGGGGCTTGTAGAAGAGAGGCTCCCCAAAGCCAACAAGCCCCTGGTCCCAACTGTCTCCAGCAACACCTTGGACACCCCTGGCCTGCAGTTCTACAGGGGTCATTTCACCCATCAGCATACATCAGTTATACGGAACTCAGTAGATTATGTCCAACCAATCAATCCTCTTGAGTAGCTATTTTTTAAAGTTTAAACAAACACTGTAAGCTTTTGGGTTCAAACCTTTCAAGGTGTCACTCCTTGTCACTGAAGCTGAGACTTGAGCTTTGTTAATTAGGGTGTTGCTGCTTCATCTACTTTTCATGTGACCTGGCAAATCTGAACTCCAGAAGATGCTAAACTGTGACCAATACTTGGAATTCACTCTTTGGCTCTTGGCAAATTCAGGCGATGTGAATACAACCCAGTGATGAAGGTGTCTTTTCCTTCCAGAGCATCATCTGTACCAAATGGTACATTGGCATCTGCCTGGGCAGCTCTAGCGAGCAATCATTCCAACAGAATCATTCTAATCATCTGTGTTAAACAAAACACACCGTGTCTACATAAAACAGAAGGCAGGGGAGAGAGCAGTGCATAGGAACAAACTGCTCTCTGCGATGACCTGGCGGCTGGTATTTAGAATCTCGGGGGAGACTATATGCCAAGGGCTGCCTATTTGAGCCAGATTTCCTTCAAGAATGATTTCAGGCACTAAGACTCTCTCCACGACTGAAATGATGAGAGAGAAACATTCAATAAATAGCTACCAGCACCGGATTAAGAAGCCGGCTCCAATCCTTTCCCTTCCATTTGTTTACTCTATTTCCTGGGGTAATCTACTTGACCTTTTGGTATTCTGTTGTCTTTTCTGCATGAACTAGCTGTGCGTTTCCTTGCGTAAGTCAGTTGGCATTGGTTTGTCTATTTAATAAGCCTCACTGCTTCCGGAAATTATCTCTCCCTCTCACTCATGAATTTCCCCCAGCTCCACTCCAAACAATGAGCATGCCTCCTCCCAACTCGGCCAAAATTTATTGCTCCAATCAGATTCTTTTCCTTGTGTTTGGAATAGAGACGGAGAGATAAGCCCTGAGAATAATCTGTCCATTGTCTTGAGCCAAGGCAGGCATTGGCTATCTCTTGGCAGCAGTCGCTCACCACCCTGTATACAAGGAAACTGAGTAAACAATTCTGGAAGGAAAAAAAAAAACCCCAGAAGAATAGAGGAGATAAAGAAGCAAAGAAAATAAAACTCAGATGTTTTTTTGTTCTTGAAAACTAGGTTTATCCATCTCTCTGGATTTCAAGAGAAATTTTAGTATCCTTATTATTCTTTTTTATCCCTCTTATAGTAGTTTGTCACTTGCAACAAAAGGAGAGTTAATAAACTTAGTATTTTATAGGGCTTTGGTCTCTGATTTGCTCCTATCTTTACACAGATGATCAGTTCCAAATCTTTGGTTCTCAGTGAGGAAAACAAGGATGCTATGCAAAATCAGTATGCGGAATTATTTGAGCTCTGCCATTCCATTCTGTTCCAACTCTCTATCTACAATTCTGTTCCGATTAAGGTCAAGTGTTGGTTGTGTTTAGAGAGGACACGAAGAGAGCACTGTGCATCACCTCTGTTCCCATGGAAGAGTGGAGAGAGGGCCACATGTACTTTTCATCAGCTCTTGAAACCTGCCCTAAGAGAAGCTAGAACAGGAAGTGCCTGCTCTCCCCGGCTTTAGTGAGTAATTCTGAGTTCTCATACTTCGGGTTAATTGTGTCTTCAGTAATATTAGAAATTGCAAATCAAAAATAAAACGTAAACGAGTGCTGTGCATTCCTATGCACCTGGCGAGAGCGAACACGGTCGGAGCCAAAGCTGG
The DNA here is from genome assembly GCF_022682495.2 of Desmodus rotundus. Lineage (NCBI taxonomy): Eukaryota > Metazoa > Chordata > Mammalia > Chiroptera > Phyllostomidae > Desmodus > Desmodus rotundus. The sequence goes on along the minus strand of NC_071393.1, from coordinate 23,778,278 downwards.
CTCCGCTGGGAGAATAAAATGTCTGATTGTTGTAATAAGAGACCTGCTTTGGACTCATTAGAACTTCAGGACAATGGCCAAACTAAAGACTTGAAGAGGTGACCAAAAGCTTAGTGACAGCCTTCGGATTAAGAACCATCTTGCTATTCTGGTACAACTCAGCTGCTCCCCGCCTTCTCTGTGTGTGTGCAAACTCCTGGCCTGGTATCTTTGCTTATGTAGATCCTCCCACGGGGGTACCACTCATAGAAAAGATAAGATTGGTATAGCACAAGGTCAAATGCTTTTAGCTCCCTGCTCTGCAAGTCCCAGTTCCAACTTCCTCTCTTGAAGGAAGCCTTTAGCCTCTCATAGTGATGGTTCCCTCTTCCGATTTCAAAGTGCTTACTCTGAATATCACGTAACAGTGTTAGCAGATATCAGTGTTAGCTACTTAGCAGATAAATTTCAAAATTTCAGTGGTTTATCCCAAGAGAAGCTTATTCCTTATTCAGGTCATAGTGGGGGTTCCCAGTCATTTAATGTTTTTCCTCCGCAGGTGATTCAGGAGCCCAATTTCTTCTATCATGCTCTCCTACCACAGGCTGCCAGGCCTCAGATGCTTCTGTAACTTCCAACAGACCAGAGACACCATACCGGCTCCGCCAAGAAGGGGCAAACTTGCGTTCTTCTTATATTCCATTGGGGGAAAAGCTGGTCATGTAGCCTCACCTGAAAGCATGATGAAATATGTAGATCCTGACTCAATAACCCCTTCTGAACACAACTCTGAGCTCTAGAGGTGGGAGCTTCAATTTTGGTTGATGGTTAGCTATCTTTTACACACTATACTTAACTGTTTCTCTCTCTCTGAAACATTTCTCATATTCTTGATAGCAACACAAAGTGTTTATATCCCGTAGCTTAGAATATACGACCTTAATCATATGTTGTTCTCATTAAATGTGTGTTGATTGGTTTGCTCTAAATTAGAAAATTATCTAAGAATTATATAATTTCAAATTTCTGAATATCACCTTGTTATCTGGTTTAATGACTCATAGGGGCAAGTGAATAAAAAGAAGGGAAATACTCTCTAAAAATGTGATTTTGTGCTTTACTCAGCAAGATTTACTTCACAAACATTTGTAGAGTGACTACAGTTTTCTGAATGTTATGCTTGATGCTTTGGCAAAGGAGCTGAATATCTCAGAGCCCTTGACCATGAAAGCTTACAGGTAAGACCGACAAGAAAAATCAGTTATTAACTTACAGACCGACAAGTCAAATCAGTTATTAACTTACAGACCGACAAGCCTAGAAGCAGAGCACAGAGAGCAGGCCCCTCACTTACAGTCCCATCCGCTGAGGTGAGTTCTAGGTGCAAGCCGTGAGACCAGGCTTCATCGCGATCAAATCAAAGTCACCAATAGAAAAGAGAAGGTTGGTATAGTACAACATCAAATGCTTTTAGGTAAATCACAGTGTTTGCCCTCACTACAGTCCTCTGAAGCAGGTGCAATTGGCATTTTACATTGGGAGGATTAAAAAAGCCAAGGCTGGAAACATGCCTGGAAAAAAACCAGGCATGTTTTATTCAGGGAAGCAAAGCAAATGTCCTAAGATTACAAGATTGATAGATAGTTACGCACTACTGTAACAAATTTGTACTGGGTATTAGGTAACCTCTTAGATTTCTTCAAGCTTTATGCTTCATAGTGTCTGAAAGTGACGAGTCACAATGACAGAGCCAGCGATATGAACACATCTTTGCGTCCTCAGAGCCTGTCCCCTTGTAGGTGCTGAAGAAATGAGTCCCAGCTAGTGGATGGGGTGGCATTTCACGAAGCTGCACGTACCAGTGTAGACCACTAGGGGGCCGTTACCAAATTGTTCTTTTTAGTAGGTGTGCTAACTAGGAATTTGATTACGTATTTCCCTGGAAGTTCCAAACTATGAAGAAATAAACCAGGGTCCCAACTTACTAGCTTTTCGTTGACAATAGCAATAATGTAGAACGAGACCGAATCCGTCTCTGAGGACGTAGGGGGCAGAGTCCCCAAAGCAGTGTGGAGTCGTCACCGCCTCCAGACCACCCGCCGGTACGAGAGCTGTGCAGCGGTGGAGCAGGGTTACAGCTACACCTACTGGACGTTTCCTGAACCGCAGTTGGAATTTTAATAGAACTAGACTGAGACGGACAATAGAAGATAATTTAAAATTGTAATGCCTATCCATCTTTCTCTTTAAAAGACCTGCACTTACACGTGCGGGAAGTGAGGCAACATCCCATGGAAAAAAGTAGTCACAAAAGGTTATCTCACTTTCCATATGTGTCAGTCTAGCTTTTCACGTAGTAGAGAGATGACTTGACATTGAATGTTTAATTTTAGACTGAAAAACAGCAAGATGTGTTTCTGTTTTACTTCCCAAAGCAAAAGTGGAGTCAGTGACGATACAGAAATGCCAGCAAGTCTATGAGTCTGAGCATGTCTATAAAATACATTGGTCTGCAGAGTACCCCGTATCCCTCCCTCTGGCTTAAAGATAATGGTCAAATTTAGTGCTCAATGCAATTGCCAGGGCAGAGCTCCTTCTGAAGCTCCACATGCTACCCCAGCCAGAGCTCGGTTTGCACTTCTTTTGTCTTTTCTCCCCCTTCTTTTCTCTTCCAGGTCCCTCCACCCCCACTGTTTGCCGTCTTCCCATAAACCTGAGCAAACTGTGCTCTGTGAGCAGCCACATCAGCTACCCTGCATCTTGGATTCGTTAAGAGCTTTGCAGATGAGCTCAAACTCATTTTTCATCTCAGTTTTGAAGTCATCAGATTCAAGCTTGTCACATTCTCTGGACACAAAACACCAGGCATGTTTTATTCATTATCTGTTTTCATCTCAGAGACAAACACCTGCAACCCATTTCAGGGTCGGGAAACATCTATGAAGTGTCACCCTACCCAGCCTAGGTTTCTGTATCTTTCCTTGGACCGGGGATCCCAGCCGCAGCACGGGTCACTGCAGCTCCTTAGTGGCCCACCTAAGTTCTAGGGTCAGTTGTCCCCAAAAGTGTTCTCGCTGTTGGCATTTGAGGACCAGATGAAACTAACATGAAAATAATTCTTTATTAACCTTTATGTCATATGTCTTAAGCTATAAAGCATTTTCTCAAAATGTTTGAGAATGTTGGCAGAGAAACATAGGTAAGTAATATTTAATTAAGAGCCGCGGGCCGACTCTAACCCAATGGCCTACATGTAACCTCATAACTCGTGATAGTGACCATTTGTGGGCCAGACACTGGGCTGTGCAAGGTGAAAGGCCGGAACTGGGTTTTGTCAATACTTCCAGGTAGCCTTGGCCTGTTGTTCCATTCTTCTGCCTTGGGATACCCATTGTTAAGGGAGGATAATTGTAAGCTGATCGATCATTTGTAAAAAATGCCTTGCTTGTCAGGGGCTCAAAGAAGACCACACCATAGAGACAGTGTATTTCTTTAGATCATTTAGAGTGGCAGCGTGAGAAAAGCATTCTAAAATCAGGTGATATGGCAACTCTGTGGTCAGAAGAAATATGCCTCAAGTATTCTGATTCCTAGTTTGCTGACCTTAGGAGAAAAATTTGTCCTGTGGTAGAGGCTTCCTTGACAATAAAGAACTCAACACTTCTGAATTCATAACATTAGAACAAAAAAAGAATTGGCTTAAAGTTTCGAGATTGTCATCATCATACAATAGCCAATTCCATCCGGCTTTCTATATATGCTTATACTTGCATAATGTGACAAAGATATGTTTAGCTAATTAGCTTGCTAGCTGACAAACTGAGCATATAAATAAAAGGGAGAAGCCCCCAAAGGCCAAATGCAAATTACTTGTGCAGGGAATTCTATGAGGAGGCAGTATCAGGCAACACCTCCTTTTTTCTTAAGTTCACATGAATACACGAAATAGAAGTAATAGGTCTGAAATCAATGGGACCACCGGAAAATAACCTGGACACCAGACCCTGGACCTCTTCCAGGGTCATACCATTTCAGAAAGGAATGTGATGTTTTCATAAGTGATACCTGAGGATGGGGGCTGAGCCAGGGGGTCAAAAAACAGGCTGTTTGACTCGATCCCAACCTCACCTTCTAGTGACCGCACGCTGGACCACCCATCTCTTCACCTGCCTCTCTTCACCTGCTGGAAGAGGGAGACATCGTGTCCTAAGGGACACTATACCTTCCCAGCCACGGCTACGACAAAGAGAAATGTTCACAAAAGCTCAACTACTTAATAGATGTTTATTGACAGCATATATTGGGATTTTAAGGTATATAAATATGTATGAGATATAATCTCTACGGACCAAGAGTTTACCATCCAGTTGGGAGAAAGAGCAGTTCTTAAGAATTTAAGCAGCAGAATGAAGGAGGCCACCACACAAGAGGCACCCTAAAGTAGGTGATGACCACAGAGGAGCTCAACAGGTAGAAGATGCAGGGGCTTAGAGGAGGTTGCCTACAGGCCATTGGGGTAGAGAAGGACTTTGGGAAGACTTCAGAACTGGGCGTTGAAGGGTGGGTAGGGGTTGCATGGCCGAGACAAGCGCCGCTGTGACAGCTAATGGAAAACCTGAGAGCTTGGTGGCCAGAAAGCCGTGGCTGGGAACAAAACACAACCAGACGGGATGCGTGCAGTGGCTCCAACGCGTGTGCCTATAGCCGAATAGACCTGGGAAGCCTCGCTCTCAGATGGAGCCGGGCCCGTGGCTGGTTAGCTGCAGGAATGCGCACTTCCTCCTCGCTGCCTCTGTCATATTTATTGTTCTAATCACTGGGCATAACAGCGGCGAAGTCATCGAAGGATGGTGCTGTGACAGGATAATGGTCTCCGGCTTTGCAAATAACGTCTCGGTCTCTCTGAGGCCTCTTCTTTGGCAGCAGGAGACCATTAGCTTGTCACACTGTCCAGCCCTATTGACATTATCTTTTAATTGCCCCCGAAGACCCACCTCCTAGGCAGAGAGTCTGAGACTGTCGGAGCACGGGACTTTTGGACTGACATCCCAATCCACTTTATCATGTAGCTTCGGAAAGTCTCAGGGGAACATAAGATGAAAGGCTTTTATAAATGCAGAAGGGCATTGTGGGAAGGTGTAGGGAAGGCTGTATTCATGACAACAATTAAAGACGAAGCAAAGTGGCGAGGAAAGCAAGTTATTCCGCAAGAATTCTGGGAGCAGATGTGTGTGTGGCAATACGTGAGGACAAGCACACCACGTTAAACAGGATATTCAGGAACCAAATCGAATTTCTGCACCGAGGGTTTTACAGTTTTGTAAAGGGCATAATCAGAGGGGCAGAGCCCTGCCAAGTCCTGCACGATTTGCTCTGCCCTCCGCTTTCCTCGTGAGACAGAGCCGTACGTCTGGGTGGTCCTTTCTGTGGGCTACATTGTTTCTGTCAAGTGTCTAACGTGTCATTATGTGCAGGAGGTTGGGCAGCTGTTCCCTATCTCCACCGAAGACAAAATAAAGTAAATAAGCTTCAACTGTACGGAGAGGCTAGGTGAGACACGAGAAAGCAGTTTGGGGCCATGGCAGGTCTGAGATCTGAGAGTCGAAGAAAATGGGAACTCCTGTTTGTTATGGCAGGTTCTGGTACCGGCAGGGTTAGGGGCAGCTTGTTCAGAAGTCCCCCGGTTTGTGGCGGTTAGGACTGGAGAGACACAGGGTGGGGCTTCTTCCATCTGAGTCAGTCAGTGGTGGGATGGGCCGTCTCTGGGTCTGCGAAGGCAAGGGACAGATGCGGTAGGGAATTCAAGCACAGGATAGCAGGTGGACTCCAAGTCCTTGCAGGTTATTTCTCTCTTGCTCCAGGCCTAGAGTTCTGCCTTCACTATCCTAAAGCTTTGCCTGGAGGTCCTTCGTGGGGGAAAGCAATTCTGCATGGGTATGTCTTTGTCCGTGTTTCATCTTAGGACCCAGTTACGAGCAACATCAAGGCCACAGGTTGGGGATGGGTGCTGGGCCTGGCCTCTGATCTGGGAGCCGTGGCTCCCTGCCCATGTTTCCAGCTCACAATAATATCATGGCTGCCAGCCTCTGATTAAAGGCCTCCCCCTCAGCCTGCCTTCTCCCCTACCGTCCCACCCTCTGCTACATTCCACAGTCCCCTCCCTCTTCCTGTTATTGTCCTGCGTGTTTCTGATAAGATTATGGTTGTCCCTATGAAGAGGAATTTTTCTTTCCGGTACGTTGATGTTTTTCAAAGACACGCTAATGAACAGATCTCTATCCTAATGCCAGATAATTTATACTAAGTGTTAGGGGATCTGAGAGAGCAGGGGGAGGGCCCAGGAGATCGGCCAGCTCTGATTCCCCTTTAATCACTTATGAAACATGTGACGGACTATCAACGAACTTCAGATTCTGGCTTCCAAATGTAGTTTTGTTTTGGCTACAGGGGAAGGAATGGCATTTCACAAGCTGGAGTGAATAGTTCAGCGGCAAAGGAAAAAGAATCACAAGATGTGAGTTCCAGTGTTAACTTGGCTACTGAGCTTCATTGTAACATATGGTTTGTGGGCAAGTAAGTCCGTTCATACCTACTTCAGCTTCCTCACTTGTGAAACGGGGCCGTTGATCTGCCTCAGGGTTCTTGTGAGGGTTACTGAAATATTTTGTCAGCCATGCCTTCCTTATACATTGGAAATAAGTAGGAAACAATGTAGTGTGATCACCTAAACATGCAAATGGTGACGGAAAGTAAGATGCATAGATTCTGGGAAACTGGCCCCATAAGGGGTTTGCAGGAAGGTCAGGCATCATCTTCATCCTCATATCCAGCTTCCAGGCAGGCCTCAGCACTCAACCTCGGCTTGAATGGGCTGTAGAAGTCTTTTCAAGTGCTGCCAAATGGAAAATGATCCGTAGTAATCGCTTCACAGATGGTGAAATCAAGGCCCAGGAAGGATAAGATAATTATTCAAGTCAGTGCATCTTGTAACTGCAAAGCCAAGACTAGAATGCAGTCCAGACTTGAGATACCTGGGCCGGGTTCTGTCCAGTCAAACATGCCGTTTCTCCCACTAGGAACGTGAATATAGCAAATGCCCTTTAGAGCCATGTTGAACTTGAACCCAGGAGGCCACATACCCAGTGGGGGCTCCCTAGCATAAATGCAAAGGGCTTAGGTTTGAATGTGTAGCCCTTGTCTTTCCAGGCTGTCGCTGATCTGCTGGGCTGACTATCTTCTGATCTAGCATCCTGTTTCTGTTGGCTCTGCTCTTTTATCTTTCCCTCGGCCCAGACGGAGCATCTTGGCTTGCCAGCTCACCACAGGTTGCGCGGCTGGAGGGCAGTTGGCTTTGGCCCATTAATCAATGGTTCAGAGAACTTGACATCCCTTCCTGCGATGGCAGACCTTGCCACCCCACCTGGAAATAATAGAAAACCATTTCCACAGGAGCCACAGGAACAAGGGAAACGTCACTGGATTCCTCCAAAAGTGAGACTCAAGAGACCCAGAAACCCTCAGAGACAATAAAAGGGTCTAGAGCAGTGGTTCTCAAACCTGGATGCAAACTTAGAATCATCTGGAGCTTGTGGAACTTTCTGGATGCCCAAGTCCCAGCCTAGACTGGGGGCTCACCAGCGTCAGCATTCATCAGAAATGCTCGCGGGGCCTCTACAAGAGACTGTGGGGAGTTTCCGACTCAGTTGCTCTATAGTGGGGTCTGAGTGTTTTCGGTTCCAACACGTTCCTGGAGGAGGCTATGTTGCTGGTCTGGGCTCTCATCGTTAGAACAGTTCCGCAACAGCAATCATACCAAAATTTCTGGGGACGGCATCCAGACGTTAGTGCTCTTTGAAACTCTGTAGCTTATTCCGGTGTGCGGGCAAATTTGAGAACGCCTGGTGATAGAAGGTCAAGGAAGACACCAGAACACGTAGAGCTGGTGGCCCGTTCCCATTTCCCGTCTTCTCAAGAGGTCATGTCCTGAATCTTCCTAAGAGAGTTGAGTCCTTCTGACTAGTGGACAGCTAGGCATCAGCTTCTGTGTGATGTGCAATGTAATTGGAAGGACACTCAGACGTCCTTGGGCCTCCTATTCCTCCTTAGGTTCCTTGTGTCCCTTCCCCTTTCCATACCTAGAGACCCGATGCCCACTCCCTGTACCTTGAAGACTTCGGGAAGGCCAGCCTGAACGTCCTGACAATGTTGGAAGGGGTGACGTGAGAGACTGGCCGCAGCTCCCCACCCCTTCCCTGTAGTCTGAAGATTCTGCTAGTTGGAAATTGCTTCCCATTGTATGGGGTCAGGGTAATGATAGCCGCTGAAATGAAAGCAGTAGACATTACCTTGATCTTGAGCCACTAATTGATCTTGAGCAACTAATAAGTAATATTGATTATATTACCAAGAACATTGCCTACATTTTTTACTTAATTTAATCACGGCAGCCCTATGAGACAGGCACTGGGTTTCTATTTTACGAGGGGAGGCACTGAGGTTCAGTGAGATAACATAGTTTGCTGAAGGTCAGAAAGCTGGGGTCCATACTTCAGTCTGACCCGGAAGTCCACTGGGCGTTAGAAATGCGAGGGGAGCCCGGGCAGCGGCAGGGAGCTGGGCACGGTGTGCGCAGGGGCTGGAAGTATGGAAACGGCTAACAAGTCTGAGAGTGAGTGAGGCCAAGGTGAAAAGAAAGGGGACCATTCAGAAGACACTGAAACCAACCTCCTAATTTGTCCAAAGGCCTCCTTCCTGGACCAAGATGGCCCCTGAAAAAACAAATACGAGAACAAAAGCCTGAAAATACACTTGTCATCAGCCGAAGTTATTGCTAACGTGATGCGGTGGATGCATATTCCTGTATAATGGAATTGAGAAAGCCGGAGGCATTGCTGCAAAGCGATTTGCAGCTGGTGTTTCATGTATTGATAATTAAACCTGAACATTAGGTTTATATTGACAAATATTTTTCTAAAATATGATTTTTAATGAGTGTATTTTATAAGACTATATGTGTGTGCCATTTTTAATCCATTCCCTATGGTACGACTTTAGCTTCTATCCAGTTGTCCTCTTTAAAAAACCAAGTTATGATGAACACTGTATCAAATTCCACATCCTTCTTTATTTTTAATATAAAACTCCTATAAATTGATCTCATGGGTCTCACGTATACATATTTTTAAGGTCTTGGATACCTATTATTAAATCACTGTACAGAGAGTTTTTGATTTTGCTGAACCCATTTTCCATCTGTTGTTAGAAGGTGCCCAGTTCTGTCAACCTCAAAAACAGTGGATATGAACATATTTAAATACTCATTGGAGAGGTAAAAATTGCTGCTCATTGACTATTTTTATTGGCATTATAGTCTCCTAGAAAGTTAAAAAGAAACACACTTACTTAACCAAATAGGATTACTACACCAGTCATAAGTTTATCAACACCATTGCCATAAAAAACCTTCACTTAAGTCATAATTTAGACATACCGATACACTCAGCCACATTTCCTTCTTATGCTCCTCCCCCACCTTCTCCTTTATTACTCTGGACTTTCCTGCTTAGAACTCCTAGATAAGAGTGTGTGTATCTGTGTGTATGAGGGGGATATTTTCCCCCCAAACCTGTGTGTTTTGCAACTAAAGAAAATAATATTTCTCCTTGGGAAAAGCAGCATTTCTATGTGTGTCTTAATCTTTCCACCGTTCTCCACCCCCTCGTTAGCCACCTCATTTCCCAATTAACCTAGGCATCCTCGATTCGGGGGGGATGCAAAAAAAAAAAGGCAAAACTGAGAGTTGTGCAGACAACATATAATACCCCCACGAGGGCGTCAGAATTTGACAGCCTTCAATAGGTTAATTTTTCAAAGTGGTAAGCTGATATTTCTGTATAAAATGCACATCTGCAGGGTAAATGGTATTAAGTGTTGGTGAATTATGGTCCCAGCCTAGGGGTCACTTGAGCTTCAGGGCTACAAGCACCTTAATGCTTTTTTGAATGAAGGCTCCACTAATTGCTTCCATATGACTCTGCTCTCGCCCCTCCCCCCAGCCGCCATCATTGTCCCAACCCCCTCCCCAATGGTGCTTTGGCACACACAGGAATAACGAGCTATGAAATTGTGCCGTATTGATTGGGGGCTGAACTTAGAATAGAACCTGCCATTTTCCCCTGGATTTTCTTTGACTCCTGACTTCAGACAGCTTTGGGGTCAGGTCCCAGAAGCCCTAAGTGCCCCCTGCCTTCTCCGTCTCCCCCATTCCTTTAAACCACTGGGAGTGGACACGCAGACTGTGAGGGGGCTGGCAGACCATGAATAAGCTTGACTGTTATGCTGTCTGGTGGAAGTAGGATCTGAGGGCATTGTAAAGTGTGTGTTGGCATGTTGATGGGAACGAGGGAGAGGAAAGGGGTGGCCAGCATTCACAAGGTATGCTACAAGAAGGATCCCCTGGGCAAGGCAAGCCAGTCCAGAAATCAGTTGTGCGAGGCTTGCCTGCTCCCCACCCAGAACACCGTGCGATGCCTGCCCGCCGGCATGCCGGAGGGGCACTGACAGACAGTGCAGGCTGGCCTCCCGGTCAGAGGCTGGAGCTAAAAATACCATTCACTTGGCTAAAAGAGGACCACCAGGCTACTTGGCAACAGGCAGAGGCAGAGATGGAGCCTTACACCTTTCCTGCACCTACTGCAAGTCAAGCACTTTCATAAGCACCCATGGGAGGCAGGAAGGAACGTGCCCGCGTGTACAGTGAGGAGGAGAAGGCCCAGCACGTCAAGCCCCAACTTTCCTACTCAATCTGATGCTCTCGGTAGTAGATCTGACTGTTGTTACTATGATTATTTCTCTGTCCCCCCAGGAGCCACCGATCCCCGCCACCACTTATGCTGGACACTCAGTCTGGCCGAGGGCCCCTCATGCTGCCTCCCTGTGACTTTAAGTCCTGCTCTCATCTTGACCAGTTTAACGTGAAGTGACTTTGCATTACCCTGAATTCCTTTAATGCTACCAGCCCTAGTCTCTTGGCTGTAATACACACTGCTCTCTCCCTTTAGTGAACTGGTATTTTTATTTTATAGTATTGGTATAGTATAGTAATTTTATTTTATGACTTACCCCCCCCCAACTAAACTGTGGGGACCTCTGTGGGGCAGGGGTCTCACGTTTCTTTGCGTTTCTTAGAGCCCCTGGCTCGAAGCCATGCCAGCAGTGCTGCGCAAGGAAGCGTGAGAATTCTAGCTCACAGCATTTTAATAAGGATGATAAAATCTTGTTGTAGAGAGCTCCAAAGAAACGCGGTGGCGTTTGCTCTATCCCCTGCCTCCCTGGCCTGCTTTGTGGTCTTTGCCCAGTGAGGCGACTCAGAATCATCCGCATGTCACCGGCCGGCATCGAACGTGGGCCAGTATTTGGTAGTGAAATTCTCACTGGAAACAGTAGATGTAGTTTAAAAAAAACCACACACACACCTAAGTAAACAAACAAGTTCAAAACATGTATTCGGCCAGACTCAATTTTATTTGTGTTTAAAGCTTCGGCCCTCTCACCTCCCCGCACCCACACCCATGGAGTTGACCCTGTAGCCAAACACATGGTTGACATTTAATTATCTTTACCCAGCAGAAGTGTGTGCTGAGTGTATTTATAGTTATGGCTCTTTCAGAAACATTTTGCAAAACCTTCACACCAACTAGCCTGAGGAGGAAGGATGCTAGGGATGAACTGAGAAAGCCAAAACAGCTTCCACGGATCTCAAAAACTGGAATCTGGACCGCCCTTCGCTCCCTGGCACTCCTCCCCTCCCTCTTGTGTCTCCCCTTCTTTCTAGGTGACAGATTTATTCCCTGTCTTTATTCAGCTTTGGGGTTATAGTCTTAAACCTCCACAATCCAATAAAAAAAAAAGAAGTTTCCTGCAGAAGTTCGTTTTGGAAAATGACCAGGACACAGTCTGATAGAAAGAGAAATGTGGGTTATTATAATTACAGCGGTCTGGGTCCCCAAACCTCCACCTCCACCACCATTGCAGCCAGAAAGGCCAATTTTGTTGCCTTATTTCCCTTCGACAGTCTTAAGATGGCTGGGATAAAAGGTTAAACAATTGACTATTACTAGATTTTTCTTTGTCTTGTACTTATTTATTTAGTATTTATTTAACATTTGCTGAGCCCTGAAGAGAAAGCAATAGATGTGGTTGTGTAGCTAGCACTGGAAGGGGGAAGAGTGGCATTAAATAATTCCTCACAACAAGGTGAGCTAAGCACGGGGGAAGGGAAAGTCCAGGGCGCTCCAGAGTACTATTCTTCAACAGGAAGAAGGTGCCAGCTCAGGGGACAGATGGATCCTAGGCGGCAGTAGTGAGTTAGAGTCGGCCTGGAGAAGAGAAAAGGAGAGAAGATTTGATGCCTGTGGGAATGCTTAGAGAGGAGAAATAGCAAGGCTAGTTTGAGAATTTCATCTAAAAAGGGGGGCTCAGTGTGACTGACGTTCAGAAAGGTTGCCCTTCTCCTCCCGGACCCCCACAAAGAACCTTTGTTAGAATTCCCAAGTGCGGTGCTCGGCATAACTTCTCAGTCAGCTTTTCTAGTGGAAGCATGTGCTGGTCCTCTGAATGCACAAGGTAGAACATCTCGCTCTCGCCTGCTGTCCATCACCAAGGGCAACCGACTTCTCACTTCACAGTGCGCTGGATAGTGAGCCACGGAGGCCGCACGTACAACGGGGCTGTGGAATCATGGGTGCCACGCTGTTCTTTCCTATGTGAGTTACCCACCTGATCTTGATGCCGTCTCTGATTCCCTAGCTGAAATTAACCCCATCCTTCTTTTAACTATATATCACTGTATTGATATCTCTCTTGTGATACGTACTTTCTACCTAATGTCACAGTTATTTGTATTCACGTCCTCCCTCCGCTACTGCTCCCTGAAAACATGGTCAATGAGTTGTTCATGTGTTTTCCACTCCTCCTTCAATGGGGCGTTGCCCAGAGTAGGTGCTCACAATGATATTAATTCTTATACGGTAATTCATATATGCCAGGTTCCATCCTGAATGTTTTACATTACTAATACACTTAATATTTATAATAATTCAGAGGAAAGGAATATTGTCAACATTTTTCAAATGGGTAAACTGAGGCACAGAGATTAAATAATTAGTACAAGGTCATAGAGCTTAAAAGTACTGGAGCCAAAATTTGAACCCAAGAAATCTGGGGCCAGAATCTAAGATCTTATCCATTCAGCTTTCTATCTGCTGAATGCTAGGTGAAATGAATGAATTGTGGATAGGTGGGTGAGTGGATGGAGGAACAAGAACAAAACTGAAGGCAAAGGCAACCCTGGACAATGGGCATCCAGGGAGAATATCTGAGAGAAAAACACAGGGCTGAAAACATCATTCCAAACCCCAGGAAAATCGGTCGGTTAACGGTGGTTGTCGTCGTGCCTGGTTGGGAGGCTGGGAAGCACTTTCCCATGGTTGCGGGGCAGTTCCTCAGACTGACACAGTTTGCAGTACAGACCTTACCAGACAGCAAACGTGGGGTTTGCGAGCATGGAGAGTAATCTTGAAATTGACTATTCAAAACGCCATATAATTCTGTAATTCCCTCTTCTCCGGATTTCCCCAGATACCTCCCATCATTCTTCAGCCCCTCCTATAAGAGTCATAAAATAGTAAGTGGTTGAAAGACAGCCTGGAGGTTGACTTGTTTACCTAACAAGTTAGAAGCCTAGTCTATGGGTCTTTTTCATTGTGTTTATAGCTTGATATTCCAATATCTGTTTAATAACTATTCAGTTGGTAAAGGATAAGCCAGTGGGGGAGTGATGTTTCCACGGAGTTGATGGCTATTTTATTTGAAGTATAATATTATTGAATAATCTGAACAGTAGATCTTTGCTCCAGACTCCCTCCAACATCTCATATATTTGTGGATTTGCCTCTGACGTTTCTCCAGCTCCCAAGCACGTTGGGTATTCTGGTTTCCAGCCTCTGCCCTGGGGACATGGGTACAACCCCGAGTTCTCATAGAGGCTGAAGAAACATTGCTGGGAACGTCGTCACTTCCCTCGTCATCAAGCTGCTAGAACCAGACTAGTGATCAAATCCTTTCCCACATTTGGACTTGACAACCGGGTCTGCACCTGCTCCCGACAGACTGGCAGGGGGATTTATGATGTTCCTGACCAGAGAGAATGTGAGAACCCGAAACATTTTAACTAAAACTCTCTAGGCATTTCTTTTGGAAGCTATTGATTAAGAAAACTGGTGAAAAAATTGAGAAATCAATGGTAAGAAAATGGCATTTGGAAGCTGGGAGGCCTGCAGCTGGGGTTTCAGTCCCACAGTCTACATTTTATTGCTGGGCCCCAGAGGGGTTCAGCTAAGTGAATTCGAGTTAAAGAGTTACAAATACCCCTATCTAATGTATGGCCCTGCAAAGTGTGTAATGTGGTTGAAAAATACTTATATTGTTGAGATAATTTGCATATTTTTATGGTTAAACATGCATCATAAGTTTATAGACTATTGGCTTTTAAAATTTACTTCTTTACTCAGTTATTCGTTTAATTGCCTTTCCAAGTATATTATCAATTTTGTTAGGAAAATGTTAACCTTTTTCATTCATTTGTAATCACTTCTTATGATTATTATATATTAACTACACCCTATTATGCCTATACTTTTTGTGCTCCCCAAATACTAGTCACATAGCTTATGCCTGATACATGGTTGCTAAGGAAAAAAAAATAAAGTTTTTTTTTTCTTTTGGAAAGTATGTCAGAGCTTGCCAGTTGTATAACAATCTAAGTATAGCGTCGCTACTCTAAGTTTGCCGCAGAAAAAAAGATGACCTCTGAATCCCTGTGGCTCATAATAAAAGTGATGAGTTCCTTAGTCACATACAGACCAGCTGTGGTGTACACTGACTTTGCACCACATTTTCATTTGGGGCCCATGCTGAAGGACCTGCCCGCAGAGACCAGGGGCCTCCTGGGTTGGGAGGACGTCTCACTGAGTCTGTTTAAGTGTCTTACAGCATCTGCTCAAACAAAACACGTGTCTGTCACTTTCTCCATAAACATCTTTGCTGTAGACAATATTGTCATAAGCAATTTTGCTGCAAACATTTTTGCTTCTTAACTAATTGACTGTAAGGCAATTTTGTTGTAAAAATAATAACAATATATGTTCATTAGAAAATATGGAACCATTTTTTGGGGGGGTTGGAGGAGCCGGATTCTTCTTTTGCTTCTTCTAATATTGCATGATGAGTTCGGTAAAATGGCTCTAGAGAACAAGTTGCTGCATCTAAATTAACTAAAGAATCAAAAATTAATGCTCTTGAAGACTGTTGTGAATCACTATTGTGTGTCTCATATTTTCCAGGCTTGGTAACTATAGTCATCCAAGGATTTGCAAACAGATATATTATTTCCTAGTATAGTATGCAACCTGGCTTTACACTCCTTTATTTCACACTTCTGTAGGTTTTACCACCATAATTTCTACCATAGCTGCTATTATCCACTATCTTAAGACCATCTACTGGTCACTGTGAGGGCCAATGGGGATATGTTTAACACAAACTTCCACAGCTGGAAGTTCTTCTGACAGAAAGGGTTTATGGAGCCACATGGTGGCCAGAAAGGAGACCAGGTCCTTGGGCATGTGGGCTGGACCACCTGCAGTGGGCGAGATGGGGAAGACTGCACACCTGCCGTCCTGACGGGGCTAGTTGAGGATATAAAAAGTTTTGAAAGAATTCACATTGGCTACTGGTAAGGCAGGTGAGAAAGGTAAAGTGGGGGTGCTCAGTCTATAAGGAAGGAGCATTTACCACTTTGGGGGTTATGGGTAACAGTCCCGAAAGTTCACGCGTGTGCAGGGTGTGGTGGCCTCCAGCAGTCGGCTCTGTCTTCTTAGATGGACCCCCGAAGATGCTTCACAGCTCCAGCAACCATTTAGGAACGTGAGCAGGCTTCTGTTCGTTGACTCACAGCAGTAACTGGTTAATTACTCTCTGGCCTACTGTAATTTAGGACATCTCAGAATTTTTCTCTCGTCAAATATAATATAAAAAATGGCAGAACTATGTTCATGGAGCAATGGAACAAAACGAACTGTTGAAAGCAAACAAACAAACAAAAAAGTCAACAGGTATTTCTTTTTTTTATGGCCAAATTTTCTTATGGCCAATTAGGCATGTGCTGACAATGTTTGTGGCAAAAATGCTCTTGGCCAAGGTATCGAAGGCACAGATGTTTACGGCAAAACTACCTAGAGTTCCTGTAGGCTATAAGTGGTACAGGGAAACCTTCCATAGAGGTGAGTCCAGTAGAAAGAAGTTGAGTATTTCAAACAAATAAATGCAACAGAGGACAATTAAAATCTGTTCTCCATTCTATCCACAGTTAGTACAGCCCTGAGTTTTATCTGAGTGCAAGCCTGCACTGCCAAAACTACATTTCCCAGGTACACTTGCAGCAAGGTGTGGCCATGCTTTTAAGGCCTACCAATGGAATTCTAGTAGAAATGTGACCTTTAAGACAAGGAATTCACCCTCCATTCTCCTTCGGCCTTCCTTATGACTACAGTACAATTAATTTTGATGATTTTTTTTTTTGCTTTTATGGATCTTGCTTTTTCAGTGATTTGCCTAACTGAAGGTCACACAATATTTTTCCATTTGTCTTCTTATAAAAGTTTTATACTTTTCTTCATATTTTTATACTCTTATAAGTTCTAGTTCTGTGTGTGTGTTCTTCAAGAGGTTTTGCTTTCTTTTTATACCAAAAATCTGAAAGACCACACTAAGTATTGTTGTTTCAGGTAGTGTAATTCCCCATGAAATTAAAATAATGACAACAACAACAACAACAACAACAACAACAACAAATAAGACAATGATGGTACTTTGAGCCCGAATCATATTCGTCTCATGAGGCAGTTTTCTTAAATTCAACATTTCCACTTACATAAGGTGCCTAATAAGAACAGTGTGGATTTTCAGTAAGAGGATTTCAGATTGTCGAACAATCTTAACAGAAAAATTCACCCCGTGGCCCTCCAGTCCCCACATTCTCCAGAATCATGACGGCTCTGCTGTGTGTATTAGAATATGGACTTGATAAAGAAGAGAAAGAGAGAAACAAAGTAACTACATTTAAAATTATTTTTAGTTTATCAATAAATGGAAGATCAAGTTCAAAAGAAAAGATTTTCCACACATAAGGTCACTGAAAATAAAGACAGGTTTACTTCTTTCTAATATGGATGCCTTTTTTTTTCTTACCTGATTGACTCTACTAGCACCTGGAGTGTGATGTTGGAGTTAAGTGGTGAGAGTGGAGTGGATATCCTGACATAAGGGGAGCATTCTGTCTTCTACCATTAATTATGATTGTAGCTACAGATTGAGGAACTTCCCTTCTTTTCCTAGTTTTATAAGAGTTTTTCTCATAAATGCATGTTATATTTTTCTCAAAAGGTTTTCTGGCATATATCATCATAATAATGTGTTTTTAGGACTACCAGCCAAGATGGATGTGTAGTAGGTACACTGTGCCTCCTTGCACAACCAAAAGAAGGACAATAAATTAAAAAACAAAAAACAACCAGAATTGCCAGAAAATGTAACTGTATGGGAGTCCGACAAACAAGGAGTTAAAGAAGAAACATTCACCCAGACCAGTAGGAGGGATGGGAAGCTGGGGCAGAGAGGACTTGTGGCAAGGCAGTAGCTGGAGGACCAAGGGAGGTGGTAGAGGCTGGGACCAGTTGGTCCCACACTTGTGTGCAAATAAACTAGGAGGAACAACCGGGGAGTGAGACAGCCTGCACAACCCAGGGTTCCAGCGCAGAGAAATAAAACCTCAAAGCCTCTGACTGAAAAAAACCTGTGAGGGTTGTGGCAGTGGGAGAAACTCCCAGCCTCACAGGACAGTTAATTGGAGAGACCCACAGGGTCCTAGAACATACACAAACCCACCCACCCAGAAATCAGCATCAGAAGGGCCCAATTTGCTTGTGGGTAGTGGGGGAAGTGATTGAAAGCTGGCTGAGAGTGGAGCAAGCTACACTGTTCCCTCTCTGACCCTTCCCCCACATACAGCATTACAACACAGTGATGTGGGTTGCCCTGCCCTGGTGAATTCCTAAGGCTTCACCCCTTACTACCTAACAGGTACACCAAGACAAAAAAACATGGCCCAAATGAAAGAACAGATCAAAGCTCCAGAAAAAATACAACTAAGCCATGAAGAGATAGCCAACCTATCAGATGCACAGTTCAAAACACTGGTGATCAGGATGCTCACAGGATTGGTTGAATATGGTCGCAAATTAGAGGAAGAAGTGAAGGCTACAGAAAGTGAAATAAAGAAAAACATACAGGGAACCAACAGTGAAGGGAAGGAAACCAGGACTCAAATCAGTGGTTTGGAGCAGTAGGAAGAAATAAACATTCAACCAGAACAGAATGAAGAAACAAGAATTCAAAAAACTGAGGAGAGGCTTAGGAACCTCCAGAATGATTTTAAATGTTCCAACATCTGAATTACAGTGATAACAGAATGAGAAGAGGAAGAGCAAGAAATTGAAACCTTATTTGAAAAAAATAATGAAGGAGAACTTCCCCAATCTGACAAAGGAAATAGACTTCCAGGAAGTCCAGGAAGCTCAGAGTCCCAAAGAACTTTGACCCCAGGAAGCGCACACAAAGGCACATCATAATTACATTAGCCAAGATGAAAGATAAGAATCTTAAAAGCAGCAAGAAGAAAGGAAAGAGTTACCTACAAAGGAGTGCCCATAAAACAGTCAGCTGATTTCTCAAAAAAAAAAAAAAAACCTTGAAGGCAAGAAGGGTCTGGAAAGAAGTATTCCAAGTCATGAAAGGCAAGGACCTACATCCAAGATTACTCTATCCAGCAAAGCTATCATTTAGAATGGAAGGGCAGATAAAGTGCTTCCCAGACAAGGTCAAGTTAAAGGATTTCAGGCCCTTATTATATGAAATGTTAAAGGGACTTTTCTAAGAAAAAGATGAAGATAAAAAATATGAACAGTTAAATGATAACAAACTCATAATTATCAACAATTGAACCTAAAAAAAAAAAACAAAAACAAACTAAGCAAACAACTAGAACAGGAATAGAATCACAGAAATGGAGATCACATGGAGGGTTATCAGCGGGGAGGGAGAGGGGGAAATGGAGGAAAAGGTACAGGGAATAAGTAGCATAACTGGTAGGTAGAAAATAGACAGAAGGAGGTTAAGAATGGTATAGGAAAAGGAGAAGCCAAAGAATTTATATGTACAACCCATGGACATGAACTAAAGGGGGGGAATGTGGGTAGGAGGGGGCTGCAGGGTGGAGGTGAATAAAGAGGGGGAAATGGGACAACTGTAATAGCACGATCAATAAAATGTATTTAAAAATAATGTGTTTTTACCTGTTATTATATTGGCATGCTATGTTATATTAACTGAATTTTTCAGGTAGCTCAAATTTACATTCTGGCATCTTGTTGTATAATTCATTTCCTGTGATTGGAGTTGATTTGCTAGTATTTTGAAGAAGTTATTATGTCTGTATTTATGAAAGATAGTATTTTGTGCTTTTCTTTTCTTTTGATGTTTTTCCCCGGCTTTAGTATCAAGGTAATACTATTTCCTTTAAGTTTAATTTTCTCTTCTTTTTTTCTAATTTTTTAGGTGGAAATTAGATTATTGATTTTTAATTTCTTTTTAATACATGCATTCAATGTTAAAAATTTCCTCTAAGCACTGCCTTTGCTTCATCCCACCGATATTAAGTTGTATTTTAATTTTCCTTTAGTTAAAATATTTTAAAATTTCTCTTGAGAGTTTTTCTTTGGCCCATGTGCTCTTTAGAAGTGTGCTCCATTTTTATTATTGATTTCTAGTTTCATTGTATTGTGGTCTGAGAGCATACTTTGTATGGCTTTTAAATTTTAAGTTTATGAAAGCATGTTGTATGGTCCAGAATGTGGTCTGTCTTGCAGAAAGGCACATACAGCCTCAAGAAGAAGGTATATTTTGCTGCTGTTGGATGAACTAGTCTGTAAACATCAATTACAGCCCATTGATTGATGGCATTTTTCAGTTCATCTATATGCTTATTAATTTTCTGCTAATAGATATGTCAATTTTTGACAGAGGAGGTATTGAAATCTCCAACTCTAATAGATTTGTCATTTTCATTGGTTTTATCAGGTCTGCCTCATGTAGCTTGTGCTGTGTTGTTAAGTTAAAAGAAACTATACATGATTATGTCTTCTTAGAGAATTGATCTCTTAATCATTATGTAATACCTCTCTTTATTCTTCATAATTTTCCTTCTTCTAAGTCTTCTTTGTCTGAAACTCGTATAGTTACTGAAGGTTTCCTTTGATTAGTGTTGTATGGTACATTGTTCTCCATTCATTTACTTTTAACCTGTTTGTGTCTTTCTAATCAAAGTGGGTTTCTTATAAACAGTGTACAGTTTGTTCTTGATTTTTGTAGCTACTTTGTGTCTTTCTCTGGGTGCACTTGAATTATTCATGTACCATGTGATTATGAAGATCGTTGGATTAATAGCTACCATCTGTCTTACTATTTTCTGCTATACTTGTTCTTTATTTTGTAACTTTTTCTCTTTTTCTGACTTTTCTGGCTTTCTTTGAGCATTTTTTATCATTCTATTGTCTCTCTTCTCTTAGGTTATTACTTACATGTACATTTAAAAAATTAAATGTAAACTGCTTATAGTTTCCCATATAATTTACAGCTAATCTAAACCCATTTTCTAACGGCACCGCTCCACTTCATTTGAAGGCAGTTACCTTGTAGCTGGGTGTCCTCACTCTCTCTTCTCACCCCCAAAACAAGTGCTGTCCTTCATCCAGCTCCCTCGTATCCTATAATCACCTCATATATCGTTGCTATTATTAATTTGAACATTCATTAAATGAATAAATAGAAAAGTTTATTTTCAACTTTATTTTTATATAATTCTTTCTTTATGTAGATCCAAGTTTCTGACATATCTGTCACTTTCCTTCCCCCTGAAGAACTTCTTTTAATCATTCCTACGAGGCAGGTTTACAGGCAACGCACTCCCGCAGCTTTTGTTTTTCTGAGTTTTTATTCCTCATTCGCTTTTGAAGGAAAGTTTTACTCCATACAAAATCATAGCTTGGTATTGCCTTTTAAAATTACTTTAAATATTTCACTCCACGCCATTCTTGCTAGCGTGGGTTTTGGCAAGAAGTCCAGTGCCACGTTCATGCTTCCTCTGTCGGTAAACTGTTCCCACACTATCTGTCTTCTTTGAAGGCTGCTCTTTGTGTTTAGCTCCTGCTATTGAATACACCCAGGTGTATATTCTTTAGTATTTTTCCACCTTTGTTTTCTCTGAGCTTCCTGTATCTGTGGTTTGGTTTCTATAATTAATTTGGAAACTTCCTATTTATGATAACATCAAACATTTATTCCTATCCTGCTTTATTTCTCATTCTGTTATTTTCATTACACATACCTTACATCTTTTTTAATTATTGCGTAGTCCTTGGATATTCTCTTCTACGATTTTCTTCTGTTTTTCACTTCGGAAAGTTTCTATTGACATGTTTCCAGGATCACTGATTCTTCCCTAAGCCATTCCTAGGTGATTTGTGAGCTTATCAAAGGCAGTGCTCATTTTTGTTACAGTGTACTTGATTTCTAGAATTTCCTCATGATGCTGTCTTAGGGTGTCCACCTGTCTCCTCATTATACCTTACTCGTCTCATCATTACGTCATCATTATCTCATTACTCACCCGCTGCATGTTGCTCACTTATTTCCGTTAGAGTCCTTGTCACATTAATCGTAGTGATTTTAATTCCCTATCTGATCATTTTAAAATACGTGCCACTTCTGTGTCTGTCTCTTCAAACTATATGTTGTTGGCTTTTCTTTTTGTTTTTTAGTTTTTTGTTTTTGTTTTTTGTGTGTGAGTGTTCCAAGGTGCCTTATAATATTTTGTTGAAAGTTGAACATGAAGCACCGGGTAAAAGGAACTGGGACAAACACCTGTGTTGTGAGCTTTTATGTTTTTGTGGCTAGAAATTAGGCAGCGTTTACTGTTCGCTCTAACTGCAGATGTCACAGCCTAAAATCTCCTGTGGCGTCATTGTTTTTGTCTTGCCCGCTCTCTCTGCGTTTCCCTAGAAACTTTTCTGAAATGTAGGCAACACGTGTACTTCTTTCCATTATTATACCTGTTACTGTACAGGAATCCTACTGATGGTAGTAAGTGTGGGGAGGGCAAGTTTTCTATAGTCCTAGGTTAGGTCGCAGTCTTTCACTAAGCCTGTGCCCCTACTGTGACCTTCACGGTGCTTCTCAGTCCCTCTTCCCTTTCAGCAAGTGACACAGGAAAGACAGGGAAGAACTGAGTGGGGCGTTCCATTCCCTGCTGTAAAACCAGACAAGGCTGGAGTAAGGTGTTTCCTTCACCTTAGCTTGGTTGGGCTCTCGTGGAACCTGAGGTGGTTACTCTCTCGTAAAATAACTTCCCTCGAAGTCAGGTTTTTGTTAAAGAGAACACAATACTGTGTGTATATTTCAGAATGGTTCCTTTCCCTTCCCCCAGAAGGAAACTTTATCCGAATAACCTGGTGGGACTCCTGCAGATAAAAATGCATGAAATTGTGGGGACCCCCTATGACTGGTGCCCCTGGTGATTTTAGTGCTCGAGCTTGTCCACGTCAGGCCTCCGGGAGTCCACCAGTTGCAGTTGAAGCTCCCTGGCCGAGGTTCCGGCCCCTGGGCTGCTGCTCCTGGGCAGCTGCCTGGGTGGGCTTTCAGTGTCTGTATGTGCCTGTCTCTCTAATTTGGGGGGCACTGTGTTTGCCCAGAGCTCATCCAGAGGGTCCTGGCCACGTCTGAGAGCTCTCTTTACTGAAGGCATGGATACTGGGGGAGTTCCTGGTTTAGACTAACCAACCATTTGGCTAAAGCACCTTCATTTAGTGGGGAAAGCACAGCTCACCCTGAAGTCTCAGTACTGCAGGAGTGGCGTGAGGAAGCACGTGTCTTGTGTAGGGTACGGACATGGTCAATGTCACTGAGCCTGCTTTCTGCTCAGCAGTCAGAGTTCTGTTGCTGTCAAACAGCCACTCAGAGAGAATGGAATTTGATTGAATTTCCCGCCGTTAGATATTGGTAAGCATTATAGAAACACTGAATGCATAATCGGGATGGGACTAGGGGGTCTTATATGTAGATATACTGGACTTTTGAACTTCTTACTATTAGGGTCATGTGGGTGCTTGATTTTGCAGTGAGTGATGTAAAACATTCTATTTTTATACAGAACCTGGTAGAAGGATAATCCACTTGAGTAAATAGGCTGAGATAAGTCAAATTTTAAAGTTTACCTGCAGTCCAGTTGCACAGCTATACTTTTAACGCACGAGGATCAGGCATATACTGCAATGAATGAGACCCAGGCAGAAACCAGAGTTTGCCTTTAGTTGGGGCAAGACTTACGTTGAGAGCAATGCTGGCTCAGTCCTAGGACGGTAATCCCATGGTTGGGAGACACCAGTAGGGTGAAGCTTTAGAACACCAGATGGCACGAGTGTGTAAAGTTAAAACAGCTGCAGATTCTTCTATATGGAATGAAGAAGCAAATAGAATGAAAAAAAAGAAACTCATAAGCTTTATGGATTGGCTTTGAAAGAGGAAAAGCAAGATACGTGGAGAAAATGGAAAAGTTAAACGTGATTACAGTGTACTTCAAAGAGATCTGAAAGTGTGTTCTGAAAACTTCCTTTTCTTTTTTTATTCAAGAATATTTTTTTCTATTTTAAAACTAATTCTAGAAAATTTTGAGTACACAGAAAAGAATAAAGATGACAATAGAAATACCACTTAATCCTAAAATCCATTTCAATGTATATGACTATATTCTCCCAGCAAGTTTAGTTATAATAATGGGACTTAAGCCAGGGCTATCCAACAAGACCTCTCTGTGGATTTAACCATTTGAACCACGACCCGAATGGCATTCTAGTAACAGCGTCAGAGACCGCACCAGCAAAGGGGATGTGAGAACTTTGGTTTGAGGGTTCAGAGTGAAGGGAGGATCTGGGGCCTGATTGCCTCTGATGTCATCTTCAATTTAGCCGGTGAACTTGAAATTTGGGAACAGAAAGAGTTCTTTGATAAAACAAAGAATTCCCTCACCTTGCGTTTTTGGAAAGTATGTTCCCTGAAAAACTAGTGCTAGAAGATGTTAATTAGTGTTCACCGGAAAACACAGCTCCATGCAATTAAGTAAAGTATTGGCTGGGTTGAATAAAGCCAAACCCGTTTCTCTGCTGCAGAAGTTCTCGTACTGTCTCAAGCGCTCGCATGCATCACCAGTCTCTGAGACAGGAAGTAGGGAATGCAGTGTTTCTCAAGTACCGACCAAGGAGCTAGTATTCCAAAGTACACACTTCGGGAAAATCTCCCCTACATGCATATGCAATGCTGCTTTGCTCCCGTCTCCAGAGGTGCAGGGTGGAGCTTTCAGCCCCCCTGCAACACTAAGTCACGAGGCAGCTGGGTGGAGCTACCCAGAGGACGTTGTCAGGCACGGAGCTGGGCCCCCACTGGGGCTCTCCACCAGACTCTCAGATCTCATGAAGAGAATCAGCTGAGTGGAAGAGAAAACTGTGGGCTACCACCCTGCAGAGAGAGGAAGAAGGTGGTGAAGCAGGCCTGAGTCAAAGAGAAGCAGAGAGCGCCAGCAAAGCAGGCGCTGACCCACGCCAGCTCCGCGTGTGCATGTTGTAGGGTGTACAGAAGGGAAACCAGATACTCAGTCTGTGGGAAGCTGATTGCTCCTGCGTTATCTCATTGGGATTCCAAGCGGCTTTTTTTTTTTTTTTTTTTTTTTTTTGTAGCAGAAAGCATTCACCGTGGAGGCTCCTTCCTTGGCTTTAAAGAAAACATGTCTTAGGAAAATTACTTTGTAAATTGGGCTGTAACTATCCAATTCACTATACTACAGAGGATTGTGTTGCTTTTAACTTCTACTTACTCTAACACGGTAACACTCAAGTGGGAAATAAGGCAAATTATCCAAAATTTATAGGGAAGGTAAATGGATGAAGTCAAGATTGTAACAGGAATAAAGCAATGTGTTTTCAAGAGAGTTGTGACCTGTGCAATGCACACGTATTATCCGTAGAGATCATCAAAGGGGTGGAAAACGGGCGCTATTATTCCCATTCGGAGAGGAAAAAACTTGAGCTCAGGAATCGTCTTTACTGGTGGAGGCATTGGGTGCTGGAAGAAAGCATATGGGCTGTAGGACAGGTCAGGTTTTCTGCTGGTTCTCTCTTGCTTGGCAGCCAGGCAGGAGCTGCGTCAAGACACAGATGGCTACAAGGTGCCAGTCGCATGCATCATGCTTCCCCTTGACTCAGAGCAATAGGATGTGGGCGGTTTATTGTTCTCTCAAAGCTTGAATTTCTCATCTGATAAAGCGGGATCAGTGATGTTTAACTCATATAGTTCAAATGAGGTAAATTTTAAATATGCCTGAAGTGTACAGCAAGGTTCTCAAGCACATAATAAGAGACAGAAAAGCATTCACTGGACAAATTGTGAGCAGGCCAGGCATCTTTATTTTGCCTTCTTCCGTGGTCAAGTGACAGGTTATCAATGCTGACATTTTCTGTGAATGGCAGTGAAGAGCCTTGGTTACTAGTCACTGATGTTCCAAGGAAAAGTTATTTAATATGAGACGGCTCTATAATCTCAGATAAATGATTGAATGTCTCTGTTTCTTATCATGTGTCTTTGGAAATAATTCCATCCCAACCTAGTACAAAATAGAATTGGAATTAGGGGCCCTGGGGGGGAGGCTTAGCTCCTTGGGGCTTTAGGCCGAGGGCCTTAACACTTCAAGTTTCACTGCCCTCATGTGTACTATGCCGGTGGTGCACATCCAATCTATTTCACAGCAGTACGGTCAGGAGGAACTGACACACCACGCTTGGCAGCCCGGTGTGCATGTCGTGAGGCCCGATGTATCTCTGTGTTGGCGAGAAGAGCAAATGCAGAAGGAGAATTCACAGGTCTTTGGGGCTGGAGGCTCCAGTGAGACCCAGAGCCCTTGAGCTGGGAGCTAAGAGGTGATGGTTTCCATTTCAACTGTATCTGCCTGTGTTATCTCAGACATGTAATTTGACCTCTTTCTTCTCCATCTTATTATCTGACAAAAAATTGGGGGTGTGGATGGGAAGGCAGTTTGACTAGGATTCTGAGATTTCTCAGCACTCTCCCTTCTGAGTCTGAGTATTGCAACTTCCCTTTTCTGCCGCCATTGTAAGGGAGGGAGCCAACATTCCTAAGCCTACGTGGATACAGTTGCTTGGACAGAAATACCTGTCAGGGGCGTATAGTATAGTTTGATAAGCCTGCTGTGTTTCTGTAAAATGACATCTTTCACGTTTTCTCTCAGAGGAAACAAAGGCACAGCTTGGCCCCTTCTTTGAAAGAACTTTTCATCCCACATTCTTGCTGGTCAGATACCAGGTGCCAAGAAGCAAGTGAGCCCACAAGACTTCCATTTTGGCACCGCCGAGGACAAAGGGGTCATTTAGACATTTCACAATCGTGGGCAGGCTCGACACTTCAACTGAAGCACAGAACCTCATTAATTGGGTTGTCCCTTCCAACAGTCCTGAGCTTTGGCCTTTCTGTGTGCCAGAAGAAACAAGAAAGCAATGTTTTTATATTTAATTTTCACAGCCTTGATTCAAAAGCATGTGACAAAGGCTGGTTATTTCTCAACCGTGAGTTTCGACCCCCTATCACGCTGAACCTCACTGATTCTTCTCAGCTGTTGAATGGAGGTAACATGTAAAACTGAGATTTGAATGCAAGGAATCACGCTTCTCTGCATGCCCTCAACACAAAACTCACACACACAGTCTCATAGTTAAACGTGGAGGCACACACACATTCACACACCACATAGACACACCCTTGCAGCCAAAGAAGGCATTCGAGAGTCTTTATCTCTGTTACTTGTTTAGTCTCTTTGGAGTATTTCAGGAGGCAGATTTTTGTTTCCATTATGTGTTTGTATCTGTCCTCTTACTTCGCATTTAGCCACTAGTGGTCATACTTATGACGATGGTAGGAACAGCCGGCATCTAGCAAATATTTACTACGCGTAGGTCTTTGAGTTAAGCTCTTTGCCTACAACACCCCTCCCAGAATCTGCATGACATCACTTTCATTGCTATTGTTGTTTGGACTTTATAGATGAAGGAGCCAAAGCATAGCGCCCCCTAGTCCCTCCCCCAAGAACACACAGGGCTTGAACTGGTTCTCAAATCAAGGTATTTCTGATCCCGAATCTCAAGCTTTTGGCCACTCTCCTCCATTCCCTCCCACGTGTAGGCCCACATTTAAAAACTCAGACAATTAAAATATTTTTCAAGTCAAAACACTGGGAACCCTTAATCAATACTAACTATCAAGCACTTATTGCGAATCTTGATTGAGCCCCTTCCTTAGGGGCGGAATCCATTCCTGAGCTCAAAGCAGGGATGAGCAGTACATTGAACAATATGAAATTGCTGACTGTTGACCATTTTTTACAACAGAAACGGCAATTTAATATGGACTTAGATTTCCAAAGTGCTTTATGTTTGGGACAAGCCAGGGTATTTTCAAACAGGAGCAAGGCAGCAAGTGTGAGCACACAAAACATTAGACAGAAGGCTGGGAAATACCGGACATGTGAAGACCTGGAGGGCACCGGCCTTGGCAAAAGGCATGGACATAAAGTAAACCCAAACCCATGTGCTGGCCCCCCAAAATACATGCCGCCCATTTGCAACCACTATTTGAGAAAACAGATTTACCAGTAATTGGATTAGGGAGAATTAATTGAGGACTGGAATTTTCAGAGAGCTGCACAGAAATATAGAATCTGAGGTGAACCGTTGAGGAAAAGTAGAATTGAAGTAAACAAAGTTCCAGTTCAACGCTTCTGGTCCTATGATATTTTACTACAGTGTAGCAAGAATTTGTAGCCTAGTATTTTAGGAAAATGTAACTCTTCTCATTCACACTTCAGTCTCAAAAGAGATTCTACCCAATATCACAATGAATTAACAAATACTCACCAAACCCGTCTATGTGTTCGGTGCTGCAGAAGTTCGAGACGGAGAAAGTACAGCACCAAGTTCTTTTTTAAAAAAATATATTTATTGATTATGCTATTACAGTTACAGCACCAAGTTCTTACGCTCACCACATCGACAGTCTGATGTCTACCTTCCCCTGAGTGTTATGGTGTATCCTAGCTGGTGCTGATATTAAGGGGAAAAGCCCAAACCAACTCTGGTGGGAAATTTGCTGCTTCAGCCTTTTGTTCAACTAGTTCCTTTTCTGTCAAACGGTGTCAGCCCTTCCACAACTGAGGCCCCACTTGCCTAGCTGGTCAGAAAGGGCTGCCTTTCTCCTGGCAGCCCTTCCCTCGAGGGCTGATCCCGATCTCCCGTCCTTCCTGGGAGGGGGAGGTGCCGCGCAGCCCAAATTAAGGCCGTGCTGGGAGTGACAAGTAAATGAGTGCAGGGCTACTCCGGCTCTGTCTGCCCTTTCAGAAAGTAATCAAGTCAAATTATCTACCAGAAGAAGCCAGGCTCACAGCTGAGGGGCGTGCAAATGAAAACCAGATTCAGACGGAGCCTGACTTGAGAAAGCCCAGGAGCTTTATTTTAAAAAAAAGAAAAAGAAAAAAAAAACTCCATCCCTCACCCCCCCCCCCAGACTCTGCTTACTTGAAATACTTTGCTTTCTCTCTGTTTCATTTCTCCCCCTCTCTGTTTGTTTGTTTCCTTCTGGAATCTTCTCAAATGAAGCTGAGGATTCCAAGGTCAGGCAGAGGAGAGCCTGTTGGTGTGGACAAGGGGAATGAAGGGGGACAGGGAGCGGGTGCCCTGGCAGGAATGTGCCCAGGCTCTGGGGCGACCTTCCAGCAGGAATGATGGGAAGGGGCCGGACTGGTTTCGGTCCAAATTGCTCACTGCAGCTTTCTGTCCAGTCTGCAGGTCGTCAGTGGGCCCAGGAGATGCATTTGAACTCTCTGAGGACACTGGGTTTCCCCTGGGCAAATACGCTCTCAGAGAGCAGTGGGCACTACCTAGGGATGTTTCTGGTTGCCATAGCATTGAGGGGTTTGCTACCGATGTGTATAGAGGCCAGGACCAGCCAAACAACCTACGGTGCACAGGATGGAGCGCCACAGCCTCGCAGGCTCAGACCGAGAAAACCACCTGCCCCTGGGGATCCCTCATCCCTGCCTGCCGGGCGTGTCCTGCGCCCTCAGCTGAAATGGGGGGCTGAAGGCCCATGAGAAGTGACCTCTCCAGTGATGATTTCCAGCCTCGGAGATAAATAGAGCAGTAGGGATGCCACTCGCCACCTTCGGGCTCTTTCGCTGGGCTATAGTCCGGATTTGTCTGTCCACCCCTGAGAACCAGGGTTCTCTCCTGACCAGAACCAGTGCCAAGAAGCGTCCTCACAGTACGGTTCTGGGCACCCCTCACCCCACCTGCTCATTCCCGCACTGAAACGTGTGTCCAGGTGAAGTCAAGAGGCCTTTGAAGAGGCCAAGATGCCCCAAAGTGGTGGTCTCTACGGAGTGTGTGCTCAGAAAGGAAGAAATCTACTCACTTCGCCTGAAGGCAGCATAGCACTCGGCAGGTGGCTCTCTGAGTCCCAGGCAAGGCTAGAGAGCTTGGTGAGAGTGAGCGCATTTCACTCCCGGCAACTTCGGGTCGTTCAGCCGTGAGTGGGAAGGGCAGGACTCGTGCGGTGGTGGTGGTATCACCCCACTGCCCCCCAGTGCCTGGTTCACTGTATCTCCTGACACAAATCCTGCACCAGCCTCTTCTTTCTCGGTGATCGGCCCCTGCGAACCGCGCTCACTGCAGCTAACGTGATTCCTGGTCCACCTCTGCTGCAGACTCTGGGTCAGCTTGTCAGGGGCTGCCGACCATTTCTCTTTCTAACGGCAAACACTGTTCAGCTGGCTGGATTATTTCTAAGTTCCAGAACGACAGAGGAAACTGCTTGTCCCCGGAGCCCACTCAGAGTTTGTTGAGTAGGAAGTGAACTCAGAGGAAGAAGTGATGGTGTGAGCCCACATCCCAAGGGCGGGGGCTCCATAGGTGGTGTGGCAACATGCACAGATCCCAGGGATCAAATGGGCAATGATCACCACTCTATCCGACGGGCCAGGGACGGGCGCTCCAGTTCTCA
Source organism: Desmodus rotundus (assembly GCF_022682495.2). NCBI lineage: Eukaryota > Metazoa > Chordata > Mammalia > Chiroptera > Phyllostomidae > Desmodus > Desmodus rotundus. The sequence goes on along the minus strand of NC_071393.1, from coordinate 23,747,957 downwards.
GGGATCTCCTTCCCTCACTCTGACCTGGAAGGCAGTGTCTCCGCCAGGGGTGTTCAGCCTTCGGGCATCTCTGGGCCACACTGGAAGAAGCATTGTCTTGGGCCACACATTAAATACATTTTGACACATAATCGCGAAAAAAATCTCATAATGTTTTAAGTAAATTCATGATTTGTGTTGGGCCGCATCCATAGGCACGCTGAGCTGCACACGGCCCCTGGGCCGCAGGTTGGACAGCCCTGGGCCCTCTCAGGGCACAATGGGAGTGAGAAAACGTAGCTTCAGCTTATAAGAAGGTAAGATTTAGGTGTCAGTTATTTCTCCCTTCTGCTCTTTTTTCCTTAGCTAACGCGTGCGCTTGCTTTCTCTCTCTCTCTTCCATCTCCCTCCTCCTTTCTCTCTCCTCCTGCACAAAAGCCCTAGTTCAAAGAGATTTTACTTTGCCTTGACAAAAATACCACTTCCCATTTCCAAAACTCTTACATGCCTGCAGAGAGGCCCAGAGGGCGGCTTGAACCCTGACAGGCTGGAACACAATGATCTTGGGATGCAGTGAAAGTAACTCACTCAGAATCATGTGGATTATATTTATCTTAACATCCACACCATTTTAAATGAAAGGAAGAAGCATCAGATCAAAGAGATGCTAAATTTTGTGCAACCTCAAAGGACCGTGGACAAATTGTTCACCTCGCTCATTTCCAGTGTGTGCTCTACAGGGAAAGGACACATAATCTTTTGTGCCCCTTCTAACGCTGACAGTCTTGCTCTCAGAGACAGAATGTATCCTGTTCGCTCTTTCCACTTCTCCTCGTGGTGAGAGGGGCCTTCCTGACTGCCAAGGGGGAAGACTGAAGGTAGATTTCCAGTGGATAACTTCCACTGGTCTTCGATCCCCATACATTCATGAAAAGAAGAATGAAAACAAACGAAACTCCAAACACACAAGCCATCTGGAATTGAAAGGTTAGGTTTGTTTTCAAGAACGGAGCAGCAACGATGAGGGCGTCAAAACAGCCTCTGCAGGTTGTGATGGGAAAATTGCACTGTTTTCAGGGCTGAATTCTGCTTAGTTGAGTGGAGAGAACGAGGAGTTGAGGAATTCACACCACATACCACCCTGTAACCTTTTGGGCTGCTGGCCTCTGCTTGCTAGCACGGAATAGTGGCACGAATGATTGCAAACAGATGTAGGAAGAGTCACACTGTGGTCTGAACACAGGGCAGCTAATACATGAAACTGCACTTTTATGGGGCCACTCGTGTGGTCTTAAGACACGAGACCCCGATAGAGTTCCTCTTCGCTACAACCACCTTAGCCCGGTGAAGGAGGCACTGCGCTGTTCTTATGGCCTCTGGTAACAAACGTTGCCTCAGGAAAGTAGCTGAAATGAGAGAGACATCAGTTGCAACTCTAGTTAATCAGTGACACTATCACAGTTTCCTTTCATTCATTCAATAAATATTGTTTGAGTGCCTATAGGTGTCAGTGAGCCTGCTAACATGCTGGGGATGCAACAGGGAATAAAGGAGATATAGCCCCTCCCCTCGAAGAATTTCTAAAGAAGGAATCAGAAACCAAACCTGGAAGTGTGGAATACAGCAGCTTGGGGCTAAGTGCATGATAAAATGGGCTTATTTAATCCTTCTGCCCAACAGCTATTTTTTTAAATAGTTGAATAATCAAACGTTCAGAGAGGTGAAACCGTTTGTCCTACTTCACACACCTAGTGAATAGATTTCAAAATCCTGCAAATCCACGCGCGCTGCCATGTTCTCTCACACGAGAACTTAACTTGTTTCTATGGTAAAGAGACTGGAAATAATTATTTAGAAGGTGTCTTGCAAACACAACATTTTATTTGGCAAATTTCAGGGGCTCTTCTTCCATATGTGAATTTCTTAAAATGTCCCCTCCTTTTTTGGAATTCTTCAGCTTGTTCTTTCCTGTTTTTCAATTTTTTACTTATTTCTCTGAGTGCCCTCCTTCAATCTCCTGTGCTGGCTCATTTTCTTTACCTGCTTTGGAATGTTGGCATTGCCCAAAGTCTCATTCTGGACCACCCACCCCCACCTCCTACTTTTCTTTGGTGAGACAACCAGGTGCGGCCAGCCCCGTGGGTACAGATCCAGACGCCCCCTCTGTGCTGAGCTCAGGACTAGGATTTTCAACGTCCCCATAAACAAGTCCATGCGTTGTGGTGCGAGCATCTCGCCCCTTGTGATGGATGTGGTGGGTTGGATGAATCCGCATCCATTCCAACCCCCCTCTTGTCTGCTCTTCAGTACTTCAGAGGCTGGAACCCAGGTGCTATGTTTTCCAGGGTGTAAATCATTTCCCACTTATTGGAAGAAATTGTGCAATATTTGGAAAGCGGCAGGAAGACGGCCGCAGCTTGCTGCTCTTTCTGATGTTACTGGCGGGAAGCAATATTGTGAAGGTATTGTTTTGTGTTCATTTTTTGGGCAATAGCATTGCAGTTACTGACTTTGTAGGTATTGAAAGGCATTTTGGAGGTGGTAACATCCTGAAACTTGTATCACAGCTTCCACTGGGTGGTTTTTTTTTTTAATTTTTAAAACATTTTATTATAACACAATATAGAAAATGCAAGCACCATGCATTTACAACTCAATACGTTTTACACTTAGCAAATGGACACACACATAATGGTATTCGTATCAAGAAACAGCATGCCCTGGCACGTGGGGCTCAGCTGGCTGGAGTGCGGACCTTTCTGTTACGGGTTCGACTCCAGTCAGAGCACATAGCTGGGCTGTGGGATTTCCCGTTTAAGGCACAGGCACGTGCAGTGCCCAGGGTCCATATTGATAAGATCCCCACCCGGTCAGGGCGCTGATCCTTGGTCCGGGCACAAATGGGAGGCAAGCAATCAATGTTTCTCTCGTCTCCCTTCCTCTCTCTCTCCCTCTTTCTCTCTCTCTCTCTCTCACACAATGGAAAAAAGTGTCCTCGGGTGAGGATAAAAAGAACAGAGAAACAAAACAGAGCATGAAGAAAAGTGTCCCCGAAGCCCCTGCCCCAGTCATCTTGTCTCTCGGAAAAGGACACCCAAGGCCCTGACTTCTAACAGTATAAAGAAGTTCTGCCTGTTTCTGAACTATATACTAATATATGGTGTTGTGTAATATATATTCTTCTGTGTAGGACTTCTTGGTGATAGTCAACGTTGTCTCTGTAACACTCATTTATATAGCTGTGCTTATTTGACCATTTATGCTCATTATTTTACCTGTCCTACTTTATGGAGGTGCCACAATTTATTTCTAAATTCTACTGTCGACGAGCAAGTGCTGTTTCCTGTTTGAAACCACTACAAACAGCATTGCTAAGAACATGCTAGAATATATTTTTGGTAACAACCATATACATTTTTGTTGGGCATATACAAAGGAGTAGAATTTCTGGGATGCTGGTGTTTAGCCTAAGTAGATACTGTCAACCAGGCTTCCAAATGCACTTGTTTCTAGCAGTTTACATCCCACTGGCCACGAATATGAGTTTCAGCGGTTCTTTGTTCTTCTCAATACTTCTTACATTCAATCTTTTTCTATTTTTGGCTTTTCTGGTGAGCGTGTAGTGAAATCTCATCGTGTTGTTTTTTTTAAATTTAATCTTTATTGTACTTTTTCCATTACCATGTAGTCCCCTTATACTCTCTGTCCCCAGCAGTCACCATATTGCTGTCCATGTCCATGAGTCCTTTTTCCTTTTTGCTCAGTCCCTCCCCCCCTCCGCTGCCCCCACTCACTAGCTGTCATCTGCTCTCCATCTATGAGTCTGTCTCTGTTTTGCTTGGCAGTTGAGTTTGTTCATTAGATTTCACATATGAGTGAAATCACGTGGTATTTGTCTTCCAATGAGTGGCTCATTTCACTTAGCACAATGCAATCCTATCGTGGTTTTAATCCCCATCTTCCTTGTGACTCAGTTGAGTACCTTTTACTATATTTATTGGACATGTAAATATTCTCAATAAAATCCTATTCAAATCTGCCTTTTCCTCACTGATTTGTAAGAATCTTTATACATTTTCAATGCTAGTCATTTACTAAATAGACGTATACTACTGGATTCTGCGATTTGGCATTTCCACCTGATGGCAGTGGTTTTAGATAAACAGAATTCAAATGAATTCAGGGAAATGTATCAGTGTATTTTCATTTACGGTTAGTATTTTGGAGACTTTTTACTGGTATAATGTTCTCCTATGTTTGCTCCTAAAGTTTTGTTAGTATGCCTCCTATTTAGATCTGCTGCCTACCTGGGCTGATGTTTGTATATGGCAGGGGAGAGCAAGACACGGGTTGGTAAGAAGCTGTCTCCTCAACCCATCACTATTCATTAGACAAATCATCACCCCCCCCCCCACTGCAGTGCCGTATTGGTGATGCATCAGATGCTAGTTATGTGTGAGTCTGTTTCTATATTTCTATTCTGTTTCGTCTGAATTATGATAGTGTCATAATAAGCCTTAAAATCTTGTCGTATTTCTCCTAGCTTTATTTTTTTCTTTCTTGGCCATTTGCATTTCCAAGTTTTTGTAGATGTCATCTTGTCGATTTGCACACACACACACACACACACACACACACACACACACACACACACTCCCCTCTGCTTGGATTTCAACTGGGATGGCATTGAACGTGATTTGTGAATAATTGACAATTTTCCTCTAGTGAGTCTTCTGATCAATGAACATAATATATGCTTCCACTTCTGTAGGTCTTAGGTAAGTAGTCATTTTGGGTTCCTGAAATAAGCCTCAGTTTGTTGAACTGTACATGCAGGAGATCCCAGCTATACGTCACATTAATCTTAACCCGGAGCAGCAGGAACTGGCGCCAAGAATGCGTCAGTGCCACTTTTGGGTCATCAAGCCACCTCTGGAAGAGGCAAAGAGTGCCGTAGGCCAGTCCAGTCAGGCTTCGCACCACGGTACTTCTATCCCAGCTAACATAAACGACCACGAAAGATTTAAAAAATGGAGCTCAGGGGCTGGCTGCTACGGAAGACAGCCAAGAAGTCCGCTTCAAAATGCTGTACTAATGGGGAAAAAGATATTTGAGATCTAGTCCCATTGTCCGAGTTTGAGGTTTCTATTCCCCCTTTCATCTTTCAATTGTTAGCGATCTTACAAGCACATACCGTGTGAACAGAACATAGGCTAATGGAGTAGTTTAGTTCCATTCCGACACGAAATACTATCCAAATACAATTCAGCCTCTCTAAGGATGAGCCGAGAAAAAAGTCATTGTTCTTTTGAGAAACATAATAAAATCCCAAAAGTTAACATCTATCCGTGGAGACAGCAAATACTTCCCAGGAGATGATTCTCCAGTTGATAGGAAACACTAACACTCATGTTTGCATTTAGAGAGTCATTTAAATGAACTGTCAGTTTTTGTTCTATTTGTACTTTATCTTTTTATTGTTGTTTAGTTACAGTTATCGCCGTGTCCCCTCACCCCCCGTTGCTCTCCCCTGCCCTGAAAGTGACGTTACTATGCTTTTTCTTACATAGCAATTCAGCTGGTTTCCCTGCAAATCATTCTTTTCCTTTCAGGATTATTATTGAAAACTCACCTACAAATCTGTCATTTCTTCACGGGGCATCTTTACTTATTTATTTATTTTCACTCTGCAAGTCTTCAGTATCACCTCTTTGTCTTTTGTGTTTTGAAGTTTTACTATTATTATGTTGTTGTTATTCTTAGGATTCATTGGGCTTTCCAAAACCATTCTGATAATTTTTCTAGATTTATTTTTATTAACATTCTCCGAAGTATTGTCTAATATAATTAAAGGGTTTATTGATTTTATGCATTTTCAATGATAATTTTTTTATAATTCCCTTTAGGATTACTTTCAAACATTTTTATTATTTTTTATTCATGCTTTAAACCCCCAATTTAATTACTTAAACTACTTAACACTCACATTTCTGATATGCATATTCAAATATATAAGACTACTGGAGGTAAAATTAGGCAGTTTCTTATTTTTGTTGTCAGTCACAGTGGCTTCCTTTTGAACTTCGGCCTTGGGAGGTCTTCCTTTGACCTCTGTTCAGTGTGAGATAGAATTCAAGTCCAACATCAGTACCAGTGAGAACTCAGCCTGGCTGGTTCCTTTTATTACACATTTGTGAAATAGATACCTAAAAAAAAGCTTGATTTTCTTCCCCCAGGCACAACAGACCATAATCCTGGAGCACTAGAAGGCAATTTCTCCCTCGAGCATGTTTGGTAAAACTGTACGTTTATTTGGCCACTGGGACAAACACTTTGCCTCGTTATTCACAGGTGCTGCACTCACCTTGTTCCGTCCTTCCAGAAGGCAGCTGCGTGAACAATGTCAGTGCCGTTGCTCTTTGCTCTGGAGTAGAAGTAACGCCAGTTCTAACTAGATGGCTTTCATTGTGGAAGTGGACAACCCTAAATTGCCACCTGTGGGTGTTTTCCTAAGCAAGGGCTTCCCCATCCAGAGGCCCCGCCTCACTGTCATATCTGAGTGCTTCTTGGGTTTGCCCCTTCACCAAACACCGTCACCTCTTGCTCCTATTGTAGCAGTAGCTTCCTAACTGATCTGTTAATTCACCCCAGACACTCCTCAAATCTGTTCTTCGCACAATTTCAGAAGCCAAGGCCACGGACCAGTTGTTAAGGAATTATATTCTAATTTAAGAAATAACAATGAAAGCCAAAAAGACTCTGAAGAATTTACAAGATGTTTGTTTGCCGTATAGTAGTCTTAGTCTAAAGAAAATGCAGCAGGGTGGCAAGAAAGGAAAAATGAAATGCAGCTGGAAGAACAAAATGAAGTTGAAGGACAAGAAGCGGGGTACGGGTAGCAAGATCGAGGTGGGTGAGAATATGAATGGGGAATGGAGGGCTCTTTAGAGAAAACTACCCATTTTTATGAACTCTTCTTTTGGTTAGGCCACATGAACTGACCTTGGTAATGGGAAAATCACAGAGTGGAACGGAGGGAAGGAGGAACACCGCTCTTGCTGCTAAAAGGCTCGGGTGTAATAAATCAAACACACCGAGACAGCGTATCCCATTAGACCTCGCTTGGGCACAGGTTGATGGTACTTGGACGGGGTCCAGGGGCGATCCACTCGCACCACAAACCTCCCAGGCTGTGCCGTCTGCTTGAGTGTAAAGCTGTTTGCAAGAGGGCAGGGGGCTATTTAAAGTGAGTGACTTGTTGTTTGGGGGCTGAACTGGCTTCTACTCAGGAAGAAAAAAGGTGAGAAAAGTCAGAGGAGGAAATATTCATGTACCGCCTAAAAGAAGAAACAGGACTGAGGGCCTGCCTGGATCTGCTCCCTCTGTGGAAAACTCCACTTCCAAGACATGCGTGGGTCCCTGCCTGGGGAGCTCAGTCGGTCTGCGCTTCGTCCTGATGTGCCGATGTTGTGGGTTTGATCCCCCGTCAGGGCATGCCCGCAGGAATCAACCAATCAATGCATAATAAATGCATAAATGGGTGGAACAACAAATTCATGTGTCTATCTCTTTCCCCTTCTCTATCTCTCTCTCTTTCTCGCAAATCGATCAATCAATACAATTTTTAAAAAGGAAGACACGCGTGGTTATCGGAATCTGCTGGGCTAAACCAGCATCTCCAGTCACCCTCCCCATCACTCCCTGCTATCCAGACTAGAAACAGTCGCAGATGAAGGACTTCGAATAAGCACACAGATTCGGGAGAAAGGGGAGGAGACATGAGACTTCATTTTTCTGTACCTCCAAGTCACTCCCTCCCGGCTACGAGGGGGGCAACAGTGACTTCCCACGCACCTCACTCCAAGGCAGCAGGTACTGAACAAACTGAACGATTACCTGAGGGTAGATCGAGAGGGTTACAGCCATATTTCCTAAAAACACTGTGTGGGGGTGGGGGCGGGACAGCAGCTGAGTGTCATCCGAGAGGAAAGTTTCTCGTTATTTCTTGTTCTTAAGCTTCTAATGGATGCAAAGCTTGCCTCAGTTAAATGGAATCACACACTCGGGAGGCCGCACTGCCTGGGTTCAAATGCTGGCTCTAGAGTTGCTAGCTGTGCTTTCCTGAATAGCTTACTTAACCCTCTGCGCCTCAGTTTCCTGGTACATACAACGTAAGGTCAATTTCCTTAGTAAATACAAGTGCGTAGAACAATTCCTGGCAAGTAGTAAGCGATACAAAACGTTCGCTGTACTGCTCATAGCCCAGCTAAGTTAAATCCAGTCTGCTTCCAAGGCGCCGCTCATCAGCCCCATAGAAATCATTCTGCCAGCTCCTTCTTCCTCCCATGGTGCTACAAAGACTCTGAGAGTGATGCCGGCCAGGGGGAGATGAACACAGAGGCCCACCATTGTGAGTCCATACCCGCCTCACTCGTCACCCTTGGTCTTTCTGCCACACAATGCCATCGTCAAGCAGGCCAGGGCTCTTCCGGTCATTGGGCACATACAGGCGCTGATAGTGCAAGTTCATCATGCAGGTTTTTAGCCCAGCTACCCAGCACACTATGCTTACTGAGTGCCCAGCCTCCATGATCTCCAGAGAACCAGCCGCCAGCTGAGGTAAGCATCCAGGTAGTATGCGAGGGAAGGACAGGTGTTTGTCACCTTACATCCCCGCATCCGCCCCTTCCTGATGAGCAGCACACCACCTCTGAGAAGCCCTCCCTCTCTCTTGTAGCACAAGTTTATATCCCTCTCCTCTTTGGGGATCGTCCATCCTAATCCTCTTCATAGGCCTAGGATTAAGGTAATAAGGTTTTCTTAAACTTCCCCATGGGTTTCTAGGGAGCACAGGCCTCAGGGACAAGAAGCCATTCTCTGGAGATATTTTTGTACATATGATGAGTCCATAGTGCACGCGCGTGAGAGAGAGAGAGAGAGACTCTTTATCAATTTTAATATCACTAAAAGTAGGAAAGGGAAGTATGATGTTATTCTTGATAATGTAGCAAAATGTAAACAAAAATACAGTGTGGGTGTGTGAGGATGGATGGGATGCAAAGATGCAGGGAATGCAACCCTCGCCCATACAGAACGTGGATTCTCGGGATGTGGCAAGCTTTGAACAGAGCCGGCTCGCTTTGTATAGTGAATGCAAATGCAGCGCCGCTCAGGCTGGCCCCCGTGAGCCGCGTCGCTTTGATAAATCATGCATCTCTGCGTCCCTGTCTTGCCTTATTCCCAAACTGACACTTTTGATGCAATTTGTAGGCAACAAGGTAGCCTCATACTTGAGCAGTTTCTTCCCCTCTCGGCATTCACCTCCAAAGTCTCTATTAATAGAAACTGGGGCCCAGAGAACAAAGCCCCAGAAAGGTAGAGACAGGTGTCTACATTTAAATGGGAGAATCGCTTAGCTACAGCCAAGGCGGTTATTTGAAAACCCAGGTGAGGGTGCAGCTGTCAGAGCGAGGGGCACCAGTGTACCCCAGACGACTTTGATTTGCATCTGAACACAATCTCCATCTGCAGAAAAGCTGCTTGACTTACTGCCAGGCCATCGTGAAAACGCTGGTAGGAAAGGCTGCTTCGAATTAGGGCTAGAAACACACACAGCTTTTTGCGTCTCCTCTCCTGACACCTGGGAGAGGATCCCCGAGAGTTAGCGAGTTCTGGAAAAGGAGGGCTGGCCCAACACCTTGCAGGCCTTTGTGGGCTTGGAGAAGAGGTCTCACCTCTCTGCTCCAGGTGGCAGGGAAGAACACACGCAGGAGTTTGAAAAGAGTTAGCTTCAATAGAACTGGATTGATTCCAAAGGCCTTAGTTTTTGCACAGAGGGCCCCAAATCATAGTGAAACACACTCATTCTTCAGTTGTAAGCCTTCCTTCCAGTTATCAGAGTCGGCTGATTACAGTCCAAAATGTGAGAGATACTTGCTTTGTCTTTTGGATGGAATCATCAGTCTTTCCTAAACGGCATCACCAACTGATAACAGTTTTCCAACTCCTCGAGAGAGCCAATGAAATACCTCTCTGGGGCAGTGCAGGAGAGAGGGTATGAACACAGCCCAGAAACAGCTGAGTCTGAATGAAGATTCCCGGATAACCCTGAGTACATGACCGAGCATCCCAAGGCTCCGTAAGCATGGATCATGTTGTAATGAGCGAGAAGTGCTTGGTAAAAAGCCTGGGACGTAATACAGGGTGGATGAGATGACAGACGTCACCTCTGTGTTGTTGCCTCATTCTAGTGAGTGTGTGATTTATTCGGAATCGATACTCATTCGCCCTCAGGAAATAATTTCATGATGCCTCTCTGTTTTTATACATTCTATAGTCAGCCACATGGCTGGAATTTGGATCGCAAACTCCCTTGAACATATAATTAAAGCCATAGATCCCCTTCTCTCCAAAGGAAAGAAAAAATACACATTTTTAAACCAGTGCCAAGGCACGCCGATATTTATAGCAGCATTATTCACAATAGTCCGAATGTGGAAACAGGCAAACTCTCCGTTACGGATGAATGGATAAACAAAATGTTGTATAAACATGTAGTGGAATAAAAACTCATTCCTGCGAAAGGAATGAAATCATCACACACACTACAGTGCAGATTAACCTTGAGGACATGTTATGTGAGGTACGCCAGGCACCCAAGGACGAAGATATGATTCCATTTAACTTGAAGCATCCAGAGTGGCCAAATTCATAGCGGCTGAAGTGAACTGGTGGCTGCTGGGGGGAGGGGGAGGGAGAATTTGGAGTTAGTGTTTAGTGGACACAGAGTTTCAGTTTGGGATGACGAGAATGTTCTGGAGACGGATAGTTGCCCAATAATGTGAATGTACTTAATGCCACTGGACCGTACACTTAAAAATGGTTAAAATGGTAAATTTTATGTTATGTATTTTTTCTCACAATTAAAAAAAAATAGTGCTGGGGCACTCTGGTTTATGAAGTCTAGAGAAAGGCTAAAATATTTTTAAGCAGATTTATTGAGCTATTACTTAAACACATACAAATCAATCATTTTAGTAAATTTATACAGCTATACATCCACCAGCACCATCCAATTCCAGGACATGGCCATCACCCAGAAATGTTACCTTGTGTACATTTGCTGGTGAATAGTTGCTCCCCCACAATCCCCAGCTCCAACATTTGTCTTGCATAAATTCGATAAGAATTCGTCACACAATATATAGTATTTGTGTCTGGTTTCTTTCATTTAGAATTATGTTTTTGAGATTCATTCACATGGTTGCCTATATCAAGACTTTATTTCTTTCTGTTGCTGTGTAGTATTCCACTGTATAGATACAGCACAGTTGCTTATTCACCCACCAGCTGACAGGCAGTGGGGTTGTTTGCAGGCTTGGGCTGTGACGAATAATGCTGCTACACATATTTGGGAACGAGTTATTGGGCAGACATACGGTTTTATTTCTCTTGCGTAAATACCTGGAGTGCAATGGCTGGGTTTCAGGTGAGTGGCTGTTTAGCTGTTTAAGTCACTGCCAAATTGTTTTCCCAGTTATCCGTCCCATTTTATATTCCCGGCAACAGTGAACAGAAGCTCCTGCTTTTGGCATTGTTTTCTTTTGTGGTTTTCATTTTGAAGCTCCACATGCATTTATATACCAATCGTGTATGTGGGCAGAAAGAGCAGACTGAAGCTAGCCGATGAGGCTATCTAGTTGCTAACTAAAGTTCTGTGGTGTACATGTAACCACTAATACAGAGATTCTTATTGTCCTCTCTGTCGTTTTTTTCGAAATGTAACAGAGAAATTCTGTATTCCATGTTTCAAGCTTTCTCTTCCCCTGCCTTTTTAACCTCTGTCTTACCCTGATCCCAGGGTAAGTGTGGGTTACAGCAGTTCATTAGGAAGTGTCTAATAGCTAATGTGAGGTTTCAGGGTCAGCTCAACTTCCAGGCAGAAGTCTGAATAGATTGCAGAAGAACATGAGGTCCTGAGCCAGGGTGCCCGGTTTTGAATTTTGGCTCCACCACTAGGCAATTTAGGGAATGCTATTTAACCTCTCTGTCTGACACATTTTTCAGCTTCAAGTAGAGATGGTAATAGTACTTACGTCACAGAGTTGCCATGAGAAGTAAAGGAGCAAACACATGTAGAGCTTAAACAGTATATATAAATAAATATATATATACACACAGTGTATATATGGATATATACACTATATATACACATACACTGAATCTACATACATACACAGTATATAATGTGTGTGTGTGTAGTCTATTAAAAGAAGAGTGGATGATCACAAACAAAGCTTCATGCGAACAATGATTGATAAACTTCCAGAAGGAGTTGGAGGGATTTAACTCAGTTCACCTCCTATGCTTGATCACCAGCAGAAAACACAAAAATGACTAAAATGTTATTCCAGAACCAAAAAGCAAACACACGTGTGTGTGGGTGACGTGGAGGGGGCGGGAACGTGAAGCACACCAACAGGATGAGGCTGAGAAGGGAAGTGCTCCTCGGTTCTCCAGCTCCAGGTCTCCTCGCCCCATGGGCGCTCATCACAGCAGCCCCTCGTCCTTCTCTGTGCCTGCTGTGCTGCTGCCACACACACACACACACATAACACCCCCTCACCAACACACACCACACCCCAACACCCCCACCAACACACACACCCCACCAACACACCCATACCATAACACCCCCCAACACACACACCCCAGCAACACACCCACCCACACCCTAACACACACCCCCAACACACACCATACCCCAACACATACACCACAACACACAAACCACAACACACACACCGCACCCTAACACACACACCGCACCACACACACACTAACACACCCCCCCAACACACACTCCCCACCAACACACACACACCATAACACACACCCACCAACACACACACACCCTAACACACACACCCCACCAACACCCCCCTACCCCCCACCACACACACCGTCACACACACACAAGCACATACAATCTAGTACCTATCCTGGGAGGATTCAAGAGGAATGAATTCCATGGAAGAAAAGAAATGTGTTAATGATAAACATTTAAAAAATGAAAATGTTAGATAAGAGTAATTTTGAGTCTAACTGATTTCAGAGTACGAGCAGTTTCACGGTATGTGGAGGTTTGTGTGAAGCGACGGGGCCCCGTGGGGGTGACACCCCCTCCCCGCCCATCCTCGGGCAGTCGCTGCGGCGGGTCCCGGACGAAGCGCAAAGACAGCCCGCATTCTGTGAACGTGTCTTTGTTGCCTCACTCCCATGGAAGCCTCAGAACATCAGGGATTTTAGAAAGGAAAACGTCCAGCCATCTCCCTTTGTTAACGAAAACCTGAGGTCCAGGGAAGCTAAATGACAATTTTGAAATTAGCAGAACGGAGACTGGAATCCTGAGAAGCGTTCTTCCCCCACCCTGCGCCGGGTCCGCCCATATTAGCCTCCAAGCAGCAGGGATGGTCGGTGGAAGGAAAGAGGCAGCTGCTGTTTCCTTACACGCCAGGGTGACTTGCACGCAGGAGCCTGGCAATTGCATCGCACCAGCTCACAAGCTTTCTCCCCGAGAAGAGTAACGCCGTGCTTTCACTTAGGGGACAGACTCTCCTTGCCACTGAAACCCGATGCTGACCCTGCACCCCGACAGGGCTGGGGGGCCCCCTCAATGCACACGCTGGGACCATCAGGCGTCTGGACTTCTGACACAGCTTCATTCCACCCTGCCTTTAGGAGCACCTGGCAGAAAGTCACTTTCCCCCTCCGCCCGCCCCTCCAGCGCCTGAGGCTTCTGGCGTGAAGGAGTTTACGACCAGGCCTACAGCAGTAAATTCTCAGGCCAAATCCGATTCCAGTTCTTCTGGGCTTTGTATTGAGTGTTTCCTGGTTAACGGCTTCTGTGAGAAGCCAAGTGTGACCGAGTGACAGGGACAGAGAAAAGATGCCAGACTTGACTTGAAACTTTCCTCCGAACTAGACATTACCTGGAGACACCACCGATGCAAGGGTGCATGGCCTGAAAATGCAAACGCGTTACCCAAACACTCAAGCAAAATGATCGACGGTGTGAAGGCCAAGGAACGTTTAGACTCCTGGGGGCTCCACAACTGTATCTTCCGTCTCCTACACCATTGTCGGTGTCGGAGTTCAGGTCTTTCCAGTCCAACGATGGGCTCACACATCACACAGAAGAAATCAATAGAGAGCAAGGGACTGCATATAGCGGCAATTTATGAAGCGCTCGACACATACCAGACACTCTTCTGTGTGTTTTACGTGGAGAACCTCCTGTGTCGTCCAAACAGCCCAACGTAGCATCGGTACCGTTACCTTCGCTTTACAGGGGAGGAGTCTGAAGTTAGGCAGTGAGTGGCGGCGTGAGGTGTTCGCCCAGCCACGCAGCACGTCATTCACGCACACGGTAACCTTGGGAGCTGCGGTGGGACGTGATTGTGTACAACCAGTGCGACCTCTGCTTTCTGCTTCTCTCTCCTTCCCTCTTCTTACTGTTCTGTAGCTGATGGAGGTTCCTTTTCTTTTTTCCCCCCTGCTTGTGCCTGGTTACTGCTGTGACGGCAGTGAACAGTTTAATCTGGGGCCTATCGGTCGCTGACCCTCCACTGAGTGTGGTCATGGTTCTCCTCTTCCTAACCAACGGCCACATGCTTTTCTGCCCCGCCCTTTGTATGTTCCTCAGGTTCCCTCCCTCCCTCCCTCGCTTTTTTCCTTCTTTCCTTCCTTCCATTCTTTCTTTCCTTCATCCCCCCACCCTTCTCCACTCTTCATCGAACTGTCTAGTTGAACAATATACAAAGCTAGGAACTAGACCACCGCTTCTCTGCTGGGCTCAGTTTTGGCATCTCTCTACCCCTGGAAAGAACATTTGGAAATATCTGAAGACATTTTAGTTTTAACTTTTTATTTTCTTATTGAAATAGGGCTGACCTCTGATATTATATTTGCATCAGGTGTACAACATACTGACTTGATATTTGTATATACTGCCAAGTGGCCACCAGAATAAGTCTAGTTAACACCTGTCACTATACACAGTTGCAGAACGTTTTCTTGTAAGGAGAACTTTTAAGATTTTCTCTCTTGGCAACTGTCAGACATGCAGTGCAGTATGATTAATAGTCCCCAGTACATCCTCGTGGCTTTCTTGGTTTATTACTGGAACTGTGTAATTGGCATTTTGCCCATCCCCCACATCTCACCGTTCTTTTCTCTGTATCTAAGAGCTTGGGTTTTGTTTGTTTATTTGGTGTTTTAGATTCCATGAAGAGATCATACTGTACTTTTCTTTCTCTTTCAGACTTGTTTCACTTAGCATAATGCTCCCAAAGTCCATCTGGGTTGTCAAGACTATTTTTCATGGCTGAATAATATACATATTACTTATACATACCGTATAATATATATTAAGTCATAAAATAATATAGACACATACTTATGTTTGTTGGTTATTTTAACTAAAGCTGCAATGAACATGGAGGTGTATATGTTTTCAAATTAGTGTTTTTGTTTTCTTTAGATAAATACTCAACAGTGGAATTGTTAAATCGTGTGGTAGTTCCATATTTTTATTTTCTAAGCAAACTTCATGCTATCTTCCACAGTAAGTGCACCAATTTACAATTTTATCAAAATGGTGCATAAAGACATTTGTAATTTTCACAAATAGGGAGGGCAGGGAGAATGTTCCATTGGCAACCCGGCTGCTAACGTTCCACCATAAACAGCACAGCCGACCCAAAACAAAGGGTCCCTGGTCCAATCATTGTTGAGAGAACCTTACCTAGATGTAGAATAAGAAAAAGTGTCATAAGCAGTTCATTGTCCAGTGAGGGCAGAAGATAAAAAATGACAACAGTACATATAGTTGAGAGCTGCAGTTGAAATATGTGCCAGTTAGGGGGATGGCACAAGGGGGTGCACACGGAACGTGTGTGAGAGTGGGAAGGACACCGCCCGAGAGGGCTTCACAGGGCGTGAACCGCACAGCCAAGTCCTGGAAGTTCAGTAGAGTACGTCTGCCGTGAGGAGGAACAACTCTAGCAACGGACACAATGCGGGGAAAGCAGTCTTATGGGAAACGCTTAATAACATGGACAGCTGGAGAGCAGATTTCTGAGACTATATATTCCTCCTGAGGAGTTTGCCCTTTATTTTACAAACAGTGGAGAATCATCCCAGGGCTTAACCAAGCAAGTGGCAGAATCAAATGCACTTTGAGAGACTATTACAGTCCACAGTGTAGACTCACTTCTGGGAAGAGGAGACAGAATGCACAGCAGGGAGGAAGCTGTGACCAGAGCCCAAGGACACCATACAGGCACACGAACCACGGCAGTGGGATTTGGATGAAGCAGACAGTGACAAGTAAGAGAAACTTAGGAGACAGACTCAACAATAACTAACTAACTGGCAGGTATTGAGAGAATATGACTGAGAGAAGTCCCTAGGTTCTGGCTCGGGCAACCATGCAGAAACCCTGAAATGTGCTATAAAGAAAGAAAGGAGCTCACTCGATTGGGTCAGGGCGTGGAGGGCGTCAGTGAGGTCTTAACGCAGGTGTGTTGAGTTTGCGGAAACTACGTGCTGTAGCAATGGAGACATTCGCGAAGCTGTTGGGTCAATCCAAAGCTCAGAGGAGAGGTGCAAGAGGCATAGACAGGTGGATAATGGGAAAAGATGGAGTTGAGGCTTGGGGAAGCCTGAAGGAGAAAGGGAGCAGCAATTGACTCTACATTGTCAAAGAAAGGAAAGCAAAGCAAGCCCGGGTCGAAGTGGTGTTGGTAACAATGGCTGCCCATTTGGGGGACACACCCCAATAGCAGGGGTTTTCAGAAAGTAAAAGATACTTAAATGAGGATGGGAGATAGAAGGAAGGTTCTGATCGTGAATGAAGAGTCGCGGGGCAAGAACCAGACTCAGGCCTAGACAAGGCTGGTTTGGGTTAGGGTTCTTGACTCAGAGGACACTGAATAGAGGGGCAATAAACTCAGACAGAAGTGCAGGCTGGGCCCAAACCTTAGGGGTGGATTGTATGCAAAGACAGGAGGCCTCCAGAAGTAAAACCGTCCCTAGAAGCATCTGCTGATTGGTTGGAGAGCATTCCTCGCTCTGTCGATAACCGGCTCAGACGCTGGGTGGAGTTAAAGCTCTAAGCAGAGGGCTTTGGGGCAGACAACTAAGTGAGTCTCAGAAAGCGGAGCTGGCGCGCGCCACCCAGCCAAACCACGGGGAATCTGAGTTAAATCTGTGCCACAATTGCTCTTTTCAAACAGGGCCCCATCCTTCTATGGCTTATGCTTATTATTCAGATTTTGTCATTTAGTGGGTTGGTACCTCTGTGTCTTTTATCTGCCTCCTAAAACTGCCAGACTCCTAGAGAGTGGCTGCTCAGGACGCATCCTGGACGAAACTCTCTCTCGCAACCCTGGGGCTACAAATTTGTGTGTGTGTGTGTGTGTGTATTTCATTACCTTGTTATAACGCATGTTTTCTTTTTTTAGATATTTATTTATTTGTAAAGAGAGGGGAAGGGAGAGAGAAAGACAGGGAGAGACACATCGATCAGTTGCCTCTCCTCTGTGCCCTGACTGGAGACTGAACACGCAACCCAGGCGTGTGCCCTGACGGGAAATCGAACCAGTGACCTTGCCCTTTATGGGATGATGCCCAACCCGTTGAGCAACACCGGTCAGAGCTGAAATATGCTTTCTAAAATTGCAATTTTTTTACATGGCATGCTCTATTTTTCTTGATTCCCTCTGGTGCCTTGGTATAAGTAAGAAATCAATAAATCTTAGTTGTTTAAAAATAACAATAATGATGGCCTCTTAATCCGTGTTTTGATTTTAAATCTTTGTCACTGAGCTCATTTCTTAATCATGAATCTGTTGCTCTTTCTTAAATTCAACCTCTTAAATTTTAAATTCTGTTAGTCCAAAGCCACACACATGCAGAGACACACAGTTTTTTGTTTGTTTAGCAATGAAACGCATTCCACCTTTATGAGGTTGACATGTTCTTATTTTAATAAGCTGCCTCATAACTTTCATCCTGATCCTTTTCGACTGGGTGCATTTTGGGGATGGAAAAATATTTAAACTGCAATTCTCAAATTATGTTTGGCAGAATATAAGGTTTCTCTGCCTCAGTACCAAACTATACAAAAAATGTGATCAAATTTCTAAAATAATGTAAGGGTTTAAAAAATAATATAGAAGTGGTCCCAGCCTGAACTGAGCAGTATCCCCTAGCGGGCCGCAGGCATGTGTGGGCGAGACGCGGAAACTGCCCGGCCAGCAGCACGCTGGCCTCTGGCTGAATGAGTTAAACTGCACGTGCAAAAGCAGCCCGTGTGAAGGAGCGTGGGTGCGAAATAGCCAGACCTGGTTGTCCGAGTTCCCTAGACCGGCCTGGTGGGTCCCATCTGAGCTCTGCGGAAGGCGAGGTGCAGGTGTAAGATAGTTGAGCTGTTTGCACCGTGCTGCGACTTCCTGGCAGGCCCCAGCGCACAACCAGTTCTGCACGGATGCTCCGCTGAAAACGGGTGGGAGAGGAGCCTTCTACCCACAACTGTGCGAAGTCCTGTAGAGCTTGGATGCGTGGAAGTCTCGGCTCCGGCATGGAGAGGATGGCAGGGTTTCTGACGCGGCTATCGAGGCTCCACGGTGGGCGTGGCTGGAAGCGGACACTAGGGCGGGGAAGGAAGAATCTTGCTGGTACCACTTGGCTACTGTAGCCCCAGGGACTGTTTGCAAGCACAGGTGATAACCTTCCAAGTCACTCTGAGGAACAACTGGGTTCAGTTTTGAGGCTTTCAGAGATTTTTGTTAGGAGAAGGTAAGGGTTGGCGTCTGTGAAGTTATTACAATGGATTCTGTACTAATTGCAATTATAACTGGCAAAGTCTGTGGAAATATATATAAATTATTTGGTGTAGATGCATTTAGATTTTAATCTATCAATAGGTAAATAAATGATAAATTAGTTTTCTCCTTCATCTATAAGTCTTTTTTCACTTATAGTTTTATTTTTCCAGAAAGAATTATTTTTCATTTGCTTGATGTTTTAAAATTGGTATTTAGAGATATTTATCCATTTATTCAATAAATATCTTTCCAGAGCCTATAGATATAATGGGTAAATTATAGAATTCCAGGTCAGGCAGACAGGGGCTTGAATCCTGTTCTCGCTGCTTACGAATTGTAATACTGACTGTATCACAAATACAAACAGTCCAGTTCCCTAAACTGCCTGGGTCTCAGCTTTCTCCCGAGTAAAAGGGAGGTGACACATACAACCATGCACACGCACATGCTTACCTTATCAAGTTGTTCCAAAAAATGCACACAAAACACCCCAGGGTCTGACGTGGAGTTAGTGCTCCTTAATGTCAGCGTCAATAACCCCCTCAACATTCTTAACTGTTACATGCATGGCATCATGCCATGTCCTGTGAGGAAAACAGAGAATATACCCCACACTCCTTGCCGTGTAGCACTAGCCCCTTTTGTTTTTTTGGTCTGGGTAAGTCTTTATTTCCAGAAGCGACCTGTTGTTATTGAAAGGTGGTCTCTCGTCAGTCCACTCCCCCCGGCTTTTGTGAGTTAAGAGCAGTGACTTCCCTTTGCTAGTCTCTTTGGTTCAGTGAAGTAATGTTGGGCATTGTTCGTTTCCTCTCATTCATGTTTGTTTTTGGTTCCACCTGTGAAAATGCCAATAGAGGGAAGAAAAACCCAGGAAAAGTGGCAGGTTAGTGCTTTCTCCTGTTCAAACCACCAGCCCTCTGCTGTGGTGGGCGTTTTTCCTCCTATCACATTCTCCGGCGTCCCCACCTGGGACATGTTCAGGACTGGACATAATTTGGTTTTAGAGAAGAGATATGCCTGCATTAATTTTTACTTATAATCATGAAGGACATAGTCAAAGAAGCAAAAGAGAACAGTAAAGAAATAGAAGGCTTCACATTCAGTAGGATGGCTACAATCACAACAACAGATAATAATATGTGGTAGCAAGGATACAGAGCAATTAGAATCTTCATGCCTGGCTGGTGAGATTGGGAAATGGTGCAGTCCCTTTGTAGAAGTCAGGGAGTTCTTCCAAAAATTAAACATGGAATGACCATATGATTCAGCAATCCCACTCCCAGATGTACACCTAAGGGAAATGTCTGAACAAAAGCATAAATGTTCATAATGGCATTATTCATAACACACAAGAGTGCAAACTCTTGAAATATCCATCAACTCATGGATGAATACATAAAATGTGGAATATTAATACAGTGGCATACTACTGAGCAATAAAAATAAGTTAAGTACTAATACATGTTACAGCATGGATAAATATTGAAAATAACTAAGTGATGGAAGCCAGTCAAAAATGACCACATACTGTGTGATTCCACTTCAATGAGAAGTCTAAATAGGCAATTCCATAGAAATAGAAAATAGATTTGGAGGCTGCCTGGGCCTGGAGAGGGGCGGTAATTTGAGGGGAAAGTAGGGAGTGACTGCTAATGGATATGGGACTTCTTTCTGGTGTTCTGAATTATTTTAAGATTTATCGTGGTGATGGCTGCAGAAGTCTGTGAATATATTAAAAGCCATTGAATTATGGTCTAGACTCTATGTGAGAATTGTACAGTATCTGAATTATATCTCAGTAAAGCTTCAGTTAAAAATAACAGATTGGCACAGTGCACAGAGGTCCACATGGATTCATACAATGGGCTTTTAAAAATAACCATGAGCTACCAAAACTTTTCCCCAAGAAGAAGGGAGTCATCTGTAGTACAAATGCAAACATAGAAGATCTCTTAAAAAAAAAAAAGAAGAAGAAGAAGAAGAAAATAGAATTTGAAACCCGGAAATTTCTAACTACATTTTCAAAAACGCACTTTGGTTTGTTTGAGGAAGTTGCTCATCAAATACGCTGCGATTGTAGGCTTTGCAGACACACGTCTATTTCTAGCACTGTACTGTGTCGGGAGAGGAGAGTGAGACCGAGAAAAGCAGCGTCAGGTGGCCTGAAGGGAACATGGTGAGTCTCTTTACCATCCTACTAAAAGGCCTTTTAGATCCTCAAGAGGTGACAGAGTCACCCAAGGATGGGGATACAAAGGAATTACATAAAACTGAAACAGGGTTTTCCTTTAGAAGAATCCCCAACTTCCAGCATCAGCAAATCCTTCTTCCTTGTCTCCTTGTGACACGAGACTGGGGCAAGAGGTAGGGGGCGAGTTAACCGGAGGCACCTAGTGAAACTTTTGCAGCCAAATGTCAAGGCCAGGCCAGCTGGGCAGCAAGTCCTGGGAGCCATCACTTGGACCATCGCTGATGGCAGCTCTGGTCTGGGAGTGCCCAGTGGGTAGCTGAATGATGCAGCAGAGACAAGTTCTCCGAAGAGCCATCAGGGCAGACGTACAACTGCCTTTGAACCTGATGCATCCGTTCTCTTCCACACAAATGGTGTAGGAACTGAAGGAATCCGCCCAGAGGAGCTGCAGCTCTGTGCAGAGGAGAGAGAATGGGGCACACATGGAGGACGTGAGCACCGACTCTGCGTGCTTTTCATATTTGCCTCTGGAAAAACTCCCTGGCGCAAAGTCAGATCCAGGCACTTCAGTCTGAGTTACCTCGTCCTGTGCTCACGAAATCCATGAGCTATACCTTCTATTGATTTTGCAGCTGTAGCAACTCAGTTGAAGAGAGGTTAAGTGATTTCCCAGGAC
Source organism: Desmodus rotundus (assembly GCF_022682495.2). Lineage (NCBI taxonomy): Eukaryota > Metazoa > Chordata > Mammalia > Chiroptera > Phyllostomidae > Desmodus > Desmodus rotundus. The sequence goes on along the minus strand of NC_071393.1, from coordinate 23,726,221 downwards.
CACACATGAGAAGGTGGCAAAGCTACTGGAGTTGAGTGCATAGCTTCTGAGTCATGTTCTCTTTTTCTCTGCTACTGCCACTTCTAATTATTTCATGAAATACCACAACATACCTTGTAATTTTCTCTAAATATTTCTAATACTTCATGACATTCTTTACTCCAGTGGATGATACCTACTCCCTTTCCTGAATTCCTAAGTTTTCTTTCCATTTACTTAAATAGCTTCATACTTAGACTGCGTCTTGACTTTCCAATGAGAATACGAGTAACCAGGGCAGGAGCTGAGCCTGGCATCTCCTTCTCTCTTGCAGAATAGCATCGGCACGCATTAATTCACAACAGGCGCTCCATAAACATTTCTTCCGTCCAGGTGCTCTTTCAGACACCTCTGTTTATCTCTTACTGTCCTTTTTCTAATGGTGAGCCCTCTTATGTTGAACACTATGCTCAGCATAATTCACACATTATCTTATTTTGATACAATTATTACCTGCATTCTGTGGTTCAGGAAAGAGAGGCAAAGCTATGAGGTTTATTTTCACAAGACCACAGAGCCCGAGCCTTCGCCAACATGGTCCCCGGGTGCAGCCTCTTAATCACTACTGTATTTTGCCTCGAGACCACCCACCACTGTGTGGTAATGGACCCTAAACTTGAACCCAAGGGGTCTGGCTTCTTGGTTACTAGAGTCATCATTAGACCCTCCACCGAGGGAAATCAGCTAGTCAAAATGTTCTTCATTGCCTCCCAACTATCTCCCTCCACTTGGACTAACATGGAACTCCTCAGGGTCGCTTTATACCCTGGCACACAAAGTACAAGTTAAAAAGCTGACGCATCCAACTCCAACATTAGCACCATAAACCTGCCATCTAATCACCTACTAAATCATCCGGCCAAGTCCCCAGAATGCTCTCTTTCTCTCCACTCCCCTCTGCCTCTCCCGAGGCTTTCATTTGAGCCTTTCCATCCCAACTAAATCCAGCTATGTAAGGATGGCATTATATTTCTTCACAGCTAATTAGCTGGACTCTGAAATCATTCAGCAAGCTGCTCCCAAGCCATGTGAATCAGTCGTAACAAATTTTCTTCATTTTTATATACCTGAAGATGGATGAAGGGCCAGGAGGTGGATGAAGGAGAGGGAGAGTGCCAAGCATTGTTAACTTTTCCCCAGGTAGTTGAGTGAGAGCAGCTGAGGTCAGATTAGCAGCCAGATCTCTCTGGAAGGGCTGGGACAAAACAGGGGCTGGTAGATCCACATTGGACTGATTATACAGCAGGAAGTGAGACCTGACATGGGCGACACTTAACACCCTCGCCACATCCTGCCTCCTAGACGATGGGAATAAAGATATTGTATTTTCAGTGGCACTGACATTTTTATACCTTTTAATGAAAAGGGAAACAACTTTCTGGGACTGGTTGAAAGGATAAGGAAGCAGAGAACACCTTTGCAGGCTTTGGGAAGGTAGGGGATTTGAGGAGGAAGTTGTACGAGGAAGGAAACATCAAATCCTATATTTTGGGTGAATAAAGCAAACGGATTTGTCTCAGTCTGGGCAAAGAATGGTTGGAGTAGGGGAAAAAGGAAATAGCAATTCAAAACAGAGAAATCCAATATTTATTTCTTTATTATCTGAAGCAGTAGAGATTGTTCAATGCTTTTACTCCCAATGTATCCAACTATTTCCAGAACTGAAAAATATTTTCAAAATTGCATTAACTGTTTAAGGCTACTTGAGAGTCGATGGAACTGAAGCACACGTGTGAGTGTCTAGATTAATAGCACATCTTGACTGGAGAAACAGGTCACTTATAATAATGTAATCTGAGGATTTGAGTAGGTCCTCGGAAGTCACCCCCTTTGGCAATCCCCCCCTCCCCTGAGAGCTTTTCTTCACATCTGAAGGCAAACAGGAAACCATTTCTGACCATCTCCAGGAAAGAGAGCTTTTGTTTCCCTCAGTGATACATTCCCATGAGTAAACAGCAGGGATTTATTTTTCGTTATTCTGAACTTAAATCTCTGTGGCCTCCCTTTGTGATCATTTGTCCATATTCCACATGGCGTGGCAAGTGACAAAGAGCCAGGTCACCGCCTCTTTCACGATAAGATGGGTGGTTGGTATCAGGGGATGATGTCTATTCCACGGTCTCCAGACGGGCGGGACAGCAGAGTGTTTTCCACAAAAGGGAGCCAGAGCCCCAAGCATGATGTCGCCGAGTAAATCAATGGGTGCTCAGCCAGGGGCTCCCCCGCAGGACACAGCATCAGTGATCGTGACAATTACCACAGCCACAGGTATGACATCTGACACCCAACTGCCTGCCATCACTTTTAGAACAGTCTCACAAAAAGGTAGCCATTTTAATTTTTACTTTAAAAATTAAATTTAACCCATGTACAGTTCTTACTCCACCATCACAAAAGCCCCTTCCAATTTCCATAAAGTAGAAAATTCTTAAAAATTTGAGACTCTCTAATATCATTTTTTAAAAATGAATTGTATTCTTCTCCTCTTCAAAGTATGTTATTCTGATTTCAGTAGTTTTCTGTGCTGTTTTCCACATTCATATGAGAATCATATGAATGTGGAAAACACAAGAAGTGATTCTCATTTCCTTCTTTCCACTCACTTTCATTTGTAAGATCCCATAATTCTCTTTGTAACTATTTTTAGTAACTATTTTGTAGCTAGTTTCCTGCTTTACATCCCATACCACACCACCATTAAACCCACCCACAGCTCAGCTCTCTCTCTCTCTCACACACACACACACCCAGAACCAAAGGGGAGAACAACCTCTTGGTTAACTGAATCATAATAAAGTGACTAACAAAATAGTAACAGAGGCATGGATACACGGAACAGACTGAGAGCTGTCAGAAGGGAGTGGGGCGGGGTAACTGGATGAAAGGAGGTGAAGGGCGGGTGTGGCTCAGTGGATTGAGCTCCAGCCTGTGAAGCAAAGGGTTGCTGGCTCGATTCCCACCCAGTCAGGGCACATGCCTGGGTTGTGGGCCAGGTCCCCAATGGGAGGGCACATGAGAGGCAATCCCACATTGATGATTAGGAAAAAAAAATAAAAAGAAAGGAGGCGAAAGGATTAGCCACAGAACACATAGGTATGACCCACAGACACAGAGAACAGTGTGGTGGTGGGCTGGGAGGAGGTGGGCAAAGGGTAGGGGGAATGGGGACATCTGTAATAGTGTCAACAATAAAAATCAAGTTACAAAATAGTGTGCATAAAGCACCAAACATATTACAAAGGAAAAATCTTCTTATGGTTTATTCTTCACACGGTCAGAAAGTGAACGCGATGAGTTCTGCTTCTCCTCACATGTTAGTTTTAGGAAAGTACTCATTTTTTTCTTTTTCTTTTTTCTTGTTTCTCTACCACGGTTGCCCCCACCGCCCCCGGACACCTGCACACCCAAACGGGCGCGTGAACATGTGGGAGCTCCGTTCTAGGCTCGTCTCACTGCGCCACGAGATGCAGCGTCGCTCCCCACTCGGCAGTGGAAAATATTTGCATGCATTCTTTAAAAACACTGACATTAAGAATTTGATCAATCTTATCTTGCTTTATGGTTGAGTCAACTGCTACATGGTGGAAAGGTCACAGGCTTGGAGTCAGACAGACAGACAGATTTAGGTCAGAAAGGCGTAGCTACCCCTAACTGCAGGACCTTGGGCAGGACTCCTGGGCTTCCCTGGGCAGCTGTCTGCCCACCTGTGAGAACGTGTGCTGTTTTCTGTAGTATCTTTCTCATGGTCATCTGAAAAAGCTAACGGGACCATGGACATAAGTGCTTCCTAAACTCTAAGGTTCTATGCAGGTAGAAGGTTACTGAAATGATTTTTTAAAGCCCTCCCTTTTAGTTTCCATGAGCAGTGTATTACAGTAACTGGACATCCAGCCTGTAGGCGAAGTGCCTGGGTTTGTATTCAGGATTTGCTACTTCGTAGTTGTGTGACCTTGGGCAAGGTATCACCTAACTTTTCTAGGCCTCGGTTTCCTTACTCTGAGGGTGGTTGGGACTCTGTGGCTAGTTTATGCCCGGGAGGCACTCCGTGCCTGACGCATAGCAGGTACTTTATCAAGTCACCTGCTCTTTATGATTATTGGTTTTACTCTTACTTTATTTTCCCAATTTTATTTTCCACTTCTTTCTCTCCAAAGCATGCACTAGGCGTCTTCGTTGGTCTGTTTTCAATATCCACCTCTTTAGCACAGCTGGAATTTCTTTCAACTCGCGCCGCGATGGTCTGCATTTTATTTTGTTGATTCATACCTCGCTTCTGGGATAGTTTTCCTTATTTGCGTTACTACGGCAAACAGTAATTGTCCTGTCAGTGTGAATGTGATGTTATCTTTGGAAGACCTGACTACAGTCAGCTTGCACATCGTTTATTTCCTTTCCCGCTTCCCTTCCCTGCTCTCCAGAATCTGACACGACAGGAACTTTCCAGCAGGAGAGCCTCAGCAACAGCACAAAAATGCCCCTCTGCAGTTTTACACACCGGTTCACCTGATGTTTTTTATTTCATTTTCGCGGATGGGATGCTACCGGGTTTATAACACCTCCTGTGACACAGTGTATTTAGAGGAAAGTCATTGTTTGATCAACCAGATCTTCAGAAATAAGTAACGCTTGATTTCTTGCTTTGGGGGTGTTCTGCATTTTCTTTGAGGTTTAGAAGGAAAGGAGACCTCCTTTCTGTTCCCGAGTGCCCTGGCCGCACTGCCGACCACACCTGTGACTCTTCGCAGGTGTTGGGGCCGGTTTCCTGACCCAGCTTTCTCGCTGGAACTTACAGGGCTTGTCGATGCCCACTTTGCAGCGCCATCTTTCTGCTTCTCTCAACAAATGGTACTAACGTCTCCTCCCCTCCTTCACACTCAACGCTTTTCACTTTCTCCCACTTGCCATCAGCAGCCAGGGGTGAACCCTGTCTCCTGTCTCTCTTACAACAGAAATAGGCTCTGCAGTTGAGGCTTCTCTTGCCCAGGAATTCCTTCACACTGCTCGCTTGTTAAGCTGCCGTGGCTAGTGCTGCTCCCGTATTTTATTCTTCCTTTTCTGAGTAATGACCACATTCTGTTCAGTGGTTCTTTACCGGGGTGTATTAAAGGAGCTCTACACAAAGGCTCTGCTATCTCTCCTTCAGGGCTGGTACCCTGGCCGCCCCGTCTGGACGGCCCATCCCCGCCACCCTTTACTCCCTCACTCTGAGAGGCCTGCAGCCTGAGCTTTGATTCTTGCTGAAACTCACCATCACTCACTGCTTTGATCCTGCTTTTGCAATCTCTTCCTTTTGGTCTTTGATTTTTGCTATTTCTGCTCAGAGGCCTTCACCTTTTTATTTTATTCAAGAGTGCTATTAAATGATTCCACAGCTGGACATATCTATTTACTTTTTTTAAAGCTCATGGCTTTATGCTTTCCCTTGAAAAAGTTCCTATTCTTTCTTTCTTCTCTTTCTTTCTTTCTTTCTCTCTCTCTCTCTCTTTTCTTTTCTTTCCTTATTTATTTCTCCCTTCCTTTCTCCCTCCCTCCCTCCCTCTCTGGATGTTTATTATTCTCTGAGATTTTTGAAAGTGAAACAGGGTATTCTTCATTTTTTTATAGTTTAAATTTGTTCTTGTTTTAATAGGAATTTGTTCAACCTCCATGTACTTCTGTCAATCTGTCCGCATCTGAAAAATTTAATTTGGCCTTCAGCAAAGTATGATTAAAAGAGATATGACTATTCTCTTAGTACTTCTCCACCACTCCAGCCACAAATCCAGTCTAGTCCATTTCTCTGCTTTCCTTGGTCAGAGTATGTCACCGTTAGGCCATTTTCATAAGTAGCTCATTTTTACCAGGGGCATTAAAAATCCCATCAATACATTCTCCTTGCTGTGTGTAGAATTCACTATAAGCAAAACAATATTATTTTTCAGGTGAAAGCAGTATCTACTGATAATTTACTGTGCTAGGTATTGTAGTAGGTCTTTCCTCACGTTAACTTCTTTTATAAGTAGAATATTGGTTGAGGCAAGTAAACATGTAGCTGAATGGGTTTATAGAGGTTTTAAAATAATACAGAGCATTTTAGATAGAAGCTAAGAGTTGACAAGCGTGATGACCTACTCAGCAGCAGAAGCAGAACTCAAATGTGTCTCTCCCAATGTCCACCCTGCCACATACGTCACTTTTTACCTAAACCGTTTTTGTCATCAAAAAATTTAGGAAATAATTTAAGCATACTGAGGAATAAAGAGTATAATCAGCATAATTGATCAAAGCTTAATATTTTACCATATTTTTCAGAATTATGTTAGTACTAATATTTGTAGTAGTAGTAATTTACAAAGATTAAATGTTACAAATGCAGTGGAAGACCCCATAGAAACTCCAATTCGATTCCATTATACTGAATTCGGTGAATTATCGTTCTCCGTCACCCTTGCCAAGATGTTGTGCTGTGCTGGGGAAAGTGTTGAGTGTATGTTGAATGGTTTTGTTTGTGTTTCTGCTTGTTTTATTTTATGTCATTAAAAACTGTGTGCATTACACCCCTGTGTTCATTTCCCCTGCAGCAGTGGTAGCTGGTAGAAGTTAAGTGCCTCTCTGCTCGGCACAGAAGAGGTATAAGAGGTGCTGAAGTCCCCAGAGGCTGAGGAGTTGTTCGCATTTTCCAGGCTCCTCATGTCATTCTTTAGCTGCAGTGATTTCCTCATTTTTCAGTCTGAGGAGCTCTTGATTATTTATGAAACCTCCTTTGGATAAACAAAAGGCAATTGTAAACTTGGCTTTTGTTTTCCGACTTGTGAGTAAAATGCGAAGTGGAATTAATGGGGAAGTCGATACCATATTGGCCATAATGGAATTGGGTTTTGGGAGAAATAAAGCAAATAGCATGAATTATTACAATACCTGTGGTGAGGACTAACTGGGGCTGTTCGTAAAGGTACAGTAACTGAGGTGACGATTCTAGCAGCCATGGACCCTGAGTCGCTGTGTTTGAGAAGGCAGATGGAGAGCTTTTCCCACTTGGGGATCCCATAATTTATGAAAGAGATTGGGAATTTTAATAAACAGAAGACATGTTCACAAAAACTAATATTATTACAAAGAATCAGTACCTAGTATCTTTGTTATAATAAAGATAGTAATTAATTATAAGCTCACTTGAATCAGCCACAGTGAGAACTACTTTAAATATATTTCCTCATAAAATTCTCATAAGTGCCCCATTTAAAAGTCTTAGCTTCATTTTGTAAGTGAGGACACTGAGGCTCAGACAGTTTAAGCAAATACATAAAGCGATTTATATTCACCCCATTATTAAGTGACTAGAAAAATCCGGTCTAAACCTGGTAATGGTTCTTAACCACCTTTCCAAAGGGTGACCTTTCCCCCCACAGAGCCTGTCAGATTGCAGTACTTAGTGTATTTAATGTATTCAAGTTACCAAAAAAGCAAAGTTAAAAAAGTTAAATGAGAAAATGAGAGATTTGTCTCTTCCTCTGTGTTTGCCCATCGCAAACATTGCGCGTTAACCCTGCTCATAGTGCATTTCTGATAGCCTGACCTCTGTTGGCTTCATCGTCACTTTGACCTTGGACGGACGGCCTCATGTCTGTGTACCGCTGCGTTCTAATAAAGGGAAGCTCAGAATAAAACCATTTTCCTTCCACTCGACCAGTTCCCGAGATTCACGGGATTATAACAACTTGCTGTTTTACTGCTCAACAAACACACGGCTTCCCAAAGGAGCTTCTGTTAATTTTTGTTTTTTCTAAATAGATGATCACAGTGACTACAAAATGACTACTAGCTCAGGAATGTCAACTATGCTCTCAGGATACTAAAGAGGACACGTGGACTTAGATTCTCTCGGAGCACAGTACCTGGTCCATAAGGAGTCATCAATAAAGGGTCGTAACATTATTAGTACAAGGAGCCACGGCAAGAGCTGCACCTGTGTGAGAATCAGGTATATGAACCCGAAGTGCCCAAGAACCTTAACAGACTTCTGATTCAGGGGTCACGCCCCAGCACACACACACCGTGAGCTAATTCTGAGCGTGTGGTAATTTTTTTCTTAGGCTAAAACATGTGGTTAAATACTTGTGACATGGAAGTTCTCATAGGAATCCCACGAACAAGGAGGGTTCTTACTGATTTCTGTTCTCGAAGATAACCATGCTTTAAGTGAAAGCCTCTGCTTTCAAAAGAACGTGTGTTACTTGGAAATATTTCCTGAGGCTCAGGCTCTGCTGACAGTAATGTTTATAGTTCTTACCTAGAACTTTTGCACATACGATGTCAGCTTTCAGAACAGCCCATTAGGACAGCTGCTGCAACGCACAGATGCGGAAACTGACAAGAAGAGGTTAAGCGAGTCACTCAAGGCCACGAAACACAACGCCCACAAGTTCCAGCTCTAAACCAGAGTGTTTCCGAACCTCAGCCCCACATCCGCGCGCGGGAGGCACAGCCCCAGCCTGATGAGCAGAATGCGCAGAGGACAACCCACTTCTGCATAAGGCACTAGAGGCTTGGGTACCAACAAACAATGAATCATCACCGAATTAATACGGTTGTAATACTTGTGTCTTAACTGTTTGACTAGAGTTTTGCCCCTGTGGTTGACCGTGACGCTGCCAAGTTCAGATCTTCTGTGGGGGGAGCAGGACTAACTGGCCGCTCTACCTGCGGGTCTAGAGGACCTCTCACTGCAGCTGCTCTCAGCCAATGACCGAGCAGGACTGGGCACTGAGGCCCGCCCCTTCTCTGCGAGGTGGGACTCTTCGTGGGTGTTAGACCTGCGTCTGGGTCTGAAGGCTCTCCCGGCCTTCTGCTCCTGCCGCAGTAAATGTCTCACATGGAATCCCAGTTTAACATGAGCTTTCTGGTGGCCCTGACCTAATGCAGTTTGTGTTCCCGCCCTTCCTCCTTACATTGCCCCCACTTGTTATTAAGTGATGGGGGCATCCTGCTTGATGGAATGAAGGTTCCCCCTTTTGTGTGGGCTCTTCAAAATGTCCCCACACACCTCATAGCTGGAACTGGTGGTGACCTGGTAGTGAATAAAATATAAACGCACATTTTCTCAAGCACATTTACTTCCTTGGGAGAATATTAATATAAAATTGGAAGTCAGAGAAATCTGTGGTTAAATCAATGGGCAAAGCTGCATAGTGAATCTCTGTAGGTTTGCCCTCCACATTAGCATTTTAAAGGCTTCCAGAAGACTTTTCATTAGTCAAAAGAACACCCCCACAAAATGCAAAACCTTTAATTTTATTTATCCATTTAATTTTGTCCATTTGCAGCATATTTACTTCTTTTCTCAGGCGAGGGATATTCCCCCTGTCATGGCAAGTAGCATTCTGTATTCCCAGTGCTTTCAAGCCCAAGAGCTTAAGGCTGAAAAGAGTCTCAGCCAGAAGGAAAATTCTTGGCTCTTGGTGGACTATTTTTTTCATATAATAAAAATAAAATGATAATTTGAAGCCTAACACTTAAATGTAGTTCCCACACGTGCTATTTTTTCAGAAACTGACGCACCACAACTTTGCGTGCGTGAGTAGGATGTGCCCAGTGCCACACGTTGCTTTTAATGGTATGTTTCCATTGCAGACCGTCAGCTGAAGATGGCCTTCCTCCATAGTAACGTTAAGGCCCTTGAAGGCGAATTTTACCCCCAACGCTTTTTCCTTTATCTAAATTAAAATCTTCTAAAGATAATAATACCCAAGACACAGGCTTGTGCTAAAAGAATTTGATCACATCATGTTTCCAAGAGAGGGAAAGAGAAACACAGGGAGTTTCAGTAACTTGGCAAAGGTTGCTTGGCAAGTGGAGGGAGTGAACAGTGATTTAAACCCAGGTGGTCTCACCCGTAACCGCTGCAGACTCTTCCCTTCCAAAGTCTCGGAAATCAGTTCGGCAGCAGGATTCTAAATAATAAGATTGGCAGGGAGAAGCCAAGGGCGCTTTAGTTTCAAATTCTAAAAGAAGAGATTTTCAAAATAAAATTCTTTACCTAAGCAAATGAATATTTCAGATATGTTGGGACTTAAAAATTAACTTATTATTTTCTTTTTCTCACAATGGTTTTAGAATATTTTTGAGTAAAAAGTCAAGTATACAAGGGCTCAGGAAGAGAATTCTACATACAACAAAAAGGTTATTCACACATGTGATCATCAAAAGTAATATTCAGAATGAGAGCTGGGTAGGAGACCAGGAACAAAAACAGTGCAGAATAAAACAGGAGCCCAGGGATGGATGTCTCCGGGAGTTCACCAGAAAAAAAAGATATATTTGAATGTATGAAAAAGAATACTGATAGGCTTATAGTAGAGGGATTGCGGCCATTGGAAAAATGTCAGTTTGTTTGTTCATAGAAAACTAGACAAGCAAAAAATTGTGGGAACAATGAACTGCAAAAATAATAACAACAACAGAGGGTTTATAAGAAAGTGGGGTCACAGCAGTGCACAATATTTTGTTAGTCACCAAAAATGCAAACCTATTGATTTAATTAAAAGTTGTGACACAGCTGTATCTGACAGCTGGGAGTGGGTGAGTCTTGGTTGGCAGTGACAGGGAAAAGCTAAATCCTTATCTCCAGTGGCAGGTTATCAATATAATACCCTGAAAATTAAAAAAAAAACCTCAAGGCTTATGGAATCAACATGCTACTCAGAATAAGGAAGCAACAATCATAGGAAATAACTTGAAACGTCGAAAGGAGTTGATTTTGGGATGAAGCGGTCAGAGGAATGGTTTAGGATGAGACAGGATGGATACACTTCATGTTAAGCCTTGCAATTATTTGAGACTAGAAACCATTTACGGATCTAATGTTCAAATTATCTAAAATTTTAAAATAAAACAATTTTACTCTATGTTTCCCAATTTATCAAAGAAGACTGTGGAACAGGAACGGAGCCTGGGAGAATAGAGAGAGCCATTGTTTCCTCTGAGCACAAAAACAGGTCTTTGACACCTTTGCCTAAGAGCTGTTATTCAGGTTGGGGTGGGCAGATTCTGGAGGAAGGGGCATGACACGAACTGAAAACATTAGTTGTCAGTCCTCAGACCGTGAGCCATGAAGAGAAGGTCACGGAGGTTGGAACGTTTTTTGTTTTGTTTTGTTTTTTTGCCTGCTTCCATCAGAGCGAGCACATGCCTGAGTTCACTGCGTTCCACCTCTGCTCTGAACTCGGGGAGGGCTGCCTCCCCTCACCCAAACAGAAGTTGCTAATTGACTTGGACTACAGGCGTCGCCTGGACCCATTAATCATGCCTGTGACAGGCATGCCATCTCTGCCATCTCTTCCGGGTGACTGACTCGAGAGCCAACAGAGGGTCTGACAATCGAGGGCGGGTTGAGTGTTCCAGTGTTCTCTCTCCACAGGTGTGTACACACCATTGATTTGGGCGCCACGTCCTTTGAATTCCTTCTTTCATGCAGCCGATCAGGACGGAGGTCTCATACTTGAATTTGGGCTTTGGGCTGGGTAGATGCCAGCCTTCAACACTGAACTGAATTTGGACATTAGTTACGTCCGTCAAACCAGCTTTTCAGAGAGTACCGTGTAAAGGTCTGAGCCTTAACCCAGCTTGCAGTAACGTGATCTGATGCTCTGTTTCTGGTTTGATTACTGATCCTTTCCTGCCCGTCACTCGGGTCACCCTACTGTGGGGGAGGGGAGGACATGATTGCAGCACAAGAGTCAGGCGCTCCTGGGTCCCAGATTCTAATAACCATTAAAAAAAAGCACCTGAACCTACTTACCTTCATTTCCAACAGTGCCCATGAAGAGCAAACAATCACACTTATTGTATGAGAGACATTGCTTTTATAAACAACAGACCAGCTTTCGCTCTTTATCAGAAACCTAGGGATGATTATAGAAGACCTTCCAGCTGCTGTGGAAGTCTAGGTCACCTAGTGAAATCTCCATGTTTTTATGTGCATAACAATAATAATAATTCCATTTATTTTAGTGAATGAGAAATAAAAATGTGCCAATTATAATCAAAAGAATAAAAATAGAAGGCTTATATTAGGTAAGGAATGAATAAATATTGGGAACAGACCCAGAGTTCCAGTTACCGGCATTTGCCTAATAGGTATAGGGGTTGTAAGTCAGGTCATTTCATCTTAAAAGTGAAACTTATACTCTCTCCACTTGGATGGGAGGGCTCTGACCTTATGCACCTGAATTATCACTTAAATTCAGTAGATGAGACACAAGCACAGGATTATTTTCATATAGGCATTCACTAAATTACTATAAAATAAACATCACTTTATGTAGGATTTAGTTGGAAGTATTTATCTGAATTTTCCTAATTCCCAGAAAATTAATTTCAAGCATTCCTGGCTCTCAGACTCCCGGGTCCCCTAAAATAAATGTGACTGTTCCTTCTTCATAGTCCCCGGTAGAGTGGTGATAAGCAGCTTTAGATGGGTTCTTTAATGGTTACCAGAAAATCAAATGTTGTCACTTAAGCATCAGCTTTTTGAGAAATTCCTTCATAAGAAATTGGGAATTTTATCTCAAGTTTATCTCTCACTAATTTAAAATTTTAATTTGAAAAGCGGGTTCAACTCAAACGGTGCTCAGTGAAAATAGGCAACGTGGGGTGAGCTTACTGGGAGCACGTCTAACTACAAAGTCCCCGATTTCTCCGTCGTAAAATGATCTAAGTTGAGTGATTTTTCTCTTAGAAGCTCCTATTACTTACCAGCTTCATTTTTTAAGCCTAAGCATTTTGCAGCAAGGAAGTCATTCAAATGTGTTGAAATATTAGTCTCCCAGTGAAGACTCTTAAAACAACATATTATTTCAACACTCCCTGCTCCAAAGGCCCGTTGTTTCAACATTCCCTGAGTCTCAGCCCATACGACAGCTAGCGCTTTCTTCTTCACGCTGTCTGACGGCTCCCATGTTTTCCAAGGATCCCGGCTCTCAGTTGGGTGAGATCCAGTTCATCCTCCTCCTTACGGATTTATTACGTTTGTTGCCTCGTGCTGTTATTATTCTAGAAAAAGGTTAATACTTATCAAAACAAAATACACTTGGAGGTCTAGTTATACCGATTTACATAAAAATTTCGTCTGTCCTCCAAAGCACAGTCATCGAATTACACCAATGACTGTCCCTGTTTTTCCTCAGGTGATAAGAAGGTTGCTGTTTTCTCAGAAATAACACCTTCAGAATACAGCATACCTTCAAGGGTCAGAACATAATCTTTCAACTCTTGGGTTTTATGTATTTTACTCATTGATTCCTCAAAATAGGCACCACCAATGTTTATTTTTTTCTCTTTTGCATTACCTTTATTGCAGGAATAAAGTTAAGTAAGCTAAACAAATGTTACTTAAGAAAAGAAAATGTGTCAGCCCCTGTTGCAGAAACTGTGGAGGAGATGGCAGATCAATAATGACGCGTGTCTCCCCGGGTCTGGCAGGGAACACGGGACATAGAGGTTAATGATGAATCCATGGCCCCTGTCACGAACGCCGTACAAATGTGCAGAGAACGTGCTACGGGAATACGGAGGGAGAAAGGAGAGGCTCAACACTTTCCAGGGGACATGGGAAAGAGATGCCTCAACATAGCATTCTAGACAGCGCTCCCTCACAGAACCTTCTCCCACGTTTCCCCCACTTGTTCTTAACCAAAGCAGCCCATTTTGGCCCATTGTAAGCCCTTCATCACCCTTCTGTCACACCCACACTCGACTCTCTACAAATTACTGTCTGCACTTTGAAATTGGTTTCAGATGGCCTCTTTCCCCAGCTACCCACTCCTGCAACCCAGTAATGAGGGCGTTGCCTCTGTGGTTCGCAGCACGTAGGTGAGGCCAGGAAGCGTGGTATGAAAGGGTGGTTGTTGGTGGCTTGGCTCCGACAGCACCAGCCTGCCAAAGATGGCTTTGCTGCTGGTGTTAGAAGTGATGGATGAGGCCACAGGGCTGGTTTCCCCACAGGACTTTAAAAAAGCTCATGAAGAATGACAGGATGGCCCCCACGGAGATTATTCGGCACCGCCTCCGCGCTCACAGAGCGTGCACTCTGTTTTGGTCAGTGAATGCAGAACATCATTTTGACTGACCACAGAATTCGAAGCTCTATGTGCACTTACAATCGCTCTTTAAAGGGCTTCCCTGAGCAGAAGAGTCCGAGATATTGAAAGTTTTTCACAGGTCGTAGGTACCACACCTTCCACTGGAAACCACAGACTTGGCCACAGCATCCATCAACCCTTTGTTTTATGTTTACAAAGTCCTTGGTCCCCCTCTGGGGCCCAACCTGGAGAAAGACAAGAGTTCATGCCTAGTTGAATTCTCAGAATATCTTTGAAACTTTTCTTGCTTTTTCTTCATCTTTTTCCCTCTATAAAAAAGGGGAACAATATCTTACTACCTTCTCATGGAAGTTTTGTGTAATAAACATAAAATAAATAGAGAAACAAAAAGATAAGACATACAATGAAATTTCCACTACATTCTACTGCATCCACACAACCAAGAAAGAGACATAAATCGAATGTGCATTTAGAAGGAGAAAAAAGCAAGGTATTTAGGATTAAAAAGGAAATCGGTGAACTTTGGGACCAACTGTGGTCTAATTTAGCAAATATCTGTGGAACACCAGGCCCTTGAACAAATGCTTGGGATTCACAGAAGTGTAAGAGGTGGTCCGGACCTCAAGTTGCTCACTGAACAGGGAGACAGGAGAAGCTGACGGCCACTCGCAGTGTGTTGTGGGAAGTGCTGAAACAGCTGGGACACCCAATTGCACCGGGAGTCAGAGGTGGTAGGTGGAGCAGAACCCAGCTCTGTTGCAGAGGGAAGACTGCATAGACAGAGAAGAAGAGAAAATAGTTGAGGTGCGCATTTAAAGAAAAGTATGGCAGTCTCCTCAATCTACACATGGGAAAAAATTAGACCCAGGAAGATGTAGTGACTCACCTGGGGGCCCACAGATGCCAAGACAGGCCCCTGTAGGCAGATACAAGGAAAGAGGAGGGAGGGATGAGAGGGCAAACAGCTGAGAGGCCTTGACAAACTGGAAACAACTCGTGTATCTGGGACACACGAGGAAAGAGTGCAAAGCTCTGTAACATCAGCATCAACAGAGCCTCCTAGGATTGTTGAAAAGCTTACCCCAAGAAGACACCAAAGGCGATCGAAGGGCAGGCCAGGACTCTTTCAACTCAGCTCTGCAGGAAAACGTATATCTAATGTACACTTCATTATTTTCATCGGTAAGAGAACATACTGAATTATTATCCGTACGTTATTCTGCCTCCAGTTTAAAAAGGCCCCTGTCCATGAAATAACGTCGTGTGCACCCAGAGGACTGGCCCCAGTGCTGTGGGGCATCGCGTTTCAGGCGGCGCCCTCCTGCCGAGCGACCACTGCAGGAACTGAGCTCCGCTGAGTCTGGCAACAGAGCACAGCACGAGCTCCTAAGTTACAGCTCAGGACTGGAATGAACGCACCTGCACCAATAAGTACAACAAAATAGACACAGTGAAAATAGGTCATTTGATGAAGTCTAAGGAAGAACTTTGAATTTTTTCTTCTGGAAAAGCTTTCCCCTCGT
This sequence comes from Desmodus rotundus, assembly GCF_022682495.2. NCBI lineage: Eukaryota > Metazoa > Chordata > Mammalia > Chiroptera > Phyllostomidae > Desmodus > Desmodus rotundus. Next base: position 23,710,581 of record NC_071393.1, on the reverse strand, counting down.
GGTGTTGGCTGGCCTCCTTCTCTCCTATTCGCCTTCCTTCCTTCCTTCTGGCTCCTCTGCTTTGGCTACAGCTCAGGTGTTCCGCAGAGTTTTGCACTTGACACTTCCTCTCCCTGCAGGTCCTTGCAGCCCCATAGCCAATGCTTCCCAATGCCTTCCGGGACTCCTGTTCCCCTGTGGCTGCCCCTCAGCTTCAGGCACGCCTTCTACATCCTGGAGGAAGGTCAAACTCATCTGATCTGAAAACACTCAGTCATTTCTCTCCACGTTATGGACGACTCTTTCCAGAATGTTTCTCTCGTTAAATGATGCCGCTATCCGACCTGGGCCAGAAATCTGGACATCACCTCTGATTTCTCTCTCTCCTTCACCAGGCACACCTAGGTTATCCGCATCTGATCTCTAGATTCCATATTCTTCTCATCTCTGCATCTCAGCCTAGAGTCATCGGTGGCAAGGGAAATGAGACTAACTCTAGATGGGTTAGGTAAGTGGAGCTTGTTGGGAAATCATGGCAGATAATTCCATGGGCAACCAAAGGGGTGGTGACAGAACTCAGAAGGCCGCCGGGAGGCCCATGACGGTCACTGTAAACTCAGCAACTGAAGGTGCTCACTGTCAGCCAAGTTCCCCACGGTCTTGTTCAGCTCCCTCTTTATAAACCTCGCACTCTCTGAAGCGTTCCCTGAGCCCACATGCATGCACAGGTGGGCCCAGGTCTGTGCGACTGCAGCACTCGGTGGGGCCACTCTCGGCCACTGTTGCAGCGCCTGCCATAGTGACTGCCAGTTTCTGTGCTCCTCGAGGGCTGTGTATTGTTCCTCTTTGGACTCCACATAACTTATCGTGGTGTGTGGCACCTGGTGACTGACCGTACGTGCTGGGATGGATGCTGGTCTCCACCTTCACAGCGCATGCGTCCGTTGTAACCTGGGCGCAGACCTCAGGGCCTCTGGATTATAGCGATCGTCTCCAGCTCCTCTCTGGCTCCCACCACCTCCCTCTAGTGGTTCCTCCTGCTTCCCTTGTGCTCACTGCACGGTGCTCCTGGCAGAGTGGCTGCACCAATGGATCATTGCGACACAGGGGTTAGGCCGCGCCATTGCTCTGCTCAAAACCTTCCAGCGTCTTCCCGTCTTCCCCAGAGTAGGACCCACAGGCCCTGCCCCTGCCCTGCCTCTTCCAACTCAGCTCCTACCACTCTCCCCTCACCCCTGCGCTCTGGTCGCAGCAGCCCCTGAGCCCCCTACTCTTCCTCCATCACACCCACCGGGAGGTGCTTCACCTACCCGTTCCCCAAATCTCCTGTCTCAGATAGCTCATGGCTGCCCCTTCCGTTAGGGTCTTATCTCTGATAAAAGCTTATTAGAAAGACCTGCACCCCAAAGACTATAAAATATCAACCTCTGTTCCCTGTCCAAGCACCCCGCGCCCTTGCCCTGCTTTGGTTTGCGGCAATGCATTTCACCGTGAACGTTTGTTACACACTTTATGTTAACTTTATGTGGTGCTGACACTGCTTGATTACTTGGTTCTTAAAGTTAGAGGCTTTTAATTTTTCGTTCTCCGCTGTCTCCCTGACATGTAAAATTGTGCTTGATACTTACCAGGCACTGAACAACGGTTTTTGAATGATGCATAAATACATGGAAAGATCTATACGGGTTTTCCCGTTTACTCCTCGCAGTTCTAACGAATTCTTGGGACTTTCTACCTCTGCTGTTGTAAGTCTATCATTTGTTGTCAGATTGGTCACAGAGCCTCTATTCTCTTGGAATTAACACTTGCTTTACTATTTAAATTAAAATGGAGTTCACTTCTGGTCCGGGAAGGCAAGAAAAATGTTCTATGGGATGGATGAGAATTAGAACCATCAGTGAGAATCCGTGATTTCTAAGCTATGAATGAGTACATGCTCATGTATGCACGTGCAGGTGTACATGTATGAACGTGCGTGTGAGTGTGTGTGTCTGTGGGTGCAACTATTTCCTGTCTCTAACCAGTGTGGGGTCCAGCAGTAAAGACACCGGGAGTACTCAGTGTGCCTACTGCCCGAACCTCGGTCTCTGATGCCACAAACATGAGACTCCTTGGAGGAACGGCTGATCGGGCGCATACCAGATGAGAATATCTTGTGTCAGAAACTCCTTAGAAACATAACGAGAACGTGTCACAGGGACACAAGAGCCAGGAAAGGGCTCCCTCTGGCCCGGTCTGAAACACATCGAGCATCAAAATGATGAAGCGCGGTGATGAATTAGGACAAGCCATCGGGAACACAGGAGTCCCTAAGTCCAAACAGAGAAGAAGCAGGTAGATAAATAAGTAAATGGGGAGCAGGAGGCTCATGTCTGTAGAGGAAGGCTGGGTGCTGAGCAGTGAACACAGCAGGAAGCAAAAGACAGACAATTGTCACTTGCCGCCACTGCAGTAACAATGGCATCAGAAATAAATCACTCATGGGTGCTAGATCAGGGGGGGATTTTGAGAAAGGGGGCGGCAGGCACATGATTTCTAGTGAGTCCCTACACCTTATTTTATTGTTGCAAGGGGAGCACGTGGTCAGTCCACGGTGGAGAAATCATTCCCCTTGAGCAGGTGACCAGAATTAACATGCCCACTGGGGGACAATGGGATACCACAGGCCTCACAGGCAAGACCTAAGAAGGCTTCAGCTTCACCTGCATTGTATTCTGGGTGAAAATGAGTCACCTGAATAAATGCATGAGGTAGTATCAGACACCCCAAAATGAGAATTCTAATTTGTGAAAATAGGGGGCAAGTGGTATTCTTCAAAAAGATCAGAAAACCAAGAAGGCTGTGAAGATGCGCTACATTAAATAAGGCTGAAGAAATGTTAACAGTGCCTCTGACAAGTCGCTGAACTGGGTCCCGTACCGGGGCAGGAACAGTGCTCTCCCGGGCCTCCCGGGCCAGCTGACAGGAGAAAGCTATCTCCAGTCAACTACAGTGCTGACCTTCAGTTACACTTACTGAAGCTGGTAACTGGGTTGATTGTGTGAAAGGATATTTCTGTTCTTAGGAAATGCACACTTCACTATTTATTTAAACGTCCAGAGCCACCATGACTATGCTTTACTTTCAAAAGTTACAGAACGAAACAAGACAGGAGCTATGTGGGACAGCAGGTGGACAGATGGAGCAAATGCTGAAGCAAACAGGATCAAATGCTGCAGAGGTGAATGTGGGCACCGGGCACATGGGTGTTTTTGTACTATTGCTGTTCTTTAATTTTCAGTGAGTTTGACATTATTTCCAAGTCAAAAGTTGAGTCTATTTTAAATGCAAGGCCACGTAGCAGGGAAAGTTCTCTCCCCGGCATCTCTGCAGACCCCGAGGAGGTCTACGCCTCCGCTCCACTGCCTGCATGTCGGCCCTTCTCTCTCTGGGACCCATGCTGCCCCTTCCCTCTGCCACTTGTGGGACGGCACCCATAGCTCCAGGAACGCAGCCGGTGCACAGGAGACCTTCGCCGAAGGCTTGGAGATAGACAGGGCGGTCACATCAGAGTGTCCCAAAGAATTCAGAATGACTTACACGGCACCCCTGTCCTTCACTGTTCTTGGCCGTCTGAGTCCACCGGAAGAGCTCTCGCTGTTCTGCTCTTAGCCCTCTCATCTGGCAGACTCTTTCTAGTTCATAGTCCTCTTCTCACACTGCTGCCGACCTTGACCTTTCAATTTAGCATCTGTCTTGCCCTCATTCCTGCATGTCGCAGTACCCCGCTTGGGCCACCTCCTTGGAGCAGAAGTCTCATCCCAGTGCTTTCTTAACAAAAGGATGACATTCTCCAGATGCAGCAGTCTGCTCCTTGAGAAGGCAGAAATGGCGACAAGCAGACGTTTGGTCTAAAATACCATGTTAACCTCCTGCTACACTATCCTTATGCTGTTGCTGCAGCTACTAATTTTTAAAGAGGCAAATGAGCCCTGGCTGGTGTGTCTCAGTGGACTGAGCGTGGGCCTGCAAACCAAAAGGTCGTGGGTTGGATTCCCAGTCAGGACACATGCCTGGGTTGTGGGCCAGGTCCCCAGTAGGGGGCGCGTGAGAGGGAAACACACATTGATGTTTCTCTCCCTCTCTCCTTCCCTTCCCCTCTCTCTCTCTCTAAATAAATAAATAAATAAATAAAATCTTTTTAAAAAGGTCCACTTGTTAAAAAAAGAAAAATGAGAAATTACAAACCTATTGAGTTTATTTTATCCCTAAAAGTGTGTAGTTCTTTACAGATATAACTTAATTTAAAATTCATGATTCCCCAAGACATAGGTACTATTGTGATTCCCATTTTCCAGGTGATAAAACATGAGTCAGTCCTGGCTAAGGTAGTGAGCCCGTCTCCCAAATCCCGCTCTGCCTCCCCTCCCTGTTTCTACAGAGACGTCTGACTTCCGGTTCCAGAGAAGACGAGCAAAATGAGCTTGTGAGGAGTCTGCGAAGAGCAGTGAGCGTAGTCAAGGTGTGGCACGCATGTTTTCAACAGAGCTTAGTTTCCTGTGGAACTTTGATTAGCATCCCTGGGAAAGTTGATATAACATGAGAAGAGCTCTGCTGCCATCTAAGGGACACTCTGTGCTATGACTCTCATTAAGCAGCAATTCCGTTCTGCCCGCGTAAAATTTCAGTACCTGAGAATGTCATCCAAGACACAGTATCCATTTCACTTTTATGTCAGATCTGGGAGCAGAGGCTTCTGGAGCCCAGGCCGAGCTACAATTGCTCCTGGAAATTGACGTGCGGCGCCAATGGCTGCCACCAATCACGCTTTCACGATGGAGCAATTATTTGTAAAAATGATTAGCACTACGGAACAGTTGGTAAAATGACTCTTGACGTGCTCTAAATATTTAATCTTTATAAAATACTTGTGGAGTAGAAATAGTACCCACACTTTATAAATTTAAGGAAAAAAACAGAAGCTCAAAGAATTTGACTTTCTCAAGTTTCCTTAGGGGCTGGAGTAGACATCTTTTCTCTGAGTTCAATCCCAGGCTTCCTTCCCTTCCCCTCTCCATCCCTCCTCTCTTCCATCCTCCCCCTCTCTCCTGTCCCTTTTCTTCCTATTCCCCTCATTGCACAAATGTTTCAGCCCTGGAGATGGAACTCTGGCTGTCTGGTGCCGTGTACAGCTCCCTTGCCCCCAGGAACACAGCCTGGCCCAGGGAGACTGGAGTGGGGCCTGAGGTGGGTTTCTGGGGAAGCCTATTCTGCCAATGAATGTGCTGTCCTATCCTCTTCCCTCTCCCCCACCCCGCAATAAGGACATGAGGCTAAGGCCATAAGCGAGACTGGTGAGACCTGGGTGCTGGTGCGGCTGAACCGGGTAGGAGCAGCAGCCACCGCCCCTCCCAGCTGTTCATGCCCCCATAGACTTGTTTCAGAAATGGGCACTGACACACCCATCTAGTCCCTGTACAGGGCAGGCCCCAGGGCCCGCCTCCAGGAGCTCCTGGTCTGGCCTGCAGAGAGCCCACGTTTTTAAAATATATATTATTTATTTTTAGAGAGAGGGGAAGGGAAGGAGAAAGAGAAGGAAAGAAACACTGATGTGAGAGAGGAACATCGATTGGTTGCTCCTTGTACACGCCTGACCAGGGCGCGAACCTGCAACCCAGCGGTGTGCCCTGACTGGACACCGAACCCGCCACCTTTGCTTTGAGGAATGGTGCCCAACCCATTGAGCCACACAGCTCAGGGCTGGGCCCACATTTTTAAAAGACTATCCCAGTTCTGGCCAGACTTTTCCCAGCCTTTCTCTTATAGATCCCCACTTTATTTTATATAGTTTTCTTTCAAAAATACCAACTAGGTTTGAAAGAGAAAAAAAATCAAGACGTAGAAATCACATGGGGGTAACAAAAGGCATACTTCGCCTTAAATTAGAGTTGATAGTAATCTGTAGTCCAGGTGGATTCGTTTTTTATAAATAATTTTCTGAACCCCCTAGGCCACAGAAACGGGAGCCAGGGCGGAGAGCCACAGCCTTGGTCCTGTCCCCCATTTCTTCCTGGCTGCTACTTCACGCGGACTCTTTCTTCTTCTCGACCCGCCGACAGCGAGGATGGACGCCCACAACCCAGTGCGCACTTTCACCCTCGCTTCGCTGGGTGGAGCGCCTCGAGATGGCGGAAAGGAGACTCCGAGCAAGGCGGCTCTCTGAACAGGCCCCCCTCTCTCTAGGTTAGACCCTAGTGTCTCCACCAGCTCCGTGACCTTCAAGGTCTCCTGCCATCCCAGCCCCTCTGTGAAGAGCCTCTGAAGCCCCCTCCCCCACCCCACCCTCCAGAACCTCAGGGACTCCCTCCTGGGCTCCCTCCTGCCGCTGTCCCAAGCCCTGTTTGGGGTCTCAGCATCCACGCCTGGCCGGCCCTTGTCCTTGTCCACCTTTCTTTCCAGGTCCCGTGGACAGACGCTGTGATGGGCTGGCTCAGCGGCTTCATCCCGTCCCCTAGAGCCCTCTCAGCGGCCAGTCGGCTCCGTGCCTAGCGGTGCTGGGTGCGCTCTTTGGGCGAGTAGACGTTGTAAGACCCAGAGAGTCCAGCTCCTTAGCATGTAGGTTTCTTCCCTTCTTTTAAATAAGCGAATTTGCTTGCATTCCATGGTGTGTTAATCCCACTGAATTAAATTTCTGTAAATCTTCCGAACACTAGGATGTTGCCAGTGGGTAAACCCAAATGCCCACACCTGCAGCCACCCTGCTCGAACTGTCCCCTCCCCTCGTTCAGCAGGGCGGGGTCACGCGCCCGCCGGTCAGCCGGGCTGCTTCAGAGCCAGTGGTAAAAGCTACAGCCCGATGGGTCAGTGGTTCCACCTGGCAACGGTTTTGGTTCGGCAGCTGCCAGAGGGGCAAAGCTTAGCCGTTATTCCTAGAGCAGCTCTTGGGTACAAAGTTCAGGCCTTCTCTGAGAGCCAAGGTCTGGGAACTGGTGACTGAAGTAGGAGGAAAGTTTGAACAGATGATGTAAGGGAACAGTTGGCAAAACTCCTCTATTTACCAGGAGATTCTGTGCTCTTCCACGGGCCAAGTCTTACAGGCACGTGTAAACTTAATTATTTTCTCCTTTGCTTCCAATATCTGTGCAGCTGGGTCCCTGTTAACCACATCCCTCCTTCCCCAAGTTTGCCAGGAAAGACCCAGTGGCGATGAGCGGGATGGCGCTCTGGCTTGTGTGGTCCAGACAGAATGTGAGGTCGGCCTGTCGGCTGTTGTCTTTATTTGTTCTGAGAGTGTGAATGAAGCCCGTCCAGCTTATGGAAACGAGTTCTGCTGTGAGATGCCAGGCTGCAAACCCCGATCAGAGACGCCGCTTTGCCAAGGGGCCTCTGGCTGGGCAACGTGACTGGATTTGTGCAAATCTCATTAGCGCGGGTGGGGTTTTGGAGCTAGAAGAATCAGCACCCTCTGTGGGTTTTCAGATTGTGCTGCACCGAATACCGTGGACCAGCGTTCACTCAGGAGGCACAGGGGCGGGAGTGTTGGGTGCAGGCAACTGAGCAGAGTCTCCCAGCACTGCCCCTCCAACCAGACAGGGCTTCTTTCACTAATTTCACACTTTTCACACAGCGAAGTGGACAGGAGCCCAGAGCTTCCGGTCAGGTGCCCGGGACGGACCAATCCCAAGTGGTCTCTGGTGTCTACATGCTTCAGTTTGTAAAACGATACCGAGAACTAAATTCTGTAACAGCGTTTACCAAGTGCTTGGCACCATTCTAAGCACTTTACATTTATTTAATATTAATAATTCATTTATTTGCATTTATTGTGACAGGTGCTATTTTATAGCAGCCATTTTGCTCCTAAGAGTGTTAAATTACAGAGTTGGCTATGAGTGAAGGAAGGGTATGCATTCAAAGTGCAACCTGGAAATCCACTGAAGTTCTCACTAACTAGAACACTTTGTACAGGGTTTCCTGACTCCAAGCCTATTGAGTTTTCTTCCCTCTTTTAAGTCGGCAATTCTTAAGGAGCCTTGGTGAATGTTTCATTTTCTTCCCCCGGTGTGAGGGGAAATCACTTTAACTCACCTGCCCAGCCCCGTGAAAACTGATGCACCTCAGTGTCAATGGTCAGAAACCCCTAAAATCCATTCATTCTTTTAAAAAATATATTTATCTAGTTAATTCTGTATGTATTTGTATGTTTACTTGTTTTTTTAAAAATGTGCTATCCTTTTTTATCAAACATGCAATGGCTTTTTAGTAGGTATGCTTTTTTGAGCTTTGGTACATGTTAGCTTCCTTTCTGAACACTTCACATATATTAAATCATTCAATCTTCAAAGTGTGCTATGGCCGTTACTGTTATTATGTCTATTTTACAGGTGGGGAAACTGAGGCATAATCTGGCACCAGACCTGACTCCTAGCAGGGAGGCCCCGCAGCCCCTTTCCTCACATGCTGTGCTGGTCATTTCTGTCTAGGTTGTTTCCACTGCCCTATTTTTATACGTGGCACTGCTACAATTTTGCGAGAGATGTAGTTGGATTTGTGTACAGCTAATGCCCTTAGGATGCTCTTCCTTGAAAATACGCTATCTTATTTAGTATTTCCGGTAAATCTAAATATTGGTGCTGCTAATGAGGCCTACTTCACTGGTGAGAACGCAGGCTTAGGAAGGGCGAGGTATTGTCCAAGGTTTCATACCACAGCACAGTGGAACCTCCCCAGGCTGAGCATGTATGGCTACCCCCTGCACTCCACTGCCTCCCCGTGCAAACCTGCGCAGGGCTCCATGGGTCACGCACATAGAAAATCTCCTATTGCCCTGCAGCACGGTGAGGGTGTGACATTGGTTAATACCACCGCTGCGTCCCCAGGAGTGCCCTTGCAGTCAGAGAGCAGGGTGCCGGTTCTGAGCCCTCTTGGATTAGGGTAAGGCAGGGTGTGGGGGGAAGCAGAATGAGACGGGGTGACACGTGGAGCTGCCTTAAAACCCCGACCGAGTCTTTGGCCAATCCCATGGGAAACTGTAATACTTACAGTATTTAGTATCATCATGGACTGAATCAGAAGATTTTGTTTGAAAAATGTCCATTTTTAAAAGCTTTTGAAAGTGTATGAATTAATTCAGCTAATTCAGGCCTATAAGAAATAGGAGATCGAGTCCTGGACAGTAAGTGACTCCTGAGCCCTAAAGAATCATGTCAAGGCTATGGTCAAGGCCTGGGTCTGTCACATTCAAGTTCCGTGTTCATTCTTTGGTCCCCAGTTCTCCTCACCCTTAACTACTGGGTGGACCAATCCTGTTTCACACTCTCAATGATGGATCAATAGGAGAAATAATCCCCTGGCCCATATTTTTTTAATTGCAGTACCAGTATGTTTCAAAACCCAACCTTCACCTTGCAAGACATTTAGAAACTAGAGAATGCCCTTAGGACCAACAGGACCTACTGTGTGACTCTGGGATTTGTAGAAATAGGATTCACGAGCTTTATAACCATGAAGACCTTTGTAGAGAACTTTCGTGGTTATAAATCAGGTGCAGTCTAAATTATGGTATAATAGGTATTTTTCTGAAGAGTAGCGTGGAAGTGGAGATGTTACTAGTAGCATTATTATCATGTAAGATCGGAGGCAAGTGTCTGTGTGTACATACCTGCCTGAAATGTAAAGTATTTTAAAATATAAAGTAAAAATATGAAATATTGGAACATCATGAGCACAAGAATAAAAGAGCTGAAACATCAAAAGTAGTTTGGGGGAATGAATCTTGTTTAAATCCTAACCTTGAAAAAGCAAAAAGTAGTTTGGGGGAATGAATCTTGTTTAAATCCTAACCTCAAAAATAGCTGCTTCCATTGGATATGAGATGTAACTCTGAACTTAACAAAATAGGTTTCAGAACTCAGCAGCCCTCTTAATGCTTCGTCTTTTCAGAGGGAGTCCAGAGGCTCCCAGAGAGCTGAGTCCTGAGCTCAGGAAAGTCCCACCTGAGACCGGCTCCCCTGGGGACTCTGCTCACAGAGTGCAGGTGCGGAAGGCCTGGATTTTACGTGACACTTGGGATGTGTGTGTGTGTGTTTGTGCCGGTGGACATGTGCCCAAGTGTGTGTGTACAAGTTTTGAATGATTATTTTTATAGCTGTGCCAATTCGTGGTGGCTTAAAACGTCTCAACTGATTACATGTTTTGTCCAGTTCCTATCTATACGTGTCCTGGGAATATTCAACAAGCATTAACCTTGTAGGAGAGAATAATTTCCTGATACCAACTTCTAGGCAGATGACAAGCGAGATTGTCCAGTAGTCAGTCTGGCCCCAGGGGTCTGAGCAAAATATATTAATGAGGGCCAGGCTGCCTCGGGCTACTTCTCAATCATTTGGCCATCTGGTCACTCCACCCCCCACCACAGCCCCCACAGCAGAAATTTAGAGCTTGTAGAAAAAGTGCAGAAAACCTGACATAGTGAAGACTGTGTGGAGTTCGTTTTAAACACGGTGTTAGAACAGCACCCCCTGACCACCCTTACAGAGGTTCCACAATAGCCTGAGTACACCTCTCAGAGTAAGGATGTGATATGTCCTCTGAACTTCTCTGTACCCACGGTTGTTGATTGACACAATCAGAATCGGTGCCTTTCTCCTTTCCCTTTGGTAAGACGAGGACGTGATTATAGCCTTAATGGGTCATCCTCAAAGACAGAAGGCAGAAGGATATGCTCCCGATGATACGCCAGCATGGGTATTTGAAAAACGGGGTGCAGTGGTATTAGAAACTAACCTTTATGAAATTGCCAGCCTTATACCAAACAGTGCTGGGGGCTTGCATGAATAGGCTCAGTCCAACAATGAATAATGTTTAGTGAGCTAATGCAATGTGCCCGGCACTGGGCTAAGCACTCTGCATGCATGATCTCATTTAACCCTCTCAACAGCCCTCTCAGGCAAGTTCTAGTATACTAGCCTGTTTAAATGAGGACATTAAGGTTTAGAGAGTAATTTGCTCAAGATGGCCTGACAGTTGAGCAGAGGTCCTGACCTAGCACAGGCCGACGGCAGAGCCAAACCTCTCAACCATCATACTCTACTTTCTTACGTTAAGAGGGAGAGAGAGAAAGTGAGAGGGAGAGGGAGAAATTGAGAGAGAGAGAGACAGAGAGAGAGGGAGAGAGAAAGACTGATGTCATTTCTGCCTCTCCAGGGTTTCATTTGGCTCATTCCCAAGTCTGCACATCTACAGGTTATTCTTATTAGAATTTGAGAAAGAAATCCCTGGCGGCTTTGGAAACATCTCAGACATCTTAGTTCTTCCCTGCACATTATGTGTTCACACCCATAACATCAAATATCTTAGTGTCTCTGATAAAGGCCAAACCCTTAGCCATAAAGCCCTTCACAACCTGGTTCTAGGTAATCCGCTCTATCTTCTCTCATCTCTGGCTCGTACCCCTGTGAACGCTATAGACTAGAATTATGGAGGACCGCTCAACTTGCACAGCACGTGTCTGAGCTGGTCATTTCTGGTTTGCCTGGAAAAATGTGCTTTCCTTTCCTTACACGGAGAACTTCAAGTTATCTGTCCTTGAAAAAGTTACGTGTTACCATGAATATAAACACCCCCTGACCCCCAGGCAGAATAAGCTTCTCTGTGATGATTGAATGCTTTGAATAGGTATTACAGCCCTGTATTAGTCAGGGCTCCCCAGAGTAGCAGAGTCAATAAAAGATATCAATTATCTATCTATCTATCTATCTATCTATCCATCCATCCATATTTATTTTAAGGAACTGGCTCATGTGTTTGTGGGCCTGGCAAGCCTGAAGTCTGCAGAACAGGCCAGCAGGCTGGAGATACAAGAAGAGTTGATTTTACTGCTTGAATCCTAAGTCTAGAAGCAAAATTCCTTCCTTTTCTGGGGGCCTCAGTCTTTTTTCTTATGGCCTTAAACTGGTAGGATGAGGTCCACCTACATAATGGAGGCTAACCTGCTTTCCTCAAAGTCTACTGGTTTAAATGTTGATCTCATCCAAAATTACCAGTACCTTCACGGCAACATCTGTTTTAGGGTTTGAGAACACATGGTACCATGGTCCAGCCAAGCTGATACAAAAAACTAACCCTATCGGACATAACCCTTGTAAATGTTTATGCGCCCAGCAGAGGAGCACCTAAATATATGAAGCAAATCTAGATGGACATGAAGGGAGAGATCAAGAGTAATAGTCATAGGAAGGACTTTAACACCCATTGACATCAACAAGGCAACACTGGCTTTAAATGACACACCGGACCAGATAAGTTTAGTTGATATCTTCAGAGCATTTCAGCCCAAACACATTCTTTTCACGTGCACATGGAATATTTTCTGGGATAGATCACATGTTAGGACACAAAACAAGTCTCAATAAATTTAAGAAGATTGACCATAACAGTATGAAAATATAAATGAATCACACACACACACACACACACACACACAAACCGTGAAAAATACACAAAGGCATGGAGGCTAAATAGCATGTTACTAAAAAATCAGTAGGTTAACAATGGGACCAAGGGAGAAATCAAAAGAAAACTCAAAACAAATGAAAATAAGAACACAACAACCCAAAACCTGTGGGACGCAGCAAAAGCAGTCTGAAGAGGAAAATTCATAGCATCACAGGCCTACCTCAAGAAACAAGAAAACTCTCAAATACAATCTAACTTTACAATTAAAGGAACTAGAAAAAGAACAAACAAATCCCAAAGTAAGCAGAAGAAAGGAAATAATATATATTAGAGCAGAAATAAGTGAAATAGAGTCTAAAAAATTAATATAAAAGATCAATGAAACCAAGAGCTGGTTTTTTGAAAAGATAAACAAGATTGACAAACCTTTAACCAGACTCATCAAGAAAAACAGAGAGAGGACCCAAATAAATCTAAAAATGAAAGAGGAGAAATAACAACTGACCCCAAAGAAATGCAAAGGATTGTAAGAAAATATTACAAACAACTATATACCAATAGTTTGGATAATATGGATGAAATGAATAAATTCCTAGAAACATACAATCTTCTACAGCTGAATCAGGAAGAATCAGAAAATCTGAGTAGAAAGATTAAAATTAATGAAATTGAAGCAGTAATCAATAAATTCCCAACCAACAAAAGTCCTGGACAAGATGGCTTCAAAGGAGAATTTTACCAAACATTCAACAAAGAAGTAACACTTATCCTTCTCAAACTATTCAAAAAATTAAACAGGAGGCAATACACCCAAATTCATTTTACAAGGCCAGCATTATCCTAATTCTAAAACCAGATAAAGACACTACAAAGTAAGAAAATTATAGGCCACTATCCCTGATGACCATAAATGCTAAAATTCTCAACATTGTTAGCAGTATTAGCCAATCAGATCCAGCAACTCATTCAGAAGATCACACACCCACTGTGGTCAAGTGTGATTTATTCTAGATGTACAAGGTTGGTACAACAGCCACAAATCAATAAATAAAGTGAAAGATAAAAATTACATAATCACATCAATAGATGCAGAAAAAGCATTTGATAAAAATCCAGCACCCATTTATAATAAAAACTCTCAGTGTGGAATTAGATGGAACACACCTTAACATCATAAAGGCCATATATGACAAACTCACAGCCAACATCATACTCAAAGGGCAAAACTTAAAAGCATTTCCTTTAAAAATGGAATAAGACAGGGCTGTCTTCTCTCACCACTCTTATTTAAAATAGTACTAGAAGTCCTATCCACAGCAATCAGACAAGAAGAAGAAATAAAAGTCATCCAAATTAGGAAGGAAGAGTTAAAACTGTAACTATTTTCAGATAACATGATACTGTATATATAGAACCCCACAGATTCCATGAAAAACAATAGTAGAACTGATACATAAATTCAGTAAAGTATCAGGATACAAAATAAATATCCACAAATCAGTTGCATTTGTATACACCAATAATGAACTATGAGAAAGGGAAACTAAGAAAACAATCCCATTTACAATTGCATCAAAAAATACCTGGGAGTAATTTAACCCAGGATGTAAATGACCTGTACTTGGGAAATTAGGACACTGAAGAAAGAAATTGAAGAAGACACAAATAATTAGAATTATATACCATGTTCATGGAAAGGAAGAATCCACATCTTAAAATGTCCAGACTACCCAAAGGAATCTATAGATTCAGCACAATTCCTATCAGGATAGCAATGGAGTATTTCACAGAACTAGAAAAAATGTTCCAAAAATTTATATGGAATAACAAAGACCCCAACTAGCAACCGTGATTTTTGGAAGGAAGAACAAAATTGGAGGAATCACACTACTTGATATCAAACCATACTACAAGGCTGTAGTAATCAAAACAACATGATACTGGCATAAAAACAGACACATAGATCAGTGGAACAGAAAAGGGAGCCCAGAAATAAACCCACACCTTTATGGCCAATTAATATATGGCAATTATATGTGTCAAGAATATACAATGGTGTAAAGATAGCCTATTCAATAAATGAGGTTGGGAAAATTGGACAGATATGTGCAAGAACAAATGAAACTAGACCATCTTCCTGCACCATGCACAAGCATAACCAACAGAAGAAAACAGCAAACAAAATATAACCAGAGACATTGAAGTTAAGAACAATCTAACAATAGCCAGGGGGGAGGGGGGAGGGGACAGTGAGGAGAGGGGATTACAGGAACTACTATAAAGGACACATGGACAAAATCAAGGGGGAGGGTGAAGGTGGGGGAGGGAGGTGGGTTCAGCTGAGGGGGTGGAGGGATGGGGAGAAAAGGCAGACAACTGTAATTGAACAACAAGAAAAATTAAAAAAAAAACTCAAAAGGGATTAAAGACTTAAATGCAAGGCTGAAAATCATAAAAATCCTAGAAGAAAACATAGGCAGTAAAATCCTGGACATTTCTTGTAGCAATATTTGTTCCTGATATATTTCTTTGGGGAAGGGAAACAAAAGAAAAAATGTAAAAAACCAGGACTACATGAAACTAAAAAGTTTTTGCATGGCAAAGGAAGCCATCAATAAAATGAAAAGACAACCCACTGAATAGGAGAACATACTTTCCAATGATGAGGGGTTAATATCCAAAATTTATAAAGGACTTATACAACTTAACACCCCAAAAATAAACAATCCAATTAAAAAATGGGCAAAGTACTTGAACAAACACTTCTTCAAGGAGGAAATACAGATGGCCAATAGAAATGTGAAAAGATGCTCAATGTCAATTATTATCAGTGAAAAAGAAATTAAAACCACAATGAGATATCACCTCACACCTGTCAGAATGACTATCATCAATAAATCAACAAACAACAAGTTTTGGAGAGGTTGTGGAGAGAAGGGAAACTTCATGCACTGTTGGTGGGAATGCAGACTGGTGCATCCACTGTGGAAAACAGTATGGAGTTTCCTCAAAAAAATTAAAGCAACTGCCTTATGACCAAGTGATCCCACTTCTGGGAACATATCCAAAGACACTAAAAACACTAATTCAAAAAATATATGCACCCCTATGTTCATTGCAGTGTTATTTACAATGGCCAAGATTTGGAAGCAGCCCAAGTGCCCATCAGTAGATGAGTAGATAAAAAAGCTGTAGCACATTTGCATAATGGAATACTATTTGGTTATAAAATAGGGGAAGTCTTACCTTTTGCAACAGCATGGATATACGGGGAGAGCATTATGCCAAGTAAAATAAGCCAGTCAGAGAAAGACAAATACCATATGATCTGACCTATATGTGGAATCTAATAAACATAATGAACAAATAAAACAGGAACAGGCGTGCAGATCCACAGAACAGACTGACAGCTGTCAGAGGCGTGGGGGGTAAAAAAAGGTGAAGGAGTTAAGCAAAACAAACAAAGCAAAAACAAAAATGACAAAGAATGCCTCACAGACAAAGACAGCACTCTGGTGACTACCAGAGGGTCGGGGGAGGGGGGGGGAGGGGAGGTGGAAGAGGGTAAAAGGGGGATAAACGGTCACGGGAAGAGACTTGACTTTGAATGTTGAGCACAATACCGTGAGCAGATGGAATTGTACACTTGAAACATATATAATTTATTAACCAGTGTCACCCCTACAAATTCAATAATTAAATAAAAATCCACAGGCTCTTATCGTATTTCTTTGCAATTTCTTGTTTATGTGCCTAGCGACTGCGATGGCCTATTAGCTGTTTATGGGCGTGACACTAAGTGTCAGTCTCATGGTGACCATACATAAATGGGCATCACTTCTTTCAGCGCATAAATCTGCAAATACTGCATCTGCCATCAAAACCCTGGCCCCGTAGTGACCTACAGACTCAGTGTATGAGACAGAGGGCACCCAGGAGACAGAAATGACCTCACCGTGGTCTTTGACCACAGTGAGCTGATTTGCAGCGGATTACTAAGCTCCTGGCCTCAAACGTGAATACGGGTTTACTCTGGTGAAGCTCTATGCCTTTCTCTGATCAGACGACCCTACTTCGGGCAGGGCACACGCCCTGATCCCCGGTCACGGGGACCACACTCTCGGGGGAGTCGCCGTCCTCCCAGCTTCTTTCACTCTCCCAGTGCAACGGTCAGAGACGCCTTCTCTCCAGGGGTGGATAAAAGGAGGACTCCCAGGTGGACCTCTGGGTGGGCTGTCTCCTTCCGCCTCACCTTGACTTTCTCTGGAGTGAGCAAGGGCTAGGGGGCAGCTCCTTCACTGCCCACTAGGTGGCAGTGGAGTCCCACTTCTGACAGCTCTGACGGCGGCAGTCTCAGCCTCCAAAGCCTGGGGAGAAACTTCCAATCCAGCAGCAGAGCCCGGCCGAGAATTTCAGGTTAACTGACTAAGTCTCCTTAATTTTCTTGGGAAAACAGGTGCAGTCATACATCACATAAGAGGCTCCAGGGGCCCTGAGACCGGCAGTGTGAGACACCCAGCCATTTACAGTCCCTAGACGTAGAAAAAATTCTATTTCTGCCGTCATAGCCATTCCCCCAACCCCAACAGCAGGGTCGCAGTCTGCTCCTGGCCTGACCTATCCAAGACCCGTTTACTCCCTCCCCTCGCTTCCAGTCTCCAAAACGAGTACAGATCTCATGCTTAGTACCTGCTATCCGGGTCTGTCCGTAAGCTCTCGGCCTCCCGCCTGCTGCTGTGCCGTGGACAGGCTGCTCCTCCACAGAGGACTACAAAGTTGGCAGGATCAGACTTCTGAGTGGGCCCTGCTCGATCCTGGGGCATCACACCAGCACCAGAAATATGAGTGGGAACAATGACTAAAATTATGAAGTCAGCCAAACACGGAGACGTGAACATTAAAAAAAAGAAAAGTCTTTCCCTCCTCGGAAACGTTTGTATCTTCTACAGATATATTTGTATCACCCCTGAAGGGCAAACCTTCCACAAGCAGGGACAATCTGTAGTTGTAGTTAATTCAGCGCCCATGATATGCAATGGTGAGCTGCACACAACACGTGCTCGTAAATGCTAGTCGACGCTGACACCACTCCCCAGAAATTTTATGTAAGACTCTCTTTGTCTTTGTGAGTTCAAAGTCCTTCACCTACAGCATCTCATTTTTCACTTACTGTGATAACAAAAGGTCACAGATTATTATCCTCAATTTTCAGGTGAGGGTTATTAGTCCAGGAAAGATTATTTGCCTGACAACATGGAGCCAGCCTGTGCTGTAGCTGACCCTCACTCTATTCTCTCCAGCAGCCTTCACTGCCTCTTGCATTGACGTAGGAACCCCACCCCCACACCCTGAACCCATAGAAAGTGGAATCCGAGTCTCAAAATGGCCTTGTGGCCTGGCTCATTCATCACGTCCTCTGTCCCTTTCCACCACTCCCTCCTCTTGTCTCTTTCCACTGCTCCCTGGTTGCCAACAGGACAGATCATCAATACATTCTTTTGATAGATCAATAGTCAACGATATCTCATTACTGCAGGAATTGAATGGTTCCAGCAGCCTAGTTCTGATTTCCCTCAAGTAAGAACTTTCAGAGAGTGGAGTGTGGTCCTAACTCCCCATACCACTGCCCTGAGGCTCCAACCCACTGGAAGCCTCTGAGGCTGGGAGCTGTAAAGTCAGTATACCGAGAACATAGAGTAATAATGACCAAAGCCCCAACTTAGTGCGATTGCAATTATTTCCACCAACCGGTGGAACCGATATTCTATCCGCGAGACCCCATTCCTGTCAAATAGGTGAGACCCTCTCCTAACCCTTCGCTTCAGTGGGCATTATGGATTAACCCTTGAGAATTACAGAAAATTTAACAAACATTTCCGGTTTGAAGCATCTTCGTTAATGCCTTGTATGAGAGCTGGTTATCCCACATTCTTCCCTATGGCTCCCGTTACCGGATGATTAGCATCCTGGGGAGCCTATGCCTTATTGTAAATACTTCGTGTTGTGCCTGGAGCCGGCATGTGCTTGTCCACAGGTCAGGGTCATAGGACATAGGAGGGCACAACGCCCTAGGAAAGCTCAATAAATGCTTGTTGGGTGGAATAATCCTCCTGACTGGATCCAGAGACCTTAGTCATATTTAATTTATTTTGAGGTGCAACAGATTAATCTTCCTAAAACAGCACTGTCTTTATGCTGTTTCTCTGCTAAAAAAAAAAAAAATCCTTAATACTCCCCCACTGCTATAGAATTAAGTCTGAATAGAGAACCTAGCGTGCAAAAGCCAGCTGAGGTCATCCCTGTCCTACGTGGCCAATTTTGTCTCTTGTGGTCTCCAGCAAGAGATCCTTATTGTCCACAGGCTCTGCACTGTGCGTTTAATACCCCCTTCCTACTTCTGCCTACATGCCTTTATTTTGAAGCCTTATTTCCACTTGACCTTCCCTCTCTACTTCTTTGCTCCTCAAAGTTCTTACTTTTTCTTCAAGCATGATGATTAATATTAAAAAAAAATCATTGGATTTCACCCTGGCTGGTGTGGCTCAGTGGATTGAGCACTGGCCTGTGAACCCCACTTGTCCCTGTTCTATTTATTCCCAGCCAGGGCACTTGCCTGGGTTGCCAGCCAGGTCCCCAGTAGGGGGCGTGGGAGAGACAACCACACACTGATGTTTCTCTCAAACATCTACCACCCTTTTTCCCTCCCTTCCCCTCTGTCTAAAAATAAATAAATAAAATCTTTTAAAAAATCATTAGATTTGGTAGAGGAACATTAGTAACATTGAAGAGCGGAGAATGGAAATGAGATTCCTGAGACAAGGAAAGGAAAGAGAGGTGAACGTAGTATATATAATTAGTTTATTTAGTGGTTTGACAGTAGGAAAAAAAAATGACTCGGTAACATGACATCTAGATGAACTCAGTGGTTACAAATAAAGGTATTTTTACTTGGCTTGGTCATTAGTCTAAAGGTGGTGCAGGAACTGCTGTAGAGGAGATGAAAGATATTGGGGAAGAAGAGGCTGAGTTTGGTGGTTTCTCTTCAAAAGCTGGAAGACAGGCATCTTCGCCCACAATAGCCTGCTCCTCCTCCAGCTTTCGGCTCAGCTCCCACTGCTGGACCTCTCTCTCCATTCTTACACATCCACTCCTTCAGTTCTGCCCCCATCAGCCTGGACTCCGTCGTCCATCGTTTCAATAGTACCGTAAATCCCTTCAGCCTTCTGTTAAATATTACCCCTCTTTGTTGAAACACCAACCCTGTTGAATCCAAATATCCACTATGTCTGTGACGGTATCATAAAACCACTATGTGGTAAAAAAGTTGTAAAATAAAACATATCATTTCTACTTGATACTTATTCTCGCCAACGTCAAATGGTCCTTCAGGACCCCACATTTCACACTCCATTTCATCAAGCCAGCTCGTTCTCCCACCTACTGCAAGACTCTTCAAACTAACATTCCGAAGTGCCTGGTTACTCACTCTCTATGCCCTCCCCCGCCCCACTTGGCACCCCTTTCTCACGGGAAAATCTTACTTAATTTTCCAAGAGAACATAAAAAGAAGCCCAGAAGCCCTGAACTCCCCATGAGCAAACAGTTGTCTGCCTCCTTTCTCTCCTCCGCCCCTGCCCGGACGACACGACAGCTGTCCTGCCTCCTCTGAAGGCCGATGTCTTCATCTGAGCTTTGAAGCCTGGCCATTCATTCCTCGTTAGAGACATCACTCCTCATCTCTCTTCTCTTTTTACCTCCCTTCCCCCATTTGACCACTTCCACTGCGCTGACAATGCCCACGTTAACCGTGTCAACCACGCCTCCTCTGCAGACTTCCCTTCCTTTGTTTCGTACCGGCAATTATGATGCTAAACAACAATAATGATGAAGAAGGAGCAGAAGAAACAACTCACTTTTGGTAACTGCTTATTCCGTGCCAACCACTGTTCTTAAAACTTCACGTGTACATGTGTTATTTCTTTTAATTCTCACAAAGCCGTAGGGGATAAGTATTATTAGCTCCATTTTTTTCCAATGAGGGAACAGTGGTTCTAAGAGGTTGACTGACTGCTTGAGGCCGCACGGCGACTAAATGGAAGAATCGGAATTTAGATACAGGCGATCTGGCTGCAGAATCTCCACTCCTTATCACAGCATCATGCTGTTTCCTAATCCTGGGTTTCCTCGGTGTAAGAATTCACAGCATATGGCCGCTCTGGGGGGACTTGCAGGTTTTCTAGGGTAGGTCTAATAAAAAACAAAATTGGGGATCCCCCTCCCGATGTTGTGCTTCTTCCTGAGTCTCCTGTGTCAGCCAGTGGTATCACCATTCACTCAGGGGCTCACACACGCACACACACACACACACAAACCACCTACGAGTAACCATCTTCGACACCTTTATCACCCTCCCGTCTCTTATAGCCAAGTGCCATATTAGCTCCAAGTCTGATTCTGTTACCCCTTCCTTGAAATCATTCCATTCAGTGGTTTCTTATGGATTCATTAATGAAGAACAAGAAGTAAAAATGAAACCGCTAACATTTGGTTGAGACATCTCCTATCCCTTCTAGTTGCTGTGCTTTAGAAATGGCCTTATTTCGGGAGCACACTGTGCCTTGTTCTCTGTGCCCCGGGCTGTGTCTTTTCCTTTTTCTGAAACACTCCCTGTTTCTCGCAAGGATCTCCTATTCAACCTTCAGTTCTAACTCAAACACTTCCTCGGAGAATCCTTTCTCATTTCCCCAAGCGGAATCTAGCCTCTTTATTAAATACGCACGTCATGTACTTCTTCAGGGCAGAGCAGAGCACGCTTCTTTATTGAAATATTCCCATTATTTTAGTTAATTATCTGATTGAAATCTATTTCCTAACTAGACTTCAAGCTCCACAAAGGCATTGACCTTGTCTGATTTTGCTCATCACAAAAGCATAATATTCCAGCCCGGGATTTAAAATAACTCTGAAGTTAGTACCAGGAAAATTAGGCAAGATACCTAAGAAAAATGTTTTTCTTCTTTTTTTATACACACTCCATTCATAACTATATCTGCTAGTGGAAGGCTATCGAATACATTGCCCATTGAAAGTGAACTTGGATTTTCCAGTCTCATGATAGGGAACTGTCGAAGTCAACATTATACATATGGGGGGTGGGGGAGCAGGGGAGAGAAAAAGGTTTGCAGTAAGGAATTTGGAGATTTGTTTATAACTGGATTCTCAGAGTCCGTCCATGTGAAGTGCTAATAAAATGCAGGACAAGCGGGAACCTTGCCTCAGCTGTCATACCTTATGTCACGGAGACTTGGCTGCCTTGGATGGGGAAGCCTGGGGATGGCCTGGGTCTGAACCCAGCCACGACTGCTGGGCTAAGGCAGATGATAATGAGAGGGGAACATGCAGACAGATTAAAGCAGGTGAGCAGGCTGGACTCTAGCTGTGCAACCTATAGATAACATGCAAAAAGTCAGCTCCAGCGAAGCCTAATGATGAGCGTGGAATGGCCTCATATAGCATTAGAAGAACAAGGCCAATCTGTCTTTACAAGTTGTGGGACTATGCCGAGAAGGTTAAGACTTTTTCAAAGGTTTGCTGAGCTGTAGGGCTCCACGGGAAAGCATTGGGGACTTCTGGGTTAGAAAGAAGCTCTTGAAATTAATCAGAAGTGATTAGCTAGGAGGTACTTCAGCCGAATCAACCCCCTGAGATGTTTTCGCCAGGGTGGGCTCTGTGACCTGAACAGTGTGCTACACAATTCATACGGTGAAGTCCTAGACCTCCATATACAGTCCCGAGAGGGAGGTCCTTATCCAGTAGGGTTGAAGACCTTATAAGAAGAGGACGAGAGACAGCTCTTTCTCTCCGTGCATGCGCACTAAGGAAAGATGGAGTGAGACAGTGGCCGAGAATGACCAGAACCTGACCCTGCCGCCACTCTGGTCTCAGACACCAGCCTCCAGACTGTGGGAAAATAAGTGTGTCTAAGCCATCTCATCTGTGCCATTTGTTTGGCAGCCCAAGTGGACTAGGACAGAGGGGGAGTGAGAAGGAGGTCCTGCGTAAGATGGACAAGCAGGACAGTGCCTCCAGGTAGAGACGGACCATGTCAGATGGTGACTGCTCTGTGGAATTTACATGAAGGAGAGGGCCCAGTGCCTCTTCTTGCTTTTCCTCTCTAGTCCTTAGCCACAGTAGCCTGTCATCCTCTCTCTGGTACCCACTTACATTTCTCCTTTGCTTTTTCTGACTCTCTTCATGTTGCTCAGGGATCATCATTGCCAGTATCCCAATGCTTAGTATCATGTGTGCGGGCACCATCAAAAGGATGGGCCGTTGGCAAAAGCAGGAAGCTTCACAGAGTAGAATATCCAGCAACCTGCCTCTGTATTGCTCATGGGGCCCTGTCTTGGCAGAAGGGATTATTCCCAGGCAGTGCATGTCATTTCATAGGACTCCCAGCGGAGGATTCTACACATATCCTTCACCTGCTCCACACAGGATGCGACTCCGATGGTCAAATGGCAGGCTACCGAAAACTGTGTTGACTTCCTACCGGGTAAGACACTACCTAGTTTGTGAAAGACCCTAAAGTGAACATAGAGTCAGGTGTTGGCACCAAGACCAAGACCTTGGATCCTGGAAACTGAAATAGATTTCCCTGCTGTTAGGAATCACATTGCTGCTGTAGCTTCTTCGTGCTTCCCTGCGCTCCCAATGCCCAATTTGTTTATTTCACTGGAAGTTTCATCGCTGGGAACAGAAGACAACTCCTCTCCTGCGCCTGCAGCACTCTTAAAGCACACAGCGAGCTCTGGTCTCATATCCTGCCTATTTGCCTTATCTTATTGGGTTTTAGCGACCCATCTGCAGCGATATGACTGAAATGTCACAGAAGGTCAATTTCAAGGCCAGACCAGATCATTTGGAGAAGTTCTCTCGCCTATAGAAATGCTAGTTTCAGAGCTTAGAATAATTGCGGGCATCCCGGTGGGAACTTGTAATGCTGATGCTTACAGCAGAAAGGCACAAGGAGAATTAGAGTTGGTAAGTAAATAATAGGTGCTCAGTAACCATTTGCTGAAAAGTGCCTGAATAAATTTTAGGATACAACTGGTGAATTTCCATTGAAAGCTCTTTCCAATTTTTGGTTTTATTTTCCCACCAAATCAAAACCAGCTTACAGTTTTTCAGCATCGGGACCTTGCTTACTTGGGCCTGGAGTGAAACTTTCAAAGTCCTTCGGACCTTAACTTTAGATCAGTGGGCTACGGCTCTTCTGTTTGCAGAGCTTCTATCAAACTGGAGAAAATACACAATACGCCAGGATGCGGGAAGGAGTTGGAGGGCTGGGAGAATATTGCTGCAGATCCATCCCTCCCCATTGAAGTGCAAAAAGTACAGGTTATGAAATGTCCTTCTTAGGACATTTGGGATGGTTGTTTTAGTGACTCTTAGAAAACAAAGTTAGATTTACCATTTCTCTCTCTCTGTTCTCTCTTCCTCCAGGTATCCCTGTTTCTTAAATTGTTTCGGTGTTATATGCTCCAAGGAAGATTTATCCAAAGAATTTACAGCTGGCTAGGAATCACACTACTGGCCTCTTCTGTAGAATGGAGATTTTATTAGCAGCTGGTGCTAGGGACTAACTTGCAGGCTGGAGGGCATAAGCTCCCTTCTGAGTGCTCCTGCCTACACCAGCATGATGATCTACATTTGTAATTAAATCCTTACCTCTAACTGTGTGCTTTTGCTCTGTGTGCTTCTGTCCAGTTAAAAGTGTTTTTAAAGGCAAATACATAATTTCTAAATGAAAGACACAAAATAATTGACACTTAGCCAGAGCAAAGCTGCATTTGGAAATCTTTGTATTACACTTTCATGTGGGAGAATGTTTCCTAGGAACTCATTACTCTTTCTAAAGACCAAACCCCTGCCTGAGGTTCATTTTAATGCAAAAATTACATATATTCTGGAAGCCTTCAAATTGCTCAAGTAGGATAAGTAGGTACAAAACCCAGTTTAGCCACCGAATACACCGAAGTCAAATGTAACTTCTTCGTGTTTTACTTTCCTCACCTGTACAAAGGAACGATGACACTGCCTCGCTGGGACCTTATGAAAATGGATCAACATAATTTGCATGAAATGTTTATTCTACTGAACACCCCCAAATGGTTAGTTGTGGTTGCTACTGTTTTAACTGCTATTCTTATTAATCATCTTGCATGTATTTAGTCCAGAAGGGTAATTGTGGATTCTAAATGATGGAGAGGCTTTTTGAAGGTCCTCAGTTAATAGGACACTGCCATCTGCAAATGAACGTGAATTACCATATCAAATAATAAAGGCCCTTTTTGAGATGTGTGTATGTGTTTTTTAATAAGGACACTAATATTTAATAAAAAGCTTTAATCTAATAATCAGATAATCTGGATTCTATTCTCCACAGCAGCCCTGATTCCTATTTTGGCTTCACTTTCCCTTTATCTAAAATGGAGAGAAAACCCTCCATTTCTTTTGATCGAATAGAGTTACTGTGACTGAATTTCAGAGTCGTTAATATATCATTTAATAGCCCAAACTACTACTTTGTTTAGACTCAATCATTTTTAAGGATATTATTTTCGATTCATCACCTTTGAGGCGTTACTTTTATCTCTAAAGGATGTTATACCTTTTTCTCTGAAATGCCTGGCAAAAAACCCCTTAACATTACATCATGGTATTATTATCAAAGTCATTTAACTAATTATTTTATTGATTTAACTTATTTTGCCACAAATGGTCTACTATTTCTGACATAACCAAGCATCATTAGTTCTTTCCACAAATTAATACATTTTTGTATTACAAAATAAGGAGAATTTAACTCAATAACAAGGGAATCTCAATTGCAATGACGACAAAAACAAGGTTAGAACAACAATTTTTTAGTCTGTTTTTCTATAGCTTCAACAGATAATGTGGATAAATACAAATCAGGGGAAGGACCTTTGCTTCATGCTTTGTAGAAATAAAATTGTCTCTACAATTTATTGTTTGTTTTGGGGGGGATTCCATTATTTTACACGCCAAATTATATACGACTTTTTTTTTTGGTCCAATGACTTCATTTTAGAGTGTTCTTATTTTTTTACTCTTTAGGATAATAATTAAATGTCAAACTACTTTTTCTGCTTCCAAGAAAGATGTATTTTTCCCATAATGTTTTTCCTTCAATCGCCTACCTTTTTACCTCCTGAGTCTAGTGCTCTTAATTTTTAATGAAATTTAAAGACATGCCATTGTGGGATTCTAGTGCAAAGGGAAAGACGTAATGAAAAGACAGCAGGATATGTTAATAGCTTCCAGGAGGTCAGCCAAATGCTTTTTCGTAAAGTTTAGATGCCCTGTGCAGCGCTCCATCCAACTTCCGCTAAGCAAACTTGCTGTGCATGATGACTGAAGTTCTGAAGGAAAGAGAGAGTTGCTGTGTTATGATGAACCAAGGCACTTTGCAGCTATTCATTTGCTGTGGTTAGAACTTAATTTATTTCTCAGTCATTTGATGAGTACAATGAAGAGCGTCTCCAGTTTTTAGCTACTGTGGACAGCACAACATATCGCTCCAGTAAGTATCATAAGTGGAAATTAGCCTCAGAATTCTGGCTGGAGAGTTCTTTCCATGTGAGGAAGGCAGATACAGATAAATCCCCCTTCTGTGGAATGCCTTTTCAGCAAATCAAGGAAAAATGACGCAAGGAGGAGATGGTGGCTGCGGCTCAGTAGCCCCCGTAGGAAGCCCGGAGAACTAGGGATCACGCTGTCTAAGAACTGTTGTTACTGTTATTAATTGCGGACCTAATGGCTTTGTAGTTTTTACAGGAAGGCGACCATATAGACAGACCGAAGCTTCTCGTCACTTTCTCTACCACCTGCCCTTGACTCAGCCAGCACTTTTCTTCCGCTCAGCAATTTTCATCTGCACTACAAGTGGATGGTACATTTTGCCTATCTAAAGTGTCAGGCACTAGAAAGACATCTCTACTTTTGTAAAATCAAGGCAGAAGTTTTAGGAGGATAAATAATAAAAGACAGCCAGAAAACTGAGCTTCGTTTCCATGAGGAAAAGGAAGGACTATAAGGAAGCTTGGAAGGCGGCTCTATGGAAATAAGAATTTAAATAAGTAAGGCTAAAGAAAAATTATAATCCCTGCCAAGCTTCTCAAGTATAGTTTCAAGTAGCTTCTTCTCTATGTAAGCACAATACATACAAACCAATGCATTGTGATGTATGTAAACTATATCTAAGTAAACTAAAAATAAATAAAACTATATGTTTTCAAATGACACAATCCCTACCTCATATGACTTCACAATTAGAACTGTGGGCAAATATATTTCTTCCTGTTTTGCTGGTATAGAAACTGAAACTCAAAAAGAGAAGATGATTTGCATAATTTCACAGGAGGAGTTAGCAACACCACCTCACGATGTCTAGTAAACAGAAATCACTAGGAAAATATTTACTGAGTGAATGAACATGTGAATGTTTCTCTTTATACAATGCCTCATAAACCTCTGCTGCCTTCTGGTGTGTGTCTGGAGAGAATGAATTCGGAACACCTTATCTTAACAAATGTTACTTTCAGAATATTTTCTTTGCATCCTTCATTTTCAGGTGAATTTTAAAGCAATTCTGTTATTATATATATCTCCACACTCTCCTTTCCTCACCCGGAACAGATTTGGTCGCCATTGTTGTTTGTGTTTACGAGTAGCAGCTTACATAAAGCTTTAGAAAAGAGACTATAAGCAGTCGGAGTTACATATTCTTCTTCCAGTTTAATACTTAGAAAAGAAGACAAGGATTTTAATTTTTAAGATGAGGTAATCTGTTGAATGAAGTTGCTTCTAATTCATGTACTTCACTAGATCACTTTCTAAAATTCAGGTTCCTAAAATGTCATGGGAATAGACTGAAATTAAAGCACTGTTTTAAATTAAAGTGAATCCTTTAGTGAATCCTTCATACAGATTCTCTGAGGAAGTCTTAGGGAAGTCAAATTTCCAGAGGGGAGAGAAAAACTAGGACACCAGACAGATTTGAAGCATCTGGCACATACAGACATTAAAAGCAGCATAGGCAGATGGGTCATGTAAGCAGAGAGATGGAAACACTAAGAAATAGTCAAAAGGAGATGCTAGAAATAATAAAACCCACCGTAACAGAAAAGAACAGTGTCTTTGTTGCACTCATCAGTAGACTGGACAGAGCTAAGAAAAAAATCAGTGAATTTGAACAGAGGTCAACAGAACTTTCTTAACTGAAATGCAAGGAGAACTAAATATTAAAAACTATGAGACGATTTCCAAAAGTGTAACATACACTTAATTAGCATACCAGAAGGAGAGGAAAGAATAGAGCAGGAATGAATATTTAAAGTAACAATGTCTGAGAACTTAATTACAGAAACTAAACCACAGACGCGAGGTTTTCAAGGAACACTAAGTGGGGTAAATAACAGAAAGCACATCTAGGGCTTTCTTCCTAGAAACGAAAAGCCAAAGCCAAAGGTCAAAGGCAGAGGGAAATCTTGAGGAAAGCCAGGGGAAGGACTACAAACATCTTGCTTATAGAGGAAGAAGAATAAGAAACACGGGGTCTTCTCGACAGAAACCGTATTAGCATAAAGGTGACAGAGATTTTTAAAGGGTAAAAAAACAGAAACCAAAAAACCTGCCAACCCATAATTCTATATCCAGTGCAACAATCTTTTCAAAGCGAAAAAGCAATAAAGATTTTCAAAGGTGAAAACTGGGGAAATGTTTTGCTGTGAGACCTGCCCTGCGAGAAAAGAGTTTTGAAACGGAAGTTCTTCAGGGAGAATGAGAACGAACTCAGACTGAAAACTCAGGTCCGCATACCAACAACTACAACAAAAAGTCATGAGAGATGGAACAAATGAAAGTAAAAATACATTCCTTACTTTTTGAATTTTTTAATTTTTTAAATGACAACTTTTAAAAAATATATTAACAGTATATTGGGTGACTAATGCATATGGACAAGTGAAAAGAATGATAGTGTCATCACAAAGGGCAAGAAGGAACAATTGGGCACAGTCTGTTATGAGTTACTGAAATTTATGTAAGGTGGTATAGCATTATTTGAAAATGGCTTAAGATTAGTTACAACTCTAAAATGAAAACACTAGGTCAACCACTAAAAAAAAAAAACCTCTACAAAAAGAGATATATTTGATATGCTAGGAGAAGAGAGAAATGCAATATTATAAAATACTCACTTATGGTTAACCAAGAAAAACAAAAGAAATGAAGAATAAAACAATAAATAGAAAGCAGTTACTAACATGGCAGGTATTAAGTCAACAGTATGAATACTCCCCATACATGTGAATAATCTAACTTTAACAATGAAAAGATACAGGCTGTCAGAGTGCATTTACAAAGACACCCAACTCTGTGTTACCTAAAAGAATCCCACCTTGAATAGAAAAACTCAGATAAGTTAAATGTAAAGGGATGGAGAAAGACATATCATGATAGCATTAATCCAAACAATCTGGAATAGTTATATTAATTTCAGAAAGAGCAGACTTTAGAACTAAGAAAGGTACAGAAATTAAGGGATGTGTTACATAATGTTCTCATTCTTCAAGAAGACTTAATAGTCCTTCAGACATATGCACCTAACAACAGACCCTCAAACTGTGGGAGGCAATTCTGATAGAACTGACAGATTTGCTGCTTTAATTGGAGACTTTAGTAACCCTCTTTCAGAAATTAATATATCAAGCAACCAGAAAATAAGTAAAACATAATCTAAGCAGCACTATTAATCAGCTTGATCTATTCAACGTTCATATAATTGTCCATACAATGGCTAATTACACATTCTTCTTCATCGTACCTTTACTGATGACATGAACCATATTCTGAACTAGGCCATAAAATGCACCTTAAAATTTAATAGAATCAAAATCATAAAAGTATACTTCTAGGCCACAATAAAATTAAACTAGATATTAGTAACATAAAGATAGTTAGAAAATCTGCAAAAATTTAGAAATTAAATAACACACTTCTAAATTTCATTAGGGTCAAAGAAGATGTCTCAAGAGAAATTTAAATATAGTTTACACTAATATTAAAAGAAACAAGTTGTCAAAAATTACAGGATGCAGCAAAAGCATTGTTTAGAGGGAAATATGCCATTGGGAGTTTTCATAAGGGGAGTGATATAATTTAAAAATAAAAGAAAAAAAGGGAGATATGTAGCATTAAGTATATAGATTAGAAAAAAAGAAATTCTAAATAAATAACCCAATGTCCATCTTATAAAACTGGAGAAGGAAGATCAATTTAAGCCAAAGTCAGCAGAAGAAAAGATATGATAACAATTAGAATAGAAATCAATAACTTTAAATGCAGGAAATCAATAAAACCAAAAGTTATTCCTTCAAAATATCAGTAAAATTGATGGATCTCTGTCTAGGAACAAATCACTAGTATCTGAAATAAAAAATGGAACATTACTATTAATCCCATAGGCATTATAAAAATAATAGTTATATTATAAACAACTTTATGCATACAAATTTGATAACAGATGAAATGAATCAATTCTTTGAAAACCACAATTAAAACTTATTCAATGGGAAATAGATAATCTGAATATGTCTATACTTCCTAACAAAATTGAATCATCACTAGTAACTTTGCAAAATAGAAAGCAACAGAGTTCTTCCAAAAAAAAAAAAAGCATGAATGAATTCTACTCAACATTTAAGCAAGAAAGGACACCAATTTCAACAATCTCTCCCAGAAAATAGATGCAGAAGAAACACTTGCTAACTTATTCTATGAGGCCTGTTTACCCAAATAACAAAATGGATAAAGATCTCACAAGAAAAAAAGAACACTAATATCACTCATAAATAAAGATGCACAAATCCTGAACAAAAAAAATACCAAATTAAATTCAATAAATTATAAGAAGAATTATAGACCCTGACAAGTTCAATTTATTCCAGGCACACAAGAATGGTTCAACATTGGAAAATCAATCACTGTAATCCAATGTATCAACTGGCTTAAGACCAAAAATCATGTTGTCACATCAATTTTCCCCTAAGACCAGGATCAAGACAAGGATGTGCACCCTCGCCGTTCACATTCATAATCACACTGGGCTTCCTAGCTAGTGAAGTAAGACAAGAAAAGGAAATGTAAAGATTGGAAAGGAAGAAATAAAACTGACATGATTATCTATGTAGAAAAACCAAAGCTAAGGCAGAAAACTGTACTTGAACAATGAAAAAAAAAAAAAACCCCAAACCCCAAAGCAGCAACAAAATCAACTCTTGAAACTAATAAACATGTGTACATAGTAAGGTTTTAGAACACAAGTTTAATATATGAAAGTTAATTTGTTTCCCACCTACTTGCAATTAACAACTGATTAAACAAATACGACACAAAATAATACTTTTACAATACATCAAAAGCCATGAAATACTTAGGCATAAATCTAACAAAATGCAAGAAAGAACAAAATTCTAATGAAAGAAAACAAAGATCTAAATAAGTGGAGAGATATTCCATGTCAGTAGGCTGCAAGACTGAATATTATTATGTCAATTCTTTCTGACTTGATCCCTATATTCAACAGAACCTCAATTACAGCCCCCACAATCTGTTTTGTAGACACTGACAAGCAGATTCTAAAAGTGATGTGGAAAAGCACACGACCTGGAAGAGCCAACATGGTACTGGCGAAGAACAAAGGAAGGATTTACATTATCCCTTTCAAGACTTCTTACCAAGCTATAGTAATGATGGTAGCATGATATCAGAGAAAAAATCGAGGTGTAATTAATGGCGTAGAAGAGAGAGGGCACACCCACAAACCCCCCTCAAAAATACAGTCAGCTAATCGTTGACAATGACACAAAGGCAGTTCAGTAGAGAAAGGCTGGTCTTTCAGCGAATGGTCCCAGGACAATTGAACACACACGTGCACAAACCAAACAGATAAAATTGAACTTTGCGGTAGACATTCTACACCTTTCACAGAAATGAACTCAACATACATCTTAAACCTAAATGTAAAATGAAAACTATTAAACGGGTACAAAAAAAGGAACAGAAGAAAATTTGGAGGACCTTGGGTTTGGAAATGGGTTTTTAGGTGTAACACCAAACCCACAATTCACGAAAGACTAAAATGGCTAAGTTGGACGTTATCCATTAAAAACTCCTGCTCACTCTGAGAAAGACACTATTAAGGACTGAACAAGAAAGGAGAAGAAAAGAAAGAAAGAAGTGATGGATGCAACAGAGCAACAGTGGGGTGATTGCCAGGGGGAGGTGGAGGGGAGTGTGCGTGTGGGGGGTCAATGGTGATGGAAGGAGAAGTGACTTGGGTGGTGAACACACAACGCAGGGCACAGATGACGTGTTGTGGAACTGTGCCCCTGAAACCTGTGTAATTTTGTTAACCAGTGCCACCTGAATAAATTCAATAAAAAAAGATAAATAAAATTGAAAAGAAAGCCGCAGATGGTGAGAAAATATTTGCAAGGCGTATATTTGATAAAAGATTCATATATGAAATACATAAAGAACTTTTAAAATTCAACAATAAACAGAAGCAACCCAATAAAAATGGGGCAATACAGTTCTAAGGTAACTTCATCTACAGCTGCTCAGACTGATGTGTTTTTAGATGCCTGTTTGCAGTCAGGTAGCATCTCCAGAGAGACTCAAACCAGTGGAATGCAAAGTCCAATGGATGACCGAGTCCCAGTGGACCCAGCGGTGGTGTGTGGAGACATTTTGGAGAGTGACCATACATCATACAGTGTTCCTACAGGCAGTATTAGAAGCAGCAGCAGGAGAGACTGTAGCTCATGGTCTGTCACCCCAGAACCACCCTAAGACTTTAAATCGAGATACGTGAGAAACCACCCATTATAAATGTCAGTGCATAGAACAGTGTGCTCCCTTCACAGAACATGCCAGATAATTGGACCCACACCATGGATTTATTAAGTGATGTGGAAAACATTCTGTCAAGTATTGTGCCTGGTCAGACGCTGGACAATCGTAGACTTCTGTCTGACACACACATGCTGGACCCGGCCCCCGGCTGCCATCTGGCCCAGCCCAGAATCCTGCAACCGATTTCCATGCCGGAGAGTTCTTTTCAGCCGCAACTGTCCAGACGCAAACTGAAGAGAGTGAGCTAGCGCCACGACCACGCGGCCAGTCTCAGAATCACAGGACACAGCAACCCAAGCGGACTTCTTACTTGCAGGCACTTGTGCCCAGCGACAGTTGGAGGGGAAATTCTAGTTTCTTAGGCCTTGAAGTGTTTGACACGCAGACACAGACAGACTTGAACTTCTTTTTAGATAGTAGCCCTCATCTGCCTCTGGGAAGTGTTCTGAAACACTCCAGCTTTTCCATGGGTACTGATTCGTCTGACACAGAGACCCAAACTGGAGGAATCTCCACTGCTGAAAACATAACTGCCCTAGAAAGCAAAGTTCAGTTGAACAGAACAGAAACACAGACCGTGCATTCTGGCTTTGAAACCCCGGGGAGCTTGTTCTTCACCAGCAATGAGACTCAAGCAGCCATGGATGACTTTCTTCTCGCCGATTTGGCCTGGAACACCATGGAGTCTCAGTTCAGCTCTGTAGAAACCCAGACGTGTGCAGAACCACATGCCACGGTCTCCAACTTCTAAAACTGGAGTCCACGTGTGGGATGCATTCACAATTTCCTTCTGGATTTAGGAAATGGAGAGTGGAGAGACAGTATGAACTCTGTTGAATGCAGTTGATAGGCAGTTGCTTTGATTCTTCGAGGTCCTTTGCCTTTTGTACTTGTACACATGAAATCTGTGTATAAATGTGAGTGTATTATGCATTGAAGATGATCTAAAAAAAAGGGGGCAATGCCTGATAGATCCCTCAACAAAGAAAATAATAGATGGAAAATAAACACATGAAAAAGCTCCCAACATCGTTTGTCATTACGGAATTACAAATTAAAAATGAGATACTACCAGGGGGAAAAAAACAAACAACGAGGCACCAGTACACACCTACTAATTCACCAAAATCCCAAAATGAGCTGGCGGTGCCCGTTGTTGGCAGGTGGGTAAAGCATGTAGAGCATGAGAAGTCTCACTTGTTGCTGACGAGAGTGCAAACTGCACCGCCACGTGGGCGGTTTCTTACAGAGATAAACATAGTCTTGCCACAGAATCGGGCACACTCACTCCTGGCTGTTTACACAACCAATTTGAAAACCTGTGTGGATAGACTGTGAAAGTATTCTGCTAAGTAAAATAAGTCAGACAGACAAAGACAAATGCTGTATGATGTCGCTGATACATGGAACCTCAAAGAGCTAAATGGACGCTTGAACGGTAGTTATCAGGGGCTGGGGATAAGGGGGGCGGTGAATGGCAGGAAACGGGAGGGGCTCCTCAAAGAGTGCAAACTTCCATTTATATGATGACTAAGTTCTGGGAGCCTAATGTACTGCATGGCGATTACAGTTACTATATTCTGGACATTCGAGTTACCAAGAGAGTAGGTCTTACATGTTCTCACCACAAAAGCACAAATGGCATTAGTAATTAAGTGACATGATACAGGTGTTAGCTAACATTAGATTGGTAATCATTCTGCAATGTGTAAGTGTATCAAAGCAACACCTTTACACCTTAAACTTACACAATGTTATATGTCAATTATATTTCAACAAAGCTGGGGCTAAAAAAAGTATACATATGAAACCTGCACATGAATGTTTATAAGTTTTATTCATAATCTGCAAAAATTAAATAGCAATTATAACTTCCAACAGGTGAATGAATAAACTATGATATGCCCACGCAATAGGATGTTATTATTCAGAGATAAAAAGAAAGAAACTAACAAGCTGTAAAAAAGACATTGGCTAGACTTATGCATATTTCTAAGTGAACGGAGCCAGTCTCAAAAGGCTACATTCGTTATGATGCCAATTATATGACATTTTAGAGAAGGCAAACGAAAGAGATAGCAAAACAATCAACAGGCACTAGGGGGCTTGGGGGTGCAGATTGAGTAGACGCAGCGTGCACGATCAGGGGGATGGGACCGTCCTGGAGGATACTGGGATGGCGGGTATATGAAAGTGCACGCTGGTCGAAATCCGTGAAACTTTGCTGCATAGACCTTTACATCATTAAGGAGTGACCTTAATACGTGGAATATTTTTAAAAGAAGTTCATTTAAAAGATCACAGGATCTTAATGGAATGCAGAGTTTGACAACAGAGTCTAGCTGTATCTCAGATACACGGAACACCTCACTGGGGGAGGCGAGGGTAGGAGGCGCTGACCCGTGCAACTGGAAACGGTGTCTGCAGCACTAAAGGCAACGGGGCCCGGGCATCAGCACTCTGCTCCAGCTGACGAAGCTGTTCCACAGGCGTGCAGAGGAACGTGCTGACACCGCCATGCATTTGGGCTTGGATTGAGCCATTCAAAGGATGGCAGATGGTGGGAGCCACGTCAGCCGCCACTGGAGTGGGAGGTTCCATATAAATACGCAAGGGTAAGAGGCTCGAATAGCCCGTGAGGTAATGGAGTAGAGATACCCCTGTGAGTGCGTGGTTAGCATGTTACAGATATAAATGTATTCACATGCATGGGCGAGCAGGCAGACCTGTTACTTCCTTGCTCTGTCAGCAGAGGGGGGACTAGAAGCAACGATGCCCAATGGCAACAGTCGGAGATCAGAGAAGAAAAAACATAAAGCCAGGTTCGGGCTCCCGCAGGCTATCTGCAGCTATCACTTAATCATTCAATTAATCAATGAAACCTCTGCGTGTCCTGAAATGGACCTCCAGTTATTTGTTGGTGTAGTTTGTAATGGGGGTTATTCTAGAGTTTTCTTAAAAATGACAATGGGGCTATTATCCTCCTTTGATGTAAATTATCAGGCTGTAGCAGCCTTTTATGGCATGAATAGGACACAAATAAACAGACAGAGATAATAACAACATTGTAACTGATCATCTGTGCCAGGCATGGCTAAAAGCTTCATCTGCATCAGTTTATCACATCGGACACTCACGGCAACGTGCTGAGGTAACTGCACCTCCATCGCTTTGCGAGAGGAGCTCCGGTAAGAGAGATTGAATAACTTACCCAAGGTTAAACAACAGGTAAATGAAGTTATGTGGAATATTATTCACATAATTTGACTTCCGAGCACACACTCTTAACTAGCAGGAAAATTGCCTTGCGAAGGTGAGGTCCTATTAAACCATCCTTGCTCATCGCAGGAAGGACATCATTTTGTCACCGACGGCAGCATCTGCTGTGAGGCGCCCGCATTTAGGAAGAATGGAGACTTTTTAATGATCAGCCTGGTTTTTGAAGCGTGAGATTTGATTGCCCATCATGTAGAATACAAGTGCTTTAATGGCACGAAATAATTTGGATCATGTGGCTCTTCCCCCCCACCCCCGATTTAGAATATATCTTGATATTCTGAGAAGGCAGCCCTGCTGAAAGGCCAGGGGAAATGTTAGCGCTGGGTGATGGAAATGAAACCATTGACTCCTATATGTCCCTTAAGGGCACACGACGTGAATAATAACAAAAGGTCAGTTCAGTGAGTACCTACTGTGTGACAGACATTGCTCTAGGCTCCTGTGCTTCGTGGGTTGTCGCATTTCATCTTATCTCATTGAATCCTCAGGACACTCGAAGGCAGAGGTGATTATAATTTCTACAACGGAGGAAACTAGTCCACACAGAATAATGCACACGTCCAAGGTCACACAGCTACAGAGTCACAGAGTCGGGATGTCTGATTGTGCAGCGTGTGTTATGAATGACAACGCAATACAATGTCTGCATTCAACCCATCTCGTGTGAGGATCAGAGAGCTCCAGCCTTCGAGAGTCTAGATTTGGGGTTAATAGGGATATCAGAATTCTACGTTTGCTTGTAGATAACAAGCGTTTTTTTCCTTCACCCTGAAAAAGTCTTCGGAGGACGATAGATGTCAATTTAATTAAAAAATTTGCTAATTAGATATGGAGTAAGATCCTTGCCTATCCCATAGAAATAGAACCTGTGTTCCAGAAAATCGAATCCAGTATGTTTGGAAGTGATTCCACAGTTCGGGATGCGATCTCTACAAGGGCTAGTAAGCTGGGCGGCCATCCCCTCGCCCTGCCCCGGGAAGCATGA
Organism: Desmodus rotundus; assembly: GCF_022682495.2. Classification (NCBI taxonomy): domain Eukaryota; kingdom Metazoa; phylum Chordata; class Mammalia; order Chiroptera; family Phyllostomidae; genus Desmodus; species Desmodus rotundus. Next base: position 23,673,899 of record NC_071393.1, on the reverse strand, counting down.
TGGCCCCAGCCGCCAGCCGGGAAATGGCCTTGTTTCGTAAGATTGGTGGGTACACATGACGACAACACTGGGCAGAGTTCCTGCAGTACAGACGAGGGGCTGCTGGTGATCTTTACGTTTATAAAAGACTGTGTATAATTCTCGTGAGAATCTGCCTCTCCCTGTGTAGTAACGCAGCTGATTTCTGGCGGCAAAATAATGACTGAAAAAGTGCGCCCCTGTCTTGGCCCCTGGGCAATGTGGAAAACCCATCATCATTTATTTTTGTACTGCCCTTCACGGTGACAGTGCACTCTCAGGTCTTTATTGTCCCCTTGCCGACGGGGAAGGCTGCAGACACATCTTCCTGGGATAAAACTGAGACCCTTAAGTGCCAAATGGATGTCTGGTCAAGTTCATCTACCTAGTCCAAGGCCAAATTAACTCCAATTAATTTTGAATGAGCCTTCCATTTGGTCTACTCAAAAATCTACTACTTCAAGATAACTTTGAACTCTAGTTTGTTAAAGGGTGTAAAATAAATTCATGTTTTTCACGTGGGATCAGGATGGGGAGAATTTATGCGAACTGCACCGCTCCCGACAGCTACGATTCCCCTGGTTTAGGAGAGAGGGGGTTGGGGGAAACTTCTGTATGATCAGAAGCACTAAACTTTTTCAGACCACACCACTTTATACCAACTCCATCTCTAATTGAGAAGTGCTTTTAAAAATGTTGTTTACCTATGTGGATTGTTATGCAGGAAGTCAAATTTATTTGTATTAGTCATAGATAAAGCTAATATAACTAGCCGTATGTGTAACATACAACATGGGGAGTATAAATTCACCTTTGCATGCTGCCCAAGACCTTGACAGAGGTCATTATCTAAAACTACTAAAGTTTTAAGTCTGTGGCTGAAATGATACCCAGAACGAAAATAACCTGTAACATCAGGGAAGCAGCACGTGTTAAAACAGAGGACTCCAGACGACAGAGTACTTGGGTAGAAGAGTCCTAAAGAAAGACGGGAAGGACAAAGCCCCCACCCCAATTAGGATTCAAAAGCTGGGACTGACCTTGTATGCGAAGAGCTCTCATTTCAAATGCTTGCCTAGTTCCACCGGGGAGGAGGAGAACAAGAAACGTACCCTGAAAGGGGAGAACTCTGTAGGCTGATTCCATGCTGGAATTCCATGAGGCACGTCCCTATTTGTTAGCCCAGTGGTGCAGGCGTCCCAGAGAGCCACTGTAAATTGTGTCATCCACTGGGTTGCCGGTCCCACAGCCAAGCCTGGGCAGAGGCTGTCCTTTCCCTGGCCTTCTCCTATGCTCTTCCTGTGGTTTGACTCCATGTAAACAAGGGTGTGTAGGCACAATCGCTTTTTAAGCAGCCTGATTGATTCTCAGCATAGTGCGGAGGGAAAGCTTGGAGGGAATGGGGGAGCGTTTGCGTAGGGGTAACGTCTAGCTTCCTGGTCTGAGTGCTGGACACGCATGCTCAGTCTGTAGAAACTGACCGCTCCGTTGGTGATAGAGACGCTTTTCTGAGTACATATTTCAATAAAATGCAAAAGAAGCTTGACTGCATTTTGTCTGGCCTATGTACATGCGTGGAAGTCCTCGGCTAAAAGTGTCTAATGCAAAGCCTTGGACTAAGAGTTATGGATTTCAAACCCAACCCGCTCAGGTATTTCAGGTGCCTGCAGCACTGTGTTTAGATTCACGTCCTCGTCAGTCTGAGTTTTCCCAGCAATGTCGCCGAGCCCTTATTTCCTCTCCCTAAGGTGGTTTTATTTCAGAGAAGGTTGAGAAGGTTGCCTAAATGAGATTTAAGCCACATCGGCTAGGTTATAACCCTTCTTTTCCTTCTCTATAGACCCAAGTGATTTAGGATTAGGAAACACGGTTAGTTACCTTAGTTAACATTAAGCCTAACTTCAAAAATGATGGAGAAGTTGCGGGAAAACCTAATGCCACATTTTCCTATAAATCAGGGTTGCGTGCCCACGTGTGGGAGGTAAGTGTGCAGACTTGTTCGTTTTTTCTACGGCAATCTGAGCACTGGCTTTAAGGGTCGGTTATCACGATAGACCTGCTGAGTGGTCTGATGGCGAAAAGAATAAACTAACTTTTATCTCTATTAATGAAACTATACATTTTGAATGTGCGGACATGCACACATACAGGCTTCTCCTAGTGCACATTTCCCTAAAGCTCTTTGAAAGCTGTAGGAAGTTTAATTACCAAACCGCTAAGGAAAGGCAGAATTTAACTAACAAATCTTATTGCCTAAACTGCATTTATATAATCAATGATCCCTCTACAGTAAAGCACAATCAAATAAAATCTGGCTGCCTTGAACTTTATAGAAAAATAAAATAAAATAAGAGATGCAGAAGTTAAAGGAAGAGAGGAGATCATGTTAAACAAAGGCCTTTTTCTCTAAGGGTACCTTGGGGATACGCTGGAGCAGGGCGGGATCTGGGTATTAGGGCATGCTGGGATGGACATTGTGCCTTAGCCTCTTTGGGCTGCTATAACAGAGTGCCATGGATTAGGTGGCCTGAACAACAGACACTTCTCACACTTCTGGAGGATGGGAATTCACAATCAAGGTGCTGATAGATTTGGTATCTTGTAGGGGCCTGCTTCCTGGTGACCTTCTCATTGTGTCCTCACATGGTGGAACAGGAAGCTGTCCAGGCCTTCTTCTTGAGGGCGTGAATCCCACTTACAAGGGCCAGCCTCATGCTCGTATCACCAAATAACGTCCCAAAGGTTCCACCTCCTAATACCTTCACATCAGGACCAGGTTTCAACTACACCATTGGGAGCAGGGACACACGCAGTGTATTGCAGGTAATAAGACAGGAAGAGGAGCAGACGCGTCCTTCCTGCAAGGCATGACTTTGCATGTACTCCGCTGGTGTGTGTATGTGTGTGTGTGCACCAGCCAGCTCTGCATCCCACAGAAGGAACCATGGAATAGGCGTGGAATAGGCTTGGCCGTAGAGCTCGGTTCTCGGGCCTCTGATACGCTCCTAGTGCACCGTGCTTGCCAGCTGGGCAGTGCCCACTGACTTCAGTCCAGTTGAGCATTCCTACCACCCAGCTGGACCAACGCGAACTGGGATGTTAACTCCAATGGCGACACATCCCAGTGGTCAAAGGCTGAAACTTGGAGCCAACTCACCAGGGTTCAGAGTCTGGTTCCTCGCTAACTAGTGCTGGAAAGGATCACTCACCACTCCGAGGCTCATTTTTCATCAGCACAAGCTTCCTCACAGGTCTGTGAAGGAGCACAGGATGCAATAATGTAAGGTACTGCTCAGCACACTAGCTGGAAGACAGTAAGGGCCCAGGACATAGCGGCTGCCATGACAGGAAGCAAAGACTAAGACGTGCCCTGAGGTTGCAGCCAGCTGCCCCTCTGGGTGGGGACGCAGTTAAGCAGGTTTGACTGCCAGGTTCCGTTTTGTTCTTCAGAAGCATGTACTAAAAGCTGCCCATGTCTCTCACCCTCTTCGTGTCCTTTCACCTAAAAAAGCTGTGCCTGCCAGATGTCTACTCTCCAGTTATGTGGTGCTTTTCTTTATCAGCCAAATTTTTCTTTCCTTCCTGAGCTGCTGTTCAAGTAGTAGCATTCTGTTTTCCTGGGCTGATCTTATAATGAGAAAGTTGTCTTTCCGGTAGAAACACAACCGTATGTTCTTATTAGTACTAATGTCACCAAGGGAAATGTTTTCCAGGAGAGCAGAAATAACCAATGAAGTGTATGGTAAAATTAACACCCTGGACAAACAATAGCTTGTATGATGTGCAACAGGCTGGGACTGTTACAGATTCAACTGGGCCACTTCCCCCAAAAGGGTACGTTGGAATCTGAACCATCAGTACTTCAAAGTGACCATATTCCAACATAGAGTCTTTCTATAAGAGCATGACGTCAAATTCAAATAAGATCATTCTGATGGGCCCTAATCCAGTATGACTGGTATAAAAAAAAGGAAATTAAGACACACAGACAGAAACATGCAGGGAGAAGGCCAAGCGAAGGTGAAGACAGAAATTAGGGTGACACATCTCCCAGCAAAGGAGTGTCAAAGACCCCAGCAAGCCAACAGAAGCTGTGAGAGAAACATGAAAGAGATTTTCCCTCGCAGCCCTCAGACGGAAGCAACCCTACCTACACCTTGATCTTGGCCTTCTAGCCCACACAACTGAGAGACAATAAATTTCTGTTGTTTAAGTGATTCGGTTTATAGTATCTTCTTACAGGAGCCCTAAGAAATTATACCGACACCCATGTATGACTGTAAGAGTTTTCTTTCCGTGACTCTGTACCCAGGAGAGAACTCATGTATTTCTGGCTGAACTTTTAAATCTGTCTCTTACTGAATCACGATGCAAAATAAATAGTTTCCTATCCCAGGTGAAATGAAGATGCTGATTAAAAACAGCATGTAAGGATTTTCTTGAAATTCATCTCCAGATTCCATATTTGTTGATGGAGGAAGGTAATACGTGTATATTCTTAATCTGAGGGTAGGAGCTTCACACCGTGCGCTCAGATATAAGTACTGTCTCCCTGGGCGGCTGGGTGGGCACCTGAGGCGCAGTGGCTGATGGCTGGGAAGATGATACCCAGGCAGAGCTGCAGCTCTGTGTGTAGATGCATCTTGTCTAAGCGATCCAGGAAGAGCCACAGGGCATCATCATCCTTTGAATCTTCAACTTCAAATAACAATTGTCTGGGCAAGGCCTGCTGTGTTCAGGGTGATTTGCTGAGTATAGGCGCTTAGGAACTGAGCTATATAAAATACGGTTTCTATCCTATCCAGATAAAATTCTTTGATGAGTTTGACAAAAGCAATACACAGTAGGAGCGTCGAGAGAAGGGAGTACAAGACTTTCCCCTGTGGGAGAATTTGTGTGCAGGGAAGGTTGATTTGCCTTCAGGGAGTGGCGATGGGGGTGAAGTGAACAGACGAGCTCCTTTGCTTTCTTCAATGCACCATGGTGGAATTTTGAATTTTTTTTTTTCTCCAACAGTGTGTTGGGAGTTCTCTGCTGGACCCCTTGGCTTCCCCAGTGGCACTTTTGTCCATGGGTGTTGGTCAAGACTGGTGCTCCGATGGGAGAAAAGAGCAGAACACTTGCATTCAGCTGGTTTTCTGACATCACTAGTGAGCGTTTTAATTACCCAAGAGTGTCGGATACTGTTAAACACTTTTGCTGTGTTTATTAAAATGATTTAACATAATATAATATAATATAATATATTATATTATATCATATTATGATAAATTTTAATTTTAATTTTAACTTGTATGGTGCATTTTCAAATGTTAAAACAAACTTGCCTCTTTGGGATAAGTTAGGCTTGGTCAGGGTGTGCAATATGTATTTTTCTGTTGCTGAACTGGGTTTCCTAGTGTTTCGTTGAGGTTTTGATTGTGTATCTGTAATCAGGAGATTTTGCTCCAGCTTCCTTTTCCTGTGATGACGCCGTCTGATTTGGGGATCGGAGGAATGCTGGCCTCAGAGAGTGAGTTGGGCACTGTTCCCTCCTCTTTTATTTTTAAGAGTTTGTCAAAAATTGATATTAATTCTTTGTTAAAGTTTTGGTAGGGCTTATTATTGAATCATCTTGGCCTTGGATTTCTTTTGTTGGAAATTTTATATTATTAATTCCATATTTTTTGCTTGTTTTAGGTCTATTTATGATTATTCTTGTGTCGGTTTCATTTGTTCGTGTCTTTCTGGTAAGTTGTTTATTTCCTCTAAGTTATCTAATTTGTTGTTGTTCAGTTCTTTACACTATTTCATTGTTACCCTCTATATGTCTGCAGCGTAAGTATTGGTGACCCCTCTCTCATTCTTTATTTTAGTAATTTGAGTATTTTTCTGCTGGTCAGTCTGGCTAAAATTTGTCCACTTTTGTTGACCCTTTCAAAGAATAAACCTTTGGGTTTATAGTTTTTTTATTGTTTTCTTTTTTTTCTATTATATATCTTTTATTGTAAATTTTTGTTATTTGTTTTCTTTTGCTCTTTAGGTCTAGTTTGCTCTTGTTTTTCAATTATAGAAGATGAAAATAAGGTTATTAATTTAATTTTTCTTGTGTTTTCTTTTAATATTGTCATTTAAAGCTACAAATTTCCCTTAGAGCAGGGCTTTGGATGAATCACATAAGCTTTGTATGCTTTGTTTTCATTTCCATTAATCCTAAAGTATTTTCTAATATCTTTTGCAATGTCTTTTGGTTTTCAGGGTTTTTGTTTATTTTTATTTTTTATATTTGTGAAGTTCCCGAATTTTCTTTTGTTGTTCATTTTTAATTTAACTTTGGTGTAGTCAGATAAAATGTTTTATATGATTTCAGTCATTTTAAAATTGGTTTAAAGCCTAACATATTGCTAATCCTAGAAACTGTGCCTTAGGAACTTGAGAAGAATGGATATTCGACGGTTGCCGTGTGGAGTATTCTAAGCGTTAGGTCCACTGGGTTTATAGTGCTGCTTAGCTCATCTGTTTCCCGGTTGGTCTTCTGCCTAGAAGTCCTGCCTATTTGCTCAAAGTGTGGTATTAAGCCTCCAACCATGAGTGCCGAATGCTGTATTTCTCCCCTTGTTTCGGTCAGTTTTGACTTATGTACTTTGTATAAATCGTGTTAGAAGCTACACATTTATATTTGTTATACTGTCAGATGAATTGCCCCTCTTATCTGCAAAGAAATTCTTTCTTTGTCACATATAAACAATTTTACCTCAATGTCTATTTTGTCTGATATTAGAATAGCCACTCCGTCCTGGTTACTGCATGCATGGGATACCCTTCTTCCATTCTTTGATTTTCAAACAATTTGTAACTTCGAATCTAGAGCAATCTAACAATAACCAGAGGGGAGTGGGGATAGGATAGTGGGGAGGGGGGATTTCAGGAACTACTATAGAGGACACATGGACAAAACCAAGAGGGAGGGAGGAGGTGGGGGAGGGAAGTGGGTTTGTCTGGGGTGGGGTGGGGGCAGGGGAGAAAATGAAGATAACTGTAATTGAACAGTAATAAAAAATGTTTAATAAAAAAATTCATTAAGATTCATCCAAGTCGTTGGGTGTATCCACGGCTGTTTCCTTCTTAATGGAAACCTACAGTACAGTGGTATCGTATGGTGTGTGGGTACCACGGTTTGTGCAACCATTCACCTAGTGAAGGACATTCGGGCTATTTCCAGAATTTGGCCACCATGAGTAAAGCTGTTATCCACAATAGCAAGAAATAATAATAATAAAATAAAATACGCATTTTGTTAAAGGCATATTGATTAATTATGTGCTATTTTTAATCCATTTTGCCTGCTAATCTCTGCCTTGAACTGTGGTGTTTAATTCATGTGCATTTGCCGTAATTTATGAAAAGTTAGGATGTTATACATTGACCATTTAAAAAAAAATTTTTATATGTCTTATTTCTTGTTTATTTCTGTGTTCTCTGACGTCTGTTTTATTTTTTGTTAAGTAGATATTTTTAGTGCATATTTTAAATTCCCTTGGTTACTATATATTTTTTAGATGTTTTCTTAATGTTTTACCTGAGGACTACAATTAGCATCTTACCTGGAAACAATTTAATTAAGGTTAAGGCTGACTTAATGGCAATATTACAGAAAAGTGTTTTTCATACATCTTCATCCTCACTCCTTTTAAATATTATTTTTGTACAAACCACATCTGTATATACATTGTAAGCCCATCACCACTGTTTTATAATGATTATTTTAGTTACCTTTCAGAACAAGTAAGAGTTTAAGAAAGTTATAAAAATCTAAGAATATTTTATGCTCTTTTTTATAATGTCTAGTTAAGATATTTTTACTGGTGTCTTCTATTTCTCAATATGGGTTTGAATTACTGCCTAATATTCTTTCATTTCTACAAACCAGACTGCCCTTAGTATTTTTTTGGACGATGTATCTACTAGTGAAAAGCTTTGTTATTTTTTATCTGTATTTTTTGACCCCAAATTTTCCACTTTTGATGGGGGATTTTATGAGAAGCAGACTCTTGGTTCACAGTCTTTTCCAACGTCTTTTCTCTTTCTCCTGACATTTGTGGTTTCTGATTATAAAAAAATCCTATGTTAATCATATTAAGGGTCTTTTGTACATAAAAAAATGATTTTCCTTTGCTCCTTCAAGATTTTCTTTTTGTCTTTCACTCCCATCAGCTTTACTGTGATGTCGCAGTTTGTGGATTTCTTTGTTTATTATACCTGAAGTAAAAATGAACGTTGTCATCACACGTGTGAATTTTGAGGCTATTATTTCAGTACGTTTTTCTGCTTTCTCTTTTCTCTTTCTGGAAGCTGTATTACGACTGTGTTGTCACACTTGATGAGGTTCTCTGGGTCATGAAGTCTGTTTTTTTTTTCTTCATTTTCTTTTTGTTTCTGCTACCCAAACTGAATGATCTCTATTAAGCTAGCTTCACATTTTCTGATGCATTATTCATCAAGCTAAACTTCTCTGTTTTGTCCCTCTATCGTTTTCACTTCTTTTACTTGTAATTTTCAACTCCAGGATTTTCATTTCTTTGTTTATTATTATCTCTACCTCTGTGTTGATGTTCTCTAATTGTGAGACAACATTGACATTCTTCAATACATTAGGTATGGTTCCTTTTAAATACTTACACATCATAATAGCTGATTCAAAGGTTTTGTCTACAAAGTAAAATCTGGCCCCCACTGAGAACATTTTTCTGTTGGCTAATTTTTCTTCATGTTTATGTAGCATATTTCCCATTGCAGTTTGTCTGTTTTGAAATCTTTATAGTCAATTTGAGATGTCCGAAAACGTTGAAAGAACTCTGGATTCAGAACTCTCTGCCTTCAACGTTTGCCAGCTTCACTTTGTAGTCCTATTTCCCATTGCTGCTTATTATTTAACATGCTCGGGCTAATTCTATAGATCTCTACTTCCCGTCAGTGTTTGCTTACTTACTTTTGTGCTACTATTTTTCCCTTTGATCTCGTTTTTATTTCTCAGCCTAGCTTCCTAAGAGTCACACCTTGACCAGTGTAACTTAGCGGCCAAATTACCAGTGTGTATCAGGTTTTTCTAAAAGCCTCGAACGCCTGACTTCTGCCATTTTTTCCAAATGGATCAGTGTGAAAAAGCGCAGCTTTAAACTTCAGAGAGAAGTCTGCCTTCGCTTAGACTCCACTTAGTCTTAGCTTCCACCGCCTGTCTCTCCCAGGGCCCCAAGGTCAGCTAGAAGTGAGCGACTGTCATCTTTGCTTTCCCTTCCCGAGCCTGTGTACAGCTCGGACAGACTTTTAGATTTCCAAGAATGTATCTGAGCTTTTAGAAGAAGTTCCCTATGTTTCTCTAGTTCTTCAGGGCTTCTTTTAAATTCCCAGGTAGTTGAGACACTGCCAATTGTTTCAGTGATGCCCTGAGGTTAAGTACCATCCCCCCGACCTCAGTCACCACACCCAGACTGTGCTCCCAGCTAAATCAAATAGTGAACTCATTGTAATTTCCAAAGGAGTTCCAAGTTAGGACAACACATTCCGCTCTGCAACTGTGTTTTTCCGAGAGCTGGAAAAGCCCTCAGGTCTCATCATTGCCAACAATGGTCTGGGAAGGGGAGGGGTTAGAAATAGCTCCAAAGTAGAACTTCACAGAGCTCGGTCTCACCACGTGTTAGCAGTTTATTTTGGATAGCTGACTTTCAGTTCTTGCAGTTGGCTTTTGTTGTTTGTCCGATTTTTGAAATGGTTGGTTAGTGTTGCTTTGCATGTATTTTCATCATTTCAGAGGTAGAGCCACTTTGCTTAGTTCCTCGCTGTTCCCGAGGTTGATCTCTGTGTATTTCTTTTTCGTCTGTGGAGGAAAGCATTTAGTACCTCGATGAGTAGAAAATCAGCCCACCTAGAAAAAAATAAGGAATAAATAAAAAAATACTAAAAATAAAAGTCTCCATGAATTGCCAATATGCAAGCAAAAGAGCCTGAGTGGCTTATTTATTCTTGTGATTGTGTTTCTGTTTTCTTAGAATCGAAGATATCCCTGTGGAGCTTTTAGAATTTAATCAGCCTAGTTATGTTTTCAAAATGTGCACCATTCTGTGAGGACTGGAAGAACTATTTCAATTGAATATATTCCCATCAATTTGCATGCCCGAGTGTGAAACATACCGAGAGAGAATTTGTCATAAAACAACACTTTAAGCTGCTATGTGAAGTTTTGGGTTAATAGTTTTACTAAAGAGCGATGTTTTATGTAAAAGGACACAATGTTTTCACAAACACAATATCTGAGAGGCTTTACATGCAAGATAATTTATAAATATAGGAACTTGCAAATTTTTTCAGTATGTTGCTCCGAATATTGCATTTAGGTAATAATTTCTTTTTCAGAGAGTCAATTTTCTCACATCCGAGATGAATTTGACGATACTGATGAACTTTATAAGGCTGATTATTTGCCTGTTTGTTACACTGCACGTCGAGTCCCGCCCAGGTGTTCACTCAGATGCTTGCCATACGCCCTTCCCATCACCCATTCGTAACTACAAATGTAGCTCGAACTATCTGAGAGTCACTGTGCCAAAAGACCAGAATTTTGCAGCCAATCAAAGTTGAGGTGGAGCAAAGACACCCCCCTCAGGTCTCAGGCGGAGTGAGGGAAAGCAGGCACTTTGAATATGCCCAGAACATTCTCCAGAGGAAAGGGCCGTCCTCTAGGACAAACAGCCTCACTGATGGCGCATTTGCTCTGCGGGATGTGCAACTAGACACACAGAGTATGCTTTACCCTTCTGGGGTCACAAAAGGGGAGAAAAGAGTCCGTGAAAAGTTCCTGAAGGTCACAGTTCGGGGGACCCACACAAACTGAGATCTAATCAGAGCAACACAGAATGGTAGAGAACACTCCCCACCCTTCGCCTTACCAACCATAAACAGGGTTCCAGCATAATAAGAAATGATAACTCAGAGAGTGGCAAGACATAAACTCTATTTAACGAGAAGTTATTAGAAAATCCCAAAGTCAACAGCGTAAAAGAAAAAGAAAACTGAAGAAAGTGGAGGTCTCTAGCATCTAAAGCTATAAGAAAACATTAAACACAGTCCAGTTCTTGGGTTAACATAAAACCTCACACTGGAACTCTGAATACCTTAGTTCATATTTCTTAATAAAGCATGTCCAGCATGCTACAAAAAATTGCAAGCTATGGTAAAAGGCAAGAAAAAATAATTTCTGATGTGGCTAAAAATTCCAAATGCATAGAAGCAAAGAATAAATAGACGGCTGTCCAGGGCTGGGGTGGGGGAAATGGGAAAGCATAGGACAAGAGGTTTACCTTTTCAGCTACCAGATATAAAAATTCTGAGGATCTACTGTACAGCGGGGTGACTCCAGTGAATACTGTATTATATACTTGAAAATTCCTAAGAAAGTACATCTTAAATGTTCTCATCACAAAAAGGTAATTATACAAGGTGCGGTCTGTGTTAACTAACCTTATGGTGGTAATAATTTTGCAATATATACATATATCAAATCATAACGTTGTATACTTTAAAGTTACTCAGTGTTATGTATCACTTACATCTCAATGGAGGCACAATTTATTTTTTAAGTTCCAAGAGAGAAAGCAAACATCAGCATTAGACTCAGATATGACAAAATATTTGGAATTACCAGATAGGGAACTTAAACTAAGTGTGATTCATCTGTTGAGGGCTCAGTGGAAAAGTGAACAACGTGCAGAAACAGATGAGAGGCGGAAACTTGATGAAAGTATCAAAATGAAATGCCAGAAATAAAACATTGTAACATAAATGAAAAATGCCTCCGATAGGCTCATCAGTAGAGGGGCCATGGCCAAGGAAATTATTAGGGAGCTTGAAAATATACTGATAAAATTTTCCAAGCTGAAAAACAGAAAAAAAAAAAACCCCCAAAGCAAGCAAACCAACAAAAGACAATATCCAAGAATTAGGGGATAATGAAAAGAGATAGCTCACATATATAATGAAAACATCAGAAAGAGAAAAGAGAGAATTTATCAGAATGAATATGTGATGTTATAATGACTGGAAAATTTCCAAAATTAATAGCAGACACCACACTATGGAGGCAGGAAGCTCAGAGAGCACCAACAAGCCCAAGCATGAAAAAGTATACACATAGGCATATCATATTTTAATTTCAAGAACCAAAGACAGAGAAAAAATCTTTAAAGAATCCAGGGAGGGGAAACCTTATCTTTGGAGGAAGAAGGGTAAAAAATTGTATTGGACTTCTTGTCAGAAACCATACTAACAAGAAGCATGTAACGTGAAACATTTAAAGTGTTGAAAATAAAAGCACATCGACCTAGCACTCTATATAGGGTAAAGTTTTCTTCAGAGCTGAATGAGAAAGAAATACTTTCTCAGACTAACAAAAACTGAGGGAAGTTTTTCTAGTAGACCTGATTTGCAAGAGTGATTAAAATAAGCTCTTCTGAGGAAAGAAAACTAGGTACAGCTTAAACATTTGAATCTGTAGAAAGAAAGAAAGAAGAAAGAAAGAAAGAAAGAAAGATGTAGATGGCATTAGAAAAAAAATAAAATATTTCATTTAACTTATTCTTATTGATCTAAAAAGTGTTTGTTTAGTAACAGCAACAGCGTATGAGGTGGTTATAACACATGACTACGCTGAACGACAGCAGTGTTGTAAGAGATGAGATGAGAGGGAAGAACAGAAATACTGGCTTGCAAGGCACTGCGCTACATGTGATGTCAAAAATGAACTTGGATTAGTGATAAATGTATATCATAAACTCTAAGACAACCTAGATTTAAATTTTTTTTAAAAGTGCAATTGATATGGTAGGAGAGGACAGAAAATGGAGTCATATAAAGTCCTCAGTTAAAACCAGAGGAGGCAGGGGAAAATAAATTAGAAAAGAAAAAAAAAAAAGAATAAATGCAATGAATAGAAAATAGTAAAAATAGGATATTTATCCAACTATATTAATAATCACTTACATTGGTCTAAATACAGCAATGAAAAGACAGAGACTGTCAGAGGAAATAAGAGACGCAAGACTAGCTCCATGTGGTTTGTAAGAACCTCACTTTAAATATAAGGAAAAAGGAACAGTTTTTGCCAAGCAGTAAGTGGGTGAGGGATAAGGAGAAAAAGCCCGGGGATTTGTAAGATGGCGAGCTTTTCTGTATGAGCTTGTGGTGGTGAATGTGGGGCATTGTGCATTTGCCGAAGCCTGTAGACTCTTACCACACAGAGAATGAATGGCAATACAAGATATAGATTATAGTTAATAATTATATGTCTGTAAATATTGATCCATTGATTGTAAAAAATGTACCAACCTAACGCAAGATGTTAATAATAAGTAAACTGTGTGTGTGTGTGTGTGTGGAGGGTATATGAGAGCTTTCTGTAGTATGTACACAATTGTCATATAAATCTGGATCTTTACTACAATTAAAGTTATTAATTAAAAAAATTCTGTTCCCAATGAAAACTAACCAACACACCAGAAGACGAACAAAAACTCTTAGCATATCTCTATAGTCTGATAAATTATAACTAGGAAAACATCGGGGCGAACATTATACTTGAGAACCACAGGAGACTTCCTGTGACCCTGATTTGTCAGGCTGTCACTGAGTACGGGCCCGTGCATTCACGCTACACAAGTGTACAAGCAAACACGTAAACGAGAGGTACAGGCATTGGAAAGGAAGGAAAAACCTGTTATACACAATCTGATTGCGTGTGTATAACATCTCGAAACATCTACAAATAAATTATTAGAAATAATGAGTGATTACGGAATGGCTACTGAAATTGCAGTTTCAAAATAAAATAATCAGTATGTAAAAGCTTTACAAATAATTTATAAAAAGACAGAAAACCACATTAAAAGTTACACTTGTAATTTGTGCACTTTTCTTATAACATGTAGTTCAATGAAAATGTACCTCAAAAACTCAGACATTTTGAATTGTGAAAAATATCTATTATATCATGAAAACTCCACCCGAGGTAAATATGATTGTCATGTATGACCTCAGGCAAGATATGTTATATTTGCATGTCAATGTCTTTATTTGTGGAATAAAACACTATTCAAGCTGCACTTAGTAGGCCTTTCTGGTGAGTAAATGTGGTGAAGTACAGAAACTGTCACTGAACAACAATGGAAAAATGAATGAAATAAATTCTATTTAAAAATCAAAAAACGTGCCATATTTTGTTACCAGTGTTAAGAACATAATAAATATTTAAAATTAAGCAAAACAAAAGCACAGCCAAGCACACAACCGTATCAAAACAAACAAAAGCCTAGAAAATTGAAAGGAGGCGTATGTTGGTTTTCTTTCACAGAAGACGAGAAAATTGTCTCCTTTTAATTGAAAAAAGGAGATAATTAAAATTTGACCTCAAGCTACATAGTATTTGTTATGTTTTTAAATTTCCTTCACTTGTGAACAAAAAACAAATTTTTGATAGCTGACTGCTGGAAAAGGTAAAAATTAAACCTGATTAGAAGTGAGCAGACCTATCTCTAATAACTGAGTAGTTCTTATCCAGTGTGCATCCAATGAGAAAATTATCAGTATGTGATACTGGATGACCTTTTGGGCCAAAGGAAAAATAAAATATTATATTTCAAGTTGTCCTGTTCCTGTTGAGTGGAAAATTACCTTTCCGTAATACCTATGTATGAATCCTAATTCAGACTCTTGAAGCAATGAGAAGATGGAGAACAACAACAAAAGTCCTTTGGTTTCTATAAGACATTTTTCACTTATTTAAAAACAGCAAGTCCAGGTGTCTACAGTATTTTTTTCTTCTTATGTAACATTCAGTATTACTCAAACACAGAACAAGCACAATTGAATAGGAGCCAGTGTTGTTAGGGATATGGAGTAAAAGTCACAACCCTTATACCGAAGGACACCATAACCCTGTGGAGACTGAGATGCCCAAACAGAAGAATGTCATATTGTGTGATGTCCTGGACATGTTCAGAGGGCACTTATGGGAGCATGTGGAAGGGACATCCTGGCTTCAGGGATCAGGAAGTCTTTATACACATATCAAATTTGAACTCATCCCTGAAGGTTGACTGAGAGCTTAACTCCTTATTGGGCCTTCTATAAATAAAGCACCCCAGTGGGGGTGTTGGGGCAACTCATTACAGCCTGGGGAGTGAGCCTTTGCTAATATGGGTGAGGCTCCAGGTCCATAGCCAATCTGCCTTCTTCTCCCCATCTTTTAGAGTCTTCTAATGTTTTATATGTAAAACCCAGCATTTTTAGTTTTACTTATTGGGAGAAACTGTGAAAAGTATGTCTACTCTATTTTCGTGGAAGCAAAGTGCCCGTAAGATTTTTTTTTAAATTTTTATTTATTATTATTATTTTTTAAAATATATTTATTGATTATGCTATTACAGTTGTCCCATTCCCCCCTTTCACTCCACTCCATCCTGGACACCCCCTCCCTCCCACATTCCCCCCCTATAGTTCATGTCTATGGGTCATACATAGAAGTTCTTTGGCTTCTACATTTCCTATACTATTCTTACCCTCCCCCTGTCTATTTTCTACCTACCATTTATGCTACTTATTCTCTGTACCTTTCCACCCTCTCTCCCCCTCCCACACCCCTGTTGATAACCCTTTGTGTGATCTCCATTTCTGTGGTTCTGTTCCTGTTCTAGTTTGCTTAGTTTGCTTTTGTTTTTGTTTTAGGTGTGGTTGTTAATAACTGTAAGTTTGCTGTCATTTTTACTGTTCATATTTTTTATCTTCTTTTTCTTAGATAAATCCCTTTAACATTTCATATAATAATGGCTTGGTGATGATGGACTCCTTTAACCTGACCTTATCTGAGAAGCACTTTATCTGCCCTTCCATTCTAAATGATAGCTTTGCGCATAAGATGTTTTTTGTATGAGTGACTCTATGAATGTGAATAATGACTACCGTGGAATAAAGACCCACATTTATCTTCAGTATTCAGCTCCCCTGTATCTGCATGCCTTTATTGCCATCTTTCCCTCCTTAATGCTGTATTTCCTTTTACTTTCTCTCAACATAGCTTTAAATTCTCCTAGTTTCTAAGAAATCAATGGGAGATTTGGGAAGAACCAAGTGGATGGTTCATGTTTTCTCTGCTTTTTTTCCTAGAAAATACATTACCATTATCACTTCTCATCATTTGAGTTCTATGACGTCAATTTTTTTGAAAATTCAAATGCAATCTAATGTGAAGTATTTTAATTATCACCAAGGACTTTATAATCTATTCACTAGATTAATGGACTTTCGAACATTTTAGTAGTATTGTTTCTGGTTTTAAAATTTTATATTGTTATAAAGTCATCCAGAGAAAGTGAGGAGTCTATTTTATAGCATAGAAATTTTTTAATTTTGTCATCTTATAGTAAGGTAAAAATACAATTCAATTCCCCTTTTTGTTTTGTGTGCCCACCATTGAGAATCACATAATATATACTGATGAGAAGTAAGTGATATTATTATTTTTTCTAGATAGTTCTGCTGCAATTTCAGAACATCTCTCAATAAAACTTATTCAGAAGTCGGAAACAGAAATACCGGCCTTTGTTTCAGGCTCGTATTATTAACCCTGCCTCATGAATACTGCAGTTACTCAATTTGGAGAGTGGCGATAAATAAATTATGTAACCATTGAAAAGTGTCATTGTTAGATAAAATGTACCTGATAACATTTAACCTTATGAGCTTTTTAATATCGTAGGAAAAATGAGGACTTAGATACCTTGGTCACCGACTCCAATATTCACTCCAAATATTAAACTTTACAGGTTATTTCGATGATGAAATCCACACTTAAAATTTCTAGGCTTTTTTTCTGAAAATGTTTCTAGAGATGCAAGTACAAAAAATTAAGACTCTAACTTTATAGAAGATTCAAAAAAGTCAGAAAAAGGAAATAACAAAATGATAATATAAATACTAAAATTTAAATACTGAAGTATCATAAAGCAACATGATACAGCTGAAGTCCAGGAACCTAGCAGATGCAGAACTTGTCTGGCAGGTACAGAAGTGTGGTACTGTCCTTCCTTATACAACTGGACCTTGTAAATATCTGAAGCCCTAATGAATCAAACCATTGTCAAGCCACATCTTTCCTCATCAATCACACATTAATAAAAAGTTCAATTATTAGCACTGAGATCGAAAACGAAGTCTTATTCTAAACCAAGTGAATCTGGCAAGACAAGTTGTTGAATTAATACCCAGCAGTGTGTAAAAAATTAGAATATAACACATTCCAAAGTGTGGGCTTTATTGTAAGTTTAAAAATAGCTTAAGTATAAAACTATAATAAAAGCATAAGTAAATGCTTTAATAACACAAACATACAACTCATTTGAAAATTATTGAACTAAATTATTAACCTCCTCAAAAAAGGGACTGTCATATATTTTGGACACTTGTGTTTCTCAGCAGTGTTTTTCCTACAACTTAGGTACATAATAAATGATAATGATCTGTAATTAATCACTTAAGCAGTTCAGGAGCCTGGACTGGACGTTATATGCAATTCACAGGGAAAGTGTCTAAATGTATCTTCCCCAACATTTTTCTTTGCATTTCTCTCTCTTCATTCATAAAATTATGGCTGATAAATTAAACATGAGGCTGAAAAATCCAACTGAGATGTGATTACAGGAAGGGATGATAATCAAATCATAGAAATGTGTCTTCAACTGGGACCTGATTCGTTAACTAGCTAGAAAGACGGAGGGGTGTGGTACTCTACACAGAGCGCAGAAGAACCTCATGCTGGACGCCGTCTCGTTCTGCCATCCGGGCATAGTGGGTATACCTTGAGTCAAGTGACTTTCCATGTTATCAAAGAGCCTTAACACTGGAGTAGAGGTAGTTTTTTCAGAGAACTTCCCTTGACTGGTTCTTTTGGTTCCGAGAAATGAAGGGAAAGTAAAATAGGGCCCGCGGAATGGTCAGTTAGTGGCATTCAAAGAGATGGAGAGGAAAGCGTTAGCTCAGCAGCTCCACCAGCCTCACACGTCTGGAGGACTGCAGACTTTTAACTGCGGCTGTTGTGCTTCGTGGTCCTTGCACGTTAGTGATGGTTGAGGGATGACAAGCACACATTTGAGGATACATAGAGCATCTTTAAGGATTCCAACATGTATTTGGAGGGGAAACCTGTGTAACCTATATGAAAGACTGAGGTCACTGCTAGTTAGGTGAGTAGAAATTCAAAAACATTTGAATTTGGTTTTAAAGGATATTCAATGTTATTTTACATTCAAAGACCTTTAAGCTTAAATTTACCCATATAGAAGTTACAGCTGTGTATAAGAGACTAAGAACATTGAAATTTAGTGCTTTTAATAAGAGCAATTTTTTTCCTTAGAATTTTAGAAACTTCGTTGTTAGAATCGCCATCTAAAGCACAGCGTAAGACCATATATATGCCTTCCAAACACATCCAGGATTCTATCCACTGAAACCTCTCAATGCTTGCCTCCTGACATTAGCAATTAAAAAAAATGTATTGGCTGATTTTTCTCAACTTACATTTTGTTGATTTTACATGAAAACAATTTATCAACCATGAGTAAAACAACGAAAACTTCTTTTAAAAATTATAAAAAATAAAAGCCCATATTCAATCTGCTGCCTTCAAAAGTTTCTTAGAAAGCTTAATTAAGTAGCAATCCATCTGTGCAGGCTGCTCAGTCTTCTAAAGCCTGGTAGTGCTGTATTCTTAATTAAAGGAAAAAAGAACTAATGCAGCTCTTAGTTTCCATTCTGTTAGATCAAGAGGGGAAAAAAGCACTCAGCACCTCAGTCAACATCACTCAGAATTGTTCAATTACAGGTTGATTTTCTTCCGTTAAATAACAGGCCAGAAAATCGTGTTAGAGTACATTTACTCTTTTTTTTGCTTCAAGGTTAAATATGGCTGTCGAACATCTACTTGATCATAGAGCCAAGACCTTTTGCAATTGAGCGATCTACTTAGTCATCACACTCAAGAGTAGACTTAAGCTATTCTGCTTCACCTTTCTCGAAACCTGGGGCATTCTGATGGCAGCCCATTTGCTCGTGATTGTCTTTTAAAAATATCTGGGTCTAGGCCGATATTTGCATCTCCTCTCTAAACCTGAGCTGTCACAAGAGTCTGTGAGGGGTACTTCAGTTGCGGTCCTAGTAGGGTTGTACCATGGAGTCATCAATAAAGAACATAACCTTTTGACTCTGCTCTCATTAAGAGAACCTGTGTGCTTTTCTTGAAGCTCAGAATACCCCTGACTCATAGATCCACAGAGCTTCGGAACTGTAAGACATCTCAAGAGGGTTGCCCCACGTCGTCTTGAAGAACATACAATTCTAAAAAGAGCCTCCAGGCTATAATTCAAAAAGAGTCTCATCTTCTAAGAGGTAAAATTGCAAAACAGTCCTGTATATCAAGGACAAGCATTGTTTTGAAAAAGATCAGGTCAAAATTTTCAATAAAAACTAAACGCACAATGCATATTGTAATGTAAGCACGCACTAGGTTCAATGTTCTTTTTTTCGTCATTGATCTCTGCATGAAAAAGAATGAAAAAAAGATAACACATCACTTTCTGCTTTAATCAGGAAGAGTTATTTTTAGGTCATGAAGGGGGTTCAGGTAGTGTCTGAAGGAGAAAAGAGGATGTGACCCACAGGTTTGGGTTTAGAAGTGTAAGGTGAATTGAGAAGAGCACAGAATTTATAGAAGCTAAGGAAAGGATATCGAAAAAGAAGTTTATCTGAAGAAATTACATGGAACGAGTAAACATATGAGGAATTGGTGGTGTTATAATGTAGCTGTGAAGTAGTGCTTTTGTTTTTGCCCTTGCTTGCAGAAAGTAAGCTTTTTACCCCCGTAGGCATCCATCTTCCATCTTTAAGTTAGGTAAGACTTGAATCTCAGTTTAAGGGACAGGGAGTTAAGTCGCATTTATGGAAAACCTAAGGTCTTGGCACTTTACTTATGTAACCTAATTATTTCACAATAACTTCATGCGGTAGAATTTGTCACCTTATTTTACCAAATTAAAAAAAAAAAGTTACAAATAGCATAACCCAAACTGCGGTGGGATCCAGACCTGTGAGAATTTCAAAGGCATTTCCCTGGCAGTTTCTTCTTGCCCCATTGTCTTTAGACATAATTTCCCTTAAAATGTGCTTCCTGCGCCCCTCTCTCAGGGAAGCTGGAAGTCACACTTGCTAGGAGGCCTCTCTCTTCTCTGTCTCTTTTAGAGGTAGGAAAATGGTGGAAAACTTTCCTCGATTTTTCATTGGAAACTGGCTCTCTCCTTCTACAAACCAGCAGTGATTTAAAGGCCTGTCTAATTCTAATTAATTTAAGGACAAAATAAATTCATGTCTATGAGAGGAAAGGTGTTAATTACACCCAAATAATAGGATGTCTCTCCCATCCCCAGCCACTGTTAGCCACCAGCCCTGTTCTTTTCCCCTCCTAGATCCTATCAAGGAGACTTCTTTATTTGTATTGGGTAGGAGAGACACTGGTAATGGAAGCTCTGGGGATCCAATTTCTGTGTCCTCAATCTCAGGCCCTTCTTGGTGAAAAGGATTCACACCATCTTTCCCAGATTACGGTTCATTCATTTCTTTTCTTTTTTAGTAAGAAACAATTTTATTCCCAATATTTTCATTTCAGTCATATAAATACTAGAATATACAATTATTTTTCTAGAGATGACATAACCATTTGAAATAATTTTGTCACTACATGATTGGTATGACACATGGCTTTCATACTAAGTATTCAAGCACGTTAAAGGTATTCAAAGAGAAAAGTAACAGGAAGAATGGAGAGTACAAACGAGAGCATACTGCAGAATTGATAAATGATATGTAATGTCAAAGCACTTTATAAAGACCTTATAATCATTTTTTTATCCTCTCTGTTTCTTTTTAAAATTTAATCTTTATTATAATTTTTTCCATTACCACTTACTCCTCTTATATCTCCCTTTCCCCTGTAATCACCACACTGTTGTCCATGTCCGGGAGTCCTTTTTCTTTTTCGCCCAATCCCTCCATTCCCTAACCTCCACCCTCCAGCTGTCATCCTGTTTTCCATCTATGAGTCTGTCCCCATTTTCCTGGTTTGTTCAATTTGTTGATTAGATTCCACATATGAATGAAATCATATGGCATTTTTCTTTCTCTGACTTAATTTGAGTTTCATGAGCTTACGCTTGCCTTTGCTAGGCACCAAAGATACACAGTTGAATAAAACACTCTCTGTCCCCATTCATTCAGTTCCAAGATGACAGTGACAAATCATCACTCAGGTCACACCTCTACAGTGGAAGATGTAGAGGCAGAAGTTCAAGTCCTATCGGAGCACAGAAAAGGGGCCAAAGCACGCAGTGTGTGGAAGGTGGAGGAGGAGGGAGAATAGACTATTGCTGCCTTAATGGTGGAGGATCACTAGGCAGGTCGGATCCCGAGGGCAACGGGTGGGTGGCCATAAGTTTTCTCAAAGGGGAAAGTAAGAACAGAGGCAACCACGGCAGTACAGGCTGTTCTGAGCGTAATTGTGGATCAGAGCGCAGCGAGAGATGAGATAAGCTTCAACGGACACTGTTGTTGGTCTTTTCAGCAACCATTCCAGTCTGTACGCAGACACCCACCCTCGAAGTGTCCGAGAGGGAAAGCCTAGCCCTGTCCCCAAGCAGAGGGCCCCACGTGATTAGTGCAAGCCAGCCACGGCCCCTTATTCACTCTCAAACAGTCTCGGTTTGGAATATAAATTATGTAGTCACCCTAGCTATGGCTTTTCTGGAAAGTATGCTTCTTTTTCTTAAAAAATGTTTAAGAAGAAAGAGGAAAGAGTGTCTTTTTTTCTCCGGACAGCAGTGTGCATCGTGTCGCTTGGAGTTGCTGCTGCTGTCTTGTGAACAACTCGCCACGGATGAGAGAGTGGGAAGCAGAAGGAATTTGGACCCATGAAAGTGTGATAGGGCAACCGAGTTAAGTCCACTCTGACATCAGCCTCTGCTCAGTCCTCTCCTTACGTGAGGTAATAAATTCCCTATTGACCACATCAGTAAAGTTGGAACTTACTGTCCCTGAAAATAAAAGTCTTTTAACTGGGTATAGAAATTTAAAATTTTTGATTTTAACAATTTTTATGCAGAAGGTATTACATACCTAGAAACTCTAGAAGTAATTGTGTCCAACCACTTATTTTTTCCAAATAAGGAAACTTCACACACAAAGGAGCCAGGAGAATCACCTGAGGTCTCGCAGGCCGGTCAGCTGGAGAGCTAACAGCAGCGCCCACTCCTGACAGCACGCAGGGGGCTTTCTGTGGCACTCCACAGCGGCAACAGGGGGTCCCGGCTCAGATGTACTCAGGGGAGCTCTTGGTTCCCTCACAAGTAGCATTTATGAGTCCCCGGTCTGAAGGAATGAGCTTAAGAACCTACTGCCTGTCAAAATGTAATCTAGGAGAATTACAAATACTATTTCATTTACTAATTTAATTTCCACAACTTTCTGAGATTGGCACTCTTCTTATGCTCACACTGGTGAGAACCTGACCCTCACTGATGTGCAGGTGACTTTAGGACGTCCACAAAGCCACGGATAGGGTAGGTGGACAGTGTTTCTGAGCCTCTGCGAGCAGCGAGAAAGCAGGAAGATATGCAGAGCTTTTAAGAATCCTGAACAACTTCCAGCTGCAAACCGAGTTCTTCGTAAACTTATTGGTGACTCTCCCAAGTGTTGCCGCGGGAAATTTTTCCAGAGAAACTGAGACAGTTTTGCACCTTTGAAATGCACGCAGCACTCATGTGGGCTGGGATGGTCATCGGTGGGGAAAGTTTCTTTGGGAAACTAACTTTGTTCCCCGTGATGCCAGAGAACTTCTGTAGTTTGATAAATCTGGCTGAAGCTAGTGGTAAACGTGATTCATGAGGCCTTGCTGGCGGCTATTTTCGTCATCGTTTGTAGAAAATCGCCTGGAAATGAAGCCAATAAATGAGAAAACAAAACAAAGAGATCCCCAATGACATTTTATTTTTCATTCTTTGGCCATCTGAATTCAACTATTCCTGAATCCCATTTCCCTGTATAGTATTAGTTGCATGAATAAATGTTTATTTTCTTGCTTACATTAATTTGTATTGGGTTTCTTTTTCTTGTAATTAAAACTGACTTAACATATTTCCTATTACAATAACTCAATTATTTCATTGTTTTTTCTTCGAGTGACTTAATCTTTCTACCTCATGGTAGAACTCACATTCAGCTTATTCAAGAATTATGATCTGAGGGGCTGTCAAATCATTTCCTGGTAGGTTTCTCAAAGATAACTGTTCTAGGGGCCAAGTGTTGATTCCTACCCAATAGCTGTAGCCATTGTGGCATGGATGCATGGGTACCCAATAAGTCCAGTACCCATCTGACAGCGTGCAGAACTATTGCGATGGTATTGATTATGTTCCCTGTGGTGTACTTCATAGTCCATGACTATTTTGTAACTGCCCATTTGTATTTCTTCACCCCTTCACCTTGTTCACCCACATCTCACCCCCTTTTCATCTGGCAGCCACCAATTTGTTTTATGCACCCACGACTTTGCTTCCGTTGTGTTTGTTCATTTACTTTGTTGTTTAGATTCCACACTTCCTTTGCTTTAAAGGTGATCTGTGGACTGTAGCCAAGTCCTAGATAAAACTGTGGATTTCCAAACGGCGTTGGGCTCCATCTCCTCCTGGCACGTGAATAAAGAGTGGACCAGACTGGTTTATGAGTTGACCTTGTTTGGTACAATAAGGGAGCTTCAGAAGAGTTGCATGTGAATTGAATTCTATTTTAAATAGGCTAGAGAGTTTTCTATAGACTTAGGTCCTGCTGTGAATCCTTTAAAAAGTGAATAATTAGTTTCCAAATTTAGCCTGCCCATAAACCCAGATTCTTAAACATTGGGATTGCCTAAAGTAAGTTTCTCTAAAGAAGGGAACATAGAACTTTACCATTTTTGTTCTTCATAACTTTGAACGTTACCAAATGTCCTTTCTCAGGTGCAGGCCAGCTGATTCCATTTTTGTATTTAATGAGTAATCAGAACTTTCTTGCTTATACCAGAAAAGGGATCCCTTTTTTTAGAGCAATAAAATATTTGGACTGCGCTGTCACGGCGAACGTCTGTTGATTGTGGAAATGTAAAAATGACCTTCCAACCAACTCCTTGCCAAACACACAAACTGGAATGGGTGCCAGTGCCCTTCCAAATTAGCTTTTACCACAACTGAATCTTCATGCATTAAAAAAAAAATAACGGTGCATGTATGAGGAAAACAATTTTTGTTGTTGTTGTTGGTTTTAGCATCGATACTGATTCTCACATTTTAGAAACATTCTTCAGCCTCCAGGCGCTTGCTAACCCCAGGTTAGAAGCTCCTAAATTTAGATTACCGGTGAAAAATCTCATCATGTAACCACTGTTTTTAAAAGCCTAGATATGGTCATTACTCTGCAAATAATGCCCAACAGAAGTTCAGCCTAGAAGTACCTTGAACTTTGGTTTCATCTTTTGCGATTAATTCTGCATCTCTGTGTTGTACACCTTGGCTTCTTTGACACCGTTCGGGAATTAACTATCCCTCCCTCTGGTGGCGTGACTCTCCCACCAGGCTGTCACCTACAGGGGCACGGTGGAGCGCAGAGTGGGTATTTCACGGCTCTACACATAGGCGCTGTCATTAGTCCTACTGCGTCGGTCGCTCTCCCCAGGGCAGTGGGTCTCAAACTGTAGTTCTCTTAGTGCTGGGATAAGCAAAGGCTTTCTAAAGGGTGCATGGGAGTGAACAGTGCTTAGGACATCAATTTTCACGTTCTCAACCTTCACATGAACTCCTTTTAACATTAAACTTCCTCTGAACTCAGTCGTACTTATGCCGGCCTTTTTTTTTTTTTAATCACAATCTCTTTCTTCATCGCTCTACTCACAGTCAACAAAAAATAAACATTTCACCCCATCTTACCATTGAATATCACCCTCGGCTAAGTGGCGTATAATTTGAAATGCTATTTTGGCTGAACCTTTCTTTACTCAGTGCTTCACATGTTCCCGTCTCTTTCATTAGGAGACAAACTGCCGGAAAAAGAACTCTGTGTATTTAATAATTACCTATCAAATTTTGTAAGAGATTAATTCTTCTTGATCAATTGCAATGTAACGTGGTCGAGAAGAAAGTTTTGACAATTAGATGTGTGTGTATTTTTAAAGCAAAAAATCTTTGATACAGTGATAGATTTTCAAATATGAAACTATTATCTTACGGAAAAATTCATTGGAGAAGATTAAAATTATAATTTTTGGAATGAAAAGAAAGGATGCACATTTTGACGACTAAAGAAGGGTTTATGTATTTTCATAAGTGGAAAATCATGGGTTTAAAATGATTATTGTATCAAATTCCATCAGGTATGAAAATATTTTCATTTAAAGTAACAATACTTACAATGCAAATTTTATATACTTTAAAACTATTTAAAACTTATGATACAAATACTATGCATCATTTTTTTAAATGTGTAAAGGTTTAAACACATCCTCAGAATTCTTCTAGGAGACAGAAAGTCCCCTGCACTTAGACGAGTAGAGTATTGCTTCGCTAACTTAAAAGCACAAGAATTAGGTAGAGAGTCTTGTTCCAAGGCAGAGTCTGATTCTGCATGTCTGGCATAGGGGCAGGCCGAAACTCTGCAGTTCTAATGAGCTCCTGAAAGCTGGCCGTTCTTGTCGTTACCTTCAGAGTGTTCTTGAAATAGCTTGGTTCTAGAGCAGTAATTTCAAACCTCGGGTTACTACCCATAATTGGGTAGTAAAATGTCTTTTCTCAGCTGCTAATGAGTAGGTTTTTTTTTAAGTAAAGGAGAAGACTAGAGACACAAAGGAGAAAAGAAAAGAGAGCAAGACAGAGAAGAAAAATGCTATTAGGGTATTATTTCATGGATTTCTGTTTCTGTTTCATGGGTGTTTATATTTAGGTCTCCACGTAAAATGTATTTCTTACTCTGGATCATGAGCAAAACGTTGAACAGTCCTCGGTAGAGAGGAAAGAGTTTGCCTTGGTTATTTTTTCCCGATAGTAGACATTAAGCAAGTTTGGTGAGTGAACAGAGGTATAAACCAACAACTGCGTGTTGTCACCCGTACAACTAAAATCACGAGTGCCTTTCAAGTCGGTAACACTAGATTTTTCAACATCTATTTTATCAAATCTGAGTAACAGGAAACGAGGGGGTGTTGTAGCTGCTCCATGCTGCTGAGATGCTTTATAGAAACCACTTCTCCACACCCTGGGTGGTTTGGGATGGTATCGTCAAGTAGGTATTCACGTATTTATCTTTACAGTGCCATCTCTTCTCTTTAGGTTTTGTTTCCCCCAAGCAATCTGCTTCTCGTATTTGCTAAATGCCTTCTTGGTGGTCACTGTGTACCAGTCAGATAATAAACAACTTCTAAATAGGAGCCCGGGGCTAATTCTGCCTGCAGGTAGGACACAAAAGTACATGACCTCTAGAACTCCTTTCCCAAAATATA
Source organism: Desmodus rotundus (assembly GCF_022682495.2). Lineage (NCBI taxonomy): Eukaryota > Metazoa > Chordata > Mammalia > Chiroptera > Phyllostomidae > Desmodus > Desmodus rotundus. The sequence goes on along the minus strand of NC_071393.1, from coordinate 23,647,237 downwards.
TTCCCATTGAATTCACTTCTTCAGAATTTTCAATTTATACTCTGCAAAAGCACCTCGAGTTGTGAACAATAGATGAAACACAATGAATTCAAATGTTTTTAATGAGTTTGGGGAAGCATTAAATACAGAGAAATAAAAGCAACTAAAAAACAGGATTTCAGCATTATCTATGCCCACCTGGGGCATGCTGCTCTCACAAAAGCAAGATGGTTCTATTTGTGCGTTGGGACTTCTGGGAGGTGAGCTCTCTGGGAAACATAAATGGCCAGGCATCTAGGGAACTGGATCCCAAAATGAGATGTGAGGCAGAAAACTTAAGCAGACGTGGGGGCTGCAGAGATGTGGAGGAGCGTTGTTAAAGACCATTAATAACGGGAACTGCGGTGTTCGCCCCTTCGGCCCATGGGATGAAGGGTATACATCCTGTAGCTTCTCTGAGCTTCACTGTTCCTAACGCTAATGAGAGTGATGTTTATTTAACACTCAGGGAAATGTGTTAGATACTATCTGGAAATATTTAGGGGAGTTATATATGAGTTCTGTAAAAATAAACACTTGAGTGGCGTGCGAGGCAGAAGAACCGTTTACTGGTTGCTGTGGCTTAGCTTATTCTATCCTTAAACTAATAGAAAAATTGATGCGAGGGGTGGTGGGCTGTCTTAACGACAAAATAGTGATCCTAAACCACCTAACATTGGGATACGAGTCAAGATCACTGGGTAAGAACCCTGATGCCTTCGCTTGGAAAGTTGAAGATCCATGTTTTGCAGAGGCTAATAATTTTGTAAAAGAGACTTCCGTAACTAGAAGGACAAACCTAGAGAGCTTATAACTTTAGGGGAAGATATGGAAAAACGGAGTGTTAAGAGTGCACGCTGACTACTTTTGGCTGTGTTTGGAAAGGTATTACAGAACACAGTGAGATTCAGAAATAACTGGATGATTTGCAAGCAGAAATAAAATGAATGAACAAAACCCAGGAATTCAGATTCTTGGGTGGTTGAAAATCTTACTGCTGCTTGTCCCCAAAAGATTCGGGATTTAAAAACACATTGAGAAACCAAAGGCCAGTGGAGCTTTTCAGCTGAAGTAACTCAAGCTGCAACTTCTCAGTGAAAAATACTCAAAGCCAAGATCAGGTTAAGAATGTGGCCGTCCCATCTACATAGTCTCAAGGGAGCAGCTCGTGGACTGAGAAGTGATAGGGGTGCAGAGTTAAGGAAATAAAGCCCATCACATTCTAGAATTACCTCTGAAAAATAACTTGGCTTGTGGTTACTGAATAGAAGCAAATAAATCTGAGCCTGAATAATTTTTTTGAGAAAACTGTATTATGAAAACAAAACAAAAAAAGTAAAACTTAGGGTGTGGACAAAAGAGGTGTTGATGTTCAAGTTTTAAAGGAACTCTGGGCTCCTCTAATTCTTCATGACGAAAAGTCAGGATCTGAAGATTACGGAATCTTGAAAGAAGGCATATTTTCAAAGTCCAGCGTAGGCAGGTTATGGGGGCCAGAGAGTGGCAGATGGCAGAAGGCAGAACAGGGCAGAGCCGACAGCTCTGGTGAACAGTAGACAGGGGAATTTCCCTCAGAGGAGAACAAAGAATTTAATCAGAGATCTTCCTGTGCCGCCTGGACAGGAAACATCACATGTCTAGAATCTCAGGATTTCAGAATCCACCTAATAAGTCAGTTTCTACTACATTTCTCGTTCTCCCCATTCTAAATGAGAATATATGGTGTGCTTATCCTGTCCAGGTTTATTATGTACTGAGTGCGTGTGTGGGAAACAGATCATTCTGCCTTTTAGAGTACAGGGTGATCGTCTAGAAGGGGATACATCAGGTCTAGTGGAAAAGCCCATGCGTCACTTGGATTTTGGGATGGATGCAGAAAATGACCCACATCTCAGGCATGTCTCCTGAAGACCGAGCGGGTGAGTGCGTTCTATATGTGGGCAGAAGAACGGAAAGGAATTTTCAGAGACCAGATCAAAACTCTCAGTGTTCACTGATTTCTACCTACCTGACATTTTTCAGACTCCCTTCCTTATGTTTTGGATCTGGCATTTGAGTTGTTCTGGCAAATGGAAAGTGCAAGGAAATGATGGTCGTGTCTGATTCTTACCTGACCCTTGTTCTCATATATTATTAGGTGATTTAGGGAGAGCCTTGAAAGCTGCAAGATAAAAGAGACACAAAGCTGAGAGAGTTTGGTTCCTGAGTTACAGCTTAAGGGAGAGTTGCTTGACCACCATGAGAATATGACTTAAATCAGAAATTAGCTTCCATTATGGTTAGCCCCGAAAATGTCAACATTTCTTGCTACTGTAGCAGAAATCCACTTCTTTCAACTACTACCCATTCTAAATGCAATTCCAAGCCAAGGGGTGGGTCCCTGTTGACCAATAATAACATTCTATTCCCATGGGCTTGGTCCTTCGATCAAGGTTGTCATGTGATCTTGTTTAGAATGTTGACCAGAGACTCTGGCTTCTTCCAGAGCATAGTATGGGTCGTAGACACTGAAACTGCTACAGTCACTTCGTCACCATAAAGAAAGCCAAACTTGGAGTGAAGGGCCACAGTGGGAGACAGTAGAAAGAAGAAATGGAATTGGATTCTTGATGATGTCCCTGAGCCACTGAATTAAACAAACCCCAACAACTATTTTTCCTCTGTTCTTTAAGAGACACAAGCCAATCCAACATTTTTATTGTTGCAGCCAGCTAAGTAGAATGTTCTCTTTCTTGCTTCTGAAGGAATAATAAATAGGTACTACGATCACCCCTGTTCTAGTGATGAGGAAGGCAAGGCACAGAAGGCTGAACTGAATTGTCGAACATCATATAACTGGTAAGTAGCTCTATCAGGAGTGGAGCCCTGAACGGTCCAGCTCCAAAGCCCATTATTTTAATCACTACGTGTCATGTTATGAATTTGCTTTCCATCCTGCTATTCTCGCGATCTGCCATTGTGAAGTTTTAGATGGGAGAAAACCCAGAAAAGGGGATGCCTGTCTCCCAAGATACAGTTCTTTCCAGAAATCTCACATCTATTTTCATCGAGAAAAATTAGAAAATGGATTCTTCTTTTGAAGCCCTGATTTTCATAGAGGGGCCTCTGTTGTCCTCGACAGAGTGCAGCCGCAGTAACAAGGCCCAGTGATTATGGGATGTGAGTTCCCCGCCCTTGCTCAGGGAGAACCACAGGAAAGGAAACACGCCGTGGAATCAGTGATTGCCGCGTCTGAAAACAGCCATCAGCTGTGTCTGATGAACATCTGGGCAATGTTTGCGCTGGGCGGTGGGGGGAGGTACACCGCTACCTTAGTTACTGCATTTCCTAAAACACTGACAGCTGGAATCTTCAGGTCAGCATTTACACAAAAATAAATCATTCAGTTCTAGAGTATGGAGCAGATGTGAGTGCACTGGAAAAATATGTGTGTCTGTGAACGTCTGTGGGTGTTTGGTATGAAAATAATAAAGGGACGTGTTTCCCAATAGGCATGCAGTCATTAGATTAGAAATTCTTGCTGATGTTTGGATCATGGAAATCGGGGGGCGTGGTGGGAGAGAGGTAGCTTGGAGGGAAAAAAAAAGGTAAAATGAACGAAGCAGACACCTTGTCCCAACACTAGGCTTTAGAAGCCCAAGATTTGTAAGATTCATATGCCAAAGGAATACAAAATATAGCAGACAATTTTTGCTGTTAAAAACCAAAGATTTTTTTCTATAATTTAAGTGAAACTTGATCCTTCAGAATTGATAACAAACTTCCTGAAAATTGTCCCTGCAATTTTAGTGATATACCCTCTTTAATTGGTTATTATCATCTTTTAAAAATGCTTAATAATGCCATAGAAAGAAGAGAATAAGTAGAAACATCTTTCAGATGTTGCATATTTCTAAAATAATACATCAGCAGAATATCGGAATCGTAACATGTCAGCGCTGACGTGAAGTCAAGTTCACTTAGTGCAATGAAGTTGCTTGGAGTCAGTGACTGTCTCTACTTCAGATGGCTCACGACCGAGTCACTCCAAGAAAGCAGGGTGCCCTTGGCAAAAGCCCCTGCAGATCCTGTTCCCTCATTCCCCATTTAAGTCACACATACACCCCACTAACCAAATTCAGCCAGGAATAATTTTTTTTAGCATTAATTACATTAGCTTTTAATGGCCTTGAGTTGCTCTATTATGCCGGGCCGCTGAGGACCGCCCAAGGAGTCCGGGTCACCATTCTCAGCTCTGAAGCTGGAAGGGGCTGGGGCCGTGTCCTATTAACCTATGAGAACAGAGACTTGCATTAAATATGTCTACTCTCCATCCCTGAAAATTCTCTGGAGAGTTCGGGGGAGTCTATCAACAGCCTGAATGTCTTTGTGAACTCAAGGTTGACAGGGGAGGACAGAGGAAGGCGGAACCTTAGGACGCAAGAACACTAACACCTCTTTACTTCACTGAGCTTCCACCATCACAAGGAGAAGAGGTTAATTCGTCTGGACAAGGTGGGCCAGATCCGTCCCACAGAGGGTAGCATCATTTAGACGTTTTCCTAAGTGTGTTCTCAGATGGGCTTGGTGGGCGACTCTGAAAAGTGTCAGAGAGAAAGCCTCATAATCCGAAGCAGAAAAAACTCTTCCTGTCATCCAGAGAGGCTGAGGGTCGAAACACTCCAGCCTGGGCCAAGTCCAGCGGGTCACCTGCTTTTGTACTAAGATGAGCCTTGCTACTTTAAATGTTTGAAAAGAATCAGAACACTATTTCACGACTTATTAGGTGAAATTCAAACTCCAGTGTGTGTTTACTGGAATCCAGCTGTGCCCATTCATACGTACAGCTGCTTTCATGCTGGTGACAAAGACTGCACAGCTCTCAGAGCTGGAAATATTTCGTCTCGGTCCCTCTACAGAGGACATCTGCTGAGCTGTGGGCATGAGCCACAGAAGGGATTCTGTTAGAGAGAAGTTAGATATGAAGTGAGGTGAGCATACGTATTGCAGGGTCCGAGAAAAGTTTCTTTCGAGTTTATGTACAGCATATAAAAGGAGGATTTCACATTTCTCCTTTAGTATCAAAGGATACTAAGTTAGGAGACTATTCTCAATGATCTATTCCATCATTTATACAGCATGCTTTATGAAGCACCAACGGCATACGGAAGACCCCACGTGACAGGAGGTGTAATGAGGCTTAAGCAGAAATGGCTCAGCTCCTGTCGAAGGTATGATCTGTTGAGTCTCAAACGTCCTTCTTCAAAACTAGTTACATTTTCCTCAAGTTACGTGTGAATGTCTCGCTGACTCAAGCATACACACTCTCTTCCTTTTAGTTTTAAGATAAAGAGTAACATTTGTGTGTTCACTGGGTGTCTGAGGGGCTTGGAATGTTGTCTGGTGCACCTAATGCATTGTGGGTTCAATTCTAGGTCAGAGCACATAGTAGGTTGTGGGTTTGATTTCTGGTCGGGGCGTGTAAGGGAGGCAATCAATCAATGTTTCTCCTCTCTCACACCAATGTCTGTCTCTTTCTCTCTCTCTCTCTTTCCCTTCCCCTCTCTCTAAAATCAATAAATATATCCTTGGGTGAATATTTAAAAAAAAAAGAATAACATTTGCACACAGTACTTGTCTGTTATTTATGCAAAAAAAAAAAAATTCCCTTACCAGTTTTCCATGAAATGCATCTTTGGTTTTCTCAGCCTCGTCCAATGTAAAGATGTTAACTTACTTCTGTTTTGTGTAGAAAGAACTTCTACACATACCAACACATGTGTTCCTTGAGTTAGGTAGGATAATTCATAGATGAGTAATTCAAGGTTTGGGGAGCTCTGTTAATAAGGGACCAAAATGAGGCCCAACCCAGGTCTTCGAACTCCAAACTTAATAGCTCATTCTCTTGGCAACTGAAAAAAGTACTGCTTTTCTCTTTGAGCTTCACTTACTGTCCTGGCTAAAAACAGAAGAGCCAAGAGGGACAGAACCCTAAGGACGTGTGTCCTTGAGGACTGAGCACTGAGGCTCCCTGGAAAACGATGACTTCTCCTAGCCATTGGCTCCAACCTACACAAGCTGATGGCCTGCCTTTAGGTTTTGAGGGCTCTACCCTCCTGTTTTCAAATTCTGCTTTGCAGAACCAAGGGGACAGAGGTGACGTGCCACGACAAATAGCGAGCTCAGTTTGGGCACAGAACCCCTGGGTTCTAGCTCTGCCGTGCCACCAGAGAGTGATGTGCCCTTCGGTCTTCGGGTCAGTGCCTTCTAACCTCTGAGCCCCACTGTTTGCCTGTGAAAGGGAAGTCTTAGGTTATCTACACTCAAGTTCTTTCCAGGCTCAATGCATTGAGATTCCACAAATCCTTTTTTGGTATTTGTGAATGAGTGCTAATATTTTTAAGGATATTTATTTCTTCCAGGCATTGTATCCAGGTAATGAGAGTTCTTTTGGGACTAATGTTAAATATAAAGTGTATGTTTTAAAATAAGTGCTACTTTGTGATTAACGGAAACCATTCGCCCGAGTCTGATGTAGCTCCTCCTCTAACTTCAGTAAAGGGAGGGACAGTGTTGTGGGACCCTGTTGCTTCAGTTCCCACTGCCTCCTGCAAGAGGTCCCACAGGGACCTCCGCCTGCGGTGTTCCCTCGTCTGGCCCATAGGGCCATGCAGGAGCTGACTTGGGTTGGAGTACAGTCTGCCTCATGGGAGCTTTTTGTCTTGCACCCTTTTATTCTGCTGTGTGTCTGCCTCTTGCCTCCCCAATGAAACCTAGCTTCCCCTGCACAGGAAGGCGTCCCACATCTTGTACCTGCAGTCCCCAGAGGACTTAGTATGGGCAGAGCTGGCGCTCTGTAGCCCCAGTCTTGACTCCTGTTGGTCATTAATATGCATCTAACTAGTTGAGTGGACAGGCATTCACTAATGCATTCACTAAGATTTCACTAGTGTAAAAATATCTAATACGCTTACCATCCATCAACACTAAAATGCTGTTGATGTTGCTGTAATATACATGTTATTGTTTCTCTTGAAATGGGTATACTTTTGTTGGAACACAATAGGAGGTGATTAAATGTCGACAAAATTATTTTTTTGTAACACTTTTATTTTGGAGCAAAATATGTCTTTTCAAAAATTACAGTTCCTTAGTTTTCCTTGAACAACATAACCAAAACACCAGTGTTAAAGGGAAGATCCAGTGCATTACTCTTTAAATTTTTTTATTTTCGCCTCCCATTACAATGTGTATGTCCATTCATTCATGTCTTGTTTTAGCTTCAGGATTTTGGGGCAGCATCTTCACACAGAAATAGCTGGTGGTGATGCTTGTAAGCAAAAAAGAATTTGGTTGGGAAATTGCTGACTTTTAAATTATTAACACAAGAGCACACCAGGAAAAAGAAGGGTTTTCCCAGCACAATGATAGAATCACAGCCTTTTCTCTTGAAGTTGTCACTATTCGATGTGAAAAATTGTTTGATGTTGCTGAGGTTGAAAAATACTCATTCATTTTTTTTTCCTAAGGAAAAGACTTTGTTTTTCAGTTTGATATTTTTCATGAATAATTGGAGACTGGGGAAATTGAAAAAGATTTTTGTCTCTGGCGGAACTGAAGTGGTAAACATTTTTGGAAATCAAAACCTGCAAAACAGCAAGTGCTTTTTGCTTCAACTGTTTAAACATAACCTGGATACTGAGAGGCAGAAAGCAGAGCAGAAGCAAAAATCCTCAATAGCAATGGGGTAACTGTATCCACCTGCTCCCTGCTTTCTCACGCCACCAGGAAAGGTCATCCTCCAGGTCTCTATTGTCCATTTCCAGTCTTTGCAGGTCACCTGCATAGGTATTCAATCTCACGAAAGCTAACAAATATAAACATCGTATCTTCTCATTAACAACAGTTCACTGTTTGCCATAGGAACTTGTCGATACTCTTTGCCTAGTCTCTTGTGAATCAACTTGATAAGTAAAAATAATGATAATAATAATAATAAAAGCAGCCACAGAAGCAGCAACAACAGTAGTAGTAGCTATCAGATAAAGAGTATTGATTTGCTGGGCATACAAAGTACAACATGGCTTATTGCTGAGTTTATGCTCACAGTGCCCTCCCAGAATAGGTATCCGTAGTCCCGTCACACATGTGAAAACTTGGAAATAAAGTAATTTCCCCCGGGTCAGACATTAACTGTAAGTCGAGCTAGAATTAAAGCTCAGGCCAGTTTGTCTCCAGAGAAGTTGCTAAGTCCTGTTTTTGGGGTGCTTTAAAATCTAGACGAGACAGTTGGGCACACTAAGAAGGACAAGGAGGAAGCCAGTGTTTCCAAATACAAACTGAGTGACCTAGACGGTACTCAGAGGAGAAATGATTCCTTTAGAGGCAGGGTGGTGGAGGGTGGCTCCGTGGAGGAGGCTGTGGGAATGGAAAGCGGGATGAATAAATTCCCTAACGGGTCGGCAGAAAATGTAACGTTTTGCAGCGGGGAGATGAGTGCAGATAAAGAGGTTCTATTGATTCCATCAGCGCCTCTGATTGACAGAGACAAATGCTTCCTCACTTAAACCTGCCCTTTCAACTAACTGTCAACCAGAAAAGAACACCAAGGAAAACCTACCTGTTTCACAAAACGCTCATTTTACCGCCCCTCCCCTGAGCTTTAATCTGAGGAGAATAGGTAAGGGAACCAGAATGAAATTTAATGACTCGGTGTGATTACGTTTATTCTTTCCTCACCTGGGAAGGAGACTGGGAAACTAAGAAAGGGGGACAGAAGGACTCAGGTAGGGTTAGAACACACCTAAAACGTGCTGACCTTGGGCTCAGCCGTCTGGAGGGCCTGTGAAAGTCTGAGTTTGAAGGAAATCTGGGCACGCTGATGTTAAAATGGGGCAGAGCGAGTGTAGCCCTCAAGCAAGGGGCAAGCGGACCGCCAGCGTGCAGACACAGTCCAGGAGCAACACAGTGTGTTGGCTTTACAACTTTGGAAGCTTCCAGCAAATCTAACAAGGGTGTCTGACACCGAACAGGTTTGTTTCGGGAATTTTGCACCAGAAAGCAAGATGGGCAGTAGGAAAATCTTCAGTCTCTAAGACAACAGCTACCAGAAGGGAGTCGGGCAGCCGGCCTCTCCCATACAGTGCAGTTCTTTGTTGCAACCCAGCCACAGAGGACAGAGACATGGAGGAGGGGAAAATGAAGCGTTCTCTGGGTCCCAGAGAGGCGAACTGACAAAGCAGCAAAGTCAGTGACCTGGCGTGAGGTTCCGGGCTAGTGTGAGGTTGGCTCGGGTGTGGGGTAGTTTAATGTCTCAAAAAAGGAAAGAGAGGAGAGAGGAAAGGAGAAGAGAAACAAAGTGGGGAGGGGAGGAGAGAGGAGGAGAGAGGAGAGATGATGAGTCACTGAAAGGCAAGGTTCATACCTTACTGTGTTGTTTATTTGCGTTTTTGTATCCCTGAGAACCTAACACGGAGGCTTGTTCAGAATATTGCTTCATCAATGATATTTAATTGGTGAGCGTAACGAAAATGTGAGTAAAAGAGAACAGACAGACAGACATGGAAGTGGCAGGGAGAAAGAACTATCTCTTAAGGGAAAGAAAGAGAAGTCTCCTCTCACTGCCTTTGCTCCCCGCGGCATGCCCTGGCTGGTTGGAATGCAAATGGCGCGAGCTGGCTGGAGGGAGGTGTGTGTTCAAGGGAAACTTTCCATCTCTCTGCGTGATGCCAGAGAGGGGACAGCCCGCAGCCCCGGCAGCGCCCATCCATCAGGCGAATGGGTACAGCCGCCGGGGTGCCACAGTCGCTCAGCCGTCGCCGGCAGCGACACTGCAAATCTGTGCACCACAGAGGCGGGCAGAGGGCTGGGTCCTGGGAGAGCTGAAAACTGCACTTGCACTTGCACCTTGTTCAAAGGGAGAAAGAAGAAACGCCGAGGGAAGGGAGAATACAAAGCAAAGCAATGTGCCCAGCATCCACCTAAAACTGACAAAGGTCACAGGAGAAAGAAAATTAATTTCAAAGAGGCTAACTTACCAATCTTAAAGCATCTTTCTGGCTAGTGTCAGGGCAGAAGTCTGAAATGAAGGCCTGAGGCTCCCCTGAATCTGTCTCCTCGCCTCCGCCAAAGCGGACTAGCACAGGAGCAGAATCAGGCACATCTGAGAACTTGTAAGGAATGCAGATTCTCAGGCAGTGCCCTAGCCCTGCTGCCTCCGAATCTCTGGGGTGGGGCGCGACCTTCTGTATTTTAACAAGCCCCGGAGGTGATCGTGTTGCACCCAGTGTGATGTACCCACTCTGAAGGCTGAGAGCCCTGGAGTCATCTGTGACGGGAGTGATTGGTCCTCTTGACTCCTTGGGGTTGGGCCCCAGCTGAGGTCCTCCACCCCCAGGGCGACTCAGAGAGTACAGCTAGTGCCGAGGCCACTCCCTCCTTTCTTGGAATGAAGGCTTTTGTGACTGGTAGACATTGGGGAGGACCCTGACTGTGGCTTTAGAAAAAATTAGTTCAAACACCTACCAAAATATACTTTCCAAAAGTTAGAAACATGGCTCAAATATACAATTAGTGCATGTCGACATTTTTTTCAATCCTCACCCCAGGATGTTTTTTCTACTGATTTTGAGAGAGAGAGAGAAAGAGAGAGAGAGAGAGAGAGATCAATGTGAGAAACACTGATTGGTTGCCTCCCCTGTGTGCCCTGACCAGGCATTGAACCTGAAACCTGGGTATGATTCCTGACAGGGAACCGAACCCACAACCTCCTGGTGTATGGGACACCGCTCCAACCGGCTGAGGCACCTGGCCAGGACAAATGTCAGCAATTTTATCTCACCCACTCACTGATGGGGAAACTAGTAAGACCGGTAAGCTGAGCAACTGGATATTTACAGGTCATTAAAAATAAAAGAGGAATATTAGGGTAAGATTAGAAATAAAACTGTTTAATGCCCTTTACAGCAATAAAACCATAGTTCAGGGGTTGTCTTTTTTTATGGAACATAAATCATTTGCATCTCTATGGGATAAAAATCTGCAAGTGAACACTTAACTTTGTAGAGTCTGGGCATTTCATTAACAGTAAAGCCGAACGGTGCTGCTCTCTCCTAGAAAATTAAATACTGGGGCCGGGGTGGGGGGTGGGGCTGTGAAATAATGCTCCAGGGTGACATTGAAGAAACAGGCCAACCTCCTAATGGTCTGTCTTGTAAGTCTTGGAAACTTGTAACACTACGGATCTAATCTTTCCATCTCCTTTCTTGGAGGGGTTGGCTGGCTCCTCACTCATTCTTAATCTGTGAGATCTGCACTCAGTTTGCCCCTGATGGTGGTGGTTTTCTCCTGGCCACACCCTCATTCAGTGATGAGTGGGATGGGTACGCGTGGTCCCCTCTGCATTTTGCTCTTCCAGAGGCCACCTGCAGAGAATGCCAACAAGTGCTGCTTCAGGTTTACAAAGGAGCAGCTGGGGGAAACGTCCACTGTTGTTAAGGGCCCTACCTGGGACGTCGATCGTTGCTGTGAAGGTTTTGAAGATGCCAATCGTGTCTCTCTGGTAAGCCAGAGGACACCCTTCTACATAAGGAGTGAGTTTTCAACAGCAGGATCAAAGAGGCACGGAGAATGAAGATGACTGGCATCCCGACAGGGAAGCAGCACACAAAGCAAATCAGGACCTCCAAGAGGGAAGCAGGGCCCCCACGGAACGCTGCACTACGCTGACTTTCTCCGAGCAAAGCAGAGAAATGCCCAGCGCGGGGAGCTCTCTTCAACCTACAACCCACTGCCCACTGTCACTGCATTTCCCGAGAGTCCATGAACTCCCCAAAAGGTACGAGGACAGAAGCAGGGGCTCCCACAGCCTGGCTGGGGAAAAAGTGGAGTCTTTATTTTCCCTAAATTCTAACTAGAATCGGACATTTCTTTTTGTTATTAGTGAAGGCGACAAAGTACAGAGGCACGAGCAGTACTTGCAACTTTTTTATGCGTATTTCTATACCACTGCTTTGTCATTCCGGTTTTGTCATTCAAAGTATGAATAAAAAGCATATGTACAACTACATGACTCATTTAGTAATAGTTTGCTAACTATATTTAGCTATAGTTTACTTTGTAATTTTATGTATTTTGCTGTGTTTACTGGAAAACATTCTAAGAAGAGACTCATGTGCTGTCAGATTTCTGAGGCGGTTCATGGCCAAAAAGAAGCTTGGTAACCCTCGTACCTTATAAACAAACTCTGGCCAAAGCAAACAAACAAAAGTTGATTTTGTTTACTTTTCCGCTCACTTGCGCCTTGTAGGTTTCGTGGTGATATTTTATTTTGCTGCAACTGTGCTTGGACAACAAAATGCCCCTGGTTACTGTGCACTATGTTCTTTTCCTCCTGAGCTGATTATACACGCACACGGCCCTGTACACAAAAACCTCTTTCTTTTTGAAAGTATTCTTGGTGTTTAAATGCATAAGGCAACCCAGATGCATTCAGGAGCTCAGAAACCCACACAGCTGTTTGAATCATTCTACTTCTAAAGGACACTATGGTGGAAACAACAAGGTCTGCTCGCTGGCATGCACAACCTTTATTTAGTCCAGCGCAGCTCCGGATACTGAAAGATACATTCTCAAAGACCATGTCCCCACATCGAGTTACCGAGGCAGACCTTGATTCAGCAACTCATCCTGATGAGTTAGTAAAAAGGACTTGGTTCAAGAACCAGCACATCAAAAGGAGGAAGCGGCAGCTGTAAACTCGGCCACGTCTGTCACTAGAAGGACCAACTAGATCATTTCAGTGAAGGAGGAGAAGACCCCTTTACCTGTAACTCCCACAAACACTCATCCCAGGAGTCCCAGCATTTCGGATGCCTATCACCATAAACCACTTAAGCCTTCTGGCCCTGAGTGGCCTGCAGGTGCTGGCGCCTCTGTGTGGAAGGCACCCTGGGGTTCTCAGCCTTCTGATCTCCAGCTAACATGTCTGGGGGACTCACATCCTGGTTGGGCCTCCATTCCCTGTGACACAGGTCAGTTTATACAACTACACGCCCTGCCTTGGGATGATCACCCCAGCAATTTAGTCAGGACACTTCTTTCCGAGGTGCCCTCCTTGGGGGGGCGTGGCTGGCCCCGATCCCCAGTGTGGCGGCTGACACGTCCACAGCACTTGAGAAAGGCCTAGAACCCAAATCTTGCCAAACTGAGAGACAGTTCCAAACACCCTTTAACGGGTCCACTCCGGTGGTAACAGATCTTTCTATAAGAAGAAAGAAATCCTTCCATATCATTGCCTGAAATTCCTATCCTGAGTCTCCTCAGCGAAACGTCAGTATTAAGGATGGTCATCGGTGCCTTCAGAGAAACCAGAAACCAGCTGGTTCTTTTTATTGGGGGGAGGGGGTCCTTGCTTGTGCCAATTGAGCTTAGCTCCATGAAAGCACCCAACTACAGTCAATACCATGTAAACATTCCTGTTACCCTTGGACCATCGTTATTTCTTAAAAACAGACAGACAAACATGTAGGAATGTGAGATCAGCAAGATCAGTGGACTGAGAGGCTCCAGCGCTTGTACCTCAAGAAAACCAGTGATCGCTGACGAAAACAGTTCTGAGCATGTTTTGGAGTATCATGGAGAAGCTGCGGTATCGAGTGGAACACACAAATCGGAAACGACACCTTGAAAAGCACAGGCCCCTCCCCCCTCAGTCCTGCATAGCTTGCCACCAAAGGGATCCCCTCAGCTGTGACCACCCCTGTGGAGGAAAAGGAGAGAAGCAGACGCCAGCAGCTCTCACCACCAAGGATGCAGGCAGCCAAGGACTCCCTGCAGTGTCTGCCTATGCTAATCCCAGCTGATGGAGCAGCCCAGAATCCATGCCCCTGAGCCTCCCAGAGCAGGAGCCAACACTGCGACCCCAACCACACCGGCCCTAGCCCAGCGCATGAACACCCACACCCTTGAAGGTATTGTTGGGGTTCAAACAGAGGTTTTAATACAGTACTACCCCAGGTGGTGTGACCGAAAGGATTCCCCTACAGACCCCCACCCTCCCAGGATTATAAAGCCTCAAACAAGTCTGCTTTATTTTCCCTGGGTTGGAGGCGTTTCGAAAGCCAAGGGTCAAAGATTATATATAATGAGATATCTGATCTGCAGGAGGAATCAAGATGAAGACAACTGACCAAAGGGCCAGGGTCCCTTGACGCGACCTATCACTGGGGACCCAGAGCCTTTGCACGGGAATGGGTAAAATGGTCATGGTGGGGGTGGGTGGAGAAGTTTCTGGGCTCCTTGATATGGGAGCCCCATGAACTGTGGTACCAAAGTCCATTGGGAAGCCCTGGTGGGGACTACAGTTAGATGGGAAGAGACTGAGCGACTATAAGGGTTGTCCTCTCAGGGTGAGAGTTGATGGGATTATGAACATGGGGATGTTTGAACAGGCTTCGTGTAAACCAGTTGTATCTCCTTTACCTTTGTGTCTTATGGGCATGACTCTTACACCTGGCTCCAGAAACACGTTCCCTGCTGAGTGTTGTAAACCAAAACTGTTGATAAAGTCCAAATGTTTCTGGACTTAAAACTACAGTTTTTTAAAAATGTATGTATAAGGCAGTATTTATGGTTAGGATTCTAGGGAAGAGCTGTTCTGAATATCTGAATATTTCAGGAACTCCCAACACATCAGATCAGTAATACCCCTCCATTAATACAGAGTCCAGTCAATTGGTCTTTTTGACCTCACTAAATCCTTCCCAGAGAAAGAAGCTTTTAGTTTTCTTCAAGCCTCAGGTGGCAGACCAGGGGCTAAATACCCTTTCTTCCCAATTATGTGCGTTGTCCACAGTCATTGTCTATGAGGATTATAGGATAAAAGGATGTGGTTTTAGCTCATGATCACACTGGATTTTTTTTTTCCATTTTTGATTTATATGCCGTGTGAGGCAGCCTTTAGAATCTCTTTTCGGGAGAAAAAAAAAGAACAAGCAGACAAGGACACACGTTTATCCTCTTCTTTTCAAATTTGGTTAAGAAATAAAAAGCCAGACCACCAAAGGCTTTTACTTGCAAGCACTTTAAGATTTAGTTAGGGTCAGAGAAAGAAAAGGTTCAGAGGTGAAAGAGTTGGACTCAAATTCCAGCTTTGCTACTTACTAATTGTGGGATCAAAGGTGTGTTAGTTAGTCACCCAGGTCTCTGTGCAGTGCGAATGTGCTTCCTGGGTCTACCTGCAAAGGTGACTATGAAAGAAATTTATGTTCTAATGGAACATAAATTTGTCCACTTTAGTCTGTCAGGGAGAAAAAGGTAGCTCATGTCTGAGCACCTAAGAGTAGGTTAAATGGAAGGAATGGGGCATGGAGAAGGCAGGAAGGAATCTCCTCTCACGTCTGTCTGCTTTCCCACCATGAAGACTGACAGCTCTCCTGGTGGAAGAAGGTACTGCAGGCATAGCCCAGAGAAGGCTCTGGAAGACGCAGGATGTGACCTAGTGTCCCGGTGAAGCAGGAGGAAAGAGGGTGGGACACATGAGCCATGCCACTTTTTCTGCAAGGAAAACACCATATGGCTCCAGTGTAATCAGGATGGAAGGGAGGACAGAGATTTTGAAGTGCCACTTAGGTTGTTGGGGGAAGAAGAGCCAGGACGGTGTGTCCAGAGAATGTGCATCTTGAGCCCAGGTGCCAGGAGCAGTGAGAGGACAACTCACCACTCTCCCCTGTCTTTATGGACATCGGACACTAGAGAAAACGGGGGGATTAAGTAGCCCCAGTTTTTTTGTCTTTTAACCATTAAATATATGACACCTTTGGGTATCCCCAGACAGGATTAGTAGAGAAGGTGAGGGGGAATCTTGATGTAGTTGACCGCATAGGTGGGGAAGTGAGCCATAGATTTGAGTTACTTCTATTAACGTTCTCATTTGCAGGCTGGAGGGAGCCTGGGGAAATTCAGACTATATGGGGACATCTCTTTCTTAGAAGTAGCGCACTACGACATACCTCTGTAAGCTGTAAAGCCTTACAAAAATGTAAAATTTGGGGGTGTTTTCCATTTGTAGCCAATTTCCCAGAACCTGGTGGACAGTAAATGAATGCCTGTTGGTTGAATGAAGGAATAAACACAACCGAGCTAATGTTAGGGTCCAAATAGTTTAATCAAACAAATTTATACACAATATCCATATTTCAGCTAACCCTGCTAAAAAAGAGAATGTTTTCTACGTTGAAAGACCAACAAAACAGCTATTCATGTGCCTCTCGTAAACACAATGAGAGGTACAAGCAATGGGGAGTGAGAGAGGAAGGAACTGGGACACTGGGCTGGTCAGCCAACTCGGTCTCTCCTCTCTGAGAACATAAGGCCCCACAGGGTCTGTCTCTCGCTGCTCTTCCTGTTCTGCTTTCAATCATTTAAAATTCCTATTGAACGCCCTTCACTAAATTTGTATTTTCCAGTCCTCTCTAAATTTAGAACCCAGAAAAATAAAAAAAGTATATAGTTGTATGACATTTTAGATTTTTTTTAATGAGAAAGCTTTATTGAAGAATGTTTTTTAAAAAGATTGTACAAATACTCAATAATTATTTTATGGTTTACTAGTTAAGTGTGAAACATATCTGTCAACAAAATATCAAGTGGATTTACGACCTTTCTGGTTTCCCCAGTAGATTTGATTATGTACAACTATCTGATTCTTTTTTGAAATGATAATACAGGTATAGCTCATTTTATTGCTCTTTGCATATATTATTATTATTTTTTTTTTTACAAATTGAAGGTCTGGGATAACCTGAGTTGAGCAAGTCTGTTGGTGCCATTTTTTCCAACAGCATGTACTTGCTTTTGTGTTTCTGTATTACATTCAGATTTTTTCTCTCTATTTCAACCTTTTTCATTATTATTCTACTTGTTATGATGGTCTGTGATCAGTGACCTCTGATGTCACTATTGTAATTGTTTGGGGTGCCACAAACCATGCCCATATAAGGCAGTGAACTTATTCAATTAATGTTGAGCTCCGACTGCTCCACTGAATGACCAACCATTCCCCATCCCCCACCCTCCCAGGTCCTCCCTGTTCCCCGAGACACACCAATACTGACATTAAGCCAATTAATGACCCTACATGGGCTCAAGTGAGAGAAAGAGTTGCATGTCTCTCTCTTCTAAGCAAAAGCTAGAAACAATTAAGCTGAGTGAGGAAGGCATGTCGAAAGCTGAGATGGGTGAAAAACTAGGCCTCCTGTTACAAAGAGCTAATCAAGTTGTAAATGCAAAGAAAAGGTTTGTGAAGAAAATTGAAAGTGCTACTGCAGTGAAAACACAAACGGTAAGAAAGTGAAACAGCCTTATTGCTGATATAGAGAAAGTTTTAGTGGTCTGAATAAAAGATCAGACCACCCACGACATTACTGTATGCCAAAGCCTAATCCAGAGTAAGGCCCTAACTCTCTTCAATTAATTCCATGAAGGCTGAGAGAGGTGAGGAAGATGCAGAAGAAAAGTTTGAAGCTGGGACAGTTTGGCTCATGTGGTTTAAAGAAAGGAGCCGTGTCCATAACGTAGAAATGCAAGGGAACCAGAAAGCGCTGATGTAGAAGCTGTAGCATGAGAGGCAACTGATTGATGTTTCTCTCTCACATTGAGGTTTCTCTTCCTCTCTTTCTCTCTGCCTTCCCCTGTCTCTACAAGTAAATAAATAACTAAATAAACAAACTAACTAACTTAAAAAAAAAAGAAATTGCCAAGGCCACTCCAGCCTTCAGTAAGCACCACCCTGATTGGTCACTGGCCTTCAACATTGAGGCAGGAATCTCCACTAGAAAAAGATTTGACTCGCTGAAGGCTCAGATAATGGGTAGCCTTTTTTTAAAAGCAATAAAGTATTTTTAAATTAAGTTGTATATTAATTATTTTATACATAATGCTATTGCACATTTAACAGGCTGCAGTATAATGTAACCATAACACTTATGTGTACAAGAAAACCAAAATGGTTGTGTGACTCGCTTTATTATAAAATTCCCTTTACCATGGTGACCTGGAATCATTCCCACAATATCTCTGAGGTCTGTCTGCCTGCAGTTTTAAGTGAGTGAGGGTTAGCTACTCATCTATAATTCACCATCAATTTGTAGGAGAGTACAACTTCTGACCAAATTCTATCATACACACAGACGTGTATGAAGCAAACACCCATTACCCAGGAAGCACAAAATAGTTCATTCAATGAGGTATAAAAGTTAGTGAGTTTCTGACTCTGATTTTTGGGGTGATCCAACTACACCAGTATGTAAGTTTAATTCAAGGCAGTCACGATAACTTCCCAAAGACAAGATTCTGTTATGCTTACAGTCATTATTAGCCAAAGAGCAATCCCCCGACTCAATGGCTGGACAGAGGACTGCTTTAAGAAACAAGCCTCAGGTGTCTTTTAATGGTGCAGGTGATAAGTAACCTCATAACATAATATCTTATTTAACAAGAATGGAACATGCCTAAAATATTATAGCCAACTTACATATCCTATACACCACTACATGTAGAAATACACATATGAACATGTATATACATATATATACTATAGTAATAGTATATATAGTATTATCACTATACTACATAGTAATAGTATATTACCATTAATATACTATTATTATAGTATCTATAGTGTATACATCTATAATACTATATAAACATATACACATATATGCATATGTTAGATATATTATACACATATATACATATACATATAATACATAGACATATGTTATATACACATATAATACTACTACATACTATAAATAATAGTATATATAGTATACAAAATATATACTATACCATATGATAATATATACACATAATAATAGCATTGGCTAGGTCAGAGATAAGCAAACTCTTTTTGGTAAAGGCCAGACAATAAGTGCAGCCACATCCGTGTCCCAGCAGCTCGACCTGCCGTCGCAGCAGGAGGACAAGAACACGAGTGTGTTCAAATACTCTATTGGCGAACAAAAAATTGGAGTTTCATACAATTTCACATGCCATAAAATATTATCATTATTATTTTTTTAATTTTTATTGTTATTCAATTACAGTTGTATGCCTTTTCTCCCCATCCCTCCACCCCACCCCAGCTGAACCCACCTCCCTCCCCCACCTCCACCCTCCTCCTTGGTTTTGTCCATATGTCCTTTATAGTAGTTCCTTAAAATATTATTTTTATTGTGACTTTTAAAAACATTTAAAATATGAACCTGTTAAAATATGTCACCTTAAAACAGGCAGTGGGCAGTATTTGCTCCACAGGGTATAAATTGCAGATTTCACATCTAAGCTATGAAACTATAAAGTCAATTTCTGACGGGAAAGCATATGTCTTGTTAGTGGAAAAGCTGAAAAGTGAAAAAACAATAATTACAAAACATGTGTTTATAGGTTACCTGATATCTCATTACAAAATCTCTTGGTGTTATAAACTATATTATTTGCACCATTTTATACAAATGGAAAAGAGAGTTAAGTGACATTTTGAATACAGAGTAGAGAGGCAGGTACAAGTCTGCCTGATTTCAGAGTTCATATGCTTCCCTTTTCTTTACACCCTCACCAATACTTGTTGTTTGTTGATTTATTGATGATGGGTGTGAGGTGGTATCTCATCGTGGTTTTAATTTGCATTTCTCTGATAATTGGCGACATGAGCATCTTTTCACATGTCTATCGGTCCTCTGCATGTCCTTTTTAGAGAAGTGTCTGTTCAGATCCTTTGTCCATTTCTTAATTGGGTTGTTTGTTTGTTTGTTTTGGTGTTGAGTTGTATAAGTTGTTTGTAAAGTTTGGATATTAACGCCCGATCAGATGCATCACTGGCAAATACGTTCTCCCATTCACTGGATTGTCTCTTCATTTTGTGGATGGTTTTCTTTGCTGTGCACACACTTTTTAGTTTGATGTAGACTCATTTGTTTATTATTTCTTTTGTTCCCCTTGCCTGAGAAGATATGTCAGAAAAACTTATTGCTATGAGAACTGTTCAAGATTTTACTGCTTATATTTTCTTCTGGGATTTTCATAGTTTTGAGGGTAACATTTAATTCTTTCATCCATTTCGAGTTTATTTTTGTGTATGGTGTCAGAGGGCGTTCATTTCATTTTTCTGCATGTATCTAATTTTCCCAACACCATTTATTGAACAGACTATCTTTACCGCTTTGTATGTTTTTGCCTCCTTTGTCAAATATTAATTGACCATAAAGGCATGGGTTTATTTCTGGGCTCTCTAGTCTGCTCTAGTTTATATATATATATAAGCATATATATATATATATGTTTTTATGGCAGTACCATGCTGTTTTGATTACTATGGCCTTGTAGTATAGTTTGATATCAGGGAGAGTAATACTTCATTATTCTTTCTCAAGATTGATTTGGCTATTCAGGGCCTTTTGTGGTTTTATGCAAATTTTTTTTAGAATATTTATTCTACTTCTGTGAAATATGCCATTGACATTTAGATAGGAATTGTATTGAATCTATAGATTGCTTTGGGTAGTATGGACATTTTAATGATGTTAATTCCTCCTATCCACAAACACCACTGTGGAAAACAGTATGAAGTTACCTTGAAAAGTTAAAAATGGAACTACTTTATGACCCAGTGACTCCATTTCTGGGACTCCTGAAACACTACTTCAAAAGATTTAATGCACCCCTTATGTTCATTACAGCATTATATACAGTAGCCAAGATTTGGAAAGAGCCCTTGTCCCTCAGTAGATGAGTAGATAAAAAAGCTTTGGTACATTTACACAATGGAATACTACTCAGCCCTTTGCGATAACATGGATGGACCCAGAGAGCATTATGCCAAGTGAAATAAGCTAGTCAGAGAAACACAAGCATATGATTTTCCTCAAATATGGAATCTAATGAACAAAATAAACACAGAATCATACAGAACAGACTGACTGCTGTCAGAGGGGATGGAGGGTTTGGGCACTGGGTGAAAAAGGTGAAGAGATTGAGCAAAAAAAAGAAATCTCACAGACACAGATAACAGCTTGGTGATTACCACAAGAAAAGGGGGGCTGGGGAGGGGGGGATAAAAGGTAATGGAAGGAGACTAGACTTGGGGTGGTGAATACATAAAACAATATACAGATGATGTGTTGCAGAATTGTACACCTGACACCTATATAAGTTCATTCACCAATGTCACCCCAGTAAATTCCATACATGAAAACCAAAGTTCATGTGCTCTCTTTTCCAGAGTAATGCTTGTGGAAATTTTCCCTTAAAAATGAGCGCTGGGCCTTTTAGCATGGAGACTGTCTGAGCTTTCATGGGCAAAGGTTTGCTGCTGCCTGATTCCGAAGGCATCATTCCCACAGTCACCCACTGTGCTGTAGGTGACTGTCCTGTGTGACCACAGAAAATATGGTGTTAATGGAGTTGCTTGACATTGTAGAGAGCCTGCCCAGGTTTCTCAGCCAAGTCGGGTTTTGCAGGCTGTGAAAAACCACTAAAGGGCTTTAAGAACTAAATTGACATGATCGAATTTGAGTTTTAGAAGTATAGTGCTGAGATTTGAGGCTCATTTCAGAACAAGGATTCAGCATCATATGAACCATAAATGACCAACTTATGTAACAAAAGGAAAGATACAGCTATAAGGCCTATACTCATTTGAAATGGTGAAAGTATATTGTAAGTCTTAAAAGTGGGCATATATATTTTATGCACGAAAGAGCTGATAAAAGTACATAAAGCACATGCAAAATAGAACTGTATTATATCCTACATTTAAGCCAAATCTAACGTAAAATAGAATAGTCACATACTTGACATTCATTTTGTTTTACTTCTTGGAATCTTTGAAATAGAATAAGACCAACTGTTCTTCCCAATTTTACAATACTTATTAAAAATTCAAATAT
Organism: Desmodus rotundus; assembly: GCF_022682495.2. Lineage (NCBI taxonomy): Eukaryota > Metazoa > Chordata > Mammalia > Chiroptera > Phyllostomidae > Desmodus > Desmodus rotundus. The sequence continues at coordinate 23,625,293 of NC_071393.1, read as the reverse complement.
TCTCAACTCAGAAATACTACCTGTAGGTACTATTTATCTTATGTGAAATTATGTAGAATCATGTTTATACAGGCTTGCATATGCAATAAATTATTTAAAAAATCAAATTCCCATTAATAAAAAATAGTTAATAAATTATTATATATATTTACAAGGAAGCAATATGCAATTTAAAAATATGAGATGGTTCTGTGTATATTGCTATTGAAAGAGCTCCTAGATATATTGTTTTATTTTAAAAAATAATTATGTCATATATCATTTATATACAACATATCTCTATAATTACCAATCTGTGTTTGTGTTCATGAGTTTTGTTTGTATATGTGAAATGATACATCATTTCTAGGACGGAGGGTACCAGAAGGTAAAAACAAAAACAAACCGAACACAATAAAATAAAAACTAATTCCCTCACAGGAGAAAGGATACCTCCAAGAGGCCAGAGAAAAATAGGGAGTCTTTTTTAACTTGATAACCATTCACACATCTTGAATTTTGCATCAGAAGCCTATATTACATCTTTTAAAGAAGTTGTACAGATACCTAAAGGAATCTGAAATAGCTGATTTCTTTATTTTGGTTCAGGAAATATCTTCATAGCAAAATGACACGGTCAAAATCCCTCCATCACACTCTGTCCTTTGCTTAGAGTAACAAGTGTTCCATGGATGTTTATTTGTTGTAGTTGCTGATGCTTCTGCTACTGATATTTCTTTCTTTCTCATTTTGAAAGGACAGAATTGACTTTTGTCCCACGGCTTTTGCTAAAGCTCAAAGTTTGCTCAAATAGAATCTCACAGTCTCCCATCAGAGCTCTGGCGAACAGTGAGTGCTCACATTTATGGCATGCTTCATATATGCCATGCCTTGGCCTTAATGCTGTACAGCCTCATTCAGTCCTCTAGGCAGCCCTCTGCCCTCGTGGTGTTTACAGATGAGGAAACCGCATCACAAAAAGCTTAGATAGTCTGCCCAGGGTCACCGAGTTGCTGGGCAGAGGGCCTGGCTAATACCTAGGCAGTCTGGCTCTGCCCAGCTCTGCTGCAAATTCTACATCACTCAGGTGAGAACGCTGGCCCCAATCCAGCACCTGGAGCTTCTGATTTGACCATGACCGCTTCCAGTATTTTTTACTTCCTTCAGATAGGTTCCACTGAGTAAGGTCCAAATCACTTCGGTTGGCACACAAGGGTTCTTACAACCTCATAGTGTCCCCCACCCACCTGTGCAGTCTTCTCTCTCATCACCTCCTCCTTATCCAGCGTCCACTTGGGCTGAGTGGCATGGAGTTTCCCCAAGGCTTCGTGCCCATGCTTGCCATCCAGAATTCACATGGGTTCTCTTGTGTGGAGTGTGCTTTCACCCTCTATTTCTGGCTAAGTCCCACTCACCCACAAGACCCCAGACCAGGCTTTATGGCCCGATCTAAGCCTTTTCTTTTTCCTTAAAACAACCCCCCGCCCACACATCTATCCATACCAGCCTGCCTCACTAGTCCATGTGGCCTTCTCCACGAGCATTGGTACAGCTGTGCATGGTTTCCAGGAGCATCCCTCCTTTCCTGGGCGCCGTGCACTCACTCCGACAGTGCGCCCTGTCCCCAACTCTCCTTCGTTCACTTTGTCAGCGAACTGTCGAAGTTCAATACCATTGTTGTAGATGAACAGACAAATGAGAGCTTCGGGAGAACTGAGTCTACCTGACAACACCCTGCTGTATGACTAACGTTCCAAGGGTACTTCATGATGAGGAGCAGTGATTGCTGATGCTTCTGGGTTGATTTAAAGCATGGAAACAAGAGATGCAGAGGTTTGCAGTTAATTAAAACAGTATTTCCTAAAATTTTGCCTACGCACCCAGCAATTCCACAATTGTGAGTCTCCGCCTCCTCCATAAATTAGGCTTTGAAATATTTAAGATAATGATAGGAACTCTTGATGATTTCCTAGAAGTCTATTTCATCCTTTCTGGCATAGTATTAAATAAAATCAACAGTGGGTTATATACAGGTCTGATTTATTTTGAACTGTTTCTTAGGTGATATATTGATACTTGACTCTTAACTGGCACCTTTAATTTTTATTTATTTTTTACCCTTACTCAAGGACATTTTTTCATTGCTTTTAGAGAGAGAGGAAGGGAGAGAGAAAAACAGTGATCTGAGAGAGAAACATGGATCCCTTGCTTCCTGTACACGCCTGGATCAGGGATGGAACCGGAAACCCAGGTACATGTCTTGACTGGGAATCGAACCCACAACCCTTTGGTTACAGGACAATGCTCCAGCCAGCTGAGCCATACAGGCCAGAGCTTAATGGGCACCTTTAAATGTGTGTGCATGTTATGTGTTTGTAGTAGTTCCTTCCAGCCCCCTCAAACTCTATTTCCCTGTTTCTTCATCCATTCAGTTAGCATTGTTATGGCTGTTTACTTGATTCTTAGATAATTTTGAGTCAAAAGCTATTCTATCATCTCATTTAGGGGATTTATTCATATAAAGTTTTGTCTAAAGGAATTACTCCTAAGAAGTTATTCTCATGAAAACCCTTGATGTTGTGGTACTAGCCCTAGGAAAACTGAGGCATACAGAGGATAAAAGACTTGCACAGAGCTAGGTAATTAGCATAGCTTAGCAATTATCAACCGGGGTGCTGCAAAGGTATGTAAACCATGCAGTACCTGACTGTCCAGTCAGGGACACTGGCCTCTTTTCCCTGAGACTGTCAAATAAAAAATGACAACAGCCGACACTACAATAACCATCTGGTGTGAATGAATCAAAATCACACCGATTATTTTTTTGTCAGATAGGCAAAAAATAGAATCTACTTTTTGGTGTGTTGCAGAATTTTACTAATTAGTTTATGTGTGCCATGAGATGAAAAAGGTTGAAAATCGCTGATACAGCTAGTGAGAGGCAAAGCAAAGATTCTCACCCAGGTGGTCAGCTACTGGAAACCACGCTCACAAACCCTGCTCTACCTTGCCACTCAAAGGTGGCCATACGCCAAAGGGTTAAACAAATCCTGCACCAATACAATGAGAAGATTCATTCACTAAGAGGCACAACAACTGTTCACACCCACAGAGTTACCTCTCACAGGTCACATGGCCTGCAACAGCTCGCCGCATTACCCTTGAACTCGCTCAGGTGAGTGTGAGCCATAGTGTGTCACTATTCCATGCCTACTAAGGTTTCTTCAGGACATAGAGCCCTGGGAATAAGAAAGGAAGGAGTTCCCTGTGTTTTTAGTACTGGAGCGAAACCTACAGACAGGCCAGAGATTCCCAGTCTATTTCACAAGTTCCTGCATGTCACTGCCCAATCTCGTGGTGGGGACTTCGTGGCGGCTATGGCTTCTTGCAGGTGTCTTGCCATCCTCGCTGCTGTGTCTGGGAAGGCTCACTCCGAAGAGGGTCTCCTGCCTTCAGAGCCGTGTTTACTAACGCGCTGTGGGTGGAGAGAAGGTCAGGAGCATCAGGGCCAGATGCCTCAGAGCTGAGGCCCCCGGACAAAAGGAAACCTGTTTCTTTCTTCCGTGCCTTATTCGATTAAATAGATATCAAAGCTCCATGAGCCTGTCTATGCAATTCTCACATGGAGTTAAGTTAATTGGTTTTTACAGTTTCTGACTTATAGCTGTTTCTTTTCTTAATTCTAAATTTGTGAAAGTTAAATCAGTGGACAAATCTTAGTAAGAGATGATATATTCTGCTAAGACTCCCTAGGTCTTCTTGGATGTCTGAGGTGTTGTTAATGGACCAAGGTGATATACCTGCCATTTCTGTCTTTCTGACAAGTTCTGCCTCAGTCAGCCCACTCACCGACATCAGAATCCTGGTCATAAACACAACTTGAATTCAAAAGGAGCGTCCCCTCGCTCCAAACTATACTATGGAAAGCCCCCAGTTGTGGATAACACAGCCCCCTCCCCCCTGATGGCGAACAGTAAGGTGTGTTTGAGTGTGCATGTGTGTTTGGAAGACAAAAAGAAGGAAGGGTTTGTCGCTAGTGTGGAATATGGTCACAAAGGTGAGCACGGACCAGAAAGTGTAAGATGCCACTAACATAGAAAATTTTTTATATTTCGGCATTCCTAAATGTACTGAAATTGTACCTGAGAAAGTGTCCTCCTCTAAAGAAGACAGGTGAAAATAAAGACAGCTTCACACTTTACCCCTTGGCTAGAGTGTGGTTCCCCACCGTTTGTCAGAAACGCCGTTCAGACATCATGAAGACGAGTACAGATAACTGATCACTGAAGAAAAATTCCAAGCACGCAGGCCTTTTGGGAAGTGAGCATTTGGCCGACTTGTAGGCGGTCGTCAAGTAGCGTGTACTGAGGCAGCCAGGAAGCTCGCCACACATCTGGATGGAGCAGACGAGCTCCACTTTGTGCTGGGACACTGGGCCAGGTGCATTTGCCACCATCCCAGGAGAGGTCTGGCCCCAGCAGGGACACGCAGCACCTCCTTTCACTTCATTGTAGCAAAAGCTGCAATGTCATTTGTTCAGGACGCCCCGGATTCTCACTCGGATAGGCGTGGGAGAAAACTATGGCTGCGAACACAGCATGGTCTACTCCCAAACTTCTCTCTCCACATCCCCTCGGCGCGCCCTCTCAGGCTGACCTGAACTCTGTCGAGTCGGCACCAGCAGGTGGCGGGGCTGGGCAAGAAGGGGTTCAAGGAACCTGAAGTTGTGAAAAATCAAACACTATCTCCCAAGAGTGATTTCCCCCCCTTTTCTCAAGTTTCCATGGGCCAAAGAGAAGAGGAAAGCTCTCCTTTCTCTAGGATCTGTTGTATTAAGCCACCATTTGCTCACTTTGATGAACTCTTCCCCAGATACCATCTCTGTACCTTAAATATGTGTGGAAGATGGAGTCAGAAGAGAGAAGAGAGCAGAAAAGAGGGAGGGGAAATATTTTGTTTAATTCCTGTATAGATAGATTTACTAGACGATTCAGCTGAGCTTGAATTAATTTTTGGAAGAGATGAAATTGAAACTCTACCAAGTTTTCTCCAAACAATTAAAGAGTTGCCATTTATCACTCCCTAGAAATAATGTCTCCAACCCTGTACGTTAGGTGTGCAGATTAGGCGAAGGTTCCCAGGTAATCACTACAAAGAAGAAAGGAAATGAAGAGAAAAAGAAAGGGGAAGGGAATGAGCATTTATTCACTTAACATTTTGTATGAGGGATTGTGCTAGGTTTTTGTAAATATCCAACATCCTTCTTCACTCCCATTTCAGGGGGAAAAAAAAGAAAACGCCTTCAAATACAATATCCTACACCATTCATCCTCACGCAATCTAGTTTGCTAAGGGACTGGTCATCTGTGTTTCATTATGGCCTCTGGTATTGATATCCAACGTATGACTTTGAGCATTTGCCATTCTCTTTATATATCTCATTTTCCCTAATGGGAAAAGTAGATTAGGAATACTATACTAGCCCTCCCCGGAGAATATACATAAGAAATACTGCCTCTAAGAAATATGAAAGGCAGGAGGTCTGGCTGTTTACAGAATGTTATTATTAAGGCTGTTTTGAAAGGCATTCATGGTTATCCAGACTGGGACGCAGGCCAAACTGAAACTATACCACCTTTTCTCCAAACAATTAAGTAGTTGCCATTTATCACTCCGTAGAAATATTGTCTCCAACCCTGTATGTTAGGTGTGCAGATTAGTCAGATGGTTCCCAGGTAATTACTCCAATCAAAAGCTCTTGAGCTTAATACGCCTCTGAGAACCTTATGAAGTCCCACCAACCCAGCCAGGGCAACAGGGAGTCACCAGCCCAGCTGCAGCTTCACGAGTCTCCCATGCTCACTCACCCTATTTAGCACCTGTGTGACAGCTGTTCCAGCAATAATGACACATTCCTGACCGCCCCCTCCCCCAAACACAAAATTTCATCCCCTCAGCTTCCTGCTGGATCTCCCAGGAGTGGAAATGTACAGCTGTCCCCTGAGGACCACTGGTGGCGATGGAAGTTGGACTTAGGTAGGTGGTTTTCTGTGGCTTCTATGCAAAGCTCAGGCCTCCCAAGTTGCTTGTGACTTTGGAGGCAGACTACCTGACGACGGTCTCTAAGACTCCGCTCTCTCAGCTCACAGCAGGCTGTAAATACTCATAATGCACCCAGTGAAAAAGATTTCCCTTGAAGCTGGTCTGTCGTATACATTTTAATTTCTGCTTGTGGGCAGATTTAGAGGTATTCATTTTTTCCTTATTCCTGTGTTTTCTAAAATTAGGCGACCGAAGTAAAACATTTTAAAGCTGTATAAATAATTCACAAAAAGAAAACACATTTGAAATTGTGTTAAGATTTAAATGCACTTGGAAGTGAGAAAGTAGCGGGGAGAAGCTGCAGGAAGAGAAGCAGGAAAGAAAGATAACTTTCTAAGGCCGTAATGGAAAATAATGGTTGCATGACAATAATAATACTAATAGTTATAATAATAGCTAACATTTGAGTCCTTATTCTGCTAACCACTCTGAATGTACTATTTCACGTAATCCTCAAACTACCCTGTGCCATGGCTTATTATCTCCCTTTCAGAACCAGTGCTAACAGCTGGAGAGAGTTAGAATTACAGCAAATAATTTCTCTCCATACTCAGATTTTTTTCTAGTTTCTGTTTTATCCTTTCTTAGTAACATATTCTCTACACTATGTAGCTTTTAGACCAGGACTCTGGGCTGGAATATGAGCTTAAAAAAAGTGGGAAAAGTTTTATATGAAGGAGAGAAGGCACTATTTGAAAGACAGCGGATTGAAGGAAGTCGAGGCCTATGTTTTCTGATGCAGAAAGGGACTCTTTAGAGACTTTCAACGCACCTGCCTCTGGGAAGACTCTTGCCTCAAAAACAATGAGAAGCGCCTCTCTAAAACGGAAACAAAAACAGAGTCAACTGCGGCCTCACGGCCAGCAAGACTCCCCATCCAATTGTTTACCCTTCCTAATGCTTCTTCTGATGCACCGTGATTTTTTCTTTGTGTGCGTGCAATAGGCGTAGACTATGTGTGATCCGCATGGACTAGGGCTGATATTAGCAGCCGGTGGTGTGAAATTATTTTGAGTGTTCTTCACCTGGCTGGAAAATGCCGAAGATGAAAGCATCGTTTACTTATCCAGCGGAAGTTTACAGCAAAGGCCCTGCAAACATACACTGTCCTAAATAAGAATGGTCAGGTGCCTGTCCTTACATTCTTGTCCTTTCTTACCTTATAGGTGCTTAGCAAAGCTTCCCTAACCCTCACAGTTGATGTTGTCACCTTGCTCATTCTCTAAAAGCACCCTTTATAGTGTAACAGGGTGCCGCCAAGAGGGGGGCCCCAAACAGGGATTTGTAATGGGGTCCAGAAGAGCTTGGAGATAATTGGCTCCACACCACAGGGCCACACCTGCCCGGAATGCTGGCAGCTGTGGGCAGTTGTGGGAGGAGCTGGAAATGGGGCTGCAGAGGGAGATTGGCACTGGGATTTAAACCCAGGCTCAACAGCCATTTGGGGGCTCTTTTGGGGACCACGCGGCTTTGGAAGTGCTCCCTTTTGCCACATGGATGGTGCTGGGAGCCTGAATCACGGACTTGTACTTCTTTCCTGAGATACGGTACCCTGGACTGGGCAGAGGGAGCAGGAAGGACTGTGTGCATTTGTAGGTATAGTCTGTATAACTTTAAATAAATAATAACTCCTTTCCTTTTCACCAATCTCTGGCACTGAGAGACGTCTTTCCTCTGGCGGCAGGCAAAGCGAACCTAGTACGGGGGAGGAACCCTCAGAGAAAAAGGGGGGGTCTATCATTCAGCACCCCCACCCTGGTCTGTTCTGTAACAATAGCATATTTCACATTAAATAATGTTTATATAATGATTTGTTTAGTGTATGTTTTTTCCCAAACAGGCTTTGAACACCGTAAGAGCAAGAGCCACATCTGTCTGGTTCAGTGGTTTATGACAAGGACCTATCACTGTGCATGGTAAATAATAGGGGCTTAATGAAGGTCTATGCAAGGGATGAATGGACGTTTCAGTTAATAGATTTCGTGTTAACACGGTAATCCTTAATACATACCGCCTCTTCCTGAATAGACCTGAACACACAATGACTTACCAATATTGGTTGAGTCCACCCCCTCAATATGTCTGACACCCATATCCTCCTAGTCTCCTTCTCATTACCTCCGCACTTGTTATATGTAAGATTTTTGCACTTGAAGTATGAGAAAAAACCTTTATCCAATTCCCCAGCTTTCAGCTTTCCTTAATTCAACCAAATCCTGAACAGCACACAACACTCATCTGCTTAAACTCCTTAACACTGCCCAGCTGAATTCAATCAAGGTTATGTCTTCACTTTGGAGCACAGCAAGTCAATCAAGGGAGACCTGAGGGTGACTGAGAATTTTCTTCAGTTCAGTCAAATTAACTGACTGAGACCGTGTCTTCCTAAATGATAGACCTTCGCTCCTTTCCCCATCTCCCTGAACGTGTCGTAGAACTGTCCGTTATTTTCCTGGAGTACGATTTCCTCCGATTATCTTCTCTGAGGATTTTAGGAGTTTTATTTCAAAGTCCGATTCAGTTTGCTTAATTATTTCTGTTTTGGAGGGATTGCATTGTTTACTGGGTCTGCAGACTATCTTTTATGCTTTTTTTTAGGGTAAACTTCTCATTTTCAAGTAGTTTCAGATTTTTCAACACTTGAAAAGACAATGAAGAGAATTTCCCTATTCTTCTATCAACCAATGATCGTTGGCATCAGTTCAAGCTTAACAAGAATCCTCAGTTCAGGGTGCAGTGAAGGAGGAAACTTTTCTCAGGGTAAACAGCTCCATAGAAATACAGCAGAGCTGAGGAACAGTACAGCTGTGAGGTGACCTTACAGTGATGCCCCTCCCTGGCTAGACTGCTCTGCCTGGTCCGCTCTGGTCTGCTCTGGTCTGCTCTGGTCTGCTCCACTCTGGTCCAGCGAGATGTCTTTGGTGTTTCAGCTGCAGCTGGGAAAATGTAATCTTTTGTTTTTGATGGAAAGGGAAAGTGCACTTCTTGAGCCAGGAAGAGTGCTGATTTATATAGAGAGACATCTCTCCACCCCTGGCCCCTGATTGGTCCATCCTCATGCAAATGAGGACTCCAAATTCTTGCCGTTGAATTGGTCCAAAAAGCACTTTCTTGACTAGCCAAAATGGAGCTGCTCTGACTGGTCAATGAAGGTGCTAACGGGGATACAGCAGCCCTGCTGGTAGACAGAAGGACTCCAAGCACTCTTTTATAAGGGGCGGCTCAGATGGTGGGAGCACAGTGCAGGCAGGCACTAGGCAGTTGAGTGAGGGAGGCAGGCAGCTTAGTGCGGACATCTCTGAGGTGCTGTTCGCATGAGTGGCCCGTGTTTACAAAGGACTGCTAATTGTTTTTTGTTCTTTTTTAATGTGAGCCCAGTTAGCTATAAGGAGCTCTTTTTGGTAGGTATCGTCTTTCTTGGGGTTGACTCCCTACATCCAATTTCTCCTCTTATCAATGTCTTACATTTGCCATAATTAATGTATGATTATTGATAGAGTATTATGAACTAAAGTCTATAGTGTATCTAGATTTCCTTAGTTTTTACATGATGTCCTCCTTCTGCCTCAGGATCTCATCCAGAATATCATATGACAATCAGCCACCATCCCTTCTTAGGCTCCCCTTGACTGTGGCAGTTCTGTGGACTATATTTGGATCTCCCTCACAGCTCTCAGGAAGACAGGATGGGCATTTTGTTGAAGGCTCCCTAGCTGGAATTTGTTTCCCCCATGGTTAGACTGGGGCTATAAGTTTGGGTGAGGAACACTTCTGAGGCAATAGTTTCACCGCATCGTATCGAGAGTTCATACCATCACCATGACACACTGCTGCTGTTGACCTTGATCCTCAAACTGAGCCAGTGTTTGTCATTGCCCCATCACACTTCCCTCATCGTGTGTATGTCTGTGTGTGTTGTGGGTTTGCAACATCTCTTCACTTCCTGGCGCTATACGGTGTTTCAGGCTCATCTCATATATTCCCCGCCCCATTTCTAATATGTTACTTCCTTTAGCTTCTTTTCCCTCCCACCCACTTTAATGACGGTGTAATACCCTTAGATCAACTGTCACACCCAGAAATTCATCTCGGGATTCTGCAAAATCTTAAATGATATTTTATAATGTATATACATTAATGTTCATGCTTCTATCAAGTTCTGTGAATGTTGAAAAGTGTACATTGTTATATATCCTCCATTATAAGGCCATACAGAATAACTTAACTACCCTAAAAATTCCCTTGTGATTTAGTAATTTACCCTCCCGACCCCCCGCTAAGTCCTTGGCAATCACCAATGTGCTTATCATTTTCATAGTTTGCCTTTTATGGAATGTCATATAAATAAAATTGTATAGTAGGTAGCCTTTTCAGACTGGCTTCTTTTACTTAGTAAAATGCATTTAAGATTCATCCATGTTTTCACATGACTTGATAGTGCATTTCTGGATAATATTCCATTGCACGGATTACTAACTTGTGTCTTCACTCATCTGTTGAAGAACATCTTAGTTGTTTTCAGTTTTGGAGATTGTAAATAAAACTATTATAAACATTCATATGTAAGATTTTTTGTTCACATAAGTTTTGAAACCCATTTGGTAACCTAGGAGTGTTATTGCAAGATCATAGAGTAGAACTGTTTGGTTTTGTAAGAAGCACTATTTTCCAAACTATTTTTTTTTTTAACCAGCAATGGTGGAAGTTTATGCTGTGCTGCATTCTTGCCAGGAATTTCATGTATTTTAGCTATTCTGTGTATAATATCTCATTGTGATTTTTAGAAAAAAATATTTATTTACTCCTTAGAGAGAGGGGACAGGAAGGAGAAAGAGAGGAAGAGAAAGATCAATGTGTGAGAGAAATACCAGTTGGTTGCCTCTCGCACACCCTGCTGGGGATCTGGCCTGCAACACAGGCACGTACCCTGACTGGGAACTGAACATGCCACCTTTTGGTTCGCAGGCCGACACTCAGTCCACTGAGCCACACCAGGCAGGGCTCACTGTGATTTTAATTTACATTTCCCAAATGGCTAACAATGTGTGCATCCTTGTATATGCTTACTTGGCTTTTGAATTTCTTGTCTGGTGATGTGTCTGTACAGATCATCTGTCTAGATTTTAACTGGGTATTTTGCAATTTATGTACATTAAGGTTTACTTTAAATTATTTTTTGTGTATTTCGAATACAAGTCATCATATGTATTAGTTTTCTGTTGCTTCCATAACAAATTACCCAAGAACTTAGTGGCTTAGAACAACAACTATCTTATACTTCTGTAGGTCAGACATCACGCTGGGCTTAACTGACTCCATTCCTTCTTGGAGGCTCTCTGGAAGAAATAATTTCCTTGTTTTTAGCTTTTATAGGCTGCCCACATGTCTATGTTTATGTCCCTCTTCCTTCTTCTTCAAAGTCAGCATCTGAGACCATTCTCACATGGTCCCCTCTGCCTGTGACTCTAGTGGAAAAGGTTCTCTGCATTTGAGGACTCCTGTGACTAGGTTGTGTCTACCAGAAAACCCAGGATATTCTTCCCATCTGAGGTCCTTACGTGGTCACATCTCCAAAGCCCCATTTATCATAGAAGTAACATGTTCACGGGTTTGAGTGATTAGAGAATGAACCTTGGATATTGGGTTTTCAGTTTCTTTTTCTGAAACTTGTTCTAAGTTAGTGATCAATAGTAGATTTTCTTTCTGAAGCCAATTTTAAGAAGCTTTGTTATAATAACCTTTTTTCTCCATTCTACTTCTCCTAAAGTGGATTATATTGTTGTTCAAAATATTTACTACGTCTTCCTGACAAGGGATTTATACATTTATGCATCACTGATATTAGGCTTGGTCGTGTGATTTTTAGTCAATGAAATGTGAGCGGAAATGATGAGTACCACTTTTCCAGCACAAGTTTCAGAGCCGCCTCATGATTTCACCATACCCTCTGTTGAATTTCAGCTGACAACACCCCAGAGAGGTTCCCTCTTTTGGCCTTGATTCCTTATATAAGATTACATAGATGAGAGCCCTAAGAAAGCCTCACATGGACTTGGAACATTAGTTAGAACAACCCTTATTGTTACAAGCCTTTGACATTGCTGGGTTGTTTATAACTTCAGCATAGCTTAACCTGAGCTGGCTGACAGAGCACCAGCATAGGAGTTCTGCCTCTCTGCCCTGAAGGATGGGCCGAGGGGATGGACTGGGGCACATATCCTGGGGCTGCCGTGCAAGAGCCTACACGGTGTTTCCTAATTATGAGTGAGAAGGTTGCTTTTTTGGACGTCTTGTATTAAACATTTCTTTTTCTTTCACTGCAAGAGGTTTAGCATCTTCGATCTCTAAGGTGATTCCTATATCAACATAAGTCCCACACCAGATTATAACACTCCAGCCATTAAAAAAGCAGAGCAAAATACACAAAAACAAAGTTTCTGGTGGGTGGGGGTACTTTTCTTGCTTGAGAACCACTAGACCGATTGCAAATTGACAGCCTGTGCATGATGAGAATCTCGTCTAAACATGTAGCCCTGCGGAGCAGAAAAACATTCTGTGTTTCTTTGCACCTCCTCCAGTCCTGAACCAACACTGACTATTACATAAGCACTAACTCTTAGAAAGTTGAAGCAAGGTCATTCTGAATTCTGATCTACTCCAAAAAGAGGACCACAGTCTCCTCCCCTTTAACCCACAGGCAACTCATACACAGGAAGCAGAATTTTCTAAGTTTCAGGACTAGAAAAAAATTATGCACACTGGTGCCTCTTAGTTCACTGTGGAAAAACACTCTTTCCTGGGAGTCTTATCCCAAATAAAATATTTTTTCCTATTGCCCTGTCTGAAATAAAACAAAAACACAGTAAGTAGCTGTCAGAAAGGTCCAGATAGTGGAAGGTATTTAGTGAACTTGCACCGTCTTACATGATTCCTTTTTCAGACACTCTGGACTTGAATGGCAACCTTGGGCAGCTAACACAGTTGCCTGGGCCTTTGCTATGAGATCACAGGGAGAAGAGATAGCCAGCTGTGCATAAAGAGTGTCTTATATGTTTCTTTTTCTCTGTGGGTATCATACTTGAGCCCGTGTGTTGTTGCAAGCTGAGCTGCTAGCTTCTCTGCTAATTGGATCATGGACGATAAAAAGTTCTAGGCTTATCCGCAGGCAATGTAAAACACTGAGGCTCAAAGACCAAAAAAAAATCTGTATTGAGAGAAAGCTGGCAGGAAGACAGGAAAATGGGTGCAGACATTTCTTTTTTTCAAATGTTGAGCAGTGGAAGGTGTCATACCTAAGGGATTAGGTCTAGATATCAACACTTCTCATTATGATTTTTTTTTTTTGGATCCTCTGTCAAAGGCTTGGGAAGGACAAGGGAACCCACAGACCATGAGATGAAGCAAAATCAAAGGGATAGGGAGAGGTGACAATATTTTATCCCACTCCCCACTTATTTCTTTCAAGCATTCACCTACCCCAGATCTGGCCCCCAGCCTGGGCACTTGGTAGCTCGGTGGTTAGGGTCATGAGGCCCTTGGTGGAAAAGGTTGTTTTGGGAAGCATGTTAATCTGTGTTATGATTGCTCTGGTATGTGCCTCTGATGCAGCCAGCTGGCTGTCAGACAAGCCACCCCCATGCTGGTGGAAGCCCCTCCTGACTGCTCAGGACACAGGACAGATCAGAGGCGGGAGTTAATGTCGTAAGAGCCAGTCATGGAAGGTGGGGTATTGGAGGAGGGAACTGAGGAGACAGGGCAGCCTGTTGACCCTCCCGCTGCACACAGACCCTCAGAGGCTCCTCACCCCCTCCTCTGTCCCAGGAATGTGAGCTCTGCCCCTCGTCCCCACAGCGGAAACTGTTCAAGGTCGCAGCCCAGAGACTGTAAAGTTCTTCTGAGACTGTCTGGATGGGACTTGTGCCTGAACGCAGTGAGGGCTTCTACATAAACTTCTGCGAGGCTGGTGGGCAGGCGCAGAGATCTGCTCACTCACCGCGTGGACGCCCAGAGGGCGAGCCCTGTGCAAGAGCAGGAGTCAGTTCCCTTGTCTGCTGTCCTGCAGCCTCCAGTCTGGAGGGTCCTCCTCGTTTTTCAGTCTCCCTCGCCCTCCCTGTGCAGGGCCCATGTTGTGAACCAACAACCAAATGACCTCCGATCGCCGAATTTTTGTAACCTGTTCTGCCTGTTTTGCATTTATTTTTGTCACATCCCCAATATTCTAAACAACTGGACACACAAGAAGACAGTGTTTTTATTTTTAATTCTATTTATGATTTCTCATCATCTATCATTGACATAATAAAGGGTTTTTTTTTTAATTAGTAGAGAAGTCGATGTTATAAGATATCCCTAGTTTTTAAAAATTCCTAACTTATTCTTGCTGGTCTCTGTTCTTAATACTAGTAACAGCTAATGTGTATCGAATACATATTGTCTTTCTCTCTCTCTCTCATATACACACACACACATGTATACCTCTCCATTCTCTCTTTAGAAATATATATAGTATAGTTATATAGATAGATCAATAGAGATATAAAGAGAGAATGAAGAGATATTTAATACATTTTGCCTTGGCAGCATTTTAATTTCACTAGTTGGATGAAGTCAAGTCTTATATTGCCACTATTATATGAATATAGGTAAATAATCCCTTAAGGATAATTTACTTATGATCATTATGAGTTGAACAGTGATCACTTAAGCGAAAGTCTTCATCACAGGCTTGCTTTCTGTATAATAATGAGATAAGCAGAATACATGTGTATTTTAATGCAGCAGTCTTTTGTAATGAGGAGAAACAAAATTACTTCCTGAAAGGGTGTGACCTCTACACTTCAAATCCAAAAGTCAGAAAGTTACTGGGAACAAGTGGCTGCTGATGCTTTAAATGTAAATGGCATTGTAATGAAAAGGTGAGTCACTAATGGAGACGAGGACAATTCATCAATTGTGTAAAATTATGCCCGTATCCCACACCTCTGGCTTCATACTTGGTATTTTATTTTGCCAACTGGAGTAAATAGGAAACCAATCTAATCTTTTCCACCAGACCTGCTAGGGACCAAGCCTCCACTCAAAGAGATATTGACATTTCTAAGACAAGAAGTATTTTATTTTCCTTTGACTTCATAAGGCCTTTCCTGTTTACTTGTTGATAAACCCAGCTTGCCACTTCCCATAGTAAATGGCAAGTCAGTGACCCTCTTTCTGTTTGTTACCTCACCCAACTGCAAGCACAGCAATATAGCGAACCCACAGATTCCAGAAATCCATAAATCCTTTCACTCTGACACGGGCGACCTCTTATTATTTCTTAAACACCGCACCCGAACTCTGGGCTGAAGAATGTGTCAAGGCTGTCTCTCAAAGGCTCCTTCCGTAGGTAAGCGTATGTAGTGGACTTGGAAACACCTAAAATCTTAGGAACTACATCTGAGCCTTAAAAAGTCACTGTCAGAACAGAATAGTGAAAGAATGGAGTCAAATAAGGGGTGTGTTCCTTTGGAAAATTCACATTCTTATGTAGATCCTAAACTATGCGGAGGTAAGATTGAGAGAAAGGCAAACCAAGGATCACAGTAACACAACCTTCAAGCCATTCCACACAAAATCTTCATTTGGAAAGTCCTTCCGGCCACTCATTTAGGCACATGGGAAGTACACACAATACTTACACAATGACCTGAACCTGGATACAGTGTAGTTCAGTGCAATGTGGTGCCCGGGAAAATCGTTGGAAAAGCTCAGGAAGTCAGGTCGTTATCCGCCTGTGGCAGAGCCAAGTCCACCATCAATCTATCCCTACAGGTCTTCACGCTGTTTAACAGCCGCGCAGATAAAGAGCGCTGTATAGGATGGAGGCATGATGACATTTACCTTTCAAGCTTAAATAGCTTCTTGGTTTTACTCTCATTTATTCCTCAAAGCTCAGATCTCTGTTTTAACCACAATGCCAAGAAGCTTCTGAGAAAAGAGGGAACAGTGGAAACAACTGAAATAGAAACCTATTGAGTGAAAAAAAAAAAAAAAGGTACTGAGAACGACAGCCCTCGCTTTGAACAAATGAGCCTCTTGGTGATACAAGGCCGACATTCACTGGCAGGTTCCAATCTCCCTCTTTATACCCCAAGATCTTTTGGAGAGAGTGCATTTTACATTAGACTTCTATGTCTATTCATTATACTTCTATTTCTATTTCTGTACTTCTATTTCTATTCACTAGTGGCTAGGGTGTGCATCACAGCCTCATCCTTACCGCCAGGAGGAAACCTAATGGCAACTGTTTCATTTTCCTCAATGGGGTTTATTGAAATGAAAGGAGGGATATATAGCTAACAATTTGTTATTCTAAAGTACTGGAGTTTATACACACTTCCTTTAAAAATGAATGAAAAGTGGGTCAACATTAAATCTGTGTTGATATTACACCCACTCATTTGCACTTCTTTGCTGGAAAAAAACTTTGTGCTGAAGTTTGCACCGTGCCTAATGCCCTGGGAATTGTATATGCTCCGGCCTGTTTTGCATACGCTACTTGACGTCCTTTATCCGTCCTTCAACGTGCACTCCGGTTAGTTATGATTATAAAGAGTTGCGGAGGTCCTTTACCTCCTTTTGAAGTTTTGGAGAAAAGAATCGCCAACACCTTGTTACATCAATTAAGTTCATGTGACTACAACATCTGTGTGATTTTTAAACTGGATTTTGTTTTTAAAAAAATGGTTGTGACTCACTGGATTAATGGATGGCTTTAGCTTTGAGGAACTGAATGTCTATCTATCACACTGTGCTCCTACAGAGGTCAGCCTGGAGGAGCAAGGCACCAAGAATCTTGGGTAATTAGAGAAATCCTTTCATTTACCAGGCACGTTCCATGAAACACTGGATCTTCCAAATGACTGTAGAAGTTGCAGGTTATAAGGGCTTCTCGGCACGTCATTTGGGGAATTGATACATTAAACTAAGTAAAACGAGTTTCTTTAACACCACAGTTATCAGAGTCTTCAGCATAGTAGGGTGTGTTATGGCTCTCCACGCGGACTGTAATATTCAGTATTGCTCAAACCCACTTGGATGTAAGACCTTTTGTAAAAAATGTCTATCAGAATGAGGTTCTGCATAATATAATTTATGAAGTGCTATAAAAAGAATGTGAGAAAGTGGGGAACCTAAAGAAATAACAATAATGACAACTACTACTAGTATAGTGCCTCAGTTGATAAAGTGCTTCCTTATTATTGTCTCATTTGATCCCCAGGCCAAACATTGTCATAGGGGAAAAATAGCTCAAGGAACTTCCGTGCCTTTCCGAAATATATGCAGTGGTAAAGAGGAAGTTTTGACTTGGTTCTAGATCTTCTGACTTTAGTTCAATTTCCCTTTTCATTGTGCTATGCTTTAGTGGAAACTTTACAACTTTTGTTTCTATTTTTGCAAAGGAATAGTCCTAGATCATATTTTCCGGGGGGGGGGGGGGAGGGGCGCGGTGGTAACGAGGATTTTGGTACCAGAGCGAGTTCCATGAGTATATGTCCCTGGGCTCCATCTTCTTCCCCCTGTGGATCTTCCCTTTTAATTTTTCCACCTTTGCCAGATGTCCACAGGAATAAGCAACATACTCAAAGCAGGAGATAAAATAATTTTAATGAAGGGAGTCTTTACAGTGGTGGGGAGAGGAATGTGGGAAGTCAGAGGAGTCAGCTGAGTCTCCCAGAGCGAGCGATAGCTAAGAGCTCTCACCACAGTGGCCAAAAAGCCAGAAGAGGAACAGGTCCTGACCCCTGAGGGGAAGTAGCCGTAGAGAGAGAGAGGACTTCCAGCCAAAGGAAGCAGACAAGTTGGGGTGAAACAGAATGAAGGGAAAAGAGTAAACAAATACCCTGATTTCATTCTCCTCTCACTTTTTCATTTCCTGACAGTCCCCTGAAATTAGCCCAAATCAGCAAGAAGTCAAAGAAAGGGAAAAGAATTCTATTGACAAGGTCCACAAAAGTGAGCCTACAAGGTTACCCAGCAGGATGGTGAGAAAGGATGCCACCTGGAACTGAAGGAAGAGTGGAAGATGGTAGCCAAGGTTGTCAAACTTTATGGACAACATTAAAAGGTGGGTCTTAGAGACTGAACTGCCGCCCCTAAATCAGGTGGTGGAGGAAATCCTTAGGAAAAATCCAGGAACCATATTATAGCTCAGTGATTCTCTGGATGATAATTCTCTGTGGTGAGTATCCTGAACGACCTCTGTCTTCAGTAAAGGGCAGCTCAGAATCGGCTTTCCATTTCAACCAGCAGTAGAAGTGGCAGCCAGGAATGAGGGTTATGCTACGCTCCCTCGGTTCCCATCACCTACAGGGCGCGTTTACTTCTGCTAAAGAAGTGCCATTTGCTGTTCGCCTCAGTCTCGTGCTGCTCCCTCTCTCAAGGTCTAGTTACACCTTAGTCGGAGAGATTTGCATCATCTTAGCATCGACACAGATTGAGTCATCTGGCTGTCATTTTTCTCCATATTTTTTACTTAAGGTCAAGGAATGCCTAATTAATTAGGTTTCTGTCTTTTTCTGCCCTAGCATATAGATCGTGATAACTGGGTTCCTGTTATTATTCTGTGCCCAAGTAGAGAAGAGAGAAGGAGGCAAAGGCAGAAAGAGGTCAAAAGAATGAGAAAGATAGAGAATAAGCCGATGATCAACTACTATTTGTCACACAATATTTGGATTTTCGGGGCCAGTCTTTTAGAGATCATATTTTGCAAACCTCCAAGTTAATTTAAGAAAAGTTCTCACACTAACATGGAGAGGTTATAGGCAGCATATAGATATCTAGAAAAATTAATCAAAGAACAGTGCCTTTGAGATTATTTGCCGTCCCCAGATCTGTGGAACCACCCTTCAAAATTTTTCAAGAAATTCAATTTTTAGCTTTACTTTAATGCTTCCAAGTATCTACAACGAGGGCAAATAACTGTGAAAATAATCGGTTATTTTCTTCAAGGTGGGTGAACCACAGACAACTATAAGAGAATGGCTTTTTCTGGCAGAATGTTTCTGACTGGGGCCTGATGTGGACTAGACCTATGTTTAGAACTCTGGTAGAGCGTGGTCCTGTTTTCCTAATTATACTTAACATGGGTCCTGACCACAGGACCGTCTCTGCACAAAAGATGTCTGGAGGCTTTGTCAACACTTTATACAAGTAAGAATCCCTATTTGTTTTCCCAGACAAGTGGGTCAAAGATAAACAAGATTTTCTGATAGAGTTTCCTTCCTTTTGCTATAGTTTCAAAATGTAAAATGTAAAACCCTCTCCAGGTCAGAGCCAGGGATACTCAGGTTACTGATTTTATAACCTCAGTTGCCTAGTTTCCTGTGGCAAGCACCAGTTCTTCCAAGGTTGCAGTTGAAGCAGGGTGCAGCCAAGAGGAGGGCCCTAAGAAGGGATTTGTAATGGGGTCCAGGACTCGGGGTGTCCAGGAAACATTAGAAAAATGTATATAGGATGTCCTCACCCCTACAGGCCTGAGCCAGGGGGGATGGGAAACATGGAACAGGGCCATTCAGAGTTGTTTTGGGTAGCAACAGCTTTGCAGCTAACCCCTGGCAGTCATTTAACATATCTATAACCTTTAACTGGTTTCATGGATATGTTAAATAGCTGTGGCCCTGCTTTGAGCCAGGGAGATGGGAGTGGCTTCCACCCAAGATGGGACTGGGAAGCAACTCCCCCTGGTTACAGGGCCTGCGTGAGAGCTTGGAGATGATTGGCTCCATGCTATGGGGCCACACCTGCCCAGACTTACTATGGCAGCCCAGTAAAGCTGGAAGAATACGGGGATGCTGGCAGGTGTAGCTGACTGTAGGAGGAGTCGGAAATGGGCTGCAAAGGAAGATGGGAACTGGGATTTAAACCTAGGCCCGGCAGCCATAGGGAAGTAGAGACCATGCGGCTCTGAAGTAGGGAGAGACCACGCAGCTTCAAAGAGTAGGGAGGACCACAAGGTTATGGGGGAGAAAGAAGAGACCATGCAGCTCTGAAGGAAGGAGTGAACCAAGAGGCTCTGAAGCAAGTAGATAGATAGAGGTCCATGTGGTTCTAAAGTGGGGAAAAGGACCACGCGGTTCTGAAGGAGAGTAAAGAGGACCACGAGGTTTTGGAGTGCTTCTTCTTGCCACGCGGCTTAGGCAGCAGGAGAGACTTTGCAGCCATAGAGAAAGGGGAGAAAGGACTCTTGCTGCTGGGCCATGAGAAGGTGCCACACAGCTTTGGATTAACTGGAGATTGCAGCAGCCACACAGCTGATGGTGCTGGGAGCCTGAATCACGGACTTCTACTTCTTTTCCTGAGACACGGTACCCCGGACTGGGCACGGGGAGAGGGAAGGACTGTGCATCTGTGGGTATTCTAGAGGACTTTAGTATCTTACTGAAGACATTAGGTCATTATTCTAAGTTTGTGTAACTTTTGAATAAACAATTCCTTTCCTTTTCACCAGTCTCTGGCATTGAGAGACGTCTTTCCTCTGGCGGCGGGCATTGCGAACCTAGCAGGTGGGCGTGGGGGGAAGGAACCTCCAGAGACAGAAAGGCGGAATCCTTTCTGTAATAATTTATCGTGAACCACCCCCACCCTCTTGCTCTGTAACACAGTGGCTAACAAATTAGAAGCAGCAGAGCAGGGGGCTGTTAGAAGCCAGCCCACTGGAAAGTGACAGGTGTCAGGAAGAGGGGAGACAGAACAGACACTAACTGGGAATGCCTCGCAGCCTATGGGCAGTAAGGGTTGGCTACACTGCTCTTAGTACTGCCATCACCCCTGAGGGCATCGCTATTTTTGAGCCCTGCCAATGGCCTTGAGTCATCAAGAAAAGATGAACTTTTGTCCAGAATATTCTGTTTAGTAAGGAAAATAAGTTTGCAATACATTTTAGAAATATTTCAATCAACAGTGACGACGTAGATGGTATATTCAAATTATTAAGCCTTAAGCTTTAGTTGCCTGAAAATACACATAGAGAGACCATTTAATCATTGAAAAGGCTGAAAAGAGTCTTTGATTTATGTGGGATTATTTCTTCTCAGAACCAAAGGTGGGTCCTAGAGGCTCCCTTGATTGCTCTTGGCCTGGCAGATGGCAGTTCCTCTGGTTCTATGCCATGGGAGTGGAGATGACTAGGAATAGGTACATAGAAGGAGGAGTGGGAAAAAAAGAAAAATGTATATATTTTCTACATGGCAGGGATTTAAAAATAATTGTGGTGGAAAGTAAACAGTTATAAAGACAACTGATTTAGTAAATAATTGCTTCCTGAGTTTTTATTTATTTTTCCCTGCCTCCTTTCCTCCTTTGAGTGCCCGCTTTCCTTTCAAAATACATTACTTATTCCAGAGACAATTGTACTGCTTGAAAGAATTTAACCCTTCTTCTTCTTCTTAATCTGAGGGTGGATAAGGGAACTGCCCTTCCCCCCACCACCCCATCCACACCTTACTTTCACAATTTGTTTGGCTGGAAATTACAGGGTACAGGGCTGAATCTGGGATAATTGTTCTTGTAACAGAAGCTCCACAGGCTTCAAACTCAGCGGTAGCTTCAGTAAATGAGAATGAGGTGGTGGGAGTGAGGTGGGGCGAAGTCCAAATGGCAAATCTATGCCTCTATCACAGGGCAAAGACTGCCCCTGTTTGGCTCTGCTTTTCATTCTTAACTAAGGACATCAATCACTTTGGGGAATTAAGGAAGTAAATCTAAATATTGAAAATTGGTAAGAGAACAGTAATCTCTTCAAAAATAAAAAGTAACAATCGGTGAATCTAAAGAACATTAAAACAGAGGGTCTGGTCAGTACAAAGAAAAAGAAGCATAAATCTTCAGAATGGAAGAAACAGAACTATCATTTTTTTCCTCAAATGATATGACAATCTAATCAGAAGACTGAAAATAACCTATAGGTAGATTTATTTAAGTTATTACAAAGCTGATCAATATTGGCTAATACAAGATCAATGATCAAAAGTCAAAAATTAGAACATGTGATGTTCACGGGTGAAAAAGGAGGCTGTTTCCAATGGAAACACAAAATAGGAGTTTCTTAGAGAAAATTATTTTCAATAGATGTACAAGATTTCTGTGGAAATTATTATACGAGTATAAAATTGGAAGACATTTAAAAAGACTTAAATAAATGGAGAGATATGTATTGTTCGCAAGAGAAGACAGTAATATCTGATTTCCTCAACATACAACTCCAATTTTTAAAATCCCAACAAAATTATTTTTATGGACTTGGAGAAGCTGAATGTAAATTAGTATAGACAGAAGAAGAGCCAAGAATTGCTAAGGCATTTCTGAAATACAAGAACCAAGCAAGAAACTTTTCCCAAGAGATATTAATAATTATTTGGAAACTATTGAAATTAAGATAGCGTAGGATTAATAAAAGCATAGACGAAGGGACCAACAGAACAGAATGAGGAGCCTAGAAGGGCCATGCGTAAATGGAACTCTGCTGTGTGAGAGCTGGAATTGCAAATCAACAAGGAAGTAACATCTACTTAGGTCTGAGGAAACTGTTTTTTTTGTATAACTATTGCATTTTACTAGGGAAAAAACCTACCGTATATTCTCAAACAGCAAACCATGCCTCCCTTCCTCACATTGTACAGAAAAATTGCTTCCAGATGGATTCAATATTTAAATATAAAAAGACATGCAATATAAATATAAAAAGACATGTAATGAGGGAGAGAAGACTTGCTTCACAAGCAATGTTTTATTTTTTAAACTGCATTGTGAGTACAGAAATGAATATTTTATGTCTTTCGTTAAACAGTATGCTTATGTGTATATATGTGTGTGTGTACATATGTATGTATACACGCAAACATCTATATTTCATGTGTGATATACTTCATAATAAATTGTAAAAGTTTACACATATAGATGTATGAAAATTTACTTATTTAAAATCCTGATTACTTTCTATACTGGGCCTTGCTTCCTGAATGGATGCCAAGGAGCTCCATGGTACGCCATGCAGGCTAGAAATGCAGATTAACTCCCCTGTCAGAGGGCCGGGTGGGAGACAGAGCAGACACTCCTGCTTTTCCCCCTTCTGATGCATGGTTTTGATGGCCAACCAGTCCAAAGGTGTTGGGCAGGCCAGTGTGGTAGCTGTGTCTCTCCGTTTGGAAGAAGGGAAGCCGTGGCTATTCCACAACATACACCCCTGTGTCTGCTTCTCATCCCTCCCTGCTTCACATTCCTATGTTTACTCTCATGTCCTTGGTCTGGCACTTCCCCAATAAAGCATTAACACATTATTCAGACACAGTTTTCAAAGATTAAGGTAGTATGTTTAATAATAACAAGAAGTGTTCCTTAGATGCCATGGTCCAGGTAGGTCTGTTTGAGGAAGTTGCATTGAAACCAAGTTTTGAAAAACCAGAAGCCATATGAGTAATATCTTGGTCAAAGAGAAGAGTGATAGTTATGGGTTGTTGGCAGGAAAGAGCATGTTTGAGGAGCCCCCAGAAGAGCAGCCTGTGGGAAGCACAGAGAGAAGGAGGGAAGGTGCTGGGAGCCACGTGGAGAAGCTGGCAGAGGGATCCAGGACACAGTGATGGTTTTAGATTCAGTCCAAGTGCAATAGATGAAATAGGAAGTCAATGGACAAGTTTAAGGAGCAAAGAGTCATAAACTGATTTCAGCCCTAAAACCTCACTTTGGCTGCTACTGAGCTGAATTAAGGAAATCATTTCAGAGTATAATTTTGAAGATTGTGGTAAATTTGATTAGAGTGGTGGCAGGGACCAATTAGAGAAGTGGAGAAATCCAAAATACATTCCAGAGGAAAACACGGAATGTCCAAGTTATAAATTAGGAAGGTTGAGAGAAGAAGTTCAGAATTCGACGCATAGGCTTTAGAATTAGTAATCTATTGGTGATGATGGGCCACTTACTGAAAGAGGGGCATTTGGGGGGAAATCCAGGTGACAAATAAAGGATTCCATTTTCAAATGTTGAGCTGGAGGTGCTTTTGATACATAAAAATAGAAATATTCCCTCGATCCTCCTCTACTTGCCCTGGTAACCACCATATTCATGTCTGTGTCAATGAGTTTGCTTATTTTTCCTTTGTTCATTGGTTGCTTGTTGTTTTATATCCCACATATGAGTGAAATCAAATACTTCTTGCCTTTTTCCGTCTGACTACTTCACTTAGTGTGATCCTCTCAAGTTCCATCCATGTTGTTGCAGACGGTAGTATTTCATCCTTCTAGGGCCGAGTAGCATTCCGTTGTATATATGTACGACTTCTTTAACCAACTATAAGTCAAAGGACACTTAGATTGTTTCCATCCTTTGTCATTTTGAATAATGCTGCAATGAACAAAGGGGTACGTGTATCTTTATAAGTAAGTGTTTGCAAATTTTGGGGGTAGATACCCAGAAGAGGGTCATGTGGTAGCTCTAGTCTTAATTTTTGAGAAATTCCACACTGTTTTCCATAGTGAATGCACTAATTTACATTCCCACCAGCAGTGCACAAGGGTTCTTTGCTCCAGATTTTATCCAATACTTATTATCTCTTAGTTTATCGATAATAGCCCTTTTACCAGATGTTGAGGTAAAGGGAGTCAAATACATGACCATGAATGAGGGTTAGACTTTGGGGTAACACAATGCAATACACAGATGATGTATTATAAAAGTGTACACCTGAACCTCATATAATGTCATTAATCAGTGCTAGCCCAATAAATTTCATTGAAATAAGTAAATATATAAATAAAAAAGTAGAAACATCAAACAGAAGTTAGAAGCCCAGAGATGCAGAGCCATATCATCGGTAGGCATCATCATCAAATTGGTATTTAAAGTCATGGAAAATAACATATCACCTAGAAAGAAATGATAAAAAAATTATTAAAGGCTAGAGCTGGGTCTTTTGGAACAGTTCTCTAGAAAATAGTAGGAAAAGAGTCTAACAAGTAGCTGTCAGGAAAGTAGGGCAAATGTGAGCTGTCAAGATGCTTGAGAGGACAATGCGTCACCCAGGGAATGACAGACTGAGCTGTGCTGCTGCATCGCAGAGGCAGATGAAGACAAAGGATATCTGTTCGATGCCACGGTGTGGAGACCCTTGATGAGTGGAAGCAGCGCATTTAGTGGAGTGACAAGATTGAAAACTCGAGCTCGCTGAGATCAGGGAAAAGGACAACGCTGAAGTACCTTTTCGCACGTAACAGATTGGGAACAATGAGACCAACCCCAAACACCAACACTACTGGAGATGTGAGGAGACAGGAACGCTCATACGTTTAAGGTGACTCTGCAAATGAGGAAAACCTTTGAAGAAATCAATTTGGCAGTACTTCAAAATAAAAGAGATGAGGCCTATCTTTATGACCCAGCTACTTTATTGCTTAGAATAACCCTGGAAAGATGCATCTGCATACAAAGACGCCATCTGCAAGGGAGTTCTCTGAAGCCCAGGGACAGAGAGATTCATGGGAGACAGTCTAACTTTCCGTTCCTGGGGGATGGATGAGATGAATGTATTTAAGCAATGCTGTATTATGGATAGTGAGTAAAGCAGAATTAGTCTATGTTAGTATGAATAAATTTCAAAAAAACCTTTGTATGAAATGAGAATTGTCACATAATTGCAAGGTATTATACTGGCTACCTAAAATTTTAAACATGGTACAGTTTTTACAAATTTGGGGATCTATATGTACATAGAAAACATTGTTTTAAAATTTTTCATGGGAAGGATACCAACTTCAGGAAAATGGTTACCTCTAGAGATGAAAGGGGAGAAGAAACAGCAGTTCAAACCTTTAGCTATTTCTGTAATACTTTCATTCCTAAAACAAAAATAAAGACATCTGAATAAATATGGCAAGAATGTTAAGATCCTTATTTAAATCTTGGTAGTGGTTATTTGAAAGCTATTTGATTATTTTCTGTAGTTTTCTATACATTTGAAATATTTCACAATTCATTTAAAAATGAACAGTCATTGAGGAAATTAAGAAAATTGGCTCAGACCATGCGATTAGAGAATTTTCACCTTGGCTGATCTCCAGACTGCTAAATTCAACTACCATTTGTATACTGAGAACGCCAACAGGTTCATTTCCACCTCTAACCTTTCCCATGAGTGGAGACATAGGTATACGCAACTACCCATTCTACAGCTCCGCACCGTTTTCCAATTGACACCCCAAACTTAGACAAAAAACATTTTTGATTCTTCATTCTTGCTCTCAACAAAACCTGTTCCTCCCCTATCATCTCATCTCTGTGGCCAATGCCACTATCCACCCAGTTTCTCTGGCCCAGAACTAGGTATCCTTCATAGTTCTTTCTCCCCCTCATAGCCCTATATTCACACTGTCAGCAAGTCATTTGAGTTTTAGTTTAAAATGTGTATCTCGCATTTGACCAGTTTCTAGCACATCAGCTATTGCCATCTTAGTCTGAGCTTCCACCTTCTCTTCCCTTCTCTGTTGCAGCAGATACCAGGGAGCATTACTCCCTGACTCTCCCAAGAGTTCAGCCTTGTTATCTTTTAAAATGTTAACCACATCATGCCGCTATCCTGTTCAAATTCACATTTGAAATAAAATACAGATTCTTTTTCATGGCATCCATGAAGCCAAAGACATTTTTCTATTTTATGTAACTAATACACAGGCTTGTTGGGTGAGTAAATGAATAGAGGAAAGGATCACTGGGGAAATAGAAAACTTGAAGTGGTGAAAAGCCATGGGCATTTGGGAGAAATTTTCCTTTAATAAGAGGTAAGAAATTCCTCTCTTGTAGCAAGAGAGAGGACAGAGCAGTTGATCGACGGTTTGGTGGAAGGAAGATAAAGGATTTCCTTTTTTGCTGGTCTCTCTTAGTTCAGTGAAATATTAGGAAAGGTTAGCAACTGATAGAATGTGTGCACTGTGGATAAGAGGGAGGCAAAAAGAGAGCATATTTTAGAGAATGAGAAATTAAAATATCTACATAAGTAGGGCATCTAGGACATATTTAGTGCCCATTATAGCTTTGTGATTATTACTTTAAATTTAACCTAGTCGGCCTGATCATATCATTTCTCTTGTTCCATTTGGCTGCGCAGAAGACGGAGAATTGTTGGTTCCAAGCAGTTTTGTCACTAGGGCATGTTAGGCCAAGGACAGAGCAGATGGTGTTTGCATGTCAGGGCTGTATGTAATGATGGACCATGGAATCTAAGGCGGGCAAAGGGGAAAGTGAAGAAAGGAGGAAGATTAGACTCATGAAAAACTGGTAGTGTTAGTGAATTGAAGATTAGATGTGAGGTGAACCATAGTAAAGTAAGCTTTAGACTAACTGAGTTAAAAAGAGGTCAAGGTCAGAGAAAGGAACACTTGTATAGAGATTTCTAAGGTGCAACACCAGATACCAGGACTGAATGGCTGGAGAAGAGTGTACCCAAGTACTGGAAAAAGAAAGGATCAGACTATTGAATTATATTATAGAACAATCACAGGTGTTTTGTTCTGAGGCGAAAGAAAAAAAAAAAGCCTCCAGGAATATAGTAAGAGAAAATAGGACAGAAAGAGAAAGTAACCAGAAAGGTGTAGAAGCCATTAACATATAGGGCTTGTTTTGTTTTGTTTCAGAAAGAAACGGGACAAGGGACATGTGGAAATTATACTTACCTCACTTCCTCTCATGTAGGAACAGAATCTAGGAGGTAAGTAATCTCTTTTTGATAGGCGGCACAAGAAATATCCTCAGGTTTCTGTTAGAACATTAAGACTGCCCAAGTCTGGTATTCTCCGCTGTGTGACTTTGGAAAAGTCGCCTAACATATCCTGCTATGAATTTTTAACCCACATGTAAGCTGCACTAACTACATAATGTCTAAGCATTTAACTATGATTAGGATCCTATTTTTTTATATTCATCGTATTTATCATAGTGCCTTCAGTATTTTCCAGTTTTCAATTACTTGGGAATTAAATATACTATTTGCTAAAAATGAACTTTAAATTCCTGGAAGACATGTGGTTTACGTCTGCTTTCCAAAAGAGAAAATAGTGGAAATGCAGTGATCTGTACAGAGAAATCCTGATTAGCCACAGAAATGCAGCTCAGCATCATTGATGATAATCGGAACGTCAGATAATAAAAAAAGTTGGCTATTTTTGAATTTGGACCACGTTGTGACTTTATTTATTTTGCACATTTTGGGGGAGGGGGGACGGAGAATCTCTCCCTTTATTCTGAGAAATCAACGGCCATGGTTCAGGGTAATCCAGAGCCATTCCATCAGAACAGCAAAAACAATCAAGTCAGCCACCCAAAATCAGACACATTGCCAACCAGCTTTCACACCCGTAGTACAGAAATGGTCATCCTAAATGCTAGAGATGAGAGCATATAGCACCTTGTGCTTTACCCTGGCGGGAAGACTGTATAGGCTTTGAGACACCCATTTCGTCATCCCTTTTAAGCCTCTCCTGCAGGACCACTTGGTTTCCCGGGTAGGCAGTATCGATGTATAGGGCTTGTGAAGGAGATGGGTATGCTGCAGTTCATCTGGGTGACAATGAGACACTCTGAAATATTAAGCAGTTGCCAAATCTTCCAAACACAGGAGATCAAGCTCCCTTTTCCTTGGGTAATCTTTAGCTAGAAAGCAGGGATGAAGAGTTCTGGACTTGCACTAATGACTCATGGAAGGCAATAGACCAGGCAAAGGTTTTCAAAAATAATAAAAAAATGAATCCATTGAATAATGGAAACTCACCTACATAACATTAGCTCTGTTCGACCATCCCCAAATTTAAATGACCTGGTATAAATGTCCTAGCACAGTGCCTGGCGCGAGACAACTCAATAAATAACGATTTTCTTCTTTGTTTTCTTGATCATTCGTAGAGGCTTCTTTTTTCTCTCTCTCTTTCACTAATTTATTTGAAGGTTATTTCTTACCTTCTCTATTGATCTTAGTCTTTGGAGAATAAAGAGATCACAAAGACAAGGAGAAGTCTTGTTCTTGGTCTATGGCTGAGCTTAAAGGGACTGTAAGGATGGTTTTCGCTTCATGCAAGGGCATTATTAGGACATGTGAGCACTCCGAACTAGCATTAAACCTATTTATTTTGCAGACATGGGATAAATTGCCCTTTTGGTTACTAAGATAGAACTCTACCGAGCCATCGCAATGACTATTATAAGCAGCCGGTCTTAAAATGGACAGGTTGAACGTAATACAATATACTTTAGCAAATGGGATTTTAACACTCTCCAGGTATTTCCCCTGCTGTGTGAGGTCTGCTGTATTAAATCTCTTTGTTCAGCCAAGACAGGTCGTTTGTCAAATTCCTTCTTATTATTAAAAATGTATTCAATGGCATTTAATGAGTACATATGGATTCAGAAATGATCACAGAATAAAATTTCAAAAGTCATATTTTTTCTCTGCACACTCTGCAACTATGAATATGTAACAGGCCCTTAATGTGAACTATTCTTAATGTTCAAACAAAATCTGATCCTTTCAATAGTCTTTGAGTTTTTACAGCCCTCTGTCTTCAGGTAAGGAAATTACAAAACCCAAAGAGACAGTGTCAATGTTAGGGAAAAACACCCCCAAAGGATTGGGTCTTCTAACCTCAGGTTGAAGTCCCAATTCAACTATTCTCCACTCGTCGACCTTGTAATTAATGTTTGCTAGTTCATTCTTTTATTTAAGCACAAGTGTTTAAAGAGTGCTTTGCAAAGAAAATATGTTATACAAGTAACATTAGCAGTAATAGTTTTAACAAGTGTAATACAAAGCTGACCTGTTTGGAATCTTATTTGGAAGCATTGCTTTTTGTCTTTGCACAATCAGAGGAGTTTTGAATGCATCGGAAAATCGAGGGTGAGGAAACTTTCTTTTTAACTCCATGCAGAGAGAGGGGCCTCCCAGCTGTTACTTAAACTGAAAATATTTGTGTTATAATGCTTGCTATTTACCATGACAGAACATTCCATAGAACTAGGAGTTACAGCAATCTGTCAAGGCCTCTCTTATCCGGACCAGGTTCTAATCCGAAAATATCTTTCAAATGTGGTTAACAAAGGAATAAAAATTGTGTGCGGGACTGGGTACAGCAGCCACCTAAAGCTGGACAGAGACACTGAAGGACAGAGGACCCCAAGTTTAGGCTAAGAAGGCTCACCTGGGCCTGGCCCATAGAAACGTCCCCCCAACAACTCTCTATGCTTGTCCACCTTCTGCTGAATTAATACAGGTGAACGTGGAGTCTTGGGGAGCCATGTGGTAGGTGGTGGAACCTTAAAATGGATGGATTCTGGATCCTGAAAACCACTGTGTGAATGAGTTACTTGCTTTGAAATTTATTTGAGTAAGACATAAACTTCTACTCGAGTGTGTGTGTTTATACCCTAGTCTAGTTCTGAGAGTAGTTGTGCTTATAATTTTATATGAATATAATGTTATAAATATACAATATGTGTACCATACATTATATATTAGCATAATGGGCTATTCTGAGAACTATAATATAATTATTCTGTTCTATAATATAATTCAATGCTCTGATCCTTTCTTTTTCCAGAACGAGACTGGGATCAAACTTCTAGACCCACAGTACAAGGTCAGAGTCACTCAGCAGGCAGACCACCCGGAAGCTGTGTCCCGAGCATCCAAGTGGTGCTCCTCCATCCCTCACTAAGGACAGGGTTAGTCCAAGATGTCAGGATGACACCGTACCCTGCATATGGAGATCAAGTGGCTGTAATAGAACAGAAACGAGCATCATGGGGACAAGGAGTAGGGCAGGTCCCAACAGCTGTCTCTAGTGACTTCTTTATAGTCATTTGCAGGTGGCAACGAAAGGCAGATTCAGCTCAAGGCTCTCTGCTAAGCTCCCGCAGCCCCACAGGCTACCTCCAGCCCTACAGACTTTATCACAGAAGCCCCCATTAATGCCAGGTACACTCTGGGCTTGTCGAGGCCACGCTCGCCTCTGTGGCTCTTCTCTGTTTACCGGCAGGTCAGCTAACTTCACAATCCTTCACTGGCTTCTTCTTTCCTGCTTTCATCTCCAGGAAGCCTATCACCCTGCAATGTCTTTCTTCTTTCCATTTACTACAGGGGTGTGTCTAAGTGTGATTAGATTTACTCCGTGCCAGCGCTTCTTGTGTCTGGAGTCAGAAATGGCTAAAAGGTAGATCCAAGAAAGGCTCAACAATTTTGCCTTTCCATTTTGTCTTTTTATTTCTCTCTGAGGCCCAGGCAACGTAAGTTAAAACCAATTTCTTTCTTTCTCAGACAGATGTCGCCGTCATTACATTGGGGGTTAAATGGTTTTTACTCTCCCGAAATGGCTAAGATGCCTCTTTTATTGGGTTACTTCAGCTTCCCGCGATCTACATCCCGTTGCCAACTAAGGTCATGGAGATCTTGGAAGCGGAGTAATGGAGTCTTGGGGGCGCTGATTTTATTGAAGCAGCTTCCGCACATCATCGGTGATGAAAAACCTGCAAGTCCTGCTATCTCTCTGGATTCGGAGAGCCCTCGCTGGGATTACAGGGGTGCCAGAGAGGCTTTTCTTTCCTTCTAGAAGTGTAGCTTCTATTTTTAGACTCACATCAGAAGGCACAGGAGACCGGGGCTGCCAAGGGCCCTTCAAAATGTTCTAGTAACATGAAGCCTAGTTACGTAACGCTGCTCCAAGGTACCTATGAGACACTGTCTCTCCTATTTTTTCACATATCAGGGAAGAAGATTCTGAGAACTGTTCTGTGTAACTTCCCCCATTGTATGTCCGTCCTGAAATTCAGGGCCTTCCCCATAAACCTAACGGTAATGCCTCTTTATTTTCGATTCTGCTCGTTCAGCCTTCCTTTTCATAATGGCAATCCCTATTCAAATCTATTCGCTTCTTCCCTAGGAAAAGAAATGGACCAAAAAAGGACAGCACCCTAGAGTTTATACCCAGAAAACCTCATTCTCATAATGTGTGTGTGTGTGTGTGTGTGTGTGTGAGTGCTCCAAGTATTGACGTAAACTTAAGGAGAAATAGAAATGTGAGGAGTGGGTTACTTTGCTACTAGATTCGCTGCTGTTTTGAGACTAAGAGAATGGCGTGAACTTCAGCGTGATGGAGGCAATATTAAGCCCTGTGCTCAGATATAGGAAGTGGAATAGAAAGTGCAGGCATGACACGGGGCATTCCCTGGGCAAGGGGACTTACAGGGAAGGGTCAAGGATCCCAGAACTGCCTCTATCTATTGCTGGGGCATTTTCACTCAGCCCTCGCTCAGCCCACCAGGGTGACATCTGGTCTTGATGTATCCAAGTGTGCGATTTTGATTGTCTTATTTCTCCTCTACATCACCTTTCAGCTCTTCATTTCCCTCCTCATTTTCTAGTTCGGATTCTAAAATACCTTTTTAATGTCACTTCCCTTCTTATTAAGCTTTAATGGCTCCTCATTGCCTATAAGATAAAATTGCATGCACAATTAACTATAATACAGTAAGCTAATAATAGGTAGCATTTATTGAGCCTTTTTTAGTATACTGTGCTGAGCATACGCTACACATGGTACCCACATCTCACCACTGTCCTGCAGGGTCAGTATTGTTATTCCCATTGAACAGATGAGCGATCTGAGGCTCCGAGGGTCCAAGGTCTACCACGTGGGGAAGGCAGGGCTTAAATCCAAGATTATTTTTATTCCAAAGTCATCAGTCTCACAGCAGAGCCTGAGAGTTATGCTCATTCACCCATTTATTTCCTTACTTAATTGACATTAATGGCACTTTTATCAACAAATTATTGTAGGAAGACAGAAATGGAAGCAATTCAATCTGTTAGGGGTATTAAGGAGGGCTAAGAGTTGAAGGATAAATTGAATTGTTTCAACTACTGGGAGTGTGGGTGTACACAGGAGGTGGAATGGCTGTTGGAAAATGCCTTTCCTAACACAGTGGACGTGAGAAAATGAATAAATGTGCAGTCCGAAATGAAGCATTCTGCCACAGCAAATAGGAAATAGGAAACCAAACCTTGGGAGCAATGTTCTTTTCTTTGATTCAGTCCAAACCTATTGACTTAAAAAATGGATGATTCACTATAATTTTCTTTACAGAAAGGAATGTGTGTTTGGGGAAGGTAGTAATATAGATTTTGTCTTAGAAATCTGCAGCTTCCTAAAGAGGCATTCATGAGCCGGTGAGTCAGACCGTAGAGAGGACATACATCTGGGGAATCATCAAAGCTTTCATCTCTCTGTTTCTTTCATTGCACTCATCAGGTAGAGGAAGCATACTGTATTTGAAAGGAGAAAGGGTCCTGATGAGAATTACGTGGGCAAGAATCCCCTATGTTATCTGCAAACCTTTTGCACCACAACAGAAGGGCCATCTTCTTCTGCCATTGGCTACTCAGTTGGAGGAGGAGGGACTAATTCTGCAGTCTTCTGATGCCTATTGCTCCCGAGACATGACCTGTCTTTGAAGGTGTCCATTTCATGTGATGACTGAGAAGAGGAGAAATAACTTCCACTTAGTGTGTCCATTTGCAGAGGTAGTGGCTGATGCCTCATTTGAAAACAAATGTGTGGGTGAGAAACCACCAGCTAACTCAGGCAAAATCTTTCTTCCAGCATCCCTTCTTCCCCAACCTAACACAAAGCCATTAGCTCAACCACAAAACACACACACACATCCTTTGAAATTCTGCTCCTGCTATCTCCATTTCTTATGGTGACTGCAGTCTTTAATTTCTCCTTTTCTGTCCCTGTTGCCATTCTTCTTGGCATTTATAATAAACAAGCCTGTTGCATCCTAATATAAAATTGTATTTTATAAGATAAAATTATGAGACATGTCCTAATATAAAATTATCATGATTTTCTCCTCACGCTCTCCTTATGCTTCCCTTTCCAACACACAGATCAAATTATCTCTGATAAGCTGGGGACATTTTATATTATGTCCACTGGAGCCACTGGACATATCCCAAGTCTCATTTCAGGTCCTGTTTCCAATTCCTTCTTTAGTATATTATTGGTGTTCTCTGATAATTTTATTTTGCCTTTTAAACATATTATTTTTAGAAATGCAGGAGGAACAAGATGATGACTTGATTCTCCTAACATGGTTTATTGTGTTTTAGAGAAATGGCTAAGAAAATACACCCACGGTTCTACTTCCTCTCTCAACTTGCAATGGAACACTTACTGACCTTATTGGATTAGATAATTTTGAAAGCTGAAACACAACGCCAAAGAATGTACACTCTCCTTTCTCCTTTTTCACTGTGTTAGCCAATCCAGAAAGCAAGCCTTCACTTTGTCAACTGAAGCTCTTTCAAGTTGAACCACTGAACTACAGGGAAAGGGTGAGTTTCAGTCATCTCTCTGGCTGTCTTTCCCTTAGGGTCCACCATCATCAATTTTGTGTGTTTGACATATTTAGTAGCTCCTTCAAAGATTTCCACAGTACAGATTCTTAATGGAAATATTATGAGTACAAGTATAAGAATCTCCTTTAATAAGAGTGATCACAGAAGACAAAATACCCAGTTTCCAGTTTTTCTGCATTTACTTACTGCTTTGGTGACTTTGAACAGGTCGGATCTCCTTTCTGGCCTTCTGTATTCTCAGCTAGAAAAAAGGATTTCAGATTAGATGTTTTTTAGGGTCCTATAAGCTCTAATCTTATGACTACAGAATCTTGTGGGTGATGTTCACTCTCAGCTAGCCAGTTGAATGAGTCTTTAACTTAGTCCTTCTAAGAAAAAGCAAACTAACAGTGGTGAGAGTGAGCATCCTTGTCTTGTCCCTGATCTTAAAAGAAAAGCTTCAGTTTTTTAGCACTGAGTTTGGTATTAGTTGAGAGTTTTCACATATGGCCTTTATTATGTTGAGGTACTTTCCTTCTATACCTATTTCATGGAGGTTTTTAATCATAAGGGGATATTATATCTTGTCAAATACTTTTTCTGCATCCGCTGACATAATCATATGACTTTTATCTTTTATTTTGTTGATGCGGTACATCACATGACTTGATTTGGATATACCAAACCATCCTTGCCTCCCTAGAATGAATTCCACTTAATTGTGATATATTATGTTTTCAATGTATTATCTTATCTGGTTTGCTAGTATTTTGTTTAGGATTATTGTATCTATGCTTTCAGAGATATTGGCTTGTAATTTTCTTTTTTGCGTGTTCTCCTTGCTTGGTTTGGTATTATGGTAACGTTGGCCTTGGAAAGTAAGTGAGGGACTAGCCCCTCTCTTTCAATTGTTTTGAACAAGTTTGAGAAAGACAGGTATTGAATCTTCTAATGTTTGGTAGAATTCATCAGTGAAGCCATCTGGTAACAAAATGGACTTTGTTTGAGGGGAGGTTTTTGATTACTGTGTCTGTTTCTCACAATTGATTGATCTATTTAGGTTTTCTAATCCATGTTTCAGTCTAAACATTTTTGTATTTCTAAGAACTTACCTATTTCTTTTAGGTTATTGAGTATGGTGACATATATTTCATAGTGTTCTTGTATAATGCTTTGTACCTTTGTGGTGTTTGTTGTAGATTCTCTTTCTTTTCTGATTTTATTTGAATCTTTTGTTTTCTTTTTTCCTTAGTGAGTCAAGCCAGAGGCTTGTCAATTTTGTTTCTTTTCAACAAATCAGCTCTTTGATTCATCCATTTTTCTCTACTTTTTTTCTTCTTTATTTCATTTAATTTTACTCTAACTTTTATTACATTCTTCCTCCTACTGACTTTTGGCTTGGTTTGTTCTTTACTTCCTAGTTTTTAAGGGTATAATTTGAAATTGTTTGAGATTTTTCTTGTTTCTTGAGGTAGGCCTGTAATGCTATAAACTTTCCTCTTAGTACTGCTTTTGCTGCGTTCCAAAATTTTGATGTATTTTACTGTCATTTTCATTTGTCTTTATGTGCCTTTTGTTCTCTTATTTCTTCCTTGGTCCAATGGTTTGTTTAGTAGCATGTTGCTTAGTCTCCACATATTTGTGAGGGTTTTTTTGGCTTTGTTCTTGTAGTTCATTTTCAGTTTTACAGCACTGTGGTCAGAAAATATGCTTCCTGTGATGTGATTTTTACCTTCTTAAATTTATTGATACTAGTTTCGTGCCTCCACATACGGTGTATTCTTGAAAATTCTCCATGTGCACTTGAAAAGAATGTACATTCGGTCATTTGGGGATGGAAAGCTCTAAATATTATGTCCATTTGATCTAATGTGTCTTTTAAGCCTGATGTTTGCTTATTGATGGTCAAATTAAACAGATTCTGCATAGCCAAAGAAACCATCAAAACTAAATGGCATCTAATCGAATGAGAGAAGATACTTGCTCATAATACCTCCAATGAGGGGCTAATCTCTAAAGTATATATAGAACTCATACAACTCAACAACAACAACAAACAATCCAATTAAAAATGGGCAGAAGACCTGAAGAGATACTTTGCCCAAGAAGACATACAGATGCCCAACAGTTATATGACAAGATAAACAACCTCACGAGCTATAAGGAAAACGCAAATCACAATCACAATGAGGTTCCACCTCATACCTGTTACAATGGTTATTATCAATAAGGCAAGAAATAATAAGTGCTGGAGAGGATGTGGAGAAAAGGGAATTCTCATACACTTCTAGTGGAAATGTCAATTTGTGCAGCTTCCATGGGAAATAGAATGAAGCCTCCTAAAAAAATTAGGCATAAAATTACCCTAAGACCCAGCAATCTCTCTTCTGGGTATCTACCTGAAAATTTTGAAAATGCTTATTCATAAAGATATATGTAGTCCTATGTTTGTTGCAGCATTATTCATAATGTCAAGACAAGGAAGCAACCTAAGTGTCCCTTGACCAATGATTGAATGAAGAAGATGTGGTGCATATATACAGTGAAATACTACTCAGCCATTAAAAAAAAAAAAAGAGAGAAATGTTGCCACTTGCAATGACATGGATGACTCTTGACAATTTCATGTTAAACAAGACAATTCAGATGGGAAAGGACAAGAAACATTTGATTTCACTCATAAGTGAGATAAAAACCAAAAAGCAACACATAAAGAAAATATAATGAAATACCCAAACAATAATATAGTGCTGAACAGAGAGGGAGCAGGGGAAGGGGGACAAGAAAGAGGGCAAAGGGGTCAAATATATGGTGGTAGAAGGGGACTAGAACTTGGGTGGTGAACACACAATGGAATATGCAGATGATGCATTATAAAGTTGTATACCTGAAACATATAATTTTATTAACCAACATTATGCCAATAAAGTCAATTTAAAAAGAAAGAGTAAACAAAAATAGTTTGCAAAGCTGCATGTAATGAATATTATAAACTCCATAGGCTGAAATCACAGAGGCAGACATTGTTAGGTAGATAATAGAAGAATTTTGTGAGTTAGAAGGATAAATAAAGATCAGCCCACATTGGTCCCCAGCCCCTCATCCACCCATTCAGAGACATCATAACAGCCATGTTTTCATGTAGCCTAATGCTTCAATTTCTTCCTGAGTCTCTGTTTACATACAGCACTTAAGGCTTGGAAGTTATAATAGCATTTTATTTTGTTTGTTTTATTTTAGTCTAGGATCTCACTGAATCAGAGGTTAATAACTTTGTGTGCTCAGAGGAAAACAGGAGGGTCTCATTTTCTCCCTTTCTTTTCCTTTTCTATGAAATTCTCTGTCCCAGATCAATTTCCCTCAGATTTCACGCTTCATCCTTTCCTTGCTCCTTATGTCTTAGGTAAGACATTCCGGTCAGGCTGCATTCTATGCCTGGCCCCTCAGTAGCTCTTAAAATCAGCCCCCACGTGTTCTGTCCCAAATACAACACCAAGGGGACTGTGCTGTAAGAAGGCTTGTGGCCTAAGGTATTGGTTAGTGCTAAATTTAACTTTACACTTGCTATCTCAAGCAGACCATTTCCCTCCTCTGTTTGTGCCTGCATTTGCCTCATATGAAGTAGAGATAATAACACTTACCTTCTTCAGTCCACTAGGGTGTTATAAGGATTAATTAAAGTTCTTTGAAGATGACAAGTCCAGAGCACAGTTATTATTAACTAAGCAAACTACTTGTTTTAATACCGAGGGTCTCTTGGAAGGTCAGACAAGCTCCCTGAAGCACAGCCCTGGTTCTCATTTCCCCCATATTACTTTCTCCAGCTCCAGCTTGCAGCGGACCTGGGGGTGTTCTTTGGAGAATGTGTTTTTTCAATGGGATTAAACTGCATACATAATTGAAAAGCACCACTGTGCCTGAAGAGCGTGGGGCACCTTATTACTTCCCACCTTCCCAGCCTCCGCTGTGGAGCAATCAATGACTCGGGGCCTTCCACTGTTTTCTGAAGTGACTACTACAGTGCAGAGGCCAGTGATAATTAATTCCCAGCATATACATGCCATTTTGCTCATTTCAAAATATTTCACAAAGCAGGATATCCAAAAATACAAAAGATGGGCTATTGAGTCTCCTTTCAATGATGTAAAAAAACTGAGTTTTAAAGAGTGTGAACCCATCTCCCTTAGGACACAGAGGGAAAAATAGGCAAGATCTTCATTCTTATACTTACAGATTTTTGAGGATTGCAATGGTTTCAAAGATAGCATTTTAAAATTAAGAATTTGTGGTGGGTTTGATCCCTGGTCAGGGAGCATATGGGAGGCAACCAATCAATGTTTCTGACATAAATGTTGTTCTTCTCTCCCTCTCAAAATCAATGAACATGTCCTCAGGTGAGGAATAAAGTAAAAATAAAATAATTAAGAATTGTCCACCCCTGACTTTAGTTCTACCTTTTGAGTAGTAACATTTTCATGAACTTATAGCCCAGGAAGTAATAGGGACCTAAAGGAGGACTATGTAGTTTCTGGCTCTTTCTCACCTTCCCCGACATACGTGTTTTCATTATTAGGTAAAAATACCTATTTTATGGTGTCCATTCTAGTCTCCCTTCTACAAAACCTTACCTCCTCTCTGTCAGTCTCCTTGGGGTGTAATGTCCTGTGGGGGAGCTTTGCCCACAGGGCCCCCCCCACCCCCAACATGGATGAGAGTAAGTCTACCAAGACCTGATCTGCTTGGGGAGGAAAGGTCGCT
Source organism: Desmodus rotundus (assembly GCF_022682495.2). Lineage (NCBI taxonomy): Eukaryota > Metazoa > Chordata > Mammalia > Chiroptera > Phyllostomidae > Desmodus > Desmodus rotundus. The sequence goes on along the minus strand of NC_071393.1, from coordinate 23,586,049 downwards.
GATCTCTCAAAGGAGAAGGGCCAGGAGCCTTTTCCTGAATGTGCTTTTATCAGGTTCAATTTGCATAGGAATACAGGTAAAGCTCATCAAAAGCTCATTGTCAGGCAGTGAGGATCAAACAATAGATAACAAACAAAGAACTCTGAGAGCTTATTCTGAGTCAGGGGCAGTTAGCTAAAGGGCTATAAGACTTTGGGAAACTCAGTTCAGGCTTGGACCCTTATCATTTAAATTGAGGGTATTAGTAAAGCAGGTTTCACAGGATTTTATGCATTCTTTCTTAGGCCTGATGGCCCCAGGGGAACCTGCCCTTTCCAGCACAAGACTGCACTGCCCTCTGTCATTGTTTCAGGCTTAAGTCAGGCAGGAGAAGTAAGGCAGTCAAGAGATTAGGAGACTTGCAGACAGAGTGAGGACTCAGGATATGTCAAAGCCAAGGGGCAAGGGTCCATCCCCCCGTTTTCCAATAGCCCCCCAACTCCTTCCCTATGGGCCTCTTCGTGACCATGCCTGTCTTAGGTCATCCCTCCCTTGAGGAATCTTACCCGTCATTGGCTAACCAGTCAGGCTCAGGGCCAAGCACGGTAAAGTAAAGTGGGCAGGGGTGGTGCTCCTGCCAGGGAGATGAGCTTTGTTTCCTTCGTGGCTTCTGGTCCCAAGGTCTCTGACTCAGCCTTAGCCCTGGGAGTTACAGTTTCTAAAACCAGGCAGAGTGGTTCCCAAGAATGTCCACAATGTGTAGCAAGTCCTTGGGCATGGAGCAAAACGAGATTTCTATCCCCCTTATTCTAGGTCCAATTCTACCTCATGTAAGACAGGGCATACTGCTGAATCATTATATTTAACATCAACTAACATTACCCATCAGTTTCACCTCTTGCTAATGAACCATTTTTTCTTTGTCTTTTTTTTTTTTTTACTGGTGTAATTGATTTGTGACCTGTATGCAAGACTTCACATTTATGGATATTTATTTAGCATTTTGGCTTTAACCTTTTTTTTTCTCAGCTTGATTCAATCTTTATCAACCTGACTTTTCCATGCAGTCTATAAGGTGACTTTTTCTACCAACAGTGGGAGGTTGATCCCTTCATTTCCTAGTCTGCAGAGGAAGACAACTCGAGATAAAGAAAAACAAGGCAGAAGCAAGAAGAATGAGAGTCCGTAAGTAAATAGAGTATGGAGAGGAGAGTGATAGCAAAGAGAATAACTTAAAACTTCCTAATGTCTTACCATACCTCCCTAACAGTGCCAGTGCTAAATAGGAAGAGTCTAATTTTTCCCAGGCCACACAATGGGCACATGACAAAAAGAGATAAAAAATGCAAATTTCTAATTTTGCAGGCATTTTCTCTCACTTATTATAATTTAATTTTCCTGGTGTCATTTCACCCTCATGTTTCCCATCAGGAATGTTGAAAGGGCTTCACTAATTCAGGGCAAAAAAAAAAAAAGTTTTTAATGGATCATTAGGGGAATCATACCTTCTTTCCCCGTTGCCGGGAGTCCTTACCAATGCAGAAGCTGCTCTATTATTTTCTAGGGAGCTGGATCATGCCATCACCTACTATGAAGCCATTACTTTCCTGACTATTGAGCTTTTATTGGCTATTAAAAGTTCACCCCTCTACCCTCTTTTGGAAATGAAGCTATAGGGATTGTCTTTCATTTCTATTTTTATTAAAAAATTTTAATGCATTGCCATTTTGCCCTCTTGCCTGTAATGATTGCCCGAAAAAGCAAACAGCAGCCAAGACAGAGTCCTAAGTAATCCTTAGAGAAATAAGAGAAGCCATAATTGAATACTATGCAACCAACTGTTATTATCTGGGTTATAGTCTTTCCTCGTGTACCTTCGTGCCAGCGTGTGGGGGATAAGTAGACGTGTGCTCTGGGAAAAGGAGGAATGGAGCTGAGAAACAGAAGACAGAGTAGAAAGGAAAGAGTGTCTCATAAAATCCAAAGCTTTCTCAAAATAAAGTTGTAGGAGCACAAAGATCATCTTCCGACTTGCATAAGCAAGAGCCTCTTTTCTGGGATGGGCTGAAGAAGGCTTGGAGCTTCAGCTGCCCTGCAAATATATAAATTAAGTTTGAGCAGCTCTTGCTGGAGGCTCGCCCCGTGTCTCAGAAAGAGGCATAATGCCATTCTCCCCCTTAAATCATCAACAACAATTTAGCAAGATATTTTAAAATCTACTAGCAATGATACCTGTTAATGGTAAAATTAGTGTGGATTATATTAAAATAATTCAAACAAGGGAAATAGGAATTCCAATCATTCACTTGTTTCCCTTGTACTTGATTTGGGGTTTTGGGGGAAATGGTGGCAGTGACGTGGGTTTCCATCAGAATAATGTGACAGAGGTAAATTAGAGATAATTCAGAGATGATCAGGACAGAGATAAATTAACCCATTGGACCTCATTACTACCCCCCCCCCCACTCAGTACCCCTTCCTCTTCCCTCCCCTTAGGGTACATGCATACTGGCATACTGACTCTGCCACTAAATACCTCACAGCTCTTAATTCCTGCTCTTTTAACCTCTACACAACACTTTCATTTTCTACTTGGAGACCCAAGGAGCATTCTCTGCAGTTGGAGCTTGATTAGAAATCTGTAGCAGGGCCTGGGGAGGTGAGGCGGGGCTGACTGGGTGGGGCGGGGGAGGGGGCCGGGAGGCCCAGCTGGACTCAGGTGCAATTCCTGCTTTTACAGCTTGTTTGGCAGCCTGGACTCCTGGGATGTGAGTCCTCATAACAGTTTATGGAGCAGGGTTCTCACCTTTGCCCCTGAAGATTTTTTTCCACCTTAGGGATTTTCAGGAGGCTGTTTAACGCCTCGAGGGAGAGAAATGGGCTAGAGATCCAGAGTCTGGAGGAAATATAAATGTAAAGAGTGGGACTGGTCACAGAGGATTGCATCCAACGAGGACAACCTGTGAAGTAATGAGACAGGGTTTCTTTCTGGGACAGAAAACTGTCTTTGAGTCACCCAGCATGGCGTTCTCCTGCAGGTCTCTTGGTGGACCTCTGCGCGTGCGCGTGAGTGCGCTGAGAACCAGGAGCCGCAGCACCCAGGACCTAGATTCTAGGTCAAACGGGCTTCCCTCAGTCTCTCACCTTCAAATAAAAAATATATACATGTCTGACACAGTTTCTACCCATGATCACCCTGCTTTCAATTGGCAAACGTTTGCTCATCCTTCTAAGACATGCTATGTTACCTTTCCAGGGTGAGGTAGCTAGTACTACCTTAAAGTACATAATAGCACGTCCTATAGATTTAAATAAAGAAGTGGATTCTCCAACAGATCTAGAAACATGATTATAAGCTCTTCATCATCAGTTTCTAATTTATCTGATCTGACCACCTTAAAAACACACACATGTGGGCACGTAGCGTTATTCTGGTTCCAGAGGAGCTACCTAAATCGATATACCACTGAGAAGGCTGGAGTGGAACACCACCAGAGGGCTCTCTGTGATGAGATCAGAAATACCCAAAAAGCTTCCGAGTAATACTAAGGAAAGCCTTTCTTGCGCTGGAGAACGTGGACTTAAGAGATTGTGGTCTTTCGTAGATGGTGATGGGAAATTGGAATTGTCGTTGGTGGGTCTCCTCATGTGCCCACGAGCCAGTGCCACCTGAGACAATTCTAGTCGTTCTTACCGCATGGTGTGGTACGGCTATGAGCAAGGATTCCACAGACAGATGTCACTGTCTGTGTCTGGGGGACAGGAAAAGCAGGATTACAGACCATCACCTCGGCAACACATGTGGTCCCAGCCTTCTATCTCAGCAAGTGCCCAAATCGGGTCATATTTTGATACTTGCTACTGTTGTATGCATAATTCTACCTTCCATTTCAAAGCAGTACATTCAGAATCTCTGTTTTCCCTTACTTCTACATTTATCATGAATAACTTCCATTAATATCAAAATGAACCTGAAAAATAATAGGTATTATCTGCACAATCCACTTTTTGGTAACATGTCTCAGCTTTGGTGTTATTTTGTCATGATTGATTGTAACAAAGTTTTGTCTATTCCCAATTCACAAAGTCGGAAGTTGAGAGGCAGTAATGGTAAATCTAAGATCTATCCATAAGGTCTATACATAACAGAGGGAAAAGGGTGGACGAGAGAAGCCATACCAACAACCTAACTCCAATCTTTTACCTTAGGATCTCTCTGTAGTCCAACTACCTATTAAATCAAATCAAATCAAATCAAATCAAATCAAATTCCCCAGAACAGTATAAATCTGTCAATTAAATTAGTTAATAGTGAGCTTTTTCTCTGGTTGGTGTTAACCTCTGTCCTCTGACATGGGATCTGGTCTGTATGAATCTGCATTTTTCAGAACAAATAAGCCCGTGTTCCATCAAAAAAGATGAAAAAGAATGTTCCACATCAATCATGGTATCTTATCAGAGACATTGATGAATGTCCTCAAATACTTTAGAAAGAGACAAGCCTTTTTGGAAGGACAGTTTGGCATAACTTCACCTAGAATCTGGAAAAGCACACACCTAGTCCAATGCACAAGGGTATTTAACTGAAGCCTGAAGACTCGAGAACAGAAGGCTAGAGAGCATGGTATTCCTCCCAAACCAGCAACCAGTTTTCAGTGGGCCAGTAAAGAGCATTTTCTTTCTCTGCACACGGATTCTTCCAGGAAATGGGAAGAGTTAGAATCAGAGCTGTGGACCCACAAGTCAATCCCATCAGTAGATTTAGTGGGCTTTCCTCACCTAATGAATTGTCACCAAACGCGTAGTGACCCAAGAGCTTCTGCTGGTTGTCATTCTTTCATGGGGTATAAAAGCAATGACTACTGGTTCTTCAACCAAGAAGATTTTAGATGATTGCTTCAGTAACCCTTTAAATATACACCTCGGTGAATATTATTCCCTCTGCTTAAAATTCTCCATTTTTTCACCTCCTGACTAGTTTTTAATTGATTTATTATCTCTCCTGGAAAGCTTTTCTCACACCCTCCATTTTCTCAATAAGTATTATTCTTTTTATTTCCTCTGCCTGTTTTTTTAAACCATGTTACTTTGTGATTTTGTCCATACCTTGGCCATTCATTTTGGGAGTGTATATTGAGCACTTAAATTCGGTACCGGGTACTGTTCCAGGCACTGGGATAAAGCAGCACATAAGACATATAAAGTCACAGAACTCAGGGAGCTTTCATTCTATGAGAGGATAGATAATAAACACGTCACATGGCTTTCTACAGGAATTTTCTTTACCTGAATTCATTTACACGGTGACTACACATAAGATGTTCACGATATATGGTGGTCAGGCTGATTTTATTTCCATGTGATATTATGTCACCTGAACCTGTGAATCCTTGTTTTCTAGAGGCTCTGTCCTGGTGATATTTCTGGTAATCTTCTAAGATGTCTCATTGTTCTCTCAAGTCATTTCTGTCTAGTATGAGACCAGGTATCCTGCCCTGCTCTAGTTTTTGATGGTAAATCTTGTCTGGAGTGGCTGTGGCTTTTGCCACTCAGCTCAGGGCAGTCCTGTGGACACTCTCCTGGCCACTGGTCAAGCTGCTCCTGTTGCCTACAACAGCCTACTACGACAGTTGTCTATTTCTCATAAGCTGCCGCTGGTCATGCTGACCTCTGGACTGTTGATCTCTCTGTGGTCGGCTGCTCACCCTGGCACCAACGCTGCCCGGGCTGTGTTGCTGGGTCAGCTCCTATGAGGCTCCAAGAACACTGCGGGAATGGGCTGACCCAGTGAGCCTCTGCCCTCACTACAGGTGGTTGGTGGCTACTACCCATAGTGCTTTGGGCCTCTCCTTGGCACTCACTGTGGCTGCCATTTCAGTCCAGCATTGCTCACATTTCTTTGTCAAGTGTGGAAACAACTTTGCCTCCTTAGAGGGGCTCCTCAGTAGGTTTGCTTGAGCTCTGATACCTACACCGTTTACATAAACAGCTTTTCATTCTCCAAAGTGCACAGAGAATGTGAGGGTACCTGAGTGTGGGTGAAACTTATCCAAATCCACTGTATTGTTATTTTAAACATTTCACCTTATTATTTGTCTCTTTGGCTCCTGAACGACCTGTGTCGCCTGACTCATTTTCCCGTGATGAATTTTTCTCACAGTGGCTTTGAAATCCTAGTAAGAATCCATGATGTAACCAAACACGTATTTGGATCCCAAGTGTATGAATGAGTCAGGAGTGTCCAGTTAGAAGTATCCTAGTTTTGTATGATCAATGGATGCATAGAGGTCACTAACAAAAATGGCATGAAAAATATCATTTGGCTTCACACAAAAACTTCTGCCAGACTCAAAATCTCACTGTACATTTTAACAAGAGGAGAACAAATTAGGTTTTATAAAATGTTCTAATATTTTCTGGAAATTATTCATAAAATAGATTCTGTAATTATTCTTACTTTATCAACCCCTTAATTTATCTTATCTCACCACAGAAGATTTTTGGAGTATGTATTAGTTGCGTCATTTTTATCTTTGAGATACTGTAGTTTAATATAAATGAAAGCTGCAGAGAAGCCAGAAATTCCTACTCAAAATTCCGTACTTGTCCCACTATTTCAGAGAGCCATTGTACATATTTAGCCTATAGCATAGTATTAGGGGTTATGTAAGATCTAGATATTAAATATTATTTATTATCCCTGCCTTTATTTAAATTAGAGGAACCTAGAAAAGTTATTCTAAGGATAAAAAGGTGTTGTATACCTGCAATTCAGTTAACATGATACGCCAAATTAACAAAACAAAACATAAAAATCACATGATCATCTGAATAGATGTAGAAGAAGCATTTGACATAATTCAACATCCATTTATGAGACAAACTCTCAATAAAGTGGGGACAGGAGAAACACACCTCCACATAATAAGTCCCATAGAAGACAAACCCACAACTCACATCACACTCAATGATGAAAAGCTAAAAACTTTTTCTCTAAGATCAAGAACAAGACAAAGATGTCCACTGTAATAAGTTTTATTCAATATAATATTGGCAAACAGCCACAGCAATAAGCCAAGGAAAATAAACAAAGGCATTTATATTGGAAAGAAGGAGATAAAATTGTCATTATTTGCATTTGACATAATATTATATATAGAAAATTCTAAGACTCCAACAATAAACTATTATAACTAATAAATAAATTCAGTAAAGTCACAGGATATTAAATTAATATTCCCAAACCTGTTGTATTTCTATACACTAATAATAAACTATCAGAAAAAATAAGGAAACAATCCCATTTGCAACTGCATCAAACAAATAAAATACCTAGGAAAAAATTTAACCAAGGAGGTGAAAGTTCTGTATTCTGAAAGATTACTGATAAAAGAAATTGAGAATTATAAAAATGAATGGAAAGATATACCATTATATGGACTGGAAGAATTGATATTGTTAAAATGTTCATAATACCAAAGCAATCTACGAATAATGCAATTATTTGCAAAATGCCACTGGCACTTTTTTACAAAACTAGAAAAGATCCCTAAAGTTTTTTTGGAACAACAAAGACCTCAAGTAGCCAAAACAATCTTGAGAAAGTAGAACAGGTTTATAGGTGCCATACTCCCTGATTTCAATCTACAAAGCTATAGTAATCAAAAGATTATGGTGCTGGCACAAAAAATGCAGACACATAAATCAGTGGAACTAAATCCAAAATCCAAAAAGTAACCCATGCTTATACGGTCAGTTAATCTACAACAAAAATGGCAGGAATCTGCAACGGTGAAACGGTCTTTTTAATACATGGTGTTTGGAAAATTGGACAAATACATGCAAACCCCCCCCCAAAACTAGGCCACTTTCTTACATTATACACATAAATAAACTCAAATGGATTAGTGACTTTGATCCTAAAACTGTAAAACACCTAGAATAAAACACAGGCGGTAAAGTCTTTGACACTGGTTTTAGCAATGCCTTTTGTATATACCTCCTCAGTCAAGGGCTACAGGAAAAAGATAAACAAGTAGGACTATATTAAACTAAAAAGTTTTTGCACAGTGAAGAAAGTCATTAACAAAACAAAAAGGCAACCCACTGAGTGGAAAAAGATATTTGCAAATGGTATACTCAATATAGGGTTAATATGCAAAGTATATAAAGAACAAATAAAACTCAACATCAAAATACCAAATAATCTGAGTGAAAAATGGGCAGAGGATATCAGTAGACAGTTTTGCAAAGAAGACAAACAAATGGCTGGCAGACCAATGAAAAGATGCTCAACATTACCAATCATCAGGGTAAAGCAACTCAAGATCTCAATGAGAATCAAGTCCACATCCACTCATCGGAATGGCTATTATGGAAAAGACAACAAATAACAAGAATTGGCCAGGACGTAGTGAAAGTGAACTTCTGTGCACCATCGCTATGGAAAATAGAATGGAAATTCCTCAAAAATTAAAAATAGAACTGTGATATGGCTTAGCAATTCCACTTCTGGGTATTTATATGGAGAAATAAAAAGCATTTATTCAATAAATATATGCACCCTCATGTTTATTGCAGCGTTATTTGCAATAGCTAAGATGTGGAAGCAACCCAGGTGTCAATCAACAGATGAATAAAGAATTCGCTAATATATGTGTATATATACATATAGATAAACTGAATATTATGCAGTCGTAAAATTTGGCCATTCGTGACAACATGGATTGACCTAGAGGGTATTGGCTAAGTGAAATGAGTCAAACAGAGACAGAAAAATACCATATAGTTCCACTTATATGTGGAATCTGAAGGACAAAACAAATTAACAAGCAAAGCAAAATGGAAACAGATTCATGGATACACAGAGCAAACTGAGGGTTGACAGCGGTAAGTAAGGTAAGGCGATGGACAAAAACATTGAAGGGAAGAAAGAAGTACACATTTTAAATTATAAATAAACTATGGTGAAGTAATGCACACTGTAGAAAATACATAGTCAATAATTTTGTCGTAACTATACAGTGATGACAGGTCACTAGCTCATTGCGGTGACTTCTTCGTAAGGTCTATAGATGTCAAATCACTGTAATACTAACACTGATACTGTATGTCCAGTACACTTTAATAAAATAATAATAATTAGTATACTTGACCCAGGGTTCGGGGACCAGACCAAATTGAGAGAAACAAAGTCACTATATAGGCCCTGAACGTGCCTGCCAAACGTTTAAGGCTCTCCGTTTCCTGCCCTGCTCCATTAGTATTCTTGACATACTTTATCTGCCCTCAGTCCTTCCCCATTATATCTTTTTAAATACAGGATCTTCTCTCTAGCAAAGTTGTTTTCCTTGAAGGCCAACAGGCACGTATCGCTTGCTCCCTTATTTACTTCATGCCTTTCCTCATGTCGGAGAATCTCTTCTCTTTCTTTTAACATCCCCCAGTGGAATATGGCAGTGCTTCTCCACGGGTGGTGCACAGACTCCCAGAGTCTCTGAAACCCCTTCAAGGGGACCTCTAGGTCAAAGCTACTCTGATATTGATACTGAAATACTCTTTGCATTTTTCACTCTCCTGGCATTTGTACTAATCGTTCAAGAGCCATGATGGGTATAACTGTTGCCAGAAAGGGACAAGGCAGGCCCAAAGTGGGTCTGCCTCGGGACTGTAGTGCGTGGGTTCTTCACTTCATGCAGGAAAGATTTCACAACGTGAGTCCAGGCAATTTTGAGAGTATGTTTATTAAAGCTGGGGACAGTGAAACAAAGGCTTAGGGTAGAAGAAGCAACAGGAGAAAGCCCAGGCTGTGTTCTGCTTTGGGCTCTCGCCTGTCATATTTCTATTCTAGAAACATTATAGGAAAAAAAGTAAGCCAAGGCGGGGCTGCTGTCAGCTCACTGGAGAGTCAGAGAAAAGGGGGCCTTGGAGACAGGCTCAGGGGTAAACCCGGGATGAGCTGCTGCTGCCCACTGCTCCCCTGGCTGCAAGCCTCCTTGGGACCCTTAGAGTTTAGGAGAAAGAAAGTAAAACATTCATGCCCAAGCATGGCTGTGCTCCAGAGAGAGCCTGCATGGTATCCTCTGTCTTAAGGGTTTTTTATCTCTGTTCTGCAGGTGAAAAGCTTAACGGAGAGTTTCAGCAAAACCTTCATCACCTTTCCAGGTATGTTTTTAGTATGCTGATGCATCAAAATGAGTGCATAGGAGAGTTTGGGATTATTTTCTGCTCAGTTTCATTGCTCCTCTTTTACCTTGGGTCTGTCTGATTCTAATCTCATTGTTTTTCTTTTTGTTCTTTGTTATTTGTTTCCCCGACTTCATCTGTTCTTGGTTTTGGCTGGCAGAAATGGCATTAATCGAGTCTCTGTTCTCTATCTCCCTGGCCAGGGTGATTTCAGCTATTTATTATTTGGTTAGGAGGGAGAGGTATAAGCCATTTGTTTTCAAGTGTTTCTGGTTAGGGAAGATAAGTTCTCGCAATTCACTAGTAATCTATACGTTGTTCAAATTGTTGGGCCTTGGTAAATTATTTTGTGTCAGTTTCCCCATTCCAGTTGTGCAAGAGTTTTCTTAGCTTCTTACTATCCTGCCTCCAAACTACAAATAAGGGCAGTGAATATAAATGGAACTAATAGTCATTGTAATTACTGGCTTATAAGAAAAGAAAAAAATTCCACATAAGACTGGTCTTGATAAAGTAGTAAAATTATAGCTGTTACTAAGTATTGATTCTCGAGAGCTCACTGTTTCACTATTCTGTGTAACCCAATGAGATACAGACGTGAAACACTGTAGGTTTGTCTAGGTAATACGCTTCCGCAAATGGAATGTGAGCAGCCCCAAGGTGAGCCACGCCCAAGTACAAGCTGTAAGAATCAGGGATAAGTTGAAAATACTAAGGAACTAGCTAAACAAATGATTAGAACTAATAAAGGATTTCAGGGATGTTGTAGATTATTAGATCCACATGCAATGATCAAATGTATTCTCTCCATTGGCAATAAAATGACATTCTGAAAATGAAATTACAAAACAATTACATGTGAAATATCAAAAAGAGTAAAATACTTGAGTATAATTTCAACAAAATTATAAGATAATATATTGAATGCTGTAAAATGTTATTGAAATAAATTAAAGATCTAAATAAATGGAAAGGTATTTTATGGTTATTGATTAGAAGATCTAACATGGTTAAGTAAGATATCAATACTACATAAATTGATTCACAGATTCAACATAATCCCCACCAAATGTCAAATGGCTTTATTGCAGAAATTGATGAAATGGCCCTAAAATTCATGTGGAAATGCAAGGGACCCAGAATAACTAAAGCAATCTGAAAAAGAAGAAAAAAGGAACAGCGCTTACACTTCATAATTTTAAGATTTACTAGAGAGCTACTAAAATCAACTGTAGTATTGGCATGCAAGGGAATACGTAGAACACTAGAATAGAATAGAGCCAAGAAATAAGTCTCACATTTATGGTCAATCAAAGTTCAACAAGGGTGCCAAGACAATTTAACAAGGGAAAGAACTGTCTTTTTAAACAAACAGTGCTGCAAAACCGGATATCCCCTTGCCCTCCCCCACCTCACATCATAGGTAAAAATTAACTGAAAATGTGAGCAGTAACACCATAAACTATGAGAACAAAACATAAAGGTAAAGCTTTATAACTTTAGGGTTAGACACTAAACTAAGAAACTGTTTTCTTACATACAACACTAAAAGCAGAGTAACAACAACAAATATATATATATATATAGTACTACATCAAGATTAAGGGCTGTTATATTAAAAACAATACCGCCAAAAATGAGCAGATAATCCACAGATTGAGAAAACATTTGAAAATTATGTATTAGTTAAGGAACTTCATCCAAAATACATAAAAATCTCCTAACTGAATAATAAAAGAACAAATGACCCAAGTAAAAAAAAAAGTGAAAAAATTTTGAAAATGCTTTTCTCTAGAAAGTAATAATAATGATAAATGGCCCATAAGTAAATGAATGGTTTTTTAAAAAATGATTAGGCATCAAGGATACGTCAATCAGATCATGGTAAGACACCGTTTTGTAAGCACTACTATAGCTACAATAAAAAAGACTGACCGTGTCCAGTGGTCACAGGAATGGAGAGAAATCGGAATGCTCATATGTTGATGATAAAATATAAGATGATGCAGTCGATTTAGAAGAGTTTCATAATTTCTCAAACTGTTAAACATAGGGCTACCACATTACTCGGTAATTCCATTCCTAGGCATGTATGCAAGAGAAATAAAAACATATATACACACACATATGTATACATGTGTGTGTACCTATGTATATATATATGAAAAAGTTGTTTACAAATTTTCATAGCTGCATTAGTCACTATAGTCAAAAGCAGAAAGAATAGAAATGACCATCAACTAGTGATGGGTAAATAAAATGTGATATATCATATAATAGAATACTTTTTGGTTATAAAAACGGAATTTAGTACTATGTATGCTACAGCATGGATGGATCCCCAAAACATGATACATGAAAGAAGCTAGTCACAAAAGACCACATGTTGTGCAGTTGAATTTATGTGGACTGTCCAGAATAGGCAAACCTATAATGACAGAAAATAGATTAGCGCTTGTCAGAAGCTGGGGTTGGACGGTGGGGACAATAAAAAGTGTCAGCTAATGGTTATAGGATTTCCTTCGGAGAGAATGAAAGTCTTACAAATCAGGTCATTATTGCACAACTCTGTGAATAAACTAAACAATTCTGTAGTGTACAATTTAAATGGGTGAATTGTATGGTATGATATGTGCATTATATATTCAATAAAGCTGGTAGAAAAAAAAGGAGGGAAGAAGGAAGGAAAGAAGAGAAAGAATCAGGCTAACAGATCTCTATCTGCTGCTCCTACATGTACCATTCTACCTTAGCTACTAAGTATTTCTTTATCATTTATTCTCTTGAGTATATGTAGCCTGCCCCACCCTACTTACCATCGTCTTATATGTCCCGCAGTGCTTGACTCCTACCTGTTAAGTCCTGTGCTATACACCGAATTGAGAATAAATAAAAAAAATAGCAACCACCCCTGTTCTCATCGAACTTATGATTTATTGGGGAAAAGGGAGCTGTGAATTTTCAGTCACTTTTTGCCTTTATCCATTGTTTTCCAGCCTGTTTTTCCCGAGTGGTGTAAGCCATTTGACTAGCTAATTTACACATATCCTCCCAGTGCTTAGTCTGGCACTTTGTAAGGGCTAAAAAAAAAATAATAATGTTTGTTGACTGGTTGGAAAGTATCCTAAACCATGCCCTGAATGCTGTCAAATTCTCAAAACAATGACTAAGTTCCCCAAATCCTTGCTCACTTACTTCAGCTTCGGAGCTTGGAATCAGAGGTCCTCCTTCACCTGCTTCTAGACAAATTTCCACGTGGAGTGTGTGGTCTCCATCTGGTCATCTCACAGCAAGCGTTCTTTGGGGTTCTACTTTCTCAGAGCTAATAGCACCCTGTACTCAACAGCAATCAAGACGTGACCCCATCCATCACAGGCTTCCTGCCTCACTGCACATCCCGCTTCCTTGGGAGTGTCTCCTGGAATTTGCCTCTTCCCATGCAGCCTGCAAAACTGTACAGATCTGAACTAATTGAGTTGCATTCTTTGCTGGCACTAGGCTCTCCAGTAGGTTTTCTGATCACTGCCAGTGCCTCAGGGGCAGAGCCAAGGACAGCGGCATCGGGTCTATTATGCCAAAGAGACTGGCATTCAAGCGCCTGAAACATTTGCATGCACAAAACATAAGACACAATTAACTTGCAATTTTGCAATCTTTTAAAAATTATCATTCTATTTAAATGAAGTAAGCAGTGAGGATCTCTGAACTATTAGAATGGGGGCTGAGCGGTGAAGAGGGGGTGGTTATGGAGATGTAATCATACCCCTGGCGTGCAAATCTGCGCACAGCGCTGCTGCCTGAAGCCCCCGGGAAGCGGCTGTCTCATTATAACCACACCCCCTGGAGTTGTTTTATAGTCTGCATAAAACTTTGCTCAGGAAAAGAAGGGAGGATGTCATTTTTCGTTTGGAAGGAAGATGAAGCAGACAGCTGAAATTCTGACATATGCCTGATCACCTCATTAAATAATGGCTTGGGATTTTCCTCATTAAGTAAAATCTCCATTCTGGGAATATTCCCTTTTAGCAAAAGCAACAGGAAAATTGGGGTTAAGGTCAGGGAATTTATTGGGCAATACTCTGCCATAATTATTGAATACTAATTAAGTTACAGTCCTGTGTTGGGCCCCTCCTGTGTGGGCTACAAACAAATATAAAGCGAGTATCTCCCCTCCCGGAGATTTAGCGTCTGGTAGGAGAGACATGGTGTAGCCGAATGAAAATCACAATTCTGAGTGTTTCAGAGTACTTTAGAGTTCCTAAGCATTTAAAAATGTATGGTCTCACTTGAGCAACAAATGACAATGGGACATTTTATCTTCATTTGGCGACCGTACAATGAAAAAAGAAACCAAACTGTTTTGCTCAAAGTCACTTGTTCAATAAATGATGGAGCCTAAACTAGAAGCAAGACCTCTGGCTGTTAGAGCCAGTTTTTCTGTTTGTTTATTTGTCTGCTTGCTCGCTTGTTTTGTTCTCCTCTGTAACCACATTCTCGCGCATTTCAGACTAGCGAAGACAAATGAAATTCAGGCCAGGATAATGAATCCTTGCAATTCCACGAGGTATCCACTCGTCCCCGATCTCTCTGGTGGAATGACCACACAGAAGGATACTCCAAGACAACAAACGCTTTAATTTCCACTTTTTCATTTTCATGTAGGGCTTTGGCTACCATCCTATGTCATCGTTAAATGTGATCTAGGCTGGGCCTCATGCCAGAAAACGTTTGTTCTCATTGCTTAAAACCTAGACTGAAAACTTGTATAAACGGCCTGAACGTAGCTACTGTTTTCAGGCTGTGCCTCTATTTCAGACCGGGAGTGAGGAAACCACTCTTCAACACCCCCCCCATGGCCACCTTGCAAAATGGGGAGGGGGATGGGAGCTCCAGAGGACGTAAGGCATGGGTGTCAGAAGAAGGGTTCCGCTCACCTCTCGTTTTTCTTTAGAAAAAAAAAATCACCTCTTGTTTTTCTGCAAACACAATTCCTCCTTCTAATACCTCAGATTTTAACCCACATCAATCTTCTTCTTCTTTTTTTTTTAAACAATCAGCTTGCATTAGACAGCAGGGCAAACAGGTGCTAATCTATAGTTCCTTTTATCCACCTTCGTGGATTCTACACACAGAACAAAAGAAGTTGTTACCAGTTAGAGTTGTTGTATTTAGCAGTAATCATTCATTTCTGGATTTGAGCCATCAACCCTGGCTTGGGAAAAAATGAAGCCAAAAATTAGTGGGTGGAGTAGAAAGCTAGAACACCATGAAAACATAGGTGGGACCACCAAAGCCTAGTTTGTTTGAGGCAAGAGAAGAGTTATAGCCAAGGTTTGGATACTGGATGAATAACTGAGTAACGTGAAGGCCCAAAAAAGCCAAATGAGAGAGAGAGCGAGCGAGCGGGAGAGCCAGCATGAGCTCACAAACTGGGTAAAAAGCTAAAAAGCTGAGTTGGGTTAAAACACACACACACACAAACCCACATTCTGTCTTTAATTTCGTCATTCACCTTACAAGTCAGAGTTCTCTTCATCCAGCACCTGACACATTTGGAGTCCATAGTTACTACTTCTCTTTCTGCTGTCCTTTACAAGCAGAGAGGACATATGGAATGGACATAGGTTTAAGCACATAAAATTTAATTGAAAACTAAGATGTTTAAAGGAGAAAGAGGCTTTTCCTATCTTCCCGGTTTAGCCCACCTGATTTTTCCATTCAAATACAAGTTTGCAGCTTCTTTAGAGAAAAGGGTTGTGAACATTCTCTCTCTTACTCCCTTTTCCCCCTTGGCTGGGAGATGCTGCAAACAGTAACAAATCCCATCATGTGGGTAATTGAAACGGAGGTGTTCCATTTGGTAAAACAATGCAGATGCTTTACCATTTTAGAAAGAAGGACACCTTCTAATTTCTTTCTGTTCCATACATAAGTTTCATCACTTGGGTAGACTCCTGTAGGAGTATGAAGCCACATATTCATTTAGGGACCAGGAGTTACTGTGGAGGGGTATGGGATCCAGTCTGCCAAGCCTTGACTTACAAATAACTGGAAGGTTTTTTAAAACTTCCCAGGCATAGTTTTGTTTACTTCCTTTTTCATCTTGCATAGAAGTTATCACGATTCTTTGCTTGACCATATTATTTAGTGTAAGGACTTAGTGTGGGAATTGAGCTGATGACATCCCCCTTTATTCTTTTTAGTAATCTCAGATGGCTCTGAAACACAATAAAAAGGCTGATATTGGTTCAAACTTTATGATTGGATTTAAAAACCCAAGCTCAGATGTAGATTTAAGGCTCTCAGTGTTGGGAACCACCCTGCCTGCCTGGTTTCAGAAGCTGTAACCACCCATGGCTAAGGCTGAGTCAGAGACCTTGGGACCAGAAGCCACTAAGGAGATAAAGCTTATCTCCCTGGCAGGGGCACTGCCCCTGCCCACTTTACTTTACCCTGCTTGGCCCTGAGCCTGATCAGTTAGCCAATGATGGGTAAGATTCCTCAAGGGAGGGATGACCTAAGACAGGCATGGTCATGAAGATGCCCACAGGGAAGGACTTGGGGGGCTATAGAAAAAGGGGGTGATGGACCCTTGCCCCTTGGCTTTGACATAGCCTGAGTCCTCATTCTGTCTTCAAGAAGTCTCCTAATCTCTTGGCTGCCTTACTTCCCCTGCCTGATTTAAGCCTGAAACAATGACAGAGGGCGGTACAGTACAGTCCTATGCTGGAAAGGGCAGGTTCCCTGGGGCCGTCAGGCCTAAGAAAGAATGCATAAAATCCTGTGAAATCTGCTTTGCTAATAACCTCAATTTAAATGATAAGGGTCCAAGCCTGAACTGAGTTTGTTTCCCAAAGTCTTATAGCCCTTTAGCTAACTGCCCCTGACTCAGAATAAGCTCTCAGAGTTCTTTGTTTGTTATCTATTGTTTGATCCTCACTGCCTGACAATGATTGATGAGCTTTACCTGTATTCCTGTGCAAATTGAACCCAACAAAAGCCCATTGAGGAAAAGGCTCTTGGCCCTTCTTTGAGAGATCAGCCACCTTTCCTCCCCATGCAGATCCTGTCTTGGTAGACTTATTCTCATCCATGGTGGCTGGGTGGGCCCTGCAGGCAGAACCCCCTCCCCCGCACACCTCAGAACGCAAGCATGGACCTGAACGACAGCAAAGCAGAAGAGGACAGAACTGAGTCTTCTAATTACCTGTGGATAGACAGACCTTGGGATGCTCTCCCCAATTGGGCAATGTCATTTGGCCACTTCCTTCCCTGTTCTCAACTTTATATACTGAGACTAGTTTTGTTTTACTTCATTTTCAAAGATTTGCTTGTAAATGAATTACTTTGCAAACGTTGGGAAACAATTCTCCAGGTTGAGCACAAAGAACCTCCTGAGTAAAGAAACAACTGGCTCACTGAGAGCTTCAGGTGAACCAGGTCAACGTAATCAGGAGCACAGCAGGACGTGGGCTGGTAGGAGGGCCAGAAGCAGCTAATGAGGCACACAAGGGGAGGGAGAGATGGGTCTCCTGGGTAAGTGGGGGGAAAAATGTGCTCTGGGGTCATAGAAAAGGAGGAAATGATGTTAATAGAGGAAAGCCCACTTAGGTATTTTCCTAGGGAAGAAAATTGTAGACACAAGGACAAATTCGTTTTACTGCAGTGTGTGGTCCAGAAAATCAGGGAAAGAAAAAAAAGACTTGTCAGGTCCGGTTATAAAAATGTTAACTTCAGATTAGAACTTGAAACAGAGACTTAAAGATATGGGGTGATTTCCCCAGTGCCCGTTGTCTTGCCAAGAAGGAGATGGAAAGAATCCATCTCATCATCTAAAATTATTTTATGGAGAATCTGTCTTCCTTTAAACAAGCCAAACTCGTCTTTCCTAATTGCTTAAGTCTCTCCCTTGTGGTAAATGTTCTTAATAGTAATGCCTCACCGCTGTATGGAGCTTTACTGCTTGCAGGGCAATTTCCCATACATTATATCACTTACTGCATAGAAGGTACTATCCAGATCTCTGAGGAGCTACTTAGGGCATCACTGCTTCAGCTCAGAAGCCAGTGATCCAAGTTCAAGTCCAGAAATCAAGACAAGTTTATTTGAGAACATAAAGAGGCATAGAACTAAAATGCAGGGGCCCAAGTTCTAGAAATTGCATTTTTGATCCCGCCCAAGGTGAGCGTGACCTGGATGATAGATCACTGTGTCAGAACCTTGAATAGTTTTTCCTCTTCACGATGTACCTCAAATTCCCTGTTTTGCTGACTGAAACACTCAAAATAGCAAGGAGGCCCCAGCTGGAAGGCCCTCTGAAACTTGCTGACAAAGGCTATAACTTACAGAGGCTAAGATGCGTATTTAAACCACAATTAACGTTTTGATAGTTGGGAGGTCAGGTAACCAGTGCCAACATGGAGGGCAGAATGGAGGCAGGCATTTAGAGTCCTTATGAGGTTGTCACCGTCCTCAGAGCCTGAGGTTTTAGAATTAGACTGCGGAACAGAAGCCCTAAATCCCTCGCCTAGTAGTTGTGTACTTGGGCAAACAGCTTTACCTTTGTGTCTGATTTTTCATGGAAATAACAGGAAGGAAAACAGCACCTCCTCAGTGGGCTGTTGAAACGATCCATGTAAAACCACGTAAAACAGTTAGTGCACTGCCTGGTGCAAAGTAAGCACTCTTAACATAGTGGTTTTAGTAATTTTGTAAAGTTAAATGATTTTTTTTGCCCATACCTAAACGGCTCAATAGCCTACAGGAGTGTCCAAATTTTGGGCTTCTCCAGGCCGCCATGGAATAAGAAGAGTTGTCTTGGGGCACATGTTAAATACATTGCAACACATAATCACACACAAAAAATCTCATGATGTTTTAAATGAATTTACGACTTTACGCTGGGCCGCATTCACAGCCATCCTGGGCTGCTTGCAGCCTGCAGGCCGCAGGTGGGACACCCTAAAGTTTAGCAGGCACTTGAATCACCTAGATGGCTGTTAAGTATTGATGGCTGAGCCCCACCCTCAGAATTTCTGATTCATTGGGCCCAAGATGGAGCTTGAGATTTTATACATTTAGCAAGTTCCCAGGTCCTGCCTGTTCTTCTAGTGCAGGTTGGGTTTCTGGCTTTGGTATTTGTTAAAAGCCACCCTGCATTTCTGCTGGGCAGCCAAAGTTGAAAACCACTACCAAAGGCTTTCTCGGTAAGTGAAAAAGAACTATTTTACTTGGCTAACCCAAACACCGTCTTGATTCTTGATGGTTTTTGGTGTTAAGATGATAGATTTATTGGAGAGAGGAGTAGTGTTAACAGGCAACTTTAGGGTAGAAAAAGGTATCTATCCAATATTTACACATTAACAGAGCATCGAAAGTTAGACCTGAGTAGAAAGATACACTCATTCATTCACCTGGGAGTTGTAGGTAGATGAAATGTAATTGTTTGCATTTCTATGAAAATGCAGAGCAACTTTATCTCTTCATTTTGTGTTGCAAAACTTGATTAAACAATAAAATCTAATTTCCACCTACAACTTCACCTAGTCTCCTTCCTACACACACAACTATTTTTGGTACAGCTCTATTTTTTCCTCTTTCACCGTGTCCTTTGGATAGGATTTTTTTTTCCTGAAAAATATTTTAATACTATGAGAAAAAGTACTTATGATATAGTAATACCACATGGTGAAAACTCTCCTCAAATACATAAAATACGTATATGAATAAACAGCTTTTTTGTAACTTCTCATTTTACTTTTAAGTGCTCATGAGTTACTCTTATACTTAGAAATAAAATTATTTAGCTGAAAATTGAGTCAAGGTTAGGGTTCAGTACTCTTTTGTAAATTAAACACTAGGAGAAATAGGTAAGTAAGAAGACACATGTTATAAAACTTTCATTGGAGTTTGAAGTCAAGGATGATTTTGTTCAGTTGAGGCATTCAAAAAGAGACCTGCACTTATTGGTTTTACTCGAAATGTGATAAGATTGTTCCCAGAATGTGGGGTTCTCTGTTGGAAAAAGAAAGCAAATTCAAGCTATTTGGGCTTTGTGCTGGAGGAGAGCTCTACGGATACCCTGGACCACCAGAAAGGTGAACAAGTGCATCCTAGAACACATTCAGGCTGAAACATCTCTGGAGGCAAAAATGACGAAATGGAAGCTGTCCTACTTTGGGCGCAGCACGAGGAGTCAGGGTTCTTCGGAAAAGACAATTATGATTATGCTGGAAAAACAGAAGGCAGCAGGAAAAGAGGAAGACCAAATATGGGATAAAGTGACTCCGTAAAAGAGACTATAGGCATGAGTCAGCAGGAGCTGGGCAGCACTGCTGGGGACAGGACATTGTGGACATCCCTCATTCACAGGGTCACCGGGAGTTGGAGCCAGCTCATTGTCATGTAACACACACACACACACACACACACACACAATTTTGCTGTCTTCTCCACTTGCTGTAGAAATTAGTGTCATATTTGTAAATAGGAAATGATTTTTATTTCTTTGGCAAATGACATTCCTAGCCTCTACAGATATTTGCATTTGGGTGGGTCTCTTTCATAGAAGAAGATGGAATAGACGTGCCTTGAAGTCTGCTTTGCTGAGGTGCACGGTTTCCTGGCCACGCTAACTCAGAGGTTCTCAGGGGGACGGGTCCTGGACCAGCAGCAAGGATCATCTGGGGGCTTGTTAGGAATACAGGTTCACAGACCCCACCCCTGACCCCCTGAATTGAAAGCTGGAGGTGGGGTGAGGGGTGCAGGCCAGAAATCTGATTTTAGCAAGCCCTTCATGTGATTCTGATCCCTGATACAGTTTGAGCCCCTCGACTCCATTCAATACATGTCTGCTGTTTGTCCTGTGGCAAGCCACGGGGAATGCTGTGAAAGTCCCCTCAGATTGTGTATCCTCTTGCAGCTGGTTGGGCGGGATGCCTTTAATGTAGTAGTGGTTGCACACTGGCAGCCCCTTGACTGGTGTCTGCCTGCTGCCCCTATAACACAGTAGCTGCCGTAGCTGATTTAGGCTCATGCAACACAAGCACTAGCACAGTCCTGGAGCACCCGCGAGCATTTACCCAGGAGCCGCAGAGCAGCATCTTGCCTGACTGGCCAAGTGGCAGAAACAATGGCATCAGTAGGAAGTGGACATGCCAATGGAATCAGGTAAATCTAGGAAAGTCCTTGAGATCTGATGCTAGGAAGTCTGTGACCTACTTGGATGCTGATGCTTGGAACAATTCTACCCCTACTGATTTCCAAAGAGAGGTTGTTTACCTCAGGCTGTCCTAGAACATTGGTTACAATTCATTCTTATGGTCAAACTCCTATCTGCTGATTACAATCTGTAGG
Source organism: Desmodus rotundus (assembly GCF_022682495.2). NCBI lineage: Eukaryota > Metazoa > Chordata > Mammalia > Chiroptera > Phyllostomidae > Desmodus > Desmodus rotundus. The sequence goes on along the minus strand of NC_071393.1, from coordinate 23,564,530 downwards.
ACTAGAACCTGGGAACCTTCATTTTTGATAGGCGTGCCAGATAAATCTGTGCTCACTGCACTAGGCTGGCCTATAAGCTTTAGAGAAACAGAGATTATACCTGCATTATTTACTCCTTTTCTTCCCTGCACCAAGCACAGACCCTGGGATGTCATAGCACAGTACTCACTGTGTGTTTGCTGAGTGAATGAATGGATGAGTAAATGTAGAATACGTAAAGGAATAAAGGAACAAATGAATGAATGAAAGAATGGATAGATGGATAAATTTTAAAAAAGCAACTAATTTGGCGACATTTGGCTAATAGAGAGAATTGTTAAATGTTGGAACTATATTTCAGTTGATGCCTGCCCTTAATTAGAATTCTGTCCACCACAGCAGGGTCACAGAGACTACATGAATTCATGTGTGGATGTACACATTATCTATAACATATTATTAAGCCACATTTAGTTCTTCTTCTTTCCCACTCATACTAGATTTAGAAACTGAACCCACTCCTAGCCATTAGCTACATGAGCAATAGCAGGGGTATTAAGTCAGGGTATTCAAACAAATATTAGCCAAACAAAATATCCTCTGGAAAAATAAGTGAATACCAACAGCAGGTTTAAATAAGTGCTTGGAGGTTATGAGGTGCTTGTGATTATCCACGTCTCCACATTTCTTCATTATAGACTGTGTACAATGCAGAATGGCCACACAGTGCCAGCCATGGAGGGAGCATGGCTGGGAAATATGGAAGCATCAAAAGAGGGCCAGTTCTTTAGCAAAATGTGTTCTCTCTGGCTTCAAACTTATTAGCACAGTTTGTAAATGATTCATGGAGAAAAATACTTTTGTCCATTTTTGTTGTTTTGCATAACAGCTCCATGTTTTGTTGTTATTGTTTATTTCCTTGTTTTTTCTCATTGATGAAAGTCCTCTTTCCCGGATCTAGCCACTAGCCTGTTAAAAAGTACCAAATGCCCTTCTCTTGTGGCTTGTAGAATGAGGAAGTACATGGAGATCAGGTTGCTGCTTCCAATTTGCCTGGGCCTGTGGAGCCTGGGCTCTGTCTGCTGGTGGGCATGAGTGGGCACAAAGAATAGAACCATCAGACTCGGCAGTGAATGGGCACTGAGTCCCCAGTGTCCAGTGCCCCAGCCTTCAGACCCCTTCCAAGGGTGGCAAATAATAAAGTTACCCATAGCGCCACAGTCCAATAGGATGCACACACACAAAAATAAGGTTTTACCATTTCTCTTCAGTCACAATATAACTACACACTTGTATACCCTCATACTCAATTTTTATCAAAGTCATACATGTAGGAAATTCAAAGTCAGACAGTGCTAAAACACTTACACAAAACCCAGCAGTTCCTTGCCTTATTTCTTCACAACCCCTAGCCTATTTCCCCAGAAGCAGCCTCTTTCAAGGTATTTAGCCTTTTCTTTTGTGTTATCCTCCAAATTTCAACAAATATATTTACTGTGGTTTCATGTTTATTAATTTTAGACTCTTTTTACTTCCCTTTTTGTTAGTGACCACTAACGCATATTTTGCAATCTCTACCACCATTTCAAACTATAACAAATTGTGGGTGAAATAATGACATCATAAATATAGTTCAATATGGAGCCAAAAATTATACTATGAGTGTGTTTTATTTCTTGCACATGTTTTTCCCTAGAAGTAATAACTGCCTTATCTTTTTAAATTTGCATATTTTCTATGTACCTAAGGCTATTTTATTTTTCCAAATCCTCCTGTTATCTCCAATACCCGAAAAAATTATTTTCTCCCTACATCTCTGAAAATATCTGGTTTTTCATGTTTTCCCATGAAAACTCTACTTCCTATACTCTGTCTACCTATGACAGTCTGAACTGGTTTTTCTCTAGGCTTCATGCATATGTGTGGCCGTAGGTTTTCTATTTATCAAGTTCTTGTATTTAGTCACCTGATTCAAGTATCTCGTGACTTATTCTTACCCAGATTTCTTTAGCTGTCTTCTAAAGCTTTGCTGCTTAAAGTCAATGATCAGCAGGGTCCCTGGTCCTGGGGTTGGGAGCGGGGATCTGCTAGAAATGTGGACTCTCCGGCCTCACCTGCAAAATACTGGATAAGATCTGCAGCTTTACAAGATCCCTAGGGGATTTGTACGCACATTGAAATTGGAGAATCAGGGCCCTAAATGTGAGTAGATATTTTAGCTAAATATAGATTTCTAGATTAGAAATCATTTCCCCTTAGAATTAATAACTTCCGGGACCACAGATGGATGATTACAAATTCATCACTATTCTGAATCCAGTATCTTCTGCGAAACCAGTCTTTCTGGTGCCCCATTGCTCTGGAATTTCAGAATGCTCTTCCTACATCTGTGTGTGCATGAGTATACATGTGTGCATGATTTATTGTAGTGGGAGCTCAGATACTCTGGATACCCTGAAGCTCTGTCAGCTGTGAGAATTTCCTCTTATTACATCTTTGGTCATTTTCTCCCCTCTGTTCTATTTATTTTTCTGAACTCCTAGTTGGATGTTGGACTATCTGCACCTATCCTTGATTTACCCTTAATGTCATCTTCATTCTGTTTTGTTAACTTGTTTTACTCTTGGGGGGAGATTTTCATAATTTTATCTTCCAATTTTTTTATTATTCTTTTACTCGTGTAAAATTTACAACTTCTGTTCCTTGTTTGATGATTTCATTTTTCAGTACTGTTCTCTTTGATGGATTTACTGTCTTCCGTTTCTTCACGGAAATTGCTACTAATAATGTTTTGAGGTTTTGGGGCTCCATGTATTGTTCCATTTTTCTCCAAGTTCCTTTATCGGGTTGTTTCTTCTTTCACATCAGGGGCATCTTCAAAAGCCTAAAGCCGGGTCATCCATGTCTGTTCATATCCGAGTCTGTTCATATTAAAGACCAAGGCCACGGAAGGCTGCCTGGAATCTGTGTGGATATGCAGAGGCTTCTTGAGTTCTGGGTAGCACTTAAGGACAATAAAGTCGTTAGTGTCCTTTTCATTAAGGGGCCCTTCCATATCGGCATTTGGAGGGAGATCTTTGCTCTGGGCTATTGTGTCTCCAGAGAATCTCCTAACTTCTTAGGTGAGGTGAGAAGATATATGCCTGGGAGAATTCTGGAAGCAAAAATGAGGGAAGGACACAGAGGTCTTCTCCAGAAATATTTTTTAATTATTCCTCTGCTTTGGGCCTCAGAGATCATCCCCTGCTCTTCTGTGAGGATGCACATGATAGGCCCTTCCCTTCCCATTTGTACTTCTTCAGAGAATAACCACTCCCTATATCAGGGTAGGGATGCGACGGAGGGAGGGTTAGGTGGACGCCCAGCAGAGAGGGAGGTGTCTGAGGGGGGTGTCCCATACACTGACTTTAAATCGATAAACCTGTTGTCAACCTGCCTCTCCCCGACAGCTGCGGTGGCACCAGGTGTTTGCAAAGGATGAGCAGCCTCAGAGTGAAGTGGGAAAAACCAGGTTCTTTTTTACAGTCTTCCCATATCCAGGAACTGAGTTGTAACTCCCTCCATTGCGGGCAGTCAGTTAATAGGTTCTGTCTTCCCAAACACTAGTTACAACTCGTTGTCCCATTGGGTGTTATCCAGTTGGGTATGGAGAAAAGGGAAACTAAACATGTGCAGTGAATCTTCTATTTTTAATCAGACAGCTATGATAAGATCTTCATTGTGGCTTATTATTGACACATTCTGAAATGGTATTGTCCTGATTAAACCTAGTGAACTGAAGAGCGTATGAAATCCCACCAAAATGGGAGTAAAAACTTGGTGTGTAAATGTGTGTTTGTGTTTTCACATGAACCCCCGAGTACAGAGAAAAGGAGAGGAAGTGATGACACCATTGCATCCTCTCATTTCCTGAGACACCAGGATCTGGAAACGAGGTGGAAAATGCTAGCTGCGTTGGTACACAGAGAAAACTGCACCCACGCTGGCGGGGCCCAGAGCAGACTTGCTTTTACCACCGAATCCCAGAAAGCTTCAGAAATGAGTGACTCCAGCCCAGGAAGGCAGGAGAGCAGACTGGCCTAAAATCATCGACAGTAGTTTAACGTCTTTGGTAATTCCACATGAGGGTCACAAGGTGTAGGAAGTGAAAAAATGCACATGTTCAGTTAAGTTTCAATTGCTGGTAAATAACCAATACTATTAATTTGGGTCCTGACTTGTATGGAAAAAAATTAGTTTTTAAAAAGACAGATGTAAATATATTTTATTTGGCAAACCTATTCCTGGCCTCTGACCTCTGGATACCCCTCCACCCAGCATGGAGAGGAAACTGCCCCCTATCCAGACAGAACACTGGAAACTTATTCCTAGAAGAGGTGACCTATTTGGATATTTGACCAGCAGTCCTCACTGATGACTTACTGGAAACAGGGAGTGACTGAAAGTCTTCCTGTGGAGTGACAAGTCTGCTTCCTACATCCAGGCTCCGTTCCCCATGTGGCCGCCAGCCAGCCAGCCTTGCAACGGCTCTGAGAGACTATCCTGGGGGGTAGGTGGAGCCCATTTCATCCAGAAACTCGTGTTTGGTGATTAGAGCTTCCTAGATCCAGATTAATGATTTCTTTCTGAGAAACTGAACTGAAATCTGCACATGCTAATGGGAAGGGGTCCCTCAATTTCCCAGCCCAATAAACCACAGAAAGCAAGAAGCCCCTCCAGGCATACAGAACCCATGAGTGTGTTGGTTACTCACTCCTTAAGTATTAATCATCAGCTAAGAAATGCCAGATTAAAGATCTAGACAAAGATATTTTACAAAGAAATTGGAGGAGAGAAAAGCAATTCAAGCCTCAGAAGAAGACAAAAAAAACCCAAAACAACCAACCATTGCATTCATCAGAGAACCAAGATTCAACTTATTTTTTTTGAGCTAAGAAAGATATAAGATAGAAAAGAAAAACTCAGAGAACAAAAAACTCTTACAAATTAAAAATATGAAAGCATACATAAAAAATTCAATTCAGAATTGTTAAATAAATCCAAAGAATAATCCCAGAAAAAAATAAAATAAAGTAAAATTTAAAAGAAACTATGAAAATAGAAAAATGATAAGACAATTCCTATCCTTTATATTTAACTAATGGAAGAAGAAAATAGAATGGAGAAAACAGAGAAAGATATTTGCAAAATAAATAAGAAAGATATAAAATAAAATTCCTAGAATTAAAGAACAGAGGCTTCTTGATTAATGAGCTCAACAAGTAAATAGGGCAATGACTGAAAAAAGAAACACATCAAAGCATATTATTGTCAAATTTCAAAAATATTGGCTAGAAGAGCCTAAAAATTTCTAAGTAGAAAAAAATGTCGCATACAGAAGCTCAGGAATCTTTCATCAGCATCCATGTTAGAAGACAGAAGAGAGTTCAGCAATACTTTCACGGTTCTGAGGAAATATAATTTCCAACCTAGACTTCTCTACACCTGAATTATGAAATAAGTATGAGTTTAAAAAAAAAGGACAATTTTAGATGGGTGAGTACTCAAATAGTTACTTCCCAAGTATTCTTGCTAAGGAGGCCACCCAAGGAAATGCTTCAGCAAAATGTGGAAACTAATCAAGAACAAGGAAGACACAGAATTTGACACCCAATTCAATTAGGAAGAGAGGGCCGGGGTGCAGAATGATGCCAAAGTCAGTCTGAGGGCTACAGGTACTCAGTGAGCCCGGTGAGCACTAGCCCACCCCAGGAAGAGGGAGGTACCCAGAGGGGTGTCTCCAGGAAAAAAGGTGACAGATTAAAGTTTAGTCACCAAAATTTGAGAGGCTATTTACACTGCTAAAAGAACATTGGTTTATAAATGGACCTTAGGTCCCTGAAAATGGGGGAGAGAACGAGAGAGGGAGGGGGAAAGAAGGGGAAGAGAAGGAGGGGATCAACACCAAGGAAAATAAAAATATTTTACTTTTATAATATAAAAATATTACAAATATTTATAATATTTCTATGTTATATAAATATAATATAATATATAAAATATATTTATACAATATATTATTATATAAATATATATTACATAATATATTTATAATTATATAATATAATATATTATATTTATAATATAAAACATTCATAATATTTTTATATTTATAAATGTAAATATAAAGAGAAATGTAAACCTAAATTTTGAAAGAAAGTTAAATTTGAAATTTCTTAGCTTAGCAGTAAATATTTAAATAGCTATATTTGAAGTAAAAATTATAGCATAACTATATTGGAAAATGGGAGAAAAATTTGTATGAGTGAGAGTGTATGTGTTTATGTGAGAAAGTGTGTTCAGGGTATTGAAGAAAGTGAAACTCCCTTTTAAAAATTAGAAAGTCAATAGAACCTACGTGAAACTTAAAAAATTGGGGTTAGGGTTATTTAAATGCTGTCGTGAAATACTGCCACTAATGTTAGGAAAAAAATCTCTAAGAGTTGAACATGATTTATTGGTATTAAGGGGGAGTGGGACAGGAAACTGCTTTTTAAATTATAAAGCTTTGATAGATATTTTAAAAAACATATACATTAAATATGTATAAAATGATAACTACATACATTTTTGATAAAATAATATATAGTATACATATTTTTTCTTATTTGATTCCTCCCCTGGTCAAGGATGTTGCGTATCCTAGTGAGGTATACCAGTTTCTCTTATATGCTAATTTTTTTCTGCTTTTGTAGCACATGTAGCTTGCTGTCTCGCTTTCTAGTTTCTATGTCTTTTTCTAGTTTACTAGACTTTGGGGCTACAAAGATGTAAATCACAGCTCATGTTTCTGTTGTGTCTCTCACAAAGGGACAGCACCGTACTAATCCCTAAAATGTACTAAAAAAAAAAAAAAAAGCACATTATTTATTCCACTGCTCTGCTGTGGGGAGCAAGAATCTGCCTGAATCCCAGACGAAGCTAACATGAAAAGGAAGACACAAAACAGAAGGGTTCTGGAAAATCTCCCCTCATTTTGAGGGAGAGGATGCGTACCAATCTGATAGTGTGGTGATGTTAATGTGTAGGTCTACGTTAAGGATCATTTATGGAAAGTCATCTCTCTATTGAGCTGGGGACCAACAGCATCCAGACCCTCAGAACCCCATCTAAAGGCTTGGAAAACAGAGACTGTAAGTGAGAAGACCTTGAATGACCTTCCTCTTTTATCTGATTCATGAAGCTAGGGCTAGTTTCAGATTTCTGGGTTCAAGTTGAATTTAAAAACAATAAAAATAAAATCAGTGGGTCCAAAATGATGATAAGTGTGAAAGGCTGTCAATCACACTTAGATCAAAACAGATTTATATACAAAATACTAGGCTTTTAGCACTGTGAGGAATCTGTTGCTGTTTGGAAGAGCTAAGTTAAAACAATTCAAAGGCAATGCTGTGGTACACGGCAGGTAATAAAGTTTATGGAATTCATTACTTTAAGAAATGAAACAGGAATTATAGTTCCTTCAGAGGTTTAAATAAATTCATAGATGACTTGATCTGTAATGGGTTATTGATGAAAAATTAGATTGTGTTTTCAAGCTAGGCTTGGAGGTCAATGCTAAAGGAAAACAATGGTAACAATGAAAGTAAAAATAATACCACTTATTGAGGGCAATGAACTTTATAATGGGCTATCTTGTTTAATTATGTACCAACCAATAAGCTAATTATTATTCCCCTCATTTTACAAATGAGAGAAATGAGTCTCTTATTAGCTAACGATGGCCATTAGATTTTAACCACTCTGATGATATATGTTTCGGGGTGACTTAGCTTCCTGTGACTGCTGGTCCTGAAAAGAAATGGCCATTTCCAGGGGCATATGAGGGACACGGTTCAGGCTTGCTGTTCTTTATTCTAATGCACTTACAAGATGAAAGCTGCAAAGGGGAACTAAAGATCAAAAGTGACCACAAGTAGCCTGAGGAGTATGTATGGACAGACCATATATCCCCGTTTGCCTGTGGCTATTAGACTTCCTGCTAGTATGACCATCACACTTAAAAGAGTCCAGATTTGGAGGGTAAAATATGTCCTCATGCTAGGAAATGTCTGAGGAATATGGAAGAAGTAGAGTATTTGGGGGCTGAGATCAAACACACTCCAAGTGTATTACAGGATATACGAAAGCGTGCTCTCAACAAGGCAGAATTCTCAGACCAGGAGGCACAGGGCTCTCACCACATCACAGTCTCTGATGCTAATTCTACCCCCCATTCCCTCGCCTTCCCCCTCTCCCGATCTCTATCTTTCCTCCACAGTAAAAGCTCTGGATTGCAGTAACATTACCACAGTTACACATTTGCTCAATTCTAAAACTGTTCAATACAGCAAATAATTTTTAGAACTACTGCATCTATACCACTTAAAAAATAAATCCTAACCTTAAAAAAAAAATCCTAGCCTATTAAAAAGAATTCCAGATTTGTTTTCACTCCTTTACCACCTGCCCCGCCCATCATCAAGGACATATATTCAAAGTTCCACGTTCAAAAATTACTTGGTTTAGCTCTTTTCTCTTACCTTTCAGCGAGATTGTTATTTATTTGAAATTTAGTGGGTTTTATTTGTATGTTGACATTTCGCTTTAGACTTTTCTTTTTTTACTTCCACTTTGATTTAATTTGTTTGAATATGTAGATAACATTAATATGCCTCCAAATGTCACAACTGTACAGAAAATTATTTCCAGGAAAATGTCAACGCTCTCTTCCCCCTCTCGCCTCGTGCCCGCAGCCCCCTTGCCCTCTCCCTGCCTCTGGTCCTGCTTGCGGGCAAGGGATGTCACCGCATTATTTCTCAGCCTTCTTCTTCCAAAAGTCAGCACTTTTTTTTTTTCCCCCCCCACTTAACATATCCTTTGGATTGGAGTGTTTAATTTGTTTACATTTACTGTCATTCCTGATAAGATTTTTTTTTTCCTTTTTGCTATTTATTTTCTTTGTGTCTTATGTCTTCCTTTCTTTTTTATTCCCTCATTGCTGCCTCTTGTGTTATGATTTTATTTGTGTTATTTTAACTCCCTTGTTATTTCTTATATTTATTTACTTAGGGATTGCCCTACATATCTCACATATTCTGTTATGTATTATTTTCATAACTGTTGTTTTTCTTACATTCTCTTATTTTGTTCTGAAGTTCTTTCATGCAAGAGTTTTTATTTATTTATTTATTATTTTTTAAGTCCTCATCCTAGGATATATTTTATTGATTTTTAGATTATTTTTAGAGAGAAACATTGATGGGTTGCCTCCACATGATCCCCAGTGGGGGATCAAATTTGCATCTTAGATATGTGCCCTGACTAGGAATTGAACCCACAACCTTTAGGTATATGGGACAATGCTCCAACCAACTGAGCCACACTGGCCAGGGCTCATTATTAATGTTTTTATCTATTTCTTGAAGTTCTTGTAGTTTGTGCCTTATATAGATTTATCTCTATTATTTCATGCAGAGAAAATTGTAACTGTCAAATATTCGTTGTGAATCATAGATTTTCAACATTATAATATATCAGTATAGGGTTTAAAAAAATTATTTATTTACTTTTAGAGAGAGGAGAAAGGGAGGGAGAAAGAGAGGGAGAAAACATCAATGTGTGGTTGCCTCTCACACACCCGCAACTGAGGACCTGGCCTGCAACCCAGGCATGTGCCCTGACTGGGAATCAAACCAGAGACCCTTTGGTTCACAAACTGGCTCTCAATCCACTGAGCCACACCAGCCAGGGCTCAGTATAGGTTTTATGCAGTACTTTTGCTTGAATTCAGTTCTCTCTGATATCAAGTGTGCAATCTCTGCTTTCTTACAGTTTTCATTTTACTAGCATAGATTTGCCAAGTGTTTCTTTTTAGTTTTTTTTCCAGATATTTATATTTTAGGTATATCTTCTATATATAGAATAATTGCATTTTGCTTCATTATCCCACTTGAAAATCTGCTTTATTTAAGTAGGTGTTACTCTGTTTAGGTTGTTATAACAGAATACCATAAACTGGGTGACTTATAAACAACAGACGTTTATTTCTCAAGTTCTCGAGGGTAGGAAGTCCAAGATCAAGGCCCTGGAAGACTTAGTGTCTGGTGAGGGCCCACTTTCTGGTTTCTAGCCCTCTATCTTCTTGTTATAACCTCACATGGCAGGACAGGTGAGGGAGCTCTATGGAGTCTCTTTTTGAAGGATACTAAGTCTTATTCATAAGGGCTCCACCATCATAATCCAATCACCTGTTAGTGATCCTGTCTCCCAGTGCCAGTACCCTGGGCATTGGGCTTCAATGTAGGAAATCAGGGGAAACACAAACTTTCACTCCAGGGTAGCAGGGGGATCAATACTCTTTACCTTTATTGTATGATTGCTATCTTGGACTTCAAAACTGCCCTGTAAATTATGTTACGATTACTGATTATACTATATTTACAAGGTTTCTTTCTCTATTGAGTTTGTCTTCTTTCTATTTTAAAACCTATTTTCTCACTTAATTTTTTACTGTTTATAACCTATCCATCTTGTCTTAAATGGCAGCTTTTGATGCTCATCTATTCACATATAAAAGCCAATGATGCTATTGTATTTATTTTCTCCTTTCCCTTTTCCTTCTAATACATTTCAGTTATATTATTTTATTTCTTTCATGTAATGTGACATTTACAAACTACTATTCCACTCATATGTCTACATTGTTTCAGTCTTGTTATCTCTTTGGTACTCTGGTTTGTGAGTGTGTATATAAACACATAGAATATATGTATACATGCACAAGCATGTAGAATACATATATATACATATATATACATATATATAAATGTATCTACATAAACACATGCACATTACCATGAATTCTTTTGTTGAACTTTCCCTGGTTATCTTTTGCTCTAACAAATTTCATGCTTTAGTAGAATTCTTAGGAAGTGCTTATGAACTCTTAGCTATAGTTTTTACGTTCTCAAATCTGTTTTTCATAGCCTTTGTATACAAAAGACTGCTTGGGTAGATAAAAAATCTTGACATCCTTTTTCCTTGAGTTTCTTAAAAATGCCCTGTACTGCTGTCGCCTTGCTTTCTCTGTTGCTCTTGACAAGTCTGATGCCGGCCTCAGTTTTCATCCTTATTAAACAATAATGATCCTTTTGTCTGGGAAATGTGGCTTTGTGGCGGGGGCGGGGGGGGGGGGCTCTAAACCACAGTGATTTTGCAAGATTTCTTCAAAGTTAACTGTTCTAGGTTAATTTTATCAGGTGTACAGTGAGGCCTTTCAAACTTTCAAATCAATTTATTTCTTACATTTTGAACTATAGTTTTAAATAGTTTTTTTATTGGTTTGTTTTATCTTTCCCAGGGACATCAATTATATGTTCCATGTTTGTTGGACTTTCTTTGCTTATCTTCATTTTCTCCTTCTCTCTAATACTCCTCTTTTGTTCTTTTTATTTTGACTTTTTAGTTGTTTTTATGCCTGTCTTCAATTCCCTTTACTAAGTTCCATTTATATATTCACCCTGGGGCACACTGTAGTTTGTTCTCCACTTATGAGATGGTCCTGTTTTTAGCTCAGCTTAGTGACCTTAATTCTTATTTCTTCATCTCTTTTCTTTCTTTCTTTATATATATATTTTTTTGTGGAGAGGGTCTATTCTTGTTGTTGGATTTGCATTTATAAATCCATCTGTGTGTGTTTCTTCTTAAATCTCCTGATGATTTTTTCAGCATGCTTCTTTTAATTTAGTTATTTGTGCAATCGTTTTCTCCTGCTTTGTGTTTGGTTTTGGAAGGAGCATTTTCATAAGCTGAAAAGTTTTTATTCATGTTTTCTTTATTTTTACAGTGATTTCGTTGGAATTTATTTGACATTTTTTCTTATTCCAAGGCATTTTGTGGATAAGTTTCTCGTTGAAGACTTCTGTGCTTCTTCAGAACACTCAAGTGCAAGTGCAGTTAATTTAATAGATGATGCACAGGAGGTGGTGGAGAGAGATGAGAAATAATTTAGCATACCTTTAGGGTCCTTAATTTCCCCCCTTTACTTCCCTCCTTCCCACGGTTACTGCATCTCCAGCGGGAACCATTCCTTCCTTGTCTTTCTTTGTCACTCAAAGATTTAGTGTTTCTGTGAGGCACCTCCTCTGGTTCTGATAACAAATAGCAACCCCTGTAGCCAATTATGTGAGCAGCTATGTTCCAGATCAATGGTGTGTCTGTGTGTGTTTGTCCTTGGGGTTGCACTTTCTCTTTCTGAAGTTATGCATCTTTGTCTTCTGCTTTTCTCTCTTCTTTTCCAGGTAGCTTCTTAACCCCTGCTCTCATGCCCATTGCCTTTCATTTCTACAGGCTTTTGGCTATGATGGGGAACCTTTTATAACTTAGTGTTAATTTCTCCATTGACAGTAACTTGAGACATCTATCTCCTAAAAATGTACCAAATATGCATATGGTCTCTGGATAGAATGTCTGGAGGTACTCAGATTCAGGGGGCCACTATTATGCTCAAGAGTAGTAACCAAAGAAGGATGTAGACTTGGAAGAACAGCTGGATCCTTCATTTAAACAGAATGCACCATGCATAGAGAACATTTTGTAAGCAAAGCTATGGAATAGGGTCAATTTCAAAGGATCTCAAAAATAATTGGATAGTGTTGTAGAATGAGCTACCTACAAATGACTACAAAATAAACTAGAAGATTGATTGAATTCAGATCTTAGAGGATCCTGAAAATGAGGTCTATCCAGAAAATATCCTGCCATATACTACAAAAAAATAGAGACATTTATTGAAGAAGATACAAGATACAAGAAACATTGTACACAGGACAATGATGCCTCAGTCCCCTTCAAAGTAGGCACCTTGGGACCCCACACAGTTCTCCCGATCACCATCAGCTGCACCATTGTATTTTTCTGAATCTCATCAGTGGTGTGAAATCTCTTCCCTTTCAAAGGTGATTTTAGTTTTGGGAAAAGCCAGAAGTCACAGGGTGCCTAATCTGAGCTGTAGAGGGGCTGAGTCACCTGGGTGATTTGATGTTTCACCAAAAATATCTGTATGAAATGTGATGCATGAGCAAGCACATTGTTGTGATGAAGCTGCCAATCACCAGTTGTCCATAGCTGTGGTCTTCTGAATCACCTGAATAGTTTCCGTGGAAGAATGTTCAAGTTTCACACACAGTTTGATGCAGATTTGTTGTTCTACTCACTCAGTCATTTTGAATGTAATGGCCACACCGTACACATGCTCCCTCAATGATGTCTACCACCCCCACTGACTAGTACAGTAAAGTCGTCATTGTTCACGCATGTGTGTTCCAGTCCACGCTCCTTGGCTTCCAGGTTACATCGATGTCATGCAAGCCATTCTCACTATATTAACAATGGTTGGACTTTTTTGGAAAGACCTGATATCATGCTGAAGAGAGTAGGATTTGTTTCTTTTTTTACACAAAGAAGAATGTAAACAGGGGTAGGGAACAGATTCTTTATTTCTTTCTTAACACATACAGTTTGTTCTAGCAAGCAAATCACAATTTATAGAAAACTTACCATATCCCAAAACTTACCATAATTCACTCTATTTAAAAAATTTAATTCTTATCAAGACTCCTGATGCAAAACATTGCAATTACTTAGGAAGGTAAATAATTGGCAAAAGGTCAAAATAATAGATTCATAGCCTAAACCTTCATTTGGATTACTCTCAAGCCCATATGCTTTCTACCAATATTATATTGCCTTAATGATCACATAGGAATCGTGGGGTGAACCAGAATAAAGGGAACCTGAGGCCAGGAGACTCGTCCAGAGCTTGGTGAGCAGGGCTGTAACAAAATCCGTGTATGTGAAGAAACAAACTTGTGAAACGAAAAGGGATATACTTGAGCAGTAAAATCACAGGAATTGGTGGCAATACAATGTACACTGAAGAGTATGAGTTCTGTACCCAGAAGCAGACTGCCTGGGTACAGATCTTGGCTCCATTATTTATTAGGCATGTCCTTGGGAGAGTTATTTTTCTTTTTGTCTCATTGTTTGTCATTTTTAAAATGGGACTATCCATCTCAAATGGAATATTGTATATCTTAAAAGAGTTAAAACTTAAATGGTACTTAGAACATAGTAAATCTCAATGAACACTGCTTATTATTATTATTATTATTATTATTATTATTACCACTATTATTTTAAGCACTATTAATGCTTGGAAATAAAAGAGTGCAAAAAAAAGATCAAAGGCTTCAACTTTTATATTTTAGGTGACTGGAATGGTAGAGGTTTTCTATGTGGGTATTTTCTCATAAATAGTGCAGCTTCTTTTATTATTCACTAGGAAGCTGATACCATTATTGATCTGCTTTCCTGGACTTGGGTATCAGTCTCCACCTATCAGCTCAAGAGCTGAAACCTTTTGAATTTTACATGCTACCTTCTAGAGTCTATACTCAGCTGTCCCCACCTTTTTAAATTCACCTTTATCCTCACTACAGCTCAGCATGTGGGAACTCAGTTTGTACCTGAACTGAACCACAAATGTCAGCTTACAAATTTCAAAAGTCCCAAAATATGCCTGGAGTGTGTGTGTGTGTGTGTGTGTGTCTGTGTGTCTGTGTGTGTGTGTTTAATTGTATATAGGTTACTTAGGTTTCAAAGACTGAGGCTAAAAAATTACAAGATTGGGACAAGTAAGTAAAGTCATATATTTTGTATTCTCAAGATCTCCTTTTTATTTTATTTTTATTACATTGATTGGGCTGACATTGGTTAATAACATTCCATAGGTTTCAAGTGTACAATTCTATGATGCATCATCTGTATATTGCATCGCGCGTCCACCAATCTCTTCTTAAAGCACAAATACTGAGAATCTATTTACTGTTTACTATATGCCAGGGCCGCTACTTGGAATATGTATTTGAAGAGGAAAGGGTGTCTGCTCTCTAAGAGTTCTTGGGACACTGGCATAGGAACATCACTGATCAGAATACAGTGTGGAGAGTGTAGTATAAAAAGTGCTATGATGGCGTAAGAGAAGCCCCTAACACATTCTCAAGCAGACAGAGAGAAGGCTTCCTGGCGTTGCTGACCTTGGAAGTGGAGGAGTTACAAGGATTAAGTTCTAGATGGAGGGTCTGGAATTTACAAAGAAACAGGGCAAGAGCTTGTCTGTGTGGTAGGCAGGGTAGGAGATGGGCCCAAAGAGGGTTCAGACTGTGGCCAGCCTGAATATCAGAAAGAGGAGCTCTGATGGGAAAAGGGAGTCACTAAAGGGGTTAAGATGGGGGTGAGGGTAATGCTCAGGGTTGCATTTTAGGGTTCCCTTTTAGCAACCCTGTAGTCGGGGTACCGAACCGTGTCTGCAATATCACAGCCTCTTAGTTCCCACAAGCACTTGAGCACCCAATCAATGAGACTAAACCAAACATGAGTTTTTACCTCTGTGTGCCAGATCAAAAGGCAGGTTGCGGATGAAATGCCCAACAAGGCAGTATCCAGTCTGAGGCCCGGTGTGTATCTCAGCTAACAGAAGTCAAAGAGCTTTTTAATTTAATTTCCTATAATCTTCAAGCAAATGCAGAATTTCAAAGGCTTCTAAAAATTAGTTGGTTTTAAAAATT
Source organism: Desmodus rotundus (assembly GCF_022682495.2). Taxonomy (NCBI): domain Eukaryota; kingdom Metazoa; phylum Chordata; class Mammalia; order Chiroptera; family Phyllostomidae; genus Desmodus; species Desmodus rotundus. The sequence goes on along the minus strand of NC_071393.1, from coordinate 23,548,904 downwards.
GGTTTTAAACCACGCCTTGGCTGGTGTGGCTCAGTGGATTGAGTGCTGGCCTGAGAACCAAAGGGTCGCCAGTTGGATTCCCAGGTGGGGCACATGCCTGAATTACAGGCCAGGTCCCCAGTAGGGGGCACATGAGAGGCAACCACACACTGATGTTTCTCTCCTGCTCTTTCTCCCTCCCTTTCCCTCTCTCTAAAAATAAATAAAATCTTAAAATATACACATGCATATATAAGAATTGAGCTGGATTCACTGTAGAAGTTAAAGTTAAGGTGTTCTGGAGACTGAGCTTGCTGGATGTATGTTTACTGCTCTTACTCAATGATGTCAGCAAAAACAAGACGAACTTTTGTTTCATTGACCTCACCGTGCCTTTATGAAGATAGAAGTACAACAACGTGGCGAGGTTAAGGGAATAAAAGAAATGTAGCAAGCAACTCACGGACTAGAATAATATCTGGATAAAATTTAAGAATGGCTTTAAACAGCTGCTATTCTTTTTACGAAAAAGAACAGAAATTCTGTAGCATGACTCTTGCTTGAAATACAGAGTTAAATCCACTTGCAGCACCTATGAGCCCTGTGATTTTAAATAAGTCATTGCACTTTTCTGCGCCTGAGTCTAGGAAACATTGGTCCCAAATATAAAAGGAGAATGAGTTTGTACCCTTTAAAAGTGTCTTTATTTCCTTTACCTGACAGCTTTCCTCTGTACTTGTCTCAGAGTCAGGGGCCCATAACCCTAGAAAGTATGGATCTAGTCTCTTTGTCCTCCCGTCTTCAGCTTCCACAGCAGAGCCATTGGCTCCACCTTTCCAACAGCTCCGCCCGGCTGGCTGTTGGCACCACTGGCCAAGGTGCGGGTTTGGGGGTGGGGGGGGATGAGGCTAACACTGCCAGGTTCTGATGGGTGTATCCATGGCTTCTTACATTATAGGACAAAAAAGTCTCCCCACAGATGTGAAACTTTAGTGATAAACTAATGCCACAAAGAGGAAAAAAAATTATCTTTGTAGCTTCAGTGTTGACACAGGCCAGGACCTCTCCAGAGGCCACTGGATTCAAAAAATTTGGAACAGGCTGGTTTAGGTGAGAATTTCAGAACTTTCCTACTATTATCCTCACTGCAGAAACTGGACAAAAGAAGAGCAACATATTCATTAGATGAGTGTGCTTTGCCAAAGAGCAGCAAATGTACAAACAGCTCTGTTTTACATACTGAAAGACCAGGTGAGTTCTACCAAAATAGTCCAGACAACTTCTCTCTGTTCTCAAGTTCTATGCCAGGCAACAGGTTGATTGGAATGTTGAAAGGATATTCTAGTGTACCCTAGAAAGTATAAAAACACAAATCATCCTACTGCATAAAATACCTAACGGCTTCTGTAAAGTATACTCCTTTTATCTATTTAAAGATTGGATTTTCTTCCGTAAGTCTTGGAATTCAGGGGGCTTTCAGGAAAATTTGGAAATGTTTATTCTTTCATGTTACCCCTTATGGATTATCCTGCTGGAGAATTCTGATTACACTTCAAGAGAGCTCTTGGACTTTTTTTAGGGTGGACTCATATTAACTCATATTTGCAAAGGATGGTGTTGCCATGGTGGCAGGGATGCAGCCGTCAGGAAGGGCTCCAGCAGTGAGCACTGTCTCCTTGTTCAAGGCAGGAAAACGTGGGAAGAGAGATAACAGCATTTTCCCTTCAGACACAGATAACTCAAAGATTAGCCAGGCTAACGAGCCAGGAACTTTCACTGAACTAGCCAGACCGAATGTTTAAGATTATTATCCTCTTCACTGTCAAAGGTACTCTAAAATAGCAGGAATTCTCCTGTCCTATTAGGCTCCTCCAAGGATCTGTAGCCCACATGGGTAGGTGGCAACTTGAATACATTACTTAGATGCTAATATTAGGCTTTTGTGATCATGAAAGCTTTCATTGTCTCTTAAACGAAATTACATAACACTGGAGCTGGAAAGTCAGCTCCAGCGTGCCTTTTGCAGAGGGCTGGAGAGCTGATCTAAGTTTTGCGGCACTCTGTGGCTTTCCAATTGGCCAACTTTATCATCCTCCATGCAAAAGTTATGCCCTTTTCAAAATTGTGTTCCACCAAATCATCCTTCTATATCCATTAGTATAAGGAAAGCACCAATTCATGGGTGATATGTATTCCCTTCCCATATTCATCATCAGTTTTACTAACAGAAGTCTTTGTACAGCCCAACCCCACCTTAGTGAGTTCTTATCACTAAGACATCTTCTTCAATGCCTTAGCTTTCTAGAGTATAACAAGTATATTCCATTCTCAGTCCATCCATCTACCCAACCGCTTGCCTATTTTTAAGCTTTTGTTGAGTACTGACTATATTCTAGGCATCATGCTTTACATATAAAATGAAAAAGATGAACAAGATGTAGTTCTTGACCAAGAGAAATGCACAGTTAATGAAGAGGATGAGCACATATAATGTTTTGAAGGGGGATTTATACCGAGATGCTCACATGGGAGGGTGTAGCTAACTCCTCTGTAAGAGTAAAGGGACCTGCAACAGAAGAGCTGGTATTTGAGAAGGGCCTGGGACTAGGCTGGATACAGCCACTGGTAGTATCTCCAGTATCTCTGGTGCACTAACAAACAAACAAATTTAAAAAACAAACAAACCCAAAACAGGGAGGATAGGAGTCAACTGAGGAAAGCTGCAAGAAGGAACGATCCTGAATCTGACACCTATTCCCATGCTTGGAAACAACCCTCCCCTCCACCCACCTCCCCGCCCCCTCCAACATAGGCCTGACTATCACGATATCTGAGCTAAGCAGTTGAAGATTAGGCCCTGCTAAGCATGTTTGTGGAAACGGTCCAATACATAGAGTTGGTCCAAGTTGGACACGGTGGTTCTCACCTTTATTTGGGTTATGAACTCCTTCAAGAATCTGATCAAGTTGCTAGACTGACTCCCCAGAAAAATGCCTAATCATGTTATGTATACAATATGTCAAGAACTGTTTGGCATCCCATGAAGACTTTAGAGAGGATCTATGGAGCCTATGTTAAGCACTTCTAGCTAAGACAGAAACTAGAGCCACATTACACCTACAGTCCCAGCCCATCCAACTCTCTTAAATGATAATGAACAAAACATGGTGCAGGAGCTAGCCTTTGCTGGATTGCAGAATCAAATACATCACTTCCTAGCTGTGTAATACTGGGCGACTTTCCTCAACCTCAGTTTACTCATCTCTGTACTGGGAATATTTATCTTATCTCTCAGGATTTGTTATCAGGATTACAGTTAACATCCAAGAGGTGCCTACCAGAGTGTCTAGAATTTTTTTTGGCTTTTACTATTATCATTAGGATCAGGATAATGACAACACTGCAATTATGTCCTAGACATTCAGAAAGCAAATTATGTTGGCCAGATGCAATATCCACCGGAATTCTTCAGAGATATTTCAAACTTATTGTTTAGCTAGAATTCCCTCTGTCCTCAAGATGATTAATAAAAACATTGCAAGTATGTTCTCAACCCTCTGGGCAGAAAGTATAGTTAACTACATATTTTTACCATGTTCAAATAATATTTAATGCAGTTATTATACTACTTTGAGTTTCCACAGTTATTTTATTTGATACTCTCTAAGTACTTTGTGGATATTAGCTCATTAATTCCTCCAATTCCACGGAGGCTAGGAAGGTAGGAATTGTTAAAGGCATCTGCTTTGCTTGTTGTTTTGAATACATCTTTTCCCTTCATCCCTTCAAGCCTTGTTTTACCTTCCCACCAAAATGCCAGGATTGGAACCCTTTCCTTTAGCATGAAGGCCTCTCACCAATGCTGTTAGACTGGTTTACCCCACTCAACCTTCCCAAGCCAGTTTTTATTTTGTCTCCATTATACTTTTCAGTCTCTTTCTCTGTAATAGATTTAATCTTTAAGATCAGCTGGTCATTTAATAGATCCAGACTAAAGACAATTCTACCAACGAATGATTAATCAGCATAATAGTGTCTATGTATTGAGTGCCAGGCACTGGATACAATAAAAATTGTATCTCCTTTATGTATCTCAACCCCCCAATATGCAATTTATCATCATCTCCATTTTATGGTGAGACAAAGGAGTAATAAGAGATCAAGCAAACTTCCGTAAGGTCACACAGCTGGCAAGGGGCAGAGCTGGAATTCGAACCCCAAGTACATCTACCTGCAGTGTGGAGACTTTCTGATCCCTCAGGGCTCTGCAGACACAACCTGAGTGTCTGTGTCTGGGACCATGACCCCAAAAGACTGTATTTAGCTAATGAGTGGCAGGTGTCCTGATTCCCAGCCCAAGAGATTTTATACATATCCAGGATGCTTTTTGCCCCCCTGAGTCTTTACCCTAACATGTAGCCATGATCATTAGGGAGTTATTTGGGAATAGATTTATGTCTGGTGGTTGATTTTTCCACTCCTGTAGCAGTCATAATAAGTATGATGCATATTACCTATGAACAGATAATAACCTCCCACTTCCCTCTGCACATTGAGGAAAGAGTTCTTAGAGACTGTGAAAGGCTGTTAATACCATCAGCGATATGAGCCTAGACTGCAGCCCCAATGAAACCAAGCAGCAAGTGGCTAAAACACTAGCACAACACAATCACAGCATCTCAGGGGGCTGACAGTTGCAGTCCCTGGTTTCCTGACCAAAGAGAGATGGTACTAAACTTAGCAATTGTCTTTTTTTTTTTTTTTAAATAGGCATAAGGAAAAACCACTCAGGTGAATAAAATCTCGAAGACCTAAGTCAAAGAGCCTCATTAGGAGATGTTTGAATATCATATTGCTTTATTCCAAAGGTTAAACACATTTAACCCAGGAGGAAGAAATCCTGCAGAAAGCAAGCAGAGTATGGTTTGCTTCTCAGCTAGCCAGCTGATACAGAAGGCTGGGTGGTCCATTCAGAAAAAATCTTAGGACTTAGAGAAACACTTAAAGGGTCAGTTGTTATTGTTGTTGTTGTCAATCTCAAATGCCAACATAAATTCCTTCATTTTCTCAATGAAGCAACTTAGAATTGGCCAACTGACTGCAAGTTTATAGCGCCATGATTTTGTTAAGGTAGCTTGTATCTTGTGCTGTTCAAATCGAACAATGGACAGGCCTCACACAAAGTGGAGCGGAGGGTCCTTGGTTTCATTGTCCCAAGTCCTGGCTGCTGCCTCCCCAGGGAGTGCCCAAGGGAGTTCTCTGTGCCACAACTTTGAGATTTGGGTGAGCTGAGAGAGTTTAGGGAAGATACTCAAAGATGAATAATGAGCAGAAACTAGCATGTGTTACTTTTAAAAAGATTAGGCAAAGAGAATTGTAATGAACTACATAAGAAATTAGAAGTAAGTTTCTTCCAGGAGAGAAGGGCTTAACAGGTAGTCATCTTCCAATGAATGAGAGGAAATGAGTCTCAAACCACACTAGAGTGGGAGAAGTTGCAAGAAAGTGTAAAATCAAGTAACAACTACTGGTGTTGAAAGACTCAATGCCTTGTGTGGCAATAAGAGTATAATAAACTAAATAACTGTCCAATACGCTTTACACACTGTGATAAACTAGAGACCAGGACCCAACACTGTGAGTCGGTGTTACCTTGGACTACAAGTAATTCAGCATGACTCATAGAGGCATTGCCCTTTGCCTCCTCCAGAAAGACAAGAGATCGAAACAGAAGTCTGAACATCTCTTTCCTTTAAGGTCTAGTAAAATCTAATGAAAAGAAATTAGTTTTATTTCTTCTTCATTATTCTCGCTGTATATTAATCTTATCTTTTCCAAGGTGTTATTCACAGTCTTCTTTTAATATAACTAGCAAGTTCTCTAATAGACACCACATTTTCTTGTGACAGTTCCTATGTCTTATTCACTATTGCGCCCTTCACAGTGACCAGCACAATGCCGAATGCTAGCAGAAGCTCAGTAAATAAATATAAGCCAGTTGAACCAAAAACAGCTATCTGGGTCTCGGCAGGGACTTTAAAGGAACAGACAAAATAACAGCTTTCCTTAAGGCCTTGATTTCCTCCTTTAGTAGACAAATCTCTTACTCATTCAGGAGGAAATATAAACACCTCAAGCAGGACACAGTGAAGCAACTTCAGGTTAGGAAAACTCAGAGTAGGTTGTTGTATAAGGTAGAGTGGTTTCAGAGTCCCCAAATTGCTGAGGGCCTACCACCTACATGGTATTAAAAATTGCTTTACATGCAGTGTTTTATTTAGTACCCCCCAAAACAGTTTGAATCGTTTTAAGTTGAAAGATGGACAACGTTGTTTCCACTTTAATAACGGGGAAACGGAGGCCCAAAGATACTATGTGACTTGTCCAAGATCACATGATGCGATGAAATGATTAACCTGAGTTCATAGTTAGAGCCCAGGTTATCTGGCAGCACTTCCAGCAGCTCTGCAGGTTTTCCTGGGAAGTGTAAGAGTGGAGTGAAGAAGGGAAGAGACATAGATTGTAGGGAAGGTGGTAACTGCATTGGTATGCTAGTTGCTTACAAAAAAAGTTCCCTTTCCTCTGCTGCTCCCAAGTCGTTGTTATCAGCAGCTGCCTGCTCCCTAGTCACTTACACAGCCAATCAATCAAATGTTGGCATTCTCAGGGTTTCTTCTATAAGCTGTGTGTCATTGCTTTCAGTATTTTTGTGGTTGAGTTGATAACATAAATCAGGACCACCTTTATCAGTCCCTTCAGCCCACCTGAACCTCCACATCCTGGGGGCTAATCTGTCGTGGTGTATCTCACTCAAACCTGCCCCCCCACCCCGGCCCCAACATCCAGTTTCCTCTTTCCCCAGGCTTCCAGGGCCTGCTGAGGTTTTTAAACTATAGTTCAAGATAAATGTTGTTCCATTCCAGTCTCAATGGAAGTGGAAAATTTCTCTGGCGAAGAGTCATTAAGCACACACATAAGATTCCATGGCTCCTCTGAGCCCAGCTGCTAAGATAAACCTGAGCTCAAAGCTTGAATGCTACGTGAACTTTAATGTGACAATTAAAACAGGGACCTTTTCCCTGAGGCAATTAACTTCTGCTCTTCTGTCTAACCATGATTTTAGCACTGGCAGGAGGCAGAAAATGAATGTCACCATAGTCACAGTCAGTCAACTCAGACTTGCACCCACAGGGACCTTTCAATTCACCATTTCCTTGCATCTTTCATGCTTGGGGACCCAAGATTCCCTTTAGGTGCTATGTCTACATTAGAAAAGAAAATAGTTACCAGCAGGTCCAAAACCAAGCCAGACTTCTCAACATCTGGAGAATGCTACCACAGTGCATTCCCATGTTGGCATTTTCCCCAGTGCCCCTGATAAATAAATGAAACTCCATATCCTTCTATGTTTATATCCCTAAATGGTAGCTGCTTGGGGATGTGTATTTGTGATATTGCCCATCAGGGAATCTCTGCAGTGGTGGAATGTCCTGTAACCAAGATAGGCAAGAAATAAACAGTGAAAAACAACCAATTTGGGACATTTGAAAAAAAATTCAAGAAATATCTCCAAATCAATTTGGAAAAGTGCTAAGCTTGAAAGAAAGGAAGGAAGGGAGGAAGAAGGAAGTGTGTGTGTGGAGAGAGAGAGAAAAAGATAGATAGAGAAAAGAAAGGAAGCAAGCTTGAGGCATATAACCTGGGCAGGAGCAGAGGGCAGATCAGGGTAGTATCAGGACAATCCTCAACTAGATTAAGAAGGTAAACAGAACCAGCCACCAGCCATTCTTCCCTAAGGAAGACATGGGAAGAAATGTGAGTTGCTATAGTTTGAAAACCTCAAGTTAGATACAAGACATTTCTTTCTGTTAAGTTTATGAGGTCCTGAAAGAAATGAGAAAATGCAATAAAATAAAATTTGTCGATAGACATATGACAAGATGCTCAACATCATTAATCATCAGAGAAATGCACATTAAAACCACAATGAACTTCCTGTCAAGATGGCAGCATAGGTAAGCACAGCTCACCTCCTCACACAACTACAACAAAATTACAACGAGGATATAGAACAATTATAACTCAGAACCGGCAGATGTTGAGTTGAATGGAAGTTTGATAACTACAGTATTAAAGAAACCACATCCATTCAGATTGGTAGAAGGGGCGCAGACATGGAACGGGCTGGTCCCTCACCCACATGTGGTGGATAAAAATTCAGGAGGGATATCTTGGGAGCAAGGAGTCCCAGCCCCACACTAGGCCCCCCAGCCCAGGGCTCCAGTGCCCACAACTTCTGGCTGAAAATCCAGCAGGGATTGATTCCTTGGAAAAAAACTTCTGGAGCCCCAAACAGTTCCTCTTAAAGAACCCACACATGGACTTACCTATTCAGACTCACTCCCTCTTGGATCTGGTGATGGGGTAGCAGCTTGAGGGGCACCAGTGGCATGCAGGGGAAGGCTGAGGTGTCTGGTATCAAAGCAAGCAGAGGCCATTGTCTGTTTTCTGGGCTTTCTCCCCACAGAGTAAGCAGACTGGTGCCATATCTAAGATTCCATCAACCTGGCTAACAATGTTTGAGCTACCTTGGAGATCCCCAGAGACTCTGCCCCACCCAAACTGCTTTTCCATAAGACTAGTCTTGGCTCATGCTTGCAGTTTCCTAAATACTCTCAAATAAGCAGCAGCTGCCCCTAGTGAGCCCCAGGCCCAGAACTAACAGCCTAGATTCACAGCTTGGCTTTACTCAGAAATCTCCAAGCCCAGCACAAGTAGCAGCCTTCTCAGATGGCTTTATAGGTCAGGCAGGGTGGCCCTGGGCAAAACACAGGGGACTGACCTTGGCCTGCACCACCTGAGAAACCTCAGGGCCAGCTCACCTAGTGGACAGCTACAGGCCACGTTGGAGTACCACTGCCTTGCCCCTGCACAGCTGATCCTCCATGGAGGGAGGAAGTTGGTGGTAAGTGGTCACAACCAATACTTGCCACTAATTGGCCTGGGTAAATCCCTCCCATTGATCTGCCAACAGCAATCCAGACTCAATTACAAGAGGAGGGTGTACTCAACCTACACGAAGGATGCACCTCAAGTACCCAGCTTGGGTGGGTGATACGGGAGGCTGTGCCACTGGACCCTACAGGATGCCTACTACAATTGGCCACACTACCAAGACACAGAGTCAAAGCAGCTCTACCTAACACATAGAAACAAACACAGGGAGGCTGCCAAAATGAGGAAACAAAGAAACATGGCCGAAATGAAAGAGCAGATCAAAACTCCAGAAAAAGAGCTAAACAAAATGGAGATAAGCAATCTACTAAATGCGGAGTTCAAAATACTTGTTATAAGGATATTCAAGGAACTTAGTGAGGACCTTAGCCGCATAAAAAAAGATCCAGTCAGAAATGAAGATACACTAATTGAAATAAAGAACAATTTACAGGGAAACAACAGTAGAGTGGATGAAGCTGAGAATCAAATCAATAATTTGGAACATAAGGAAGCAAAAAACAACCAATCAGAACAACACTAAGAAAAGAGAATCCAAAAAAATGAGGATAGTGTAAGCAGCCTGTGGGACAACTTTAAGCATTCCAACATTTGCTTCATATGGATGCCGGAAGAAGAGAAAGAGCAATAAATTGGAAATCTATTTGAAAAAAAATAATGAATGAAAACTTCCCTAATTTAGTGAAAGAAATAGACACGTAAGTCCAGAAAGCACAGAGTCTCAAATAAGATGGATGCAAGAAGCCTATTCCAAGACACATCATCATTCAAATGCCAAAGGTTAGAGGTAAAGAGACGGAAGGTTGGATATGGGAGAATGAGTGAGAGGTGAGGGGATTGAGAAGCACGAATAGGTAGTTACAGGATAGCCATGGGGATGTAAAGTACAGCACAGGAAAGGGAGTAGCCAAGAAGAACTTACATGCACGACCCATGGACGTCCATGACCTATGGACATGAACAACGGTGGGGGGATTGCCTGAGGAAGTGGGGGGTGTTGGGTGGAGGAGGTAAAGGGGGAAAATCAGGACAACTGTAATAGTATAATTAATAAAATATAATTTAAAAACACAATCAGCTATTACCTCACTCCTGTCTGAATGACTATCATCAATAAATCAACAAACAAGTTGGAGAGGATGTGGAGAAAAGGGAACCTTCATGCACTGTTGGTGGGAATGCAGCCTGATGCAGCTACTGTGAAAAACAATATGGAGTTTTCTCAAAAAATTAAACATGGAACCGCCTTATGATCCATCAATTCCACTTCTGGGAATACATCTTCAGAAACCTGAAACATGAATTCAAAAAGAATTCATGCACCCCTATGTTCACGGCAGCATTACCCACCACAGCTGAGATTTGGAACCAGCCCAAGGGCCCATCAGAATATGAGTGGATGAAAAAACTGTGGTACATTTACACTATGGAGTACTAGTTGGCCATAAAAAGAAGGAAATTTTGTCTTTTGGCACAGCATGGATGGACATGGACAGTATTATGCTAAGTACTGAAATAAGCCAATCAGAGAAAGACAAATGCCAATGATTTCACTTATATTTGGAACCTAATGAACAAAATAAACTAAGAAACGAGATAGAAACTGACTCAAACAGAGAGAACAGACTGACAGCTGTTGGAGAGGAAGGGTGTTGGCAGGCTGGGTGAAAAAGGTGAAGGAATCAAGCAAAAACTACATTCAGAGACAGACAACGGTACCGTGATTGCCAGAGGGAAAAGAGGGTGGGAGGTCAAAGATGGTAGGGGGATAAATGGTGAGAGAAAAAGACCTGACTTGGGGTGGTGAACACACAATACAAATATAGATGATGTATTATAGAATTATGTATCCCAAACCATACAATTTTATTAACCAATGTTACCCCAATAAATCCAATGAAAAAGAAAAAAAAATAGTATGTATACGCAGTGATGGATGTTAACTAGACTTATTGTAGTGATTATTTTTTCAATATACGCAAATAACAAACCCTTATGTTGTACACCTGAAACTAATATAATGTTATATGTCAATTACATATCAAGAAAATGGGACTTAGTAAGTGTAAAAAAAAAATTTCCTAGAGAGCACAGAGAAAGCACCTCAAAGCAATCCTTCCTGCAATGGGTCCCACAGAATTCTTGTTACTTCAGTGTGACCCACTGGTCACTAGGTAAAATATTGTGTCCTATCTCATACCTACTAAATTATAATTTTAAAAATCCATTTAAACATTAAGCATCAGTCTAGATAAACAACACAGCGTATCTATGGCTTAGAAACTATTAACGGTACATTGCATTTCATTTCATCGAGAAAATCAATGGCATAACCTGCCACACTAGAAATTACATGCTGTTTCGCTATCCTTTCTGGTGCCCTCACCTCGCAATTCTCGCAGTTGCCTGTGTGCATCATTGGGAGCACGGATGACCTTGAGCTGCATAGCAAGCCTGGGATTATGACCTTCACTACACTCACTTCTGAATGCCTAGCCATCCATCTGTCACTATTTTAATTTCTAAAGGGCTTTTAAAACAAGATACATACATGAATGCACACACACACATAGAAACACACAAACTAAGTGATCTTTGAGAAGAAAAAATAATGTAAAATCACAGTATTGACTTATGTAATAAAATAACCTTAACTTCAATACTGTTTATTTACTTCTCTGGTCTCCCTTTCTCTCTTTAACTTTTATTTAAAATGATTTACCGCTAATTAGATATTGAGAAACTTTGAGGGGTATAACATCACTTAAAAATGTCATTTCCCAAATTACACTCATTATGAAATGCACAGTTTTCATTGGTGAAATCCAATATCCTTAAATGCTCCCTTTCCCTCTTGTCCTAAAGGCAGGTTTCTGTCTGAGAAGACTACTGTCCCTCAAATGGCACAGGTGTCTGGGCCAGATGGCTGGAGTAGGAATTTGCCCTGCTCCTCATTACCACTTCCAAGCAAGTCCTTTACAGTTTTCCTTCAAACATTCTGACTCCTTTGAAACTCAAGCCATTCCCTCAAAGAACTGACAACTGATGGGAGATCTACCACTTCCCTGGAGAAAATGTCAGTATGTAATAAAACTTAAGTCCCAATGTACAGATAGTAAGTGTAGTATGCGTTCATTCATTTGCTATTTCATGTATTGATCCATTAAGTTAGCCAGTAAGCCAACAAGTCCTTCCTAGATGCTTTTTATGTACTGAGTGCTCTTGGTCTCTGGAGTTAGAGAGATGAATAAGGCATTATTTCTGCCTTCAAGGACATCACACTTAGTAGGGAGAAAACAATGTAGAGAGTTTTCTAAACTCTAGTTATTTACTTTTCCCTTCTAAAAAAGAGAAAAGTAGATAAGGCAGACCATAATGCATCCATTGCCTGCTCGCTGTCAATCACCTTTTCCCCATTCCCACAGAACCCAGCAAGAGAGAACCTGTGTGTATCAGCTCACCAGTTACTGTGCTTTTTCTTCTCGGAGCCTCTTTTCAGGTGGTAGAGGTTTGGTGTCAGAAGCAGTAAACATTTGGATTTACATTTCCTTGGCTTATATAAACAAGAAAGAGGAGGGAGGAATAAGAAAATTGACTGACATATTTACTTGAGGAGTACGCATTTTCATCTTTCCAGATGTGTTTTCTGCTGCTTTTATGGTGAGACTGCCAACGATTCCAGTTAGAGAAACAAAAACATGCATCATGTGTTTCATACAAGTTTCTCTAAGCCTAATTGGGAACTCACGGTTACAACAGGAAAATGATTTTGGCTGACTGCAAACAGAAATCAAAGGGAAAGAGGAAGAAGGGGTGAATTTAGCTGTAAGTGAAAGAAACCTCATTGCACTATGTCTAGAAACAACAGTGGTGCAAAGGTAGGGTACCTTTAACGACTCCTCATCACGCTCGGAAAGCCAGGTTCTCTGCATCTCTCAGGTCGGCCCTCTCCAGGTTTAGTTTTATCTTCCAGTTTTTGTCACTGTGGCTGCATCAGGCCCACGCACATGTTTGAACCCAGTGACACCCAAGGGAAGAGGAGAGTAATCTCTCCTTCCTGTGGCAGTATCTAAAATTAATCCCCTAAAATCTCTCAAGAGATGTTCTCTCAAGCTCCTGTGGTTGGAATTGCGTTATGAATCTATTCTTGGACCCATAGTCGTGGCCAGAGGAATGGGGATTTGTCTGAGCAAAGACTTGTTCCTGCAGCCATGGTGAGAGTCTGCCCACCGCTGCATGGCTCTTTTAAGGAAGAAGGGGGGATGGATACAAGGTGGCCAGGACTGACCACGTAGTATGTGGGGCCAATGAAAAATGCAGGGAAGTCAACTTCTCCTCTCTAAGGCTGCTGCCCCAACGCACTGCAGAAGATGACTCCCAAGGGACTGTCGCTTTGACCTGGGTTTGGGATAACTGTGAGACCCATCCCCCTCCGGTGTCCATGACCCCTTCGGTGAGTCACCAAAAAGCTCGTGGCATTGCACGCCATTGCACGTGGCAAATCCACCCGAAGAGATTGTAGGGTGTATGTCCAGTCCTGACACTCCCCACACCCGCACCCAAGCTTCCACTGAGGGCAGACAGCAAGGCTGACTGTGGGCCCCTTTCAAACACCCTGGGGAACTAGTGTGGCAGGAGTCACTAGGCCAGGAGAACCGGGTAAAAGGTAGCAGGCAGCAGAGAACCTAACCCAGGGAAACACAGAGGCAACTGGAGGTAGGAACTTAGGAGTCAAAGCTCTAGGTCCTGGTGCATCCTCTGTTGTCTCAGCACCTTCACTTCAAAGCACGCATTCAAAGAGAGAAGTACGAAGAATTTCAAGATGGTGCCTACAGAGCATGAGGCTGTTCTGAGCAGGGCTCAGGCTGAGTGCATGGGCTCCATGCCCATGACGCTGGCCTTAGGGGTAGCCAGCCACCGGCATCAGAGGACAGAGGCTGGGGAGGAATGCCGGGAAACACCAGAGGGCAGCCAAAGAGCGCAGGCTTTGAGAAGAGACAGAACCCCAGGAACCCAGAAGTTGGTCTGTGATACTAGAGCCTCCCTCACTGCCAATACAGGCTGAGAGGGAAAAGCATCTCACCGCCAGTTAGAGGGAGGAACAGAGCTAATCCTGTCTGCACAATGAGGCACAGCAGTCAGAGAGCCTGGAAATTCGCTGAAGACTACTCAGGCCCTGCATTTCCTCCTGTTGTGACCGGATACAATCCAGGGGAAGAAAAATTATCATGCCATTGAGCCAAAATGGGCAAAAAGAGAAGAAATATCGCCAGCTCGTAGGAGAGGATTCCTTATTCAAAGGGAATTATTAATGCACCTGCCATATCCTGCCAAATCTTAAAAATGATCAATGCAATTTTGCATCAGGCACACCAATGTACAGGAATTCCTCCTGTGCAGGCTTCACCCAGGGGTCTGTGCGGGAGTGATTAGTCCCTGCTGCCGAGAGCGCGGATCTTCAAAGCTGTAGCCTTAATCAGGTGGCTGGGGAGCGCTCTGCAACGTCTCCCCCGAGTTCCTAATGATGTGCCCTCCCATGCTCTCTGTGTTGAGAACTACTTACGAGATAAAATGCAAGGCCTTTCCGTTTGATATTTACGGGGCTCATCATTAAAAAGGGGGGTCAGCTCTCTCTCGAGTGTTGTCACCCACAGGGACATTTATGTCCTGGCTGTCTGGGGCCAGGCTGCAGCTGCGGAGGGATTCCGATCCCTTCTCACACCTCAGTCTCAGGCTTGACACTTGCCTGCAAAGGACCAGAAATAAGGTATTTTCCTTAACCTTAAGTTAATACTAAGTTAAAAGAGAAACTTAACTATTGAATGCTAGAAGAAAATATACCAGTATTTTGTGATTTTTATTTGTTATTTTTATCTTGTTCTTGTTTCTTTAACAAATCAATTATTTTTAATAAGGAAACTTCATCTAAATATATAATAGTCATATACACATATTTACACACGTGCATGTGTGTATATTATTTATATACACATATTTATACATTTACACACACACAAAGAACACACCATACACATACAGAGGCTTTCATAAAATAAACCAAAACATTTTATTCCTTTGCAGAAAAGTTAACTCAAAACTGCCAAGACATGTGAAGTGTCATGGAATCTAAGACCGACACGGATTTTCTACCAACCGGCGGTAAAACTGCAAATGCGGTGGAGTTTATGGAAAGAAGGAAGGAAGAAGAGAAGGAAGGCAGGAGGATACCTTCTCATAATCTGGTTAGAAAACACTTTGATCCATAATACAAAGTTTAGAAACCCCCTTAACTCTCCCGGGTGTCTTTGTTTGTTTATTTGTTAATTGCTTTTTCACATCTAATCTTCCTCAGGTCTCATTACCCTGACGACACACTTCTTGCATGAACACTAAAAATACACTTCAAGAAGTCAACACCTAAGCATTCGGCAAGATATCAGCCCTGACTGGCGTTTGAACATAAACAGAGCAAAACAAAGCAAAATAAACAAACAAAAGATTGTACTATCTTATCATCAGAACGCACAGTTACCCACAGTCAACTCTTATTCCATACACACGGAAATTTCTGTCAGGTTGTTTACCAAGTAACTAACTGCTCTGGGGAAGAGCCGACACCACACAACAGTTTAACTCAAAGTAGGAGTCACGATTCTGACTTCGGCGGCCCCAGGAAGAATCTCCGGCCATGCAGTTTTCATTTGGACAAAATCTGTCTCCTTTTTGTCCCTTATTTCACCACAGAGAAGGCTACTGCTAGGGGAAACGACAATGTCACCTACGCACATGACTGAAGTGAAAGCCCTCGTTTCTCTGGTTTTTCAGAAGAGGCTAAAAATGAGAACAGGAAGGTGGGGGGATAAGTGGGGGTCTCTGAAGGGGTAACTGGATGAAGAAACCCAGGAGGAAGGAGTTGGGGTGTTGAAGACTGCCTGGCTTTATTAAAATCAAAGGAGGCGAGCGCTGGGGCTGGTTCTCAGCTTCAGAAAAACAACAGCAGGTTCAAGGGATTTCCCCTTAACGGAGATTTTCAGAAAGACTTTGAAAGCACTTTGTGCTGTGTGTCTGTCCAGGCGAGAGGAGAGGGTGGGAGTGAGGAATAAAAGCAAGATGCTCTTAAAACAAATGGACACCCACCAGCTAAATTTGTTTAAGTCCCAAACAGCGTCATTAGGGAGAAGGTGGATGTGCTGGCACTGCCCCCGGGAGGAATAAACTCGGCTCCAGCTGCGCCCTATCTGGTCTCACACTGGGAAGGCCACCTGCCAGTTCCCTCCTCTGCCTCTTCAAGCTTGTAGATAAGATGGGGAGAGGACTCCAAAGGGACGGTGAGATTCCCCTTAAAGCTTCAGAGAACTGAATTTTCACACTTCCTAAAATGTGGGAACAAGAAAGAAGAAAAGGAAGAGGAAGAGAGAGAAGGTATGATTAGTTCAAGGCTCTGATGTCCACCTCACACCACCTGTTAGAACTAAGATTGTTCATGGTTGGAAGTGACAAGTAAGCAATTCCCGTTCCAGAATGGCTGACTTGACGGTGGTGGTCCCTTTGTAACATTCATGGTATTCTCAGCTGGAAAGCTTGCCTGAGACCCTGGGGGAATCTGCCCATTCCACCGGGCTCACTCGCCAAGCCTAGCCCGATATTTCTGGGACTGAGGGGAATGCAAAGGGAAGTGTTTATATTACCTATTATCGATGTCCTGTCTGCTAATGTTACCTAGTGCTTCTTTGTTCTCTGGCATCCAAATGGGGCAGAGCAAAGCGTTCACACATCGCTGGAGACTACTGTTCTGTGCGTAGGTTTCCCTGTTCTGTTCCAGGTTTCCCCTCCGTGTGGCACGTGATCCAGTGTTGCCGTCCTTGGGTTATGGCTCTTAACTGACTAAACGAGTCTGAGCAAATGCCTAGAACAAACAGTTAGATGTTGGCATAGCTGGTTCGAAGCAAACACACAGAAAGAGTACCCTTTGTTATTTACTAATGAAGCTGCCGGCCCCTGAACTTGCTGTAGAATCAATTCAATGTGAACAAAAAGATCATATTTAGCCCAGAGCCCAGCCAAAGACAAGCAAAATAATATAAAAGCAATTGCCTATCTGTAACACTTACGCAGTTCTCAATTTGGGCTGAACATTATGATAACCTGAGGTTATTTTAAAACATGTCCATACCCTATTTTCACTCCTAAATAGTTTTGTCTAATTGTTACGAGGTGAAACGAGAGAATGAAGAGTATCCAGGTTGAGAATGTCTGCTGGCGACGCAAGGTAAGTAATGATGCTCCACTGATGACGTGCGTGCATTTTATGACGTATGAACTCCTGCAGTGGAGGTGAGCAGTTTAAATGATTTTCTTATGAGTGTCTTAGCAATCATCCATGCACATCAAAGGGCCAGTGAACCAGACAACATGGGAGTTGAAGAACATGCAATAATAACTAAATTTGACTTTAGTGCTCCAGTGCAGAATTCCTGAGAAAACTAAAAACACTGTTAAGTGATGTGAGAGGTGCAGGTGAATGACTAAGGCATAATTGCCATTTGAAAGGAGGTCAAGTCCGTTCATTCACGCGTTTCCTAAGGATTTAGCTCTGTACTAGGGATCAGATTAAAAGCAGTGAAGACAGTAGACACATTTCCTGCTCTCATGAAGTTTGCATTCTATCAGAATAAGAACAAAGTAAAGGCAGTACGGCTTCACACTTACGTTCCATCCATTCCTGGAAGGATGATGCTAAGGGACGTGCCTTCGTTTCTCAGGTTTACAGCTGGTAGCACAAAGGTGAAATGGCCAACCGTGGGGCTGTGTCTGGGGGCCAGGTCAGTTTAGGTGAAGTCTATGTCCCATCCTCTGCCATGACTCCCTTTACATGCTTTTCCTTTACCTCTGTTCCAACAAAGCATTTTGCACACTGTGTAAATTGGTGTCATTAGTTGCTCTTCCTAATTCCGACTCCCAGAAAGTTAATATAGTCACTCTGTAGACAGCCTTGCCTTTCTACCATAAAGAATCACACATCTTTTTTTAAGTGGAATGTAGTTGACACATATTGTGTAGGATTAAGGTGTGCAATGTGTTGATTTGATACATTTATATGTCGCTGTATGATTACCACCGAAGCCTCAGCTAACGCCGCCATCACGTCGCATTAATCGTACTTCATTTTTTGTGATGAAGACATTAGAAAGATCTAGTCTCTTAGAAACTTTGAGATATATGTTATTGTTGACCATAATCACAGTGGTGTGCATCAGATCTTCAGAAATTATCAATCTCCTAACTGCAGTTTTATTGCTCAACATTTCCCCAGTTCCCCAACCCACAAGCCATCATCATAATCTCTTTTTGAGATTCCACATATAAGTAATATCATTACAGTTTTTGTCTTTCAATGTCTGACTTATCTTACTTAGCGTAATCCCCTCCAGTTTCATCCATGCTGTGCAAATGGTAGGATTTCCTTCTTTCTCAAGGCTGAATAGTTAAAACAACAACAAAAATGTAAACAAAGAACATGCAAAAGAAGAAAAGAAGAGTCAAAATAAAACTAATATGTAAATGGTAAAACTAAATTCAATCTTTAGCTATAACTGAAAAGGTTGAAAAGAAATAGATTTCAAGATTTCATTTAAAGAAAAACAGACCCAACTACATGATGTCTACAGAAATCTTACTTTAACTATGATGATAAAAACTAGTTACAAGTTAAAGGATCTTTAAAAACACTCAAAGATTCGATGGGTCAAAGTTGAAGCCTCAAGAGTCTAAAGGCCATTTTCAAAGATGAAGTCTCAGAGTCCCAAGAGCAATCAGAGTGTATTTTGAATTGATTAGAAATTAAAAATAGAATATAAAAAAACTGTGGGATGCTGATAAAGCAGTGCTCAGAGAGAAACTTATAGCATTAAAATATTAGAAAAAAAGAAAGTTTTCAAATAAATAATCTAAGCTTCTGCCCTGAAAAACTAGAAGAGACAACTCGAATCAAGAAGTCAGAAAGTAGTACAAAAAATAAAAACAATTCAATTAAAGCAGAAAAGCAATTGAGAATATCAATGAAAATGAAGCCCTTTCTTTGTAAAGATAAATAAAATTGAAAGCCTTTAGAGAGATAAAAACACAACAGAGAATACACCTATTGCCTATATTTACACAGTGGAACAAGAGAGGAGCCCCAAATGCAGCCCCGCATGCAGGAAAAGGATAATAACATAATACCACAAGTGACATTCCACTCCCAACTTGCCAACTTAAGTATAATAGACCAATTTCTTGAAAGACATGTGTTATCAAAATTTACACAAGAATAATTGCTCACCTGAATCCAGTTAACAAATTCAATAAATCCATTAAAAATTGAAGTTACACTTACAATTCTTCCTGAGGAGAAAATTATAGAACTTGGTGGTATCAGGGACAAATCCTTTTAAAAATGTAAGAAAAAGTAACACCAATTTATACAACCTCTTCTAGAAAATAGAAGATAAAAAAAATACTTTTCTTTCATCTTATGAGATCGGGGTAATCCTGAAATCAAGACCAAACAAGAACAATGGAAGAAAAAAAAAGTGAAAGACAAATATCCCCCATGAGCTGACATGTAATTATTTTTAACAAAGTATCAGGAAATCACAGTACCGAGGCAGTGTGGTATTGCCAGAAGAACACTCACATGGGTCAGTGGAGCTCCGTGGACAGTGCCATCTCAGAGCCACACAAATCCACTGAATGACTTTTGGCCTAGGTGGAAAAGCAACCCCATAGAGAAAGTGTAGTCTCTTTAACAAATGGTGTTGGAACAATTGGACTCTACACACCAAAAAAGAAAACAAAACTGAAAAAACAAAAACATACACTCAACCTAAATTTTGTGTATTTTGCAAAAAATAACTCAAAATGTATCATAGACCTAAATCTTTTCAAATTATAAGACTTTAAGAAGAAAATTGGGAGGAAAATCCCTGTGATCTAGGGATAGGCAAAGGGGCCACCAAAAACACCCTCCACGAAAGAACAAACAGAAAAATTGGTCATTTTATCCTGCAAGTTAAAATGTTTAGTATGCAAAAGGCACTGTTAATAAAATAAAAAAGACAAGCCATGGTTTCAAAAATATTTTCAAATTACATATTGGACAAAAGGCTTCTATCTAAAATACAAACAGAATACTCTTAACTCAACTGTAAGAAAACCAACCATCCAACTAAAATAGGGACAAACACCTTTAACGGACATTTAACCAAGGAATGTATATGGATGGCAAATGAGCACATGAACATATGCTCAACAGCATTAACACTGAGGGGAATATGAGTTAAACCTGTGATGAGATACCACTACGCATTTGTTAGAATCACTAAAATAAAAAATGCGAGCAACACCACGGGCTGGGAAGGAAGCAGTAGAGTTGGACTCTGACACATTGCTGGTGCGAACATAAAATGGCACGCCACTCTAGAAAAGAGTTTGGCAATTTCGTGAAGCAGCAATCACACCCTTAGGAACTTAATGCAGAAAATGTAAAAAGTAAAAATAATGTTCACAGAAAAACTTGTCTATGAATGTTCATAGCAGCTTTAGTTTTAATAGTCCCAACCTGTAAACCACCCCGGAAGCCACTTGGCAACACAAAGGAAGAAACTTGAGATAACCGTGGCAGCTTGGATGGATCTCAAAGGACACAGGCTGAGAGGGAAATAAAATAAAGCTAATGTCCAAGGTTACATAATATTTGATTCCACTGATGTAGCACTCTCTAATGGAAACAAAATTATAGCAATGGAGAACGGAAGAGTGGTTGCCAGGGGTTTTGGGGTGGGGACAAGTTGTAATTTCAAAATGAATGGAATAGTTTTTCATTCTGATTGTGTTGTCAGTTGCATGAAACTTACACGCAATAAGATTTCCTAGAAAATACATATGCACACAATTGCACGACAAATCTGATTAAATCCAAATCAAGTCTGTAGTTTAATAGGATTGTACTAATACCACCTTCCTGGTTTGGATCACTGTTGTGTGGTCATTTATCACGGAATGAAGCTGAGTGAAGGGTACACAGGCCGCAGGCACTCTCAGTAACAGTTTTGGCAACTTCTGTATGATTCTCAAAGTCTTTCAATATAAAGGGTAATTTTGTATTGTTCCAATCACATGTTTTACTTACAACGTACATGCAGGGTTTGTATACTGAAAACTATATACTACTGATAAAAGTAAAACATCTTAATAAATGGAAATACTTGTGTTTGTGGGTAATTCAATATATTTGATTCCGATTCTACCAAGATTAATCTATAATTTTAAGGCAATCCCAATAAAATACCAACAAGATTTATTTTTTTACTGGACATATACATGCCTGTTTTAAAATGTGCAAAGAAGTAGCTAAACCCACTTTAAAAAGAATAATGAGGAGGATTAATACTCTCCAATTTTAAGACTTACTGTAGAGCCCCAGGAACTGAAATATCATAGGATTGGTGAATGGTTGGACAGCAAAAAATGAAGTAGACTAGAGAGGGCAGTTATAGATCCACAGAAATATGGCAATGGGTATTTTTGGCATTTGAAAATGTTTTATCTTTGCAAACTACCCCTTTAACTTGATTTTTAAAGTGATTTTTGAGGTGAAATTTACATAACATACTATTATTTTAAAGCAACAATTTCAGCACATTCCAAATATTGTGCTTGCAACACCTCTCACTAGTTCCAAAACATTTCTTTCACTTCAGAGTAAAACTGTTTTCCCACTAAGCGGTTTCTCTCATTCCCGGTCCCTATCCAAGCCCCCAGTACACACCAACCTCCATTGTGTCTCTTTCTATTATCAGTAATAAATATGTCAAATACATGGAATCATACAATGATTCATCTTTTCTGTCTGGCTTACCCTTGCATGATGTTTTTGAGATTCATGTATGTACCATGCATCAGGACTTTATTTCTTTTAAAGTTGGGTAAGATTATGCCCAGAGAAAGAGATCAGTTAAAAAGCCATTGCAAAAAGAAAGGAAAAATCAATGCGGGGGGCTAGTACGATATAAAATATAGAAATAGGCAGAGTTTGCCTAAGTCAACAACCACCCATTAAAAGGTATAATGAGATTCACTTAAAGCAGAAGTAACAGCAAACCCTACGACGACCACACAAACAGATGCTACAACAACTAAAAACAACCTCACCTCTGGCTTCCCAAGTTCTAATTCTGTTAATGTAGGACGAGGCCTCGGCGGTGTATTTTTGTGGGAAAATATGTAATATAAAATGTGCCCTTTCAAATATTTTGAGTGCAGAGTTAAAGGGCCTTGATCACAGTGTTGTGTGAGCATATCCCTCTGTGTTTCCACAACTTTGTCACCACCACCCTCAGAACCTCTGTAGTCACTGAACAGTGATTCCCCATTCCCCCTCCTTTAGAGGACGTAGCCTCTGACTCACTTTCTTCCTCTGTGAGTTTGCCTGTCTTGGATGTTTCATGTAAGTGGAATCCTACAAATGCTTTTCCTTTGGTGGCTGGCTTGTTTCACTTAGCAGAGTGTCCTCAAAGTCGATCCATGTTGTCGCAAGTATAAAAAACTTTATTCTTTGTGGCTGAGTAACATTTCACTACATAGATTATATTTTGTTTGTTGGTCATCTGTTGATGCACATGGGTTCTTTCTGCCTTTTGGCTGCTGTAAATAACGCAGAAGTAAACAGTCACACACAAGCATCCGCTGAAGTCCTCTTCTGAGGAACGCCAGGTATTATACCTGTGCGGGGCTCTGCTGGATCATACGCCATTCTGTGTTTAGCTTTGTGAGGAAATGCTAAACTTTATTCCACCGTGGCTCTATCATTTTAAATTCCCTCAAGCAAAGCACGAGGGTTCCGATTTCTGTACACCCTCTCCAATACCCACGTTCCATTTTGCTGATCATAACCATCTATATTAGTTTGCTATAGCTGCCATAACAAAATACCACAGGCTGACTTAAATGACAGAAATTTATTCTCACGGTCCCGGAGGCTAGAAATCTAATATCGAGGTGTTGGCAGGTTTGGTTTCTCCTGAGGACTCACACTGTGACTCCTCTGTGTGCACACACCTCTGGCGCCTCTGTGTCCAAATTTCCTCTGTTTATAAAGACACCAGTCAGATTAGACCAGGGCCCACCCTAATGGCTTCATTTTGATTGAATTACTTCATTAAAGGTCTCCAAATGCAGCCAAATGCTGAGATGCAAGGGGATAGGATTCCAACATATAAATTCTGAAAGACACACTTCAACCTGTAACACCAACAAAATGGGTGTGAAGTTACATTCCATTACAATTTTGAGTTACATTTTCTTAAAGAGCAATGATGCTGAGAATCGATCCATGCACTTATGGGCCATGTGTGTGTCTTTTGAGAAAGGTTCATTCATGTCCTTTGCCCACTTTTTAAATTAATTGTGTTTTATTTGTATGAGTTATTTATATATTCTGAATATTAAACCCTTATCAGATACATGTTTGCAGATAATTTCTCCCATTTGGTAGGCTGTCTTTTCTCCTTGTTGGTAATGTCCTTTGGTGCACAAACGTTTTTTAATTTTAATTCAATTCAGTTAATATTTTTCTTTTGTTGATTGTGGTTTTGGTATCTTATTTAAAACAATCCGTTGTCAAATCCAACATCATGAACATTTACCCCTATCATCTTTTCTTCCAAGTTTAATGGTTTTCATTCTTATATTTAAGTTATTTATCTGTTTTGTTATTTTTGTATAATATGTAACACAATGTAAATAATGTGTGTATATGTATGCATGCAGGTGTAATTATATATGCGTGTATACATCTATGAATACACATGTGAGTGTGTATGTGTTCATTCTTTAGTGCATGGAGCCCTCCAATAATCCCAGCACCATTTGCTGTAGAGACTGTTCTTTCCTGGTTGGATGGCGTTGGCACCGTTGTTAAGAGCCAATTGGCTGTGGACGTACGAGTCTGGTTTTGCGCTCTGAGTTCTACACCATCGGTCTGTACGTCTGTCCTTATGCCCGTGTCGCCCCGTTTTGATTAATAAAACTTTGTAGTGAGTTTTTAAATCAGGAACTACGAATCCTAAACTTTGTTTATTTTTTAATGATTGTTTGGTGAAATTGGAGCCTCTTGAAAGTTTATACGAATTTGAGGATCTACTTTTGCATTTCCATAAAAAATAAGGTTGCTGAACTTTGCCTTGAGTCCATAGATAATTTGGGGCAATACGAACATCATACGACTATTGTTTTCAACCCATGATTATGAGATGTCTTTTCCATTACTTATGCCTTTATTTTATGCTTATAGTTTTAATTATACAAGTATAGTATTTCACTTCTTTGGATAAGCTTACAGCCAGGTATTTTATAGTTTTCAATGCTATTGTAAATGAAACTGTTTTCTTAATTTCATATGAAGTTGTTCATTGTTAGTGTATAAAACACAACTGATATTTGTGTGTTTTTCTTATGCCCTGGAATTTCACCTCATTTGTTTGTTAGCGCTAATGACTTTCTTGTGGATTCTAAGGGATTTTCCATACAAATGATTATGTTGTCTGAAAATAAAAATGGCCTTACTTCTTCTTTTCTCATTTAAGTGCCTCTTAGTTCTTTTTCTTGCCTTGTCATTCTGGCTGGAACTTCAGTGCAAAATTGGAAGCACGAGTGAAACTTGGCGCCTTGGTTCCTGAGACGAGGGGGAAAGCTCTCTGCCCTTCACCGCTGAGGCCGAGGTTAGGAAGGAGTTTTGTTTTAATAAATGCTTTTCTTCATGTTGGGGAACATTCCCTTGCACTCCGAGTTTTCTGAGTTTTTTTTTTTTTAATTCCAGATGAACATTTTTTAATGATTTGACTCCCTGTTCAAAAAGTTCCTGCGCCTTCCCATTATCTGCAGGATAAAAGTTAAAACTCCTCCTCACCCAGGATTCAATGTCCTTCTCAATTTCCCTCACAGCCACAGCTTCAGAATCATTCATCTGTCTCCTCTCTGACCCACGCCCAGACCCTCCCCCTCATCGGTCCTCTGTCATTTCCATGGTTCCTGGTTGGCTTCGAGGTCTGGCATGTCCTTCCTCCACAGCTCTTCAAGGCACAATGACAGTATTAAGTGGGCAGAAAACGGAAGGGGACGAGGAAGCGAGGCCTGGGGCCAGTGCCGTCCAGGCAGCGGGGAGGGTGGTGCAAAGCCCAGTGGGGGCGGGGTGCTTGGTGAGATCGAGGGGCAACCAGGAGGCCTGGGTGGCTGGAGCACGGTGGGGAAAGGAGACAGCGGGTCAGATGAGAGAGGCGAGGCAGGAGGCAGGGAAAAGGCGGTGAGAGCTGGGACTTGGGCTCTGGGGGAGGAGGGAACCCCAAGAACGGTGAGGAGCTTCGAGCAGACTTGCGGTCGGTTCTAAAGGCTCCCTGGCTGCTGTGATACATACCCCTACCCCGGGGGACCTGGTAAAGTCTGGGACAAGGGGAGAGTGTTGAATTAGCACATGTGGGCGCTGGTAGCCCCTCGGGCCCGGGTGATGGAGAAGGGGTTGGAATCCAGGTATTTTGTGAAGGACGGCCTACAGGATTTTCTGGCAGATTGGACACAGGGCAAAGGGGAAGAATGACATCAAGGGGTCTGAAGTTTCGGCCTGAGTAACCGAAACTACAGAGGGGACTTTACCAAGAGGAGGAAAAGGGAAGGCGGAGAGCACGCTTGACAGGTGCTCCTACAGGTGCTCAGATGCCTTTCGGACCTCCAGGCGAACACACCTGAGTAGCATCTGGAAAGTGAGTACCGAGACCAGGGAGAACGTCCAGCACGGACACAGACACGCCCCCCCCCCCCCCCCCCCCGCTAGATATTCACGTTTCCACCGGGGAGGTTTATAATTATGGAGTGTAGGAGGGAAAACGACATAATTATCTGAAATTAGACTCTAATTCCATTTTACATAAAAACAGAAAAGTATTTCCTGCACAGTTTTAATATATATTGAATTTCCCTGGAACACACCTATTATGTAAATCAGAGAAATATTAACCTTACTTTTGTTCAGAAGTTTCAAAAAGAATTATGCAGCATTTCCGAAAGTGATATTGCTGTCAGCAAGGCTACTGGAAGTAATTGGATCACCTACCACACAACTGCAGTCCGTTGTACGGGGAGCTGGTTCTCGCAGACCCCTTCGGCATATAGAAGCCAGCATTGCATCTATAGGCATTAATGCCGTTACACCGGAACATTTACGTATTGCAATACCATTGCCTTAAGATATTTTCATTTTTTGACTTTGTATTAGAGTTAGTACATTTTTATATTGGGATTTCATTTTATTTGTTTTATATTTTTCCAAGGCTTTCAGGTATTGATGGTTTCCGCCCCTGCCATGGCCTCTCCCTGCAAAGTCCCTCGTGGGCATCTAGGCTGGGAGCTATGGTAGAGAGTGCATATGTGCCCACGAAGCGACGTATTTCCCCACAGTAAAGGGGTTTTACAGATATCTCTGATAAAAAGGACGGGTTGGGTTCATGAGGGTTAAAAGCCCTACACTGTGCTCCCAGAGAAGCACGTTCTGGCTTCTCAGCATACTGCCCAGGAAGCCCCAGCCCTGCTCCCGGGAAACCCTCTTGGGGGACCAGGACTGATGGCGAATGAGACACACCGTTAGTGAAGCACGCGATGGGCATTGACCAAACCATGAGGCTGGGCTGGCCTTGTGGGTCTTGCTTTGGCTCCATTGATTTCAGCTTTAAGTAAATCTAAAAATGGCAATATTAGCATTTTTTTCTAACATTCTTCAAAGACATAAATAAAAGGAGCAGTTCGCCTCTCCCCTGTTCCCTGAGCGGAGCACAATTTCTGAACTCTTTTCTTCAACACCCCCCGCTCCTCTCATAGCACCCTTGCTTCAGAGACAGCGTTGGGGATATTTTTATTTTCCTATGTCATCAATTATAATTCACCGGTAGATGTCATAAGCCCCCCTGTCTGTTTAAACAAGCACCAGTAATTTCATAATGGATCCTCCAGGTCCCCCCTTTATTCCAGTGTCACATCGCGGTGTTTTATTTGCTTTGTTTATGCATTAACAGCCCAATGCACTTCTCCTGACAGATAAATTCACGGCTGCCGATCCGAAGTGTATTCATAATGTACTTTCTTCAGCAAGGTTTCCAAAGCTCTCAAATCCGTTGTAGTCATTTGAAGTAACATTACCCATTCAGAAAACCCAGAGCTCAGGAAAGAAGGTTAATCCAAGGCCAGGGAGATCTACGATGAGGTGACATACGCACACAGATGGTTCCCACCCGGGCAACAGAAACACGAACGCTTCACCCCCACGTGGCTGTGGAAGAAAATAGCACATTCAAAACGAATTTTCTTGGCAAATCCACTTTACTCAGATCCACAGCTCAGTAGAGACTCTCTATTTCTAATTCGTGAAAGTTTTAAAAATATTTATTTTTTGGCCCGAAATATAGATCTTGAAATCTGTCTCTCCAAAGGCACCAGCACAAGAGAGCTTTTCGAAGTCTGAACAAGGCAAGCACAAGGACGTGTGTGCGTGACAGCAATTACAGGCATTCGACTTCCGATAGCACCAAAATATTGGTTTAAAATTTTCTTCTGAAATTACTGCTTTTGTGTAAGGACTGAAGTATTGTTATTTTCTGCTTTAGGACCTTCCCACATGTGATTTCCTCTGTCTAGGATGAAGTGGCTCTCATTCTTTAAGTGGTTAACCCTACTCATTTTTCAGGTTTTAGCAAACCCATTCATTTCTCAGAAAGAGCTTTCCTAATTCCTCAGTCCAAAGTGTAATGGCGGTACATGGTTTCTGGTACTAATTTTTATTTCCTTCAGCACTCTTCAGCAATTTATAAGGCTTTACAAATTAATAATTTGTTAAATGCCAGTTTTTCTCCTAAACTACAAACTTCACTGAGGCAGGAACTTTCTTTTTTTTTGTTTACCACAACCTCCTCATCCTGTAGAAACATCTAAGAAGTAATATTCGTGAAAGTATAAATGTAGGCGATCCAGAGAAATCAGGAATGGGAAAATGGGAATAAATATAAAAAATAATATTTTAGAGATAATTCTTTTATTCTCTTTTTAAATATCTTCCTGAATACCTTCAAGTTCAAATACAATAAGGAAGTGATAATGTAATGTGATAGTTTGTTTTTCATTTGTTTGATCTCCTTTGTGGACATTAGTTCTTGGGTTTCCTAACCCAGTAGTCCAATTACATTTTCTATTAGCAATTTTCTAAACAGTGATGCACAGTTTCACTGGTGCTGTGTAGGTAGAAAGATCAGATAATTTTTGATAAATTCCTGCAATTCTTTCAATACAGATACCAAAGAATTAAACATTTAAGCAACAAATAAATTCGAACCACATTAAATGTCTTAATTTTATACATCTATGGAATAGCACTTGTCAATGAGGATTAAATTGGCCATTGAGACAAAGGCTTCTTTTCTGTGCAGTGGCTGTCGGTTTTCAAGTGAAGGAGAGAGTTTGTAAGGGAGAAAAATCATCTCCAGTGACATATTACTATGTGTGGCCCGCACTAACATGGTTCTATTCCCATTTCCATTACTTCTTTGCCTGGCACTATGGATCAACTGTGAAGTTCTTAATTCTTTCAATTGTAAAATCAGGACAACTCTGGGTTAATCCAAACACTCACCTCCTCTGCCTCATAACCCAGGCTGCTAAGACCTGCTAGAAGAAAATAACACAGACTGAGGTCATTGCCAAAGAACAACTCAATGCAACGTTAGCTCATGTCCTGGCTGTCTCTCTAGATCTTCCTGATTGTCTCCTTCCATCTTGGCAGCCACTTTTCTAAGCCTTCACCCGTCTCTCCAATCACACCACATTGGCCTGCGTTCTCACTTAAAGGCAACAAAAACGCTGCCAAATTGAAGTAGATAGATGGAGCACGCTAAGTCTAGAAATCTTGCTGAATTGCTGGTAGGGTTGAAGAACAGGTTCAAGACTAAGGTTCAGGAATAACTTCCAGAGCCACAGGGTGGGCCTAGCAAACCAAAGGAGCTGCTGTCTCTTCTATGATCGGGTAGATTTCAAAACAGAAGGATATAAACTCAGCTGAGCTCAGAACTGGGCTGCTTCTGCTACCACCTGTGTGGGAAAACGGACTGCTCTGTGCCCTGCCTCTTTCCTCACATAACTCTGTCCCAAACCAGTTTTTCTCAGGACATCTGACTCCTAAAGCAATTCCCTGATCCCTAACAGCAAGGGAAGCTGGGAGGTGTAGTTTTTAAGGGAAGTTCTGCATGGCTAAAGCAGGATTTACAGTATGAGAGACTATAAAAATGTGGGAAGGTCCTTTAAAATATAGGAGGCTTCCAAAAATTATACATGTTCAGAATACTTGGCACACTGATTGATTGACTTTTAGTCAATATGCCCTTTTCACAGATGGCCACCGAATTGCAACAGGAAACTACATTTCCCAGAATCCATTTTCCAGTGTAATTCTGGCCGCTCACTATCTGACAGTGAGAGGCACTCACGCTTGGGGAATGAATGGGCAGAGGAAGCCTTTATTCCGTGGCGGCAGCTGCTGGGAGAGGTGTAGTAAGATACAGGACTTGCAGCAATTTCTTAACTACCCGTTTTACTCACGCAGACCAAGATACTGGCTTAGATCTTCCTAAATCCTATGGAGACTTCTAGCAGTTTTCATGCTAGCTCTTAGAATTCTGTTTTGTAGCAGAGGGCTGAGATTTTTCATGCTGGCTACTCGACCTTGCTTCATTTTCTAAGCATTTCCAATATTTGTGTGAAAGAGCAATTTTCAACTGGCATATCACAAGAAGTTTTAAAACTGGTACTACCTGACTAATTTAGTCAGGGGCACTGACCTCTTTTCCCTTAGCTTGTCAAATCAAAAATGGCAAACAGCCAACAAAACACTAGCCATCCAATAGGAATGAATCAAAACCATACCTATCCTTTCATCAGATCGGCAGAAAATGAAAATACGTTTAGGCATGTCACAGAATTTTAGTAATTAGTTTATGTGTGCCATGCGATGAAAAAGGTTGACAATCATTTGTATACTTCCCTAAAAATACACTCTTCATTCTCTCTGAATGAATACAAAGACCTTTGTTTTCCCAACTGAACCGGATACATTATCACTCCACCACCTCCGCCCCTCAATAATTTCAACAATGCACAACCACTGGCCTCATTTCCCACTTGTCAGAAAACAGGACATATGAAAAAAACATCCTGACCTCAAACTGATGATCATATATTCATTCACATGCCGTCTTAGCTCATTGTCTTGTATTGCAAAAGATGAGGTAGTTTTCTTCCTGTCGAAGGTTAATTCTTCCATTAGTCTGTGATCCGTTAGCCACTCTCTCTGGAGTGCGTCTTTATTGTTTGTTGTTCTACCGCTGCCTCTTCAGCTGCTCTTTTATATCAATAACCATGTAGAAGAATCCGCCATATGAAACACAGGTCCACACAGACAACACGCCACATGCATCAAGATGGCTTCGTTATGGTTTGAAAATAGCTCAAAACATTTAATGTCTAAAAACAAACAAGATTTGCGTCCTGCCCGCCCCACCTGTCCATTGTTAGTAGTCCCAATGCTCTACTCCTCCTAGTCCTTCGGAGACTGGGGATAACAAAGGCACCGCCACTTTAAACAAGGCATCAGGGTTTAATGATGCAGAAAAAGAGAATGTGGAGATTTGGGCAACAATCTAAATGATTCTGTCTCGAAGTAACATAGGCCACTTCCTTTTTCATTGTGTGGCCAGAGAAGTCACGTGGCCTTGTCTAAATGCGGAGGGATCAGAACCGGCAATCTGACTGTAGACCAAGAACGAGAGGTTCTCCAAATATTTGTAATTACTTCTAATCTCCCACAAACACGTACCCATCTCTCAACCCTACACAGGTGTCTCTCACACTTAAACCGCTTCACAGCGGTCCCATTTTACCTCCTGCATTTCTTTCCCAACAAACTACTGTTTCATTTTTTCCTAGAGAGAGAATTCTAGTTGGCAGTAATTTTCTTTGCGAATTATTAAAGAATTGCTCCATTATGTTCTAGAACTAAGTAATGTCCTTGAGAAAACTGATGCTATTCTGATTGTTGACTTGTTGTATATAATTTTCTTCTCTCCAGTTTTAAGGTTCTTGTCTTTACTCATAGTTTCCTAACATTTTTGGATATAGGTTTCTCTTGTATAGTTTTTCTTTTTTCTTCACGACATGGGTCTTTAGCTATTTATTGTTTTGGTTGCTTAGTGCCCCTTCAAAGTAGATTTTTTAAAACTGGATAATTGTCTTAATTCTTTGGTTTTCTGGAATTACTATTGATCTTAACCCAATGCTTTAAGTTTTCTTTCTCTTTTATAACTTCAAACTTTGTCTCTTTTTTATCAGTTTTCTGGAAAAGTTACCTTTATTTTTTAATACTTCTGCGGAAATGTAATATATTTCATAGTCTCCATTTTCAAGATTATTTGTTCTATTAATACGCCTTTTTATAGCATTTGCTCCAGCTTTATGACTGCGCTACCTTTTACAATTTTAAGTATCCTCATGGGTACATTAGTGATTCTGGTGAAGTATACTTTTGCTCTCTACACTCTCTTTCATCTAATTTCTTTTTTTTTTTTTGGTACATTTTCTTTGCTCTTTGACCTTTATATTAGATTTTTTAAAAAAATGATCTTAATCTTGGTTGTCAATGCCATTAAAAGGGAAACGTTGAAATGTTTTTAGAAGCTCTGTGTACGCAGGCCGTTCTTGACCAGAGGAAGACTTCATCTTGGAATGCTTGGGGAGGAACCTCCGCATTGTGTTAGGAGACCCACTGACTCTGAGTACTGATAGATCTCCCTTCCTCTGGTGGTCACCGTCCTACCCGACCGAACTAGTCGGCTATCCAGCCTCGCTGGTATGACCTTGGCAGCCAGTGTTCTGGGAGTATGTTTTATTCTTTGCTGCATTACAAAACTTTGAGGCTTAAAGTGACGACAATTATTATCTCACAGTTTCTGTGGTTAATCTACCACTGTGCCATACACCTGAAACTAATACATGTTAACATCGAATGTGCATTGTAATTGAAAAATGAAATCAGAAGACTTAGATGTGAAGTGACAACAGCTGGATTATTTCAGTCAGGGTGGTCATCCCACCGAGCCTCCATCTCTTTAGCTCTAAAACATCAACTAGGATATTTGCGTAAGGATGCTGCTCAGGCACGTTCTGGAATGAAGTACGTCAATGCACTTGGACCAGTCCCAATGCCCAGTAAATATGCATATATATACACAAATATGCATATGTATGTAGTATACATATATATATAGTATACATATACACATATATGTGCTTTCCTAGTGAACAAAGATCACATTAAATATTTTGATACTATTTCCTACCTTGTTACTAAATACAAATTCCAAATGACCACCGATTATATCTTTTTTTAAAATCAGGCAAGGACAACAAACCCTTTCTTTCTCTAAGGATTGAATATGTGTGGATGGGAAGAGGGAGTGGTCACTGGCAATGATTTTAATTGTAAGCCTGACATGCCCTGTGGCTTGAAAGACTTCCGCATGCTGGCTAGAGAGTTGCAGAGAAACGTATCTTTTCCCTGGAATCAACTCTGATTTTTTCCTGACATTAGGGCTGGTTGTTTCTTGTTACTCATTTAGGAGACGCAGTGCTCCCTCTATCCAAGCCCCTGATGTGATTGTCTGCCCCCTACATGCCTCCACACTGACCACTGGCTGACCTCTGCCTTTTAAGTCAAAGTTGGAGCTAATAAAAGCTGGCAGATACCTAAACTCTTAATTGAATCTCTAGGTCTTTATTGACTTCCCCCCCACCTAATTCCTCCTCCCACCTTCTTTCTATCCCTCTTGTTTTAGAAAGAACTTTTCCATTACGGAATACAAAATATTTAGGTGCCTGGCTTCTCCAGAGTGCTAGTGATTGCATTGTGCATTAGCTTGAAAGTTCATTCCCAGCTTAATAGTCCTGAAGAGGAATGGATGCACTTTGGCTAAACCAAGAAGGCTGATTGTTACCTAAATAACTAATTCATCTTCATAGCAGATGGATGTCAAGGATATTGAAGAGCAGACACACCCAACGTCATGTCAATTAGTTGTGGAGAAGAGCCTGAGAAGGTAATTTGAGACATAAACAGCCTTTATTTTCCAAACCTAGGCCCTTAATGAACACCATATGTAGAAGAAAGACTTTGGAAAGACATCCAGCCTCTTCCAGGGCATGTGGGAACCTGGACACGAATTCATTAAAAAACGATGCATCCATTTGGAGGAAATACAGAGGGGAATGATAGGCCTGACACTTTCTTTTTAACTATTCAGCTGCTTTTATTATTTTTTCTTTACACGCCTTGTCAGACTCACCTTGATGCCAACAGACAGGTGTGGATTCTTCATAATGCTCACACACAAAAACTATGAATGATACGATGGAGGGATTAGTCACTATGTATTTATCCCCAAGACTGGGAGGATGCTAAGCTCTAGAGAAAGGCACGTATACTCTATCGAGATACGTCCTTTAAAATAGAAAACCCATATTCAGAGTTCACGGGCCGTATCCCACATACATGAATTTTCACGTCACAAGACAAGTTAGCTGTACAGATACTAAGCTCATATTATCTAACTTCTGAAAACGACTCAAACCACTTTGTCAGACAGTTTGCCGCCAGCCATCAACAGCGAGTTGTGATACATATAGGACATTCATAGGAATATGTGATCGGTCCTATTTAAAACTTTTGTTTACTCCTCTGATAAAACCCAGGCTAATGGCATCATCTGGTGATGCGACCCAATAGCTTTCCTTTGGGTCAAGAGTGGGTGTGTCTTCAGTTTCTCAGCAGCCAACTCTCTGCCGGATGGAGAAGCAGTTGCTGAGGATCCTTGATTTCTCTGTTACCATATCGGAAAAGGGGGTAAATTTGCCCAATGGTGAACAACCCAGGAAGCAGAGCAGCCAGCGAGACTCTAAAGCCCGAGAGTATGGAGTTTTGCCGAAGGCATCAGCAGCAAGAAGCTTTGTCATTTCTACCTTTCACAGGTGGACGTGGTCCCCTCCTGGGTCTACATCCCAGCTTCTGCTTAGGTTTTACCATTTTTCCTGGGAGCTCTGTTAGGCTGATTTAGTATTTTGAAACTCCATCATCACTGCTCTTATTTAATAAATAACTAATCAGTTCTGCAGTCAGTTGTCCCTGCTGTCACTAGTAAAGCTAAAATTGGACATTTGATTAATTTTTCTGTTTCGAGCAATGTGTTCTGATAACTTCTAATGGATTGACTCCAGGATATTTGAATGCACATTCCGAGTGTAATGTTGTGCCTTGTGGCAGGTGTTCAGTTACGGTGACAATACATTTCCAGGACGAGAATGTCATTGGTGTGTAACATGCATATAAAGAGTTTGTGGAACCCAGAGTGTAAATACCCAGAGCAGAGGACATTTGAAATATTTTTTTTGAATAAATGCCTCAACAATAAAACATGTTTTAGAATTTCAGGAGATTTTCCTGCAGGGAAACAAATTCAAAATATATTGATATTTCTCTTCTAGGCATAACTGCTTCTCATCTTCTCCACTAAACTCTGTGACTTTAGGGTCAGTTACCCACTGAATCTTTTTCCATTTTGAACATTATACACCACCCTGTCACGATTCTGTTATACTCCCATTTTTAGACAATCTAATGTAATAGAAAAAGTATATATTTTATTGGTAAGGGGTTATAATAGTCCTGTGAGTAAGAATCCATTTTAATTTTACAAAAGTTCTCATCAGGGTTCCTTTCAGCATCCAACCGCACTAACGTCTTTAAACATATTTCATTTATGGAAACATATTATGCACTCAAATGTTCCAAACACCTGCACTGCATACAATGAGGTTAACATCTTTACATGTTATTCATGATAATAATGATTTATAGTGAATAATAATGCTAAGAACAACAGTGACAAACACCTGTGGAACACCTGCCATGCAGAAGCCTGGCTGACCACATTTCCCAATGCTGGATGGCTCCTTGGTTTACTCAAAATCCCTGGTTGTTACTTTGCTTATTGGCAAATACACATGATAATATGTTAGGTTAAATAGAGAACTACAAATCCTCGTTTGGGTTGCCCTTTCCAGAAGAATGACCCTTTTCACTATCTCAGTCCTCGGCTTCGATGATCTGAAATTAGGAAGAGACACATACCAGATAATGGAAGAGCTTGGGCCACATGGGGCTTCAGAAAGATACTCTGAAACACGGTGTAGCACCAACTTTCAAGTCTGCCTTCTTGAGTTATTACGAGTTAGTCATGAGCCTCCATGAAAGTGACATATACTCGCGACTGAAATATACACATATAGAGTGGGGTAAATACTCCGGTATAAACACATTTATACTGCAGAATTTCTCATAGCTTTTAAGGGACTATTGTGAATTTTCATAAAGTTGAAAGATAATTAGCTTTTGTTTTAAGCCCCCCACCTCTCTCTCTCTCTCTCTCTCTCTCACACACACACACACACAAACACAAACATACACACATACACACCCCTAAATGACTAATCTTTGGAATCTTACCCTGGGAAATACTATTTACACCATTTGAATATTATTGAGAATTAAATAGACAATAAGGCTTGCTAGCACCTGCTGCTAAGCACCACAACATTACATCTTGTTTTAAAAAAATTATCAAATAGCTGACAATGAACGAAATACTGCATAGGGTCCAGGAACCAAATTAAAAAAATATAAACTTTACGTGCATCTTGCTCATGGACATAATGCCCAGCGTAGTCCACATGGGATGGATTATATAAGAGAGCTTTATCAATTTTAAACACTATGAAAATACTTTTCTCAGAAAGACAGTATATTAGTGATACTTGAAGTTGTAAGATCAGGGCTAAAATGCCAGCCCTACCAACGAGCCTGCCCACGACTTAGGAAGATAACATTGTGCGCACACAGGACAGAAGCAGGAGTTGAAAGAAACTAGCAGACAGGCACGTGAACGTACTCCTTAAACCTTAAAGCACCGGCGTGAGATTCCTCAAGTTCATGTTCACGGACACAAACGCAAAGGCTTACCCCAAGTTTTGTTTCTGTTTGAGAGTTATTGCACTGATAATTTTAGAAGATTTACTTCTTATAGACCCTAAAGAATTTATTCTACAAAGCTACTTTACAGCAATGTTCTATTAAAAGATATTTTTAAAGTATAAGTCCTTGTTTTCTTAGGTCCATGTTGCTTAAACTGAGATCCATGGCTGGATTTTTGAGGTTTGTGAGAAGTAAATTTGTCCAAAATGGTTCTTTGGAGTACACAATTCTGAGTATCACTGCCCTGTAATTAATACATATATATTACATTGTTAATTGAACTTTTAAGAGCAGCTAATGAGGACACTTGTAAATAGAGAAAATTAACCTAATTCCTCTGTATCTATTAAACAACTTTACAAAGGCGTGGCTTAGAAATTTTTCTCTCAGAAGCCTTGGTTATATAATATACTCAAAAGTTATTATTTTGAGCTGTTCATGTTCACCACAAACATATCCACAAAACATGGTACAATAATTGTGTGAGCTAAAGGACATGCTAACTAACCCTACCATGGTAAGCATTTCACAAGACACGTGTCTACCAAATCATCACACACACATGTCAAACCTGTACACAGTGTTACGTGTCGATGACATCTCAATCAAGCTTGCAAAAGCGTCGTGCCCGGAGTTCACATGATTGTCAAATATGAAACACTGGTGAAGTGTGGAGGACGCATGATAGGTCTGTAACCCAATAAGCTATGATGCTGATTCTGTAATTTAATTTAAACATGGTGCCCAAGAAGTTAAGTATATAAGCACTGACTTTATATGATCATCAATGAGACAGTTAACATTTCCTTTTACCAGTTTTGAATCAGTTGCCACACTGTGGCCATATCATCTTATATTAAATGTCTGCGTTTCTTCCAGTCTCAGAGCCCTGGGAGAGACCTGCGGTCAGCTTGTCCCTGGGTGGAATGACCTCATGTAAGCCCAATTGTAGAGTCACAATCTCGGTGGTCACCACGGAGACCCTGGAAGCAAGACATCAGGGAAGCAATGCCCTGGCCAGGTGGGCTACTGGTTCCCTCAGCTCTGCTACTCCAGGTCTCTCTCTAGCGCACATGGGCTAGTCTCAGTAGGACGGGGGGGTTCACAACGGCCCATGTCAACACCTCACACAGGGTGAGTGCCCTTGAGATCAGCCAGTGACTTGCAGAATCATCTAGAAGCTTCACTGATTCTGGCAGCAGTAGAGGGGATTATTATACTATTCATATTTTAAGGTGAAATTTTAGGCATCACTCCTGATTTGCAGCTGTGAGTATCTTGTAAATAGGCTCTATGATTCTGATATGTGTTTATGTGTGTGTGTGTGTATTATTTTCTCTTTCTTCCTAACAGTACATGGGATGGGTGCCCTGAACCACATAAAGACAAGTCAGAAAAATGAATAGAGATAAAGAGATAAAGTTCTAGTAAATGAGAGTTCTTTTCTTTGGAAGTAAAATATATGGGGTTCCAAGGGACAGCACGTACTCAGAGCAGGTAAAATACTTGAATAAATACAAATATTATGTAGATTTGGACACTTCATTTGCTTTCATGTAATCATTGTTATAACTCTTCTGTTAGAATTTTAGTGAGCTTAATAAGTATACTTTCCGCATGTGCGTGAAGGCTTACAGATTATAGAACCTCAGCAGGGGAAAAAACAGATGATACTACAACTGGTTTTAGATTTGATATATTTTGAAAAGTATCACCTTGAATAAGTATATTATTTCAGCTATAAAACTCATAATTATGGCTCAACATTTATTCAACATTTAATACAAGGTAGGTCCAAATCCAAGTGCTTTGAATTTTATTCATAAAATAAATTCAAGTTGCAGATGAAATTATGACACTATGAGGTAAGAAAGTGTCAAAACTGGTGTCCAAATCTGAGCAATCAGCTTTTCACTGTTTTTAAGCACCAATCGTCTACACAAAGCAGCGTAGATTGAGTTTTGAAACCAGCTGACTCCTGCTGTTACTCTACTCTTTCAAAAGGTGAAGGGTGGGAGGAGAATGAACATTACACTGAGAAACAAGAACATGGACGTGGGTTTGAGTATTAATGTTACCATTAGTAACTGCGTGACTTGGAGAAGTCATGTGATCCTTTGGGCTCCACTTCCCTTATTTGAAAAATGAAAGTGTTGGGTTAAATCTGGACGGCCACTAACCCCTTAGTCTGGATTGTTATAATTGGGTTTTCAGGGACTACTATAAAGGACACATGGACAAAACCAAGGGGGAAGGTGGAAGCAGGGGAAGGAGGTGGGTTTGGCTGGGGAGGGGTGGGGAGAAAATACAGACAAGTATAGTCGAACAACAATAAAATAGTTAAAAAAATTCATTACCCACCCTTTCCTACTGAGTTTGAACACAAAATTAAAACCGCCTCAACTCAGCTTTTCACATAATCTCTTGCGACTATTGGAGCTGCTGTGTGAGATGAAACCTAGTTTTCATCCCTGGACACTATGACATATAAGCCCTCTTCGAGTACAAATATTGAACAGTTCTTCTCCCTTAACAATGTATTTGTATAAGGGGGCATGTGAGTGTGCATTTGAAAGTCGGGAAGAGCGGAGAGACGTGCAGATGGAGTGGGAGAAGAGGAAACGGAGCACTGAGAAATATGAAGACAGCGTTCGAGTCCTGAAAAATATTTTCAAGGCTGACTCAGGCACATGTCTTACCAGTAGGAAGCCTTCCCCAATGAGACAATTTACTTCCCCATGTAGGCTCCACTCAGTTTCTCCACAGGAAGCCAGAACACTGAATTTATTACCAGGACGATGAATTATTTCATTTAATCACAAGCTTGGATCTTGCTGCTGCATCTTCTCCCTAATTGTTCCATTTCCTGCGTGTGAAGATGGGTCCTTAGCCACAACCTCACATTTGGGTTCAGGTCCCATGCTACCAAAGAGTAGGGATCTTTTCCTGTGTAATATCTAAACAACCACACGTACTCAGCTTCCTAATAAAGAATATTCAATCAGATGAGAAAGAGAGAAACAAAGTAGGAAAAACGAGAAGAGGAATTTTGATAGGTGTGTGATTCACGATACTTTTGAAATGAATCCGTTAAAGAAGGCCTTAGAGATGACGAAAAGCTTCATTGGTTCAAAATTCTAAAATGACTTATGTGCTCTTATTATTTTCTTTTCTTTAAAACTCTTACCCCTTTGGCTAGCCTCTCTTTCTGAATTTCTTTCAGCTGGTTTTTAAAAGCAAATGTGCCTCCATCTTGGGTGGATCTCTCCGTGCTGAGAAAGTCCAGGGATAATGAGCAGGATAAGGAAAAGGAGGTTTATGTAAGACCGCCCGGAGTTGCCTTGAATTTTGTGGAGGCCAGAGCTTTCAGGGGTTTCCGAATGTATTGTCTTCTAGGTTCTCAAATGGTAGGAAACTGGATAAAGATTCAGACATACAAGAACCTGACTAGCTCATCATACCAATCAAATGAAAAAAACAGACAATACGTGTTTTGTTTTGTTTTTCCAGAAAAGCTGAGGTTAAATGGCATCCCATAGAAAGAAGGACAGGTTCCTAGCTTTTGGGAGTGGTGGGTTAGTTTGTATATGGTGAGTCCTTCATCTGAGAATAACTTTGTAAAGCAGGACAGAGCAGAGCATGCTGAGCTGAGAAAACATTCCTCCACTGCTTCTACAGTTCGGGGCTGCCTGTGCATACATAGCATGAGAAACAGAAGGAAAACGGCACGCAGACACAGCCCTCTGGAAACAGGATGGGACAGAGAAAATGAACTGTTAGAGGTCATGGCTAACAAGTTACTCAGGACCTGTGCGGCCAAGAACACGGGGAAAAGAACATGCCAAAGCCATGAGATAAACGTTCTGGATGACTTTGGCCTCGGAGCTTGTTGTATCCCATGTTACCTGAAAGCAAGAGAAAAGAAGAAGAGCGTGGTTTCCAGGACAACAAAAACTAGGCGGAGCTTTTGGCAGTGTGATGGAGCGGGAGATTCGAACATTGTAGTTCAGGGTCCTTCATCGACGATGGTCCCTGGAAGTACTTTCAGCCTTTATTTTAGCAGTGTGAGGTCTTAAATTAAAGGCAAACTGGAAATAAGTCCACCATCGGAAGTCTACAATTCAGCAGTTTACCATGTCATTTCCTTCATAAATAAACTTGGTACACACCCTCTCAAACTGCTAGTCAGAAGAAAATTACATATTTCCTGGAGGAACGAAACATCATCCAAATGCTACAAAATTTCTCATACATAATATTCAGCATTTAAATAAAAATAATCAGAAATGCCCGGATACAGAAACAAGTGACTAAAAACTAATAAAAACAATTTGAAAAGAATCACAAGCATTTTAACATATACGAGCTATTTGAAATGGGCTTTAAACTAACTGCCCTTAAAATATTTAACAAATCAAGGGAACTATAGGTATTTCCCCAGAGAAGTATAATCTATGAATAACATAGTAAATGAAAAATTAGAAATAAAAATATAATTACTAGCATAAGACTTCAGTAGTTGGACATATCAGTAGATTAGACAAAATTAAAAATAAGTTTAAGATAGATGATGAAAATATTCAGACAAAACACAGAGGGGGGCAGAACTTTTTGAGACACATCAAAATTTTAACATACATGTCATTGAAACAGCAAGAGGACAAAAATAAACAATATTGGAAGAAACAGTGGCTGAGATATTGGCATTTTACTAGCACAGAATCTAAAGTTCAGAAATAGAAGCATGATATATGATCAATTAATCTTTAACAAGATGAAAACTTGACTTAGTTAAGAAATGACAGACTTTTCATCAAATTGGGCTGGAATCATGGTATATCCATATTCAAAAATATGAAGTTTAATCCATATCTTACACCATCCATAAAAATTCAAACAGATTATAGGCCTAAATATAAAACCTAAAACTCTAATATTTCTAGCAAAAAAGAAGAAAATAATTATGCCTTTGGGGTAGCCAGAGAATTCTTATATATAACATCAAAAGCATAATTCATGAAGAAAAGACTTATAAATTGGATTTTGTCACAATGAACAACTCTCCTCATCGAAACCCACTATTAAGAGTTTGAAAAGAAAAACTAAAGACTGGGAGAAAATATTTGCATAGCACACAGACAATAAAGGCCTCGTATCCAGATTACGTAAAGATTTTTCAAAATTCAATAAGAAGAATCAACCCGATAAAACTAGCAGAGTGTTTGCACAGACACTTTACTAACGAAGATACATGGATCCTGAGTACGCACGTGCAAATATGCTCACTCTCAGTAACGGACGGAGAAAGGTTACTTAAGGCCGCAGTGACATGTGATCTGTTAAGGTGTCTAGAGGTTAAAACACGGTCCGAACCAGCTGCTGCAGAGCATGCGATGCTACTGTAACGCAGACACTGTTAATGTAAAAGAACAGTACAGCCACTGAGGAAGCAGTCTGGTAGTTTCT
Source organism: Desmodus rotundus (assembly GCF_022682495.2). Classification (NCBI taxonomy): domain Eukaryota; kingdom Metazoa; phylum Chordata; class Mammalia; order Chiroptera; family Phyllostomidae; genus Desmodus; species Desmodus rotundus. Next base: position 23,507,242 of record NC_071393.1, on the reverse strand, counting down.
TTAAAAAGTTAATCAATTACGCGACATGGTCCAACCATCAAATCCTGGATAGGTACCCAAGAGAAATGAAGTCTTATATCCATAAAAAGACTTGCTTAAAAATGTTCATACTGGACAAAAAGTTCATAATAGAATCTGTACACAAATTAAAACTCCAACGGGAAGTGAATGAATAAACAGACTGGAGCAGAACCAACTGAGAGTACATAAAACACAGAGTTTGTTCTCGTGTTGTTATTTATTAATGATTATATCATATACCGCATGAGCAACTATAAACCTACTTTTGCCTCACGCTGAACAATATAGTATTACTGTGCAGTGAGGCAAGTGGACAGGAACAGTGTACACTGGGTGACTTCATTCACACAAAATAATTTAAAAATATAAACAAATCTATGACAACAAAAAGCAAATCAATAAGGGCCTAGGGGTGAGGAATTATGAAGAAGGGCAGGAGGGTCAAGTGACAAAGGGGGCTCCAGAAAACTTGGGGGTGATAGATATTTCATTGTCTTGATGCTGGTGATGTTTTCCACATCAAATTTCACAGTTTAAGCTTGTGTAATTTTTATATAGCAATTATACTTCAGTAAAGCTGTTTTAAAAGGAAAAGAAAGAGGAAAAGAACAGTGGTGAATGTCTAGGCTTATTAGCAGGATTGTATCCTGGGAATATTTTGTACCCAGTAACGGAAGTACCAGTTTTATGATTTTGATACCGAGGAACAGAGAGCACAGCCCCTATTTTTCTCATTTTTAATGGGACTTTTAATAACCGTTAGTCATGATTTCAAAGCTTTCCATAAATTTTGAACATGGAATAAAGGAAGGTTGAAAAAAAAATGAAACTTTATTTTTATTGATAATTTCAGGTTGTTGTCACTTTTATTATGAAGCCACCATGTTGATTCACAGGTCTCATTTACCACTTATAATTATGCAAAAAAAATGTGGGAAAGTACTCAAGTGATATAGCTTTTCCTTCGACTTTAATATCATCCATACATTAAATTAACCCAAGGGAAATAAGGGAAATCTAGCTGTTGGATGTGAGAGTAAGACTGGATACATTTAGGCAGTATTTTGAAGTAAACAAAATCAAGTCAGTGTCTGACTACGCAGATTTGCCTCGTTCTATGAGGAAATGTACATGTCAAACCGTATTCAGAATCTTTAACTAATCGGATTAATAAAACCCCAAACTGGAGGCATTCTGAGGTCTGAGAACTCCGTCAGGGGACTGCTGCTTCCTGACGGAGGCCAACCCACAGCCTGATTGTATCAGGAGCCGTGCCCAGCGCTCGATGATGGGGCTGGGGCTCTGAGCACCCTCGCTCCCCTCTTCTTCTGGCCCCTGAAAACCTCACCGGCAATCTCTCCTTCCGTAACAGAAATCAGTAAGGAAATGTTTATTTTTTGTCTAGGTTTCTGATAGCACGGGCACTTCGAAATGCTCACAAAATCTAGGCCACAGGAGGTAACTGAGCGTCCTTCTTTTTCTGCTACACGTTTCATATCAATCACGGAGCAGGAACACAAGCCACAGAGCAGAAGGGCCCTCTCTGCACCGGGTGTCAGACCCGAAAGGAAACCCGAAACCGGAACCGCTTTCTGGACCCGCTCCAGTCGTTGATGTCACCCTAAACTGGGGAGTCCACCCAGCTCTCTGCTAGACAAGAAACTAATCATCTTTTAGTTATTTGTTTGTTAAAATACCTTTAGGGAACTGAGAACACGTGCAAATGGTTGAACTCCTATTGAGACTAAACTACCAGTTCCGTAGTTTATTAAGCATGATAACATCGCACCGATTATTTTTAATTCATTTGAAGGGGCAGTTTTATCTCCCCCCCCACGCCACCCCCCTTCCCACATATTTTCTATTTATAATTCATGGAGATCCCCATTATTTCTTTCTTAGGGGAAATACATATATATATATGCATATATATGGTATATAAATATACATGTATATGTTATATATATTATATATTATATATAAATATCATAGCTAAATTAGAGACTTAAAAATTGCAGAGATAATGAAATAATTATAAGAATAATTCCTTTTTAACTGGGATTGTCCCGTTTCCTTTTTCAATTTTTTTACAGAATAAAAGGCTTGTGCAAGTGAATCCAAGCATGCTAAACATAAAAAGCTTAAATAAAGCGTTCAAACCACTCTAGTAATCCTGCATGAAGCTTGTTTAAAGCTGCTATTGCCCTGTGAATGGGTTCAGACGGGTACAAACTGTCAATCACACAAACCAAAGCCAGCAGGTTCCGCCCCCAGTGCAGGGAGTCACCAGGGGGAGGGGGTCCCTGATCCACCAACCACCTTCCTGCTGAGAGAACACAGGCCCCTTCTAGTGTGCTTTGTCAGTAAGTGTATCAGGCACCGATTTCAACTGAGCTTTCTGAAATATCAAGCCATTTTATTTGCTTGTTTTATTTTTTAGTTGTTTTTTGTTTGTTTGTTTGTTTTTGGTTTCCCTTATTGTTGAACTAGAAGGCAAATGTCTGCTAACTATACACCATGGTGTTCTAGACTGAAGCTATGTTAAGGTGACTTTTAATGTTTTCCAGTTGAAATCATCCAAGCAGCACTTCCTGAGGCTCAACAACCCAACAGGGTAAGCTCTGTCTTTAGTTCTCTCCCATGGGTGGAAAGCGTCTATAGAAGGTCATTATCAACCTTGGGGACAGAGGGTTTTACTTTTCATCGGGTCCTCCTAGTAACGAAGATCACTCATTGCCATCTGTTCCAGAAACTCATGTTATACAGTGTTGGAAATTTAGATTCTTGTGGAAGCAGCTTGTCGAGGAGGAAGACAAGGAGCCATTCAACTGCCCGGGCCTCGGAAATTCAGCTCAGTATCAGACGGTATCTTTCTTATTGGTCCTAGAGAAGGAAGTCCTCCCTGGTCCCTGGACCAGCGGTTTGTGCTCCCTACCTCAGCTGGGCAGCTACAACGGACCATATGGGATGCCAGGTGTTTTCTACTCGGGGAATCTGGAAGGAGAAGGAGAGCTCGCAGAGGAAGCGTTTACGATTGTTGCAACCCACAGGCGCCGTTCTTTCAGGGAACCCTGGGGACAGTGTGTCGCCAACTGAGACAGAGAAGGTTCCACATCATATGCTATAAATGTTCTCTGAAACAGAAGTAAGGTTTCAACCTTCCATGTTCTACCCAGAAGGTCATACGTTCCTCACCCTGAGAAGTCTGAGTTGTAACACTAAAGAACAAGGTCCTGCTCTTAGGTCTGCAGAGAGTGGCATGGAACGTTCTGGGCTCCAGGGTCAGAGATAAGTAAATTCAAATTACTGCTCTGTGTATGCTACATTCTATCCCTGATGTTGGACTGCTAAATTAATCTGTGGGCCTTTTTCTTCTCCTTGGCAGCAGCGGTAGAGCGGTAACTCAGAGGGTAATTACGAGGAGAAAATGAACTATAGGTAAAAAGCCCCTTCTGTAGTCCCTGTCATTTGTAGTAGGTGCTCAATAAACACTCACTCTCCACCTTCTTGAAGAAGTCATTTTTTCCTTATAAAAAAATGAAGGCTTCACCCTGAATTATCACTTGTAGGCTTTCTAAAGTCAAAAGTCAAGCAGTAGTATCATTCCTTTGTCACTTTTCCCAGAATGCCATGCCCTTCACAGAGCGTGTGGAGCAGAGGTCTGAAGTCAGGACATTCTCCCAAGGAGAGATTAAACAGAGCATTCATTATGGCAGCTGGAAGCCTGCATTATTGTTCTTCCAAGAGGGAGAGATTTATGGCTCTACTTAATGAATGCTAATAGTTTTCTTATCAGTAGGTAGCAATACAAACATTTTTGTGTATGGTAAGGTTAAAGTAAACCTTCAGAGTAGATTTACAAAACTTGAAAGCTGGTGATTAGTTCTTGACAAGCCTGGCTAATAACAAGAGCTGCTGGAAGGCTGTGCAGGTCGAGTTTAGCCAGAATGCATTATTCCTCAGTGTTATACAATTTTGCATCTGTCTGCTCAGAGCTGGGCTGTCACATAAATGCGTGAAGCTTTTGTGTTTTTCTTAAACTCCAAGGCAGTTGTACGCTAAGCAATGTAATCTGGTTGCCAAGTAAAGAGAGGCCAAAACGCTTTTCTAATTGGTTAGCAAAAAAATGTTCAGATAGCCTAATTTTGCTTTGAATGTAGATTCAGATTCAACTAATATTCATTGGGCGTTTATTGTCTATAAAAATGTTGTTAGGGTCTAAACTATATATATGCCTTTTAATCCTTACAGTATCCCTTTCAGGTTTGGGTTCTGAAGAAAGAACGTTGAGAGGTTGTATCAGTTGTCCAAGGTCATGTTTTCAAACTTGTGTCTGACTCCAAGTGCAGTGCACTTAGCTCAGGCTGTTCGCAAGGCATCTGCAGGGCAGTCAGCCCGCTCCCTCAAGCTGCCCATGAGCAGAGCCTGACAAAACGAGGGTGGGAAGCTCAGATTTAAGTGCCGATGGTTTCTAAGAGACCACATTCTTCCGGTTTCTAGTGGTGACTCACTAGTACATGCCTCAAAACTAAAAATGAGTGTTTTTATATTGATAATAAAGTTACATCAATCAATTTTCACAAATTATATTCTGGAATAGATTTTAAATAATGCTCTCTAACATGCAGTTAGAATAATAACAGCTCAACAAATAATTACATGTAGTAATTAGTCGAAGTCTTGTTCGGTCTCTCCAACACCTCCTACGGGGATTATGACTCAACTCAATAAAAGTTAGATGTTTCATGTCAGGAAACATATTACTCCAAAAATCAGCCTGAGCCTAGTTCACTCCAAATTTTATAGCTTTTTCTTGTCTTGTTTCAAGGAAGAAATTAATAGGGGAACAATATGTACTAGCATGGAGAATCTCAGCCTTGTTTTCAAAGGTGTTTCTACCCCTAAAAAATGGTCAAACTTGGGGGAAGTTAATCAGCTTCTCTGAACATGGTTCCTATATGAGTAAAATTTGAATGATGGCATCTACTTCCAGGTTCTATTTTGAAAGAACATTGGTCAAATTTCAGTTTATGGGCTGAAAAACCTGTGCCACCCCTATGCAACTAATGATTTTTCCCTTCTTGTGAAGGGACAAATGGAATTAACAAATCACGACTGATTTCTATTACACTAAAGTGAGTCACAGCAAGATCTCCGAGCTGCTTTCCCAGAAGATGAATTTCGCACCTTACGACAAATGGAACGCGCAGTCCCTGCTTAGTGTTTAATGTTTTTCGGTGATGAAGAGTCTGCTTACTGCCTACCCTGAGCTAAAGTGAAGGGAGTCACGAGGGAGTCTCAGGGCTGCCAAACGTTTCTGTATCCAGGTAGATAAGAAATAGAGGTCAGAATATTAAGTTGTGTGGACAAATCTCTGGTCTGCACCTCTCTGGTTCCCATCCCCTCCAAGAAACAAAAATAAAAACAAAAACAAAACCATGGATGTTCGAAAAAGAACAAACCTCACAAGAAGCATGGCTGAAATCATCATGAATGAAATCTAAATGTTGTTGAGTCTCATTTTGTGTAGATACCAAAGTTTCCCAAGAAAAATGCTCTGACTTGTCTGGATTCCTGGGGTCCTGAAATGTTTGCCTTGTTGCTTATTTTTAAATAGCAAAGTACAAGACTCGTCCTGAAGCATAGCATAGACCGAAAGCAAGAGGAAAGCTCCTCTCTCAGAGAAGACCCCTATTGGGCAGGAAGGGAAAGGTGGCCACTTTCCATTTCTTGGTTGTTGTCAACACAGGGCCGAGTGAACACGTCTCAGCACAGCCAGGCACCATCTAAGTGGCCGAGCCTTCTCTTTCGGAGGAGCTCTCCTTGTGCAAGCCCTTCGCAGGAAGAGGGTTCAGTTTGCTCTAACCCAGCCTAGAGGATGTGGTGCCAGCTTGGGCGTGATCTGGGTGGATGACATAGCTGGAGTCGGTGGGGGCAAGACCTGCTGAAACTGCACTTATCCATGTGGCCCATGAGGGGTCTCTGCCGTGAACTTAGTAACCTCAAGGTCAAAAGAGCATCCCAAAGCAGAGGGCAGCGCTGACCTGAAAGGATCCCACAGGACCACCTGACTTATGCAAATCCTTCTTTCCTCTCCATTCTTTCTAACAATCCAAACAGGGCAGTGCATGGCTTTTGGTGATCACGGGCAGAGGTCCCCAGTGTCTGTCATGCAGCAGAACATACACCCAGAGACAAGACCTCACCAGTAGTTGTTAACAGCTGCCTTCGACTGACTTTGCCCCTTTAAATAGCTCCCTCGCCTTCTCTGCGCTGTCGTTAGAGGCGGTTCAGTTATAGTCATAACAAGTAAGGCTTCCAAGAATATAAGCTGCCAGGCAAACCCATAGATTTAGAAAAAGAAATGTCTACCGATGTATGTCACAGCCAAGGTGTCAAATCCATCCATTAGAAAAAGTTTGTGTTTTGAAATACTCCCATTCTATTGAGATACTTAAAAGATATGTACTTGTCATACCTCGAACCGACTCCACTCACTGTCTTTTCTCTCTTAATTAATCAGCCACAGAGTTGTCCTTGGAGGTGGAGTCATTTGGGAAGAGGAGGAAAATTATCCAACTATGTGTCAAAGTTTGTCAGACATCTCAGCATCTCTGGGAATGTGGATGGCAAACACATTAATGCAAGGCAAATATAGAACCCTGACAATAATGTCTCCTGAGTTGCAAATCTTTCACCATCGTAATCTGCCAAAACTCAGATTCGGGGAGCCTGAGATGCCGAGGACAGGACAATGAAAATACACTTTGCTTGCTGCCAGAGACACTTCGGCTGTACCGCCACTCCCGCCTTGCATCCTTATCGCCCTTCTCTTGCCCAACTTAAACCTCAGGAGAATTAACTAGGGTCAGCAGAAGGTGCTCGGGGCTAGATCGCCCCATTTGCTGAAGACGCTGCGATAGAAATTGTGTTTAGATTAGAATCTCCACCCCTGATGCTCCATCTCCCTGCCAGGGTGTTGCCCATCTTTGTCCTGCGGCTCTCACAGGACCCCGGGGATGGGGGCAGCCTCTGCAGGCCGCTGAGAGCAGATTCACGCCTGTTGTTTTCCACAGGCTGGGTGGGGGAGCGGGCGGAACCCTTTCTGTACTGCACAAAGGCAGCCTGATAATAACAAATTGCCTTGTCAGCCACAAGAGATACTTAGTTATTAATGGAAATAATAACAGATTATATCAGTTGTGCACATTATAATCAAATGGAAGATCAAAGGGAACTAATATTACAAACAGTTACCAGTGAAGGCATGCTAATGAGATAAAAACTACTTCCATGTCCCCCTTCCCAAATGCACCAGTGGAGTAATCATTGATAACAAATAACATCATTTAGATTTGGGCAATATTTTTAATACCCAAAGTCCAATTACTACTACCAGTGTGGCTCTTTCCTGTGAGAGAAAACTGTTTTCAATCTTAAAGCAATGCTCACTTGCATCCTGCTGTTACGACGGGACTGTGAGCTGTCTGAGTGACCTCAGGTGGCTCAGCCTACACCGTGCTGCACTTGGCTGTGACAGGGACATCTGGGTACAGGGCCATTCCAGGTATCTAAGAAGCAAGCTGGACACACAGCCTGATGACCCCCTCTCTGGCTTATCACGCAGAGAATATTGCTATCAGATGATTGAATTTGCATCATTCTATGATAAGCACTCAAGGCCGTGTGATAAGCCTGACTTCTTTTCTTTTTAAATAAGAATGCCCAGCACAGGTGGAAAGTGGCTGGCTAAGAACTCACTGAGTCATAAAACCTCAAAGTGGAGATCATGCACTGACCCTGTCTTCCCACAAATAAAGAAAAGGAAGCTCAGAGAGTCACGGTCAGAAGCCATGGATTTTAGTGCCTGGCTGCATCATCTGCTTATTTTATGAACTTGGGAATACAATAAATATATTCAATGTCAACATTTTCATTTTTTTAATTTAGGGATAATGATTTTTCTTTCTTCATTAGAGTACCTATATGAAGGCAGATGAAAAGACCCCCCCTTGAATAATGTAAACAAGCTATGTAAATATGAAGGTATGATGTAATGTTGTATGCCAATCCTATAACTCTGTTTGAAAAGCAGCTTCTTTTTACTTTCAATAAAACGTGGGGAAGAGATCATCTGCAGGAGAAAACCAGAAATATGTCTGGGAGGTAGAAAGCCAAAAGACTCAATGAGGGGCGTGAGCAGAGCGGAGGGGAGGGGTCTCAGTAGGAGATAAAAAGAGACGACACTGTCTGCAGAGGTGAGGGTTATTCTTCCAGGCAGGGCTCCTCTGGTGGCGCTCTGAGATCCGCGCCGGCAGGTGTGGGCTCTGGGTCGGAAAGAGGTCATTGCAAAGGTCCACTCTATGAAACACTTGAGCCGCATGCCCTACCTTCTCTCCTTCCCCAACCCCAATCTTTGTTCATACAACACAACAAACAGACTTATCAAAAGGATGTGGGAACCTGTTCGAAAACCAAATACAGAGCAACTTGAGCATCAAAACAAGTGACTATTGGGAAGAGCAGAATATAATGAAAGGAGCTGGAATGCACGAGACCACAATGGTCTGCATAATGAATGCATAAATACACAAATAAATAAATAACAGAGAAAGGAAAAGTCTACCAAGCAGTAAAATATCAAATAACGTTAATAAATAAAAATGCTTACCAGTTAATATTAGTGTAAAAAAAAAACCCCTTGCAAACACCATTTTAAATACATGATAAAACTCAGTCTCACTAGAAATGAGATGGAATGTCACTGAGTATTTTCTGCTGTGGCACCCTGACAGGAGCTAATGTCACTGCTGCGACATCCCTACAGAAGTTTCCCCATCTGCACCTGATGTCAGGAGCTTTGCACAGAGCGTAAGGGAGCGAGATCCTGCAAATAACTGCTCTGCTCTGGTCAAGAACGTCCAGGTGATAGAAAAATAAGCAAACGACCGGATGTATTTCCAAATTAAAGGTTATTAGAGACACTTGACAACTAAACACCACACAGGATTTTGGGTAGAACCATAAGTGTATAAGGGCCTTTTGAGGACAAACAGAGGAAGTCGAATGCGTCTTTGAATCAGAAGGTGGTATTATCTCAATGTTGATTTTCTAATTCTGATGATGAGACTGTGGTTTTTGAGGAGTGTGTCCTTGTTTTTTTGAAAATGCACACTGAACTACTAAGATGCAAATGAATATATTGTGTTACATTGCAACTTACTCCCCAACAGTCAGGAATAAAAAAAAAGTAGCAATATGTATAAAATAGAGTAATACTATAAATGTGACAGGATGTTAACACTGGTGTGCCTGGGTATGAGGGGCTAAGTTGTCCCTTCAAAATTCATAGGTTGAAGTCTTAACCCCCAGTACTTCTAAATATAGCTGTATTAGGAGGTAGTGCCTTTAAAGAGGGAATTAAATTGAAATGAGTTCCTGTGGGTGGGACCTAATCCAGTCTTACTGGTGTCAGAGAAAATCTGAATACACAGTGACATTCCGGAGAGAAGCGTGCACAGAGGAAAGAGCGTGTGGAGACACCACAGGAAGGCGGCCATCTGCAAGCCTCCATGAGAGGCCTCAGGAGAACTTGAACCCGCTAACCCCTTGATCTGGGACTTCTAGCCTCCGGAATTGTGAGAAAATAGATTTGTGTTGTTTACGTGACCCGGTCTGTATTCTGTTATGGCAGCCCTAGCCAACTAATAACATTATGTGCAAAGAATATAGGCATTCTTGCAACTTTTAAAGGAGTTTGAAATTATTTTTTCTAACATAAAAAGCTATATATCTATATATGGTAACATACAAACAAAAAATATAGAGTCTGGCACAAATAACACCTCTTTTTTATTACAAAGTATTTTAGCACAGAATCATAAGCATGTAATTCTGTAACATAACGATATCACAGTCAAGCACACCATATGATATTTTAGGTGAAATGTTCAAATTAAAACTATAAATTATTACACCCACATTATTACCTTATCAACCATGCTCAAGTAGGCCTTCCTTCTGCCAGAATCTGTATTCAGTGTGTATTATTAAATTTTTAAAAAGTGAGTCACAGAAACAATGAGATCCAATATATTGTGTTGGCATATAAAAATGTAATATAATTATATTCATATATGTATATAGGAATTCTGTGAGAAACCACATAGAAAATTCACATTAAATACAGAACTGTGTAAAACAATGATTGTTTCTATAAAATTGAGTTGATAAATGTGAGAGAAAAGCAGACATTTACTTTATACTTTATATGATTTTGCAGTTTTCAAACTTTATTGATATCTAGCTAACGACACTAATAGTAGTGCAATCGCTAGAATATAGAATGTGTATAATGAGCTTTGAAGATGAACGATTCAAACTGCTTTTCAAATGCTTGTGACTGTTTATAGTTCCACCAGCGGTGCCACGGATTCCAGGCTGCTCCTCACGGTCATCAGTCCTGGAACCGCGAGAATTGAACCGCGAGAACTGAAGGTTGATGAACATTTGCTTTCAAAAGAGCATCTCATTATACTTTTAATTTGCATTTCTTTACTTTACTAATGCATTTTAGCATTATCGATTACAATATTTTAGTTTCATCTTTTAGGATGACTTTCAGCTAATGTTTCTGTTGAGTTGCTTATCTTTTAAAAATTTTACTTTGAGAAATTAGCTGCAAGTGCTAGATATGAACCTTTTGCCATTAACACGTGACAAATATTTTCTCTTTGTTTTTGACTTGCTTTTTTCATTCTACAGTAACTTTTCTAATGAAAAGAAGTTCTTACCTTTAATGTAGTTAATTAATTAAGGTTTTTTTATGGTAGTGTTTTGAGGAATCGCTTACAATAGCGTATTTATATGACATCATTAATATATCCCCCCACACTTGTCTTCTAAATTTTTACTGCGTGGCTTTCACGATGTAGTCCTCATTTCATTTGGATTAAAAATAATAGTAATTCAATATCCCATCTCTCTGCATGTAATCTCATCCTGGTTGTAGGGCCTGTATTGTCGTCCCCACCATAGTTTAAGTTTTATATAAACACAGGTTTCTTTCTCTGGTTTCTTCCATTGGCCAGCTTGTGCATTTTTCTTATTAGATTGTGATAAATTGTAGGGGGGCAAACTATTTTTCTTTTTTAGAATTAAGTCCTGGCATTTTATTTTTTAAAAAGTATTAGAATCACCTTGTAGGTTTCATAAAAACGTTTAAGGGTTTTTTGGTTGGAATTGAATTTAATCAATGGGTCATTTTGAGGTGAAGTGTTATTTTAATATTGATTCTTTCTATTTATCAATTTATCTCTCCCCCTTTTTAGTATTTCTTTAATATCTTTTACTAAGATTTATAATTTTCTATATCACATTAATCTCAAATATATTAATTAGATATACTTTTAGTTTCTTTACCTTATTACCTTTCATAAATCTTTTCCTAACATAAAAATGATATATGGATTATTATTTTGTTACTGAATTTAATATGATAAAATTGCTGAATTGTTTTATTAATTCAGATTTTTATTTTTTTGTATTCTGCTTTGTTTTGTTTTAGTCTTCTTTGAAGATGAACATTCCATCTACAAATAATCACTATTATTTTCCTCTTTGTAATTCCTAACTTTAATTTTTATTTTTGTATATAAGAACTGTTTTGCCATGTTAAATTGAAATGATAACACTGGTCATTCTTATCTTCTTCCTGCATTTCCAGAGGTTGCTTTCAATGTTTTAAGACTGAATATGATTTATTAAAACAAAATTAAATACTTTCAATGAATTAATTCTTAGTTATTATTTTTTTTAAATCATGAATTGATGTTAATTTTATCTCAGGTTCTTCTTTATCTTTTGAAATTATCATGTGGTTTTTCTTGTATTATTTAGTAACATGGCAAACTGTATTGGTAGGCTACCAAGTAAAGCTGGCATTGCAATTCTCACATAAAGCCCACTTTTTTAATGCAATGCTAGATTTGACTTGATAATATTTTGTTGAGGACTTTTGAATATTTGTTACTGAAAGAAATTGGTCTATCAGGTTTTTTTTCCTTATATGGTATGCTTTCTGGTTTTGAAATGTATCTCAAAAAATAAATAATCTCTTTGTCTTTACCAAGGTGGCAGGTAAATGTGGTACTCACACCCTCCCACAACTGCATCAAGATTACAGCTGAACTACAGAGCAACCATCATTCAGAATGACATAAAATCCAGCTAAAAGGAAGTCCTGTAACTAAAGATATAATGAAAAGCCACACTGAGACTAGTAGAAGGGCAGAGATGCAGAATGGGCTGGTCTCATGACAACATGTGGCAAATAAAAATAGGGGAGGAAATCTTGGCTGCTGACATCCCGCCTGCCTGAGGAGCAAGGTATCTCAGCCCCACACCACGTCCCCCAGGCCAGGGTTCCAGTGCCAAGAAGAGAAGTTCCCATCACTTCTGGCTGCAAAAAACCAGTGTGGATTGTGGCTGAGGCAGATGGGGGGGCTCCTGGATTCCAGGCATTCCCCTTAAAGGGCCCATGAAGACTTACTTAGACTCACTCAGTCTGAGCTTCAGCCCTGGGGCAGCAGCTAGAAAGGAGCCAGGGAAACATGGGGAAGAACTAAATTCTCTGGCTTCAGGATGAGGGCTAGAGGGCCAGCTTCCTCCCATCAGAAGTGCTGGCAGAGGCCATTGCTCCTTTTCTGAGCTTTCCTCCCACAGCCCTCAAAGGCTGATGCGACGTCTAAGACTCCATAAACCTGGCTAACCCAGTTGGCCCCACCCTGGTGATTCCATGAGATCCCACCGCACTCAAATTGTGGGCCCACCCAAGCTGTTCCCAGTGGTTTTTCCATACAAGTGGCTTCTCTTGGCTCATGCTTTAGACTTTCCCAAAATCTCTCAAACAAGCAGAATCTGGCCTCTGTGTAGCCCTTACCTCTTGCTAAGTGGCCCCAGGACTAGCATTAAAAACAGCCTGCCTCATTTTGCAGCTCAGCCTCTCCTGAGGAACCTCCAAGCCAAACATAAGAAGCAGCCATCTGAAGAGCACTCTGTAGCTTGTGCCGGGTAGCCTCTGGCAGGGTGCAGGAGGTGGCTGACCTTATGCCTCCATGGATGCTCCAGAACCAGATAACCCAATGGACAGCTTCAGGCCAGGCCAGATCTCAACCCAACCATCTCCACAAGTGACACACATCAAGGGGTGTATTTAGTGGCACCAAAGCCCCCAGGAAGCAAGTCTTGTTCCATGGGGTTGGCACCAGCACAGAAGCTCCTCTGCTGTAGTTGCAGTCGGTCCACCCAGCCAATGAGCCTGGGAGTCAATCCCTCCCAGTGATGTGCCAACAGCAGTCAAGGCTTAACTACAAGGGAACAGTGCACAAAACTTACACAGAGAGCATACCTGAAGCACGCAGCTCTGGTGACCTGTACCACTGGGCCCTACAGGACACGTACTACATAAGGTCACTTTACCAATTCCAGGAGTCATAGCAGTTCTACCATATACATAGAAACAAATATACGGAAGCAGACAAAATGAGTAGACAAAGAAACAGGTCCCAAATGAGAGAACAGGAGAAATCTTCAGAAAAAGAATCAAATCAAATGGAGGCAAACAAATCACCAGATACAGGGTTCAAAACAATGATACAAAAATGCTCAAGTAATTTAGTGAGAACTTCAACAGCATGAAAAAGGAAATGAAAACCATACAAACCAACCAGGCTGAAATGAAGACTACACTAACTGAAATAAAGAATGAATTATAGGAGATCAACAGTAGAGTAGATGAAACAGAGAATCAAATCAACAATTTGGAAAATAAGGAAGCAGAAAACACCCAGTCAGAGCTGCAAAAAAGAAAAAAGATCCAAAAAATGAGGATATTGTCAGCAGCCTTTGGGACAACTTCAGGAGTACCAATATTCACACCATGGCGGTGCTAGGATGAGAAGAGAGAGAGCAAGAAATTGGAAACCTATTTGAAAAATAATGGTAGATAAGTTCCCTAACCTGGTGAAGGAAATAGACAGACAAGTCCAGGAAGCACAGAAAGTACCAAACAAGGTGAACCCAAAAAAGCCCACACCAAGACATATCATAATTAAAATGCCAAAGGTTAAAGATAAAGAGAGAATCTTAAAAGCAGCAAGAGAAAAGCAGATAGTTACTTCCAAGGAAGTACCCTTGAGAATTCCAGCTAATTTCACAAGAGAAATTTTGCAGGCTAGAATACACTTGCAAGAAATATTTAAAGAGGAAAAGCAAGAACTTATAACCTCGGCAAGCAAAGCTATCATTTAGAATCAAAGGACAGAGAAATAACTTATCAGACAAGAAGAACCTAAAGGAGTTCATCACCACCAAGCCAGTATTACAAAAAAGGTTATAGTGTCTTAGAAAAAGAAAAAAAGATAAAAATATGAATAATAAGATGGCAATAAATAGATACCTATAAGTAATTACTTTAAATGCCAATGCTTAACTGCTCCCATCAAAAGACACGTGGTAATGGAATGGATAACAAAACAAGACCCTTATATATGTCGTCGACAAGAGACTCACTTCAGATGGAAAGACACACACAGACCGAAAGTAAAAGGATGGAATAAGATATTTTGTAAAATGGAAACAAACAAACCAAAAGCTGTTGTAGCAATACTTATACCAGACAAAATAGATTTTAAAATCAAAGGCTATAACAAAAGACAAAGAAGGACCTAGCACGTCCACTCCTGGGAATTCATCCAAAAAACACAAAACACTAAATCAGAAAGACATACACACCCATACGTTCATTGCGGCATTATTCACAACAGCCAGGATGTGGAAGCAAACTAAGTGCCCATCAATGAGTAATGGATAAAGAAGAAGTGGTGTGTATATACAGTGGAATAGAATTCATCCATAAGAAAGAATGAAGTCTTGTCATCTGAAAAAGCACGGATGAACCTAGAGGGTATGGTGCTGAGTGAAATAAGTCACACAGAGAAAGACAAATGCCATATGATTTCACTTATCTGTGGAATCTAAAAACCAAAATAAATTAACAAGCAGAACAGAAACTGACGCACAGATACAGAGCATATTTTGATGGTTGCCAGATGGGAGGATGGTTAAGGTGAAGAGTGAAAAAGGTGAAGGGACTAAGAAGTACAAATTGGTAGTTACCGAACAGTCACAGGAGTGTAAAGCACAGCGTAGGGGATATAGTCCATAGTATTAGATGGGTGTGAGACTTATGGGGGTGATCACTTCATAAGTCATTTACATGTCTAATCATGGGGTCGTTCACCTGAAACTAATATAATATTTTATGTCAACTGTAATTTAAAAATCAAAAAATAAATAAATAAGTTAATTCAAATATTTTTATTTCGCTCTTAATTTTTTTCTCAACACTTTGAAGAAAACATCTCACTGTTTTCCAGCCTTTTCTGTTGCTATTGAAAGTCCGCTCTCAGTATATTTTTATCCTTTTGTAGAGAATTGGTTTATTCTCACAAATGCATTTCAGATTTGTTAGATTTATCTTTCTAGTCTATGTTTTTATGTGAAGGACCCTGATAGTAAATTTCTGTACATCTTTTTGGTGTGCGATCCATTAATCTTAAATCTGAAGATCTATACCTTTTATTAATTATGGAAAATGTCCTGTCATTTTCTCTTCAGATATTACTGTTTCCTTTTTTCTATTATTTCCTAAGACTTTAGCATCCTATTCTCTATGTCTCAACTTCTCTTTCACATACTCCATTGTTTTTTTTTTCCTCTGTGCTACATTCAGTGTTATTTCCTTAGCTCCATATACCAGTTCACTAATTCACTCATACATCATTAAGCCAGGTCAGTAAATTTTTATTTCAATAATTATGTTTTTCCTCACTAGTTGTTACATGTGGTTCTTTATCAAGTATGTTATTTTAATAACCCACTGTTCTCCAGCATATTTTAATAGCCCTTTCATTTCTGTTAACACAGGTACCATATTTTATAAATATCTATTATATCTATTATAACTCTTTTATAAATATCTATTATAACTCTTTTATAAATATCTATCATCTTGCATATCTGATTTTGTGATCTGTTGTTTCTGCTGACTCTTCTTTAAAATGGTTCATTTTCTTATGTGTTTTATGGTTTTTGATGATAGCCACTCTCTTGGAACTTAATTTATGTGAAACTTTAAAGCCTGCGTTTAAACTACACTTTTTCTAGAGAGGATTTGTCTTTATTTTATCCAGAAACAGAGGCCATTTCCAACCCAGAACAATTTTGGATTAAAATTTTGGTTAAAGGACTTTAGAATTCTGAAAGTGCCTAGGTAAAAGCTTTGGTTAGAAATCTGTAGGTTTCCCTGCCCTTCACCAGAGTTGCTGCTTCCCATCCTCTAAGCCAAGTCCGAAGCAGAAAGGCATCACCACCACCTTTCTCTGCCGGCCGGGTTTATGTGCTCACCTCTTGTGAGTGAAACTTTCACAATTCCCAGCTGGTGCAGGTTTGTCTCCTGTGCAGTGTACCCGTGGTGCATTCAACCCAAAGCTCTAAGCCACCCTCAACCGAAATGCGTACTTCAGCAGAATGCATCTCAGCAGAAGGTGAGCTCAGAACACACACCATTGAAGAGGTAGCTTACTTCTTTGAATTTCTGTTTGACAACTCAAGAATGACTCTTAAAGGTTTCCTTTAAAAACACCCCCCCCCAAACTATTTGTGTGTCTTATCTAAAGAGGTTTTCTCTGGATATCTCGTCCATCATATTGCAGGGAGCAGACATCAACTATTTGACTGTTGAGAATTTTTAAATCAGAAAGTGCAATTTTAGCATTACATCAAGATTGGACTTGTAATATGATTAATGTTCTTTCTGCAATAAAAATAATCTATCTTTTAATAAAATGCATTTTATGCTTTTCTGAGACATGGTAAAATAAAAATAATAGTGGGCCCAGTAGTCAGTCATTCTCGTTCTGACTTTTGCTCTAATCTTATATTTCATTTGGTCTGAAGTTTTTAATCTATAAAGTGAAGGAATAAAATATGTTTTCCCAATCTCATATATTAGAGCTCATGACTGGGCCAGCAGGTGTGATCAGTGTAGCCTGGATGATGGAAAGATTTCCTCTCTAGAGTGGTGGGGACTCAATTCAGAGAAATGCATTCTGCTGAGGTATGCGGTTGAACCAAACCAAGACAAAACAATTTCAATAAGGCACAATTAGATGGTAAATGTCAGGATTTAAAAACAGATATCAGAAGTTTAGGGAAACAGAAGATGCTTCAATTTAAAAGTAAGTTGGCCCAGTAAGTCAAATTCTGTTATCTGGGTCTGGGTTTTGGGTGGCAGACCTACCAGGATGTGGGAGAGGTCAAGTAGATTCAGAGCATTAGAAGTAAGGGCAGACACAAATTACCTCCAAGGTTTTGAACAACCAATGGCTTTGCTTTTATAAGTTTTTATGAAATAAACAATGCCTTGACAGCTACTTGAAGAAGGATAAAACTGGGTCACTATTTTATGCCATACACAAAATGTAACTCAAAATGGATTAAAGATTTGAATGTAAGGCATAAAATGAAACTTCTAGAAAAAAACATTAGTGGTAAATTCCTTGATACTGGTCCTGGTGATTAGTTTTTGGCTTTGACTTCAAAAGCAAAGACAAGAACAAATGAATAAGTGGGACTATATCAAACTAAAAAGTTTCTGAAGAGCAAAGAAAATCAACAAGACAGTTAAAATAACCCTACTAAATATTTGTAAATCTGTACCTGATAAGGGGTTCATATCCAAAATATATGAACCCCTTACAATTTAATAGCAAAACTCAATGCAAAATCACAAAAAAATTGGTTTGAAAATGGGTGAAGATCTGAATAGACATTTTCCAAAGAAGACAGACAGATGGACAACAGACAACAGACTCATGTAAAGGTACACAGCAGCATTAATTATTAGGAAAATGCAAATTAAAGCTGCAATAAGATACTACCTCACATCTGTCAGAATGGCTATTATTTTTTAAAAAAAGTTTTCCTGGTGTTAAGTTGTTCTTAATATATAAGTTCTTTATATATTTTGAAAATTAACCCCTTATCAGATGTATCATTTTCAAATACATCCTCCCATACAATGGTTCCCTTTTCATTCTGTTGATGGTTTCTTTTGCTGTGAAGAAGTTTTTAGTTTGATATAGTCCCATTTGTTTATTTTTTTCCTTTATTTCCCTTGCCCTAGGAGTCAACTAAACACCAAGAAAACAAACAATCCAATTAAAAAGTAGGCAAAGGACTTGAATAGACACTTCTTCAAAGAGGACATACAGATGGCCAATAGACATGAAAAAAATGCTCAATATAAATCTTCATCTGGGAAATGCAAATTAAAACCACAATGAGGTATCACCTCACACCTGTCAGAATGGCTGTCATCAATAAATCAACAAACAACAAGTGCTGGTGAGGATGTGGGGAAAAGGGGGAGCCTACTGCACTGTTGGCAGGAATGCAGACTGATGCAGCCACTGCGGAAAGCAGTATGGTGTTTTCTTAAAAAAAATTAAAAATGGGACTGCTTTTTGACCCGGATGATGCCACATCTAGGAATATATCGTAAGAATCCCAAAACACTAATCAGAAAGAATATATAAGCCCTTATGTTCATAGCAGCATTATTTACAACAGCCAAGATCTGGAAACAGCCCAAGAGCCCATCAGTAGGTGAGTGCATGAAAAAGCTGTGGTAGATATACACAATGGAATACTATGCAGCCATGAAACAGAAGGCATTTTACCTTTTGCAGCAGCATGGATGGGACTGCAGATTATTACGCTAAGTGAAATAAGCCAGTCAGGAAAAGACAAATATACTATCTCATTTATTCGTGGAATCTAATAAACAAAATAAACTGACAAAACAGAAACAGAAACATGGACACATGGAACAGACTGATAGCTGTCAGACGGGAGGGCGAGGGGGGAACTGAATGAAAGAAGGGGGAGGGATTAGCTGAAAACATAGGTATGCACAACCCATGGACACAGACAACAGTGTGGTGATGGCTGTAGAGAAGGGGGAAGGGGACTAGATGGAGGTAGGCAAGGGGGGGTGGTGGAAATGGGCACATCTACAGTAGTGTCAATACGAAAAATAAAGAAATAAATAAAATTTAAAAAGTTTTCAAGCATGTGGAGAAAAGGGAAAATTTGTGCACTGTTGGTGGAAGTGCAAAACAGTATGGAAGTTTCTCAAAAAATTAAAAATAGTATTCCTATGTGATCTAGCAGATTCTGGGTATCTATCCAAAGAAAACGAAGACACTAACGTGAGAAGCTACCTGCTCTTCCACATTCATTGAAGCTTTATGTAGCATACAGAATGGAAACGACATACGTGTCCAGTGATGTGTAAATGGACAAAGAGAATGTGATATATAGTGTATACAATGGAAAATTATTCATCCATAAAAAAAGAATAAAATCTTGCAATTTGTAGTAACGTGGATAGACCTTCAGGGCATTATGCTGAGCAAAATAAGTCAGACAGAGTGACAAGTATCCCGTGATCTCACCTATATGTGGAATCTAAAAAAAAAATGAACTCATAGGTACAGAAAACAGTTTGGTAGTTGCCAGAGGTAGGGTTGGCAGTGGGAAAAATAAGTGAAGTTTGTCAAAAGGTACAGATGACCAGCAAAAAATAAATGTTATATCAAAATAAACGTACCTGTAAATGTACAGCATGATAACTATAGTTGATAATACTTGTATTGCATACTCAAAATTTGCTAAGAAAGTAGTTCTTAAAAGTCCTCATCACAATAAAAAATTGTAACGATATATAGTAGTGGATGTCCACTGGGCTTACTGTGCTGATTGTTTTGCAATATTTTCAAATACAGATTCATTATGTTGTGTACCTGAAACTAATATAATGGTATATGTCAATTATATCTCCATTATATTTTTTTCTAAAGAGAAAACTTTATCTAAAGCAAGCTAAATAGAATAGATATGTAACGTAAATGGAACGCTACTAGAATAGCCATTCAGTAACGCAAAAGGTGGGCAAAGGCTGGTGATTCCCCTTTGCCATGCTGACCTCTCTGTTTGATAGAGTACCCCAAAGGTGAGCAAAACACTACATTAAGGTACAGAATAAGATGTTAAACTTTTATTTTTATTTACTTTTGTGGTGTTCTTTTTAAAGAAATTATATCTTGTGTAAGTTTTATAGTACATATAATTTATAACTCAGTAGTAAATGTATTTATTCATCCTTCAGTTTAACAATATTCAGTAGCTTCTATGTGTCAAAGAGTATATTCTATTTTAGTCCCGAGGGTGAACACAAATGACGGATTTCGTGGAAGCTACACGGATGAGACAGAAAGTAAACAAATGCACATGTAAATATACACCAGGTGATGATCAATGACATCGAGTAGAAAAAATACAGAAACAATGAATCTGACAAACAGTCCAATGGAACAGAGTTAGCACCGACCGAAGGGGATGGCACAGCATTAGGAAGGGAGGTCAGGTAAGGCCTCTTGAACAGGTGGTGTTTGCACCCTGGTGGGATGAGGGAAGGAGGGAATCAGGCAAAGATCTAGGCAGAGAGCACAGCGCACACACAGGCTCGAGGCAGGACCAGCATGGGCACTTGAAGAAAAGCAAGGGGTCATTTGTCCACAGGAAAGTGATAGGACGGTGAATGGTAGAAGAAAGGTACAGGGAGGCAGACAGAAGCCAGGCCTGGTGAGCCTCGGTAAGGAATCTGATTTTAACACAATTGAACAGAGGCCCTTGGAGGGATTTTACCCCATGATCTGATGTACAATGTAAAGAGATTGCACTGGCTTCTATATAGACAATAGTATTTAGAGAGAAAGAGTGAGGAGATAAGGAATTGGAGAGACTATGGCAAGAGATGATGGTGACTTGGAACAAGAATGATAAATATTCTCCCCAGCTCAGTGTGTGTTCCGGAGATATCTTAGAAAGAAAGCAGGATCCAAGAATCCAAGCCTGATGCTGGAAGTAGTGTTCATGCCTCACTGATACTTTGTGACACTGGGGAAGTCACTTCATTTCTTTGAGATGTGCTTTCATAGATGAAAATAATATTTACCTAAAAGGACTGAATGTATTAAGACTGATGAGATATCTATGAATATACATATAGAGCTATAACTATTTGCTGAACCAAATAATATCACTAGTTTTATGGTCAGAATAGCTGAATATCAGCAGTTTCATACAGTTCAACCTAAATCTATTTAAAACAAACTAGTACTCGAATTCCAAATCAAGCAGAACAAATGAGGTGTAAAGACTTAGTTACTGGCCTCAAGTTATGCCTTTAATTTCCTCTTATTAATAAATGTGATTGGTATTGCTTGTTGAGTGCTTAATAAGGGCCAGACTCTGAAACTCACTATTTCGATCTCCCAAACTTGTAAGTCAGAGGTAATGACCCATTTCACATTTCAGAACAGGAAACTGAGGGACAAAGATGTAATGCAACATACCAAAGGCCACAGCTGGGAAATGGTCAAGTCAGAATCCTAAACCTAGGTAATGTCACGCTCAGCCCGAATTATTAATAATTGTACCTCACTGCCTCTTCAGCAAGTTTAACCTTCAGGACAAAGGGGACGTATTTTTACTTGTTTACGGTCTGAGTTGGTAGCGAGGTCTCTCTCCAGCTCCCTCCTGCTCTTTCTGAACTGTGTGCCTGGAATGCAACCTAACCCAACTCCCCTCGCTCCTGCCTCTGTTGCTACACCAGCAGCATCACCAGCCATCCATCCCGGCCCCTCCTGTCGGTATAGCAAAACTTCAGCATTCTTCACACAAATGTAAAAAGTAATTTGGGTTGCTTAACAACAATTGAATGGCCTGTCCATTTTAAAATTTCATTCCAAAATACACCCTGAGGCCAGGCTGTGATGAACTCAAGTGATGCATAAATCCAGGAAGGCAGCAGGTGTTGGGACAAGAATGGACTTCACTTGCTCTAGAAATGTGAAGAACAAGGTTTAGTGAGAATGTATGTCTGTAAGAATGGCATAAAGAGACTCTCAGCGAAGACCTAAAGCTCCTATTGCTTCAGGAGACTATAATTCACAAGTTCAATAACAAAGACCACAAAGCTATAGCTTAAAATAAGAGGAGGACAAGTGAAGTTCTCTAAGGAAAATTAACTCAAGTTCAATGATGTTGTTTGTCAGGGGTGAAGGGGGTGGAGAGTAAGGGAGGAAGAATTTATCTTCTCATATTTCTTGGTAAACTGAAATCTTTCTTGTAACAGGAGAATGTGAACAGCAAACACACTTGTATTTCACAACGCCCTTCCTGATTGGTACTAAATACAATTATACAGGCTACATTAAGACCGATTTTGCCATCTCTAGTCTAAACCAACTCAAAATCAATGGTCCCCTGCAGAATTCCCTGGGGGTAAAAGCGAAGGCAGGAGAGACCAGGACTGCTAAGTAGGTCATAGGCTCCCAGGCCCCCAGGCCTGCTCCTCTATCCATCAAGCTGATAGGCACAAATGAATAAATAACTGAAGGAACAGCTCTGTGACTGGTTGCTGATTACAGCAGATGGCATTGTTGAGAAAGGAAATGAGGTCTGAATAGGGAAGAGACTACAGTTTGTCTCCCAGATGCACTATAGGGATTCGCATATTCTGCGTTCACATTCTCAGGATTTCTTTATCTCAGCAAATAGAATAATTCTATGGAAGTGCTCACCTGTCCTCTGTCCTATCCCATAGGTGGTTTTCAAATGTCATTATGCATAGTAACCATGCAGGCCTAAGGGCAGATCCCTGGCCTCAGGCTCAAAGACTTGTGCTGGTTCCACTGGGGATGAAACCTAGGAATCAGCGTTTATTTTGTTTCTTTTCCAGCTCTTTTGATGCGGATCATTCATGCACCACACTCTTAGAAATACCACTGAGGGTAACATTTGTGTATGTGTACAATTCTGTAAAAGGTGTGTTACTTGTCTTTGTATTCACGAAGCAGTGACTATTCAGTATTCAACATAAATACTACCACTTAAAAAAGCCGTCTCAGGCTCTCTACCCTCACAACTGTCCCAGCCGGGGACAGGATCGGCTACGTCAATCCCAAACCATAAAATTACATCATCAAAAGTAATGTGCTTCTTCGTTAAGTATTTGGGACTCTTCTCAGTTTATTGAGAAATATTGGCAGCATCACTGGATAAGGCGTACAGCATGGTGTCTTGATGGTTACATATCGTGAAATGATTATCCCAGAGGGTTTCGTTAACGTCCGTTACTCACGTAAACACAGTAAGAAGAAACGAAAAAAATGTTCTCCTTGTGATGAAAACTCGTAGGACCTACTCTTTTAATAACTTTCCCACAATTTACACAGCACTGTTAACTATAGTCATCGTATTGTACATTACATCCCCAGTACTTATTTGTGTTATTTCTGGAAGTTTGTATCTTTTGACCATCTTCCTCCGGTTTCCCCTCCACTGGATATTTTAAATGTCATTTACATCTACACATTTTCCATGCCCTGTAAAAAATTTCTCCTTAGCCAGTTTCTGAATACTAATTGGTAACATAATTGTTAACAGTCAAATTTAATTAAAGACTATTTTACCGTGGGACAATCATGCTATATAGTTTGTCGGTATAATAAGGTGAACGTTTTTGTTTACTATCCATTCTCTGTTTATTTTTTAAAGTCACGAATCATCCATTGCAGAAATACTTTTAATTAAAATGTTTTCTCTCTCCCGACATTAGAAATATAAGGACACAAAGCAAATTAGGAGTGAAAAGTAAAAGTTCCGACAACTCACACCGCTGTCACTCAGGTTCGGAGTTCGTTTGTGAGTCACTGCTTGCACTTGAAGCTACAGGAGTGGCGAGTGCAAGGCGGGTCTTAAACAAAACAGTCACCCGTCTCCTTAGGAAAGTCATTGGAGACTCCTAATTGTTTTGTTTGACAATTTAAGAAAATATGTTGTTTCAAATCCCACTTAATGTAATTTTTCCTTGAAAGTTCACCAGTGCCTCTAATATGATGGCAACAGGCATGTTTATTTTATTTTTATTCTTTTTATGTCAAATTTCTATCACACAGACAGTGTCCAGAAAATATGTATGGTTATTGTAGAAATTTACTAATTTTGCCTGACTGGAGGAGATGCAGTTTGCATCTATAAAATAATTTTGAATATGATTTGCTTACCTTCTCATGTTTATGCATCTCATGCTTACCATTATCATGTTTAGCATCCTAAATTAATAGATAGCAAGTACTAGCCCTACTGGGCATAGTTAAAAATATAGTTAACATTTTTGATATTTGTAGATTTACATGTATGGAGTCTCTGTCTTTTGAGTAGTCTCAAACTGCCTGATATGAAAAGGCAAACTCAGGTTCATTTCCATGTCTTATCTGGAGTGTTTGCTCTAGAACTACATACTCAGAAGTAGACAAAGACAGCACTGGAAAGCTGGGGAACGGTCAGGAATGAACTGAAGAGGCAAACCCCTGGGCTTCTGTGGGGCTGGGGTGGATGTGGCATTGCCAGCTTGCTGCAGTTAGATTTCGGAGAGTGAAATCTCCAAAGACCTTCATTCTAAATATTAGTAATTTCTTACACTTCCTTTCAATGTGCTATGTACCAATGGAAGAATGATAAATGGCTCGGGAGAGCAGACGGAGATCAAAGTGCCCACAAAGACACATACTCACAATAGGAAGGTGATCTGCCCTACAGAACCCTGTATGTGATGAAGAAGTAGGCAGGACAGTGGGAGGGGAGACCAAGCTGAGGTAGGAGGAGGACATGAAGATCAATAGAAGGTGTTTCAAAACTCCTGGGCCCCTATCTTCTTACAGCCAGGAGAGACAACTACTTCTTTTTCACTCCTATGGGAGTTGGGAAGTATTTACTCCAGAGAATTTAGCCAGAATGGCTTTGGGTCTAAGGACAGTAAGGAGTCATGTGCAGTTATGACAAAAATAAAGAGTCATTAAGTTTAAATTGTATTATAAGTAGAGATAATTTCAGTCCCCATCCTCAACCAGCTTTAGAACACTAACCAAGACATAGGTACATTCTTCCTCCCTTGACAAGAGGGTCAAGAGGCTATTATCTGAAAAACTGAAAATCTGTAAGAAATGAGCTACAGATACTGATATGTGTTAATCTATGATTAAAAATAAATTGGGTACCCAATTACCTTTCTACAGAAATGATCCTAAGTCCACAGGACATGCTCCTATGTCTCCTGTTTCCAATTTATATGTCAGTGTCTCATTTAAAGTATCTATCATCCATCCATCCATCCATCCATCCATCCATCCATCCATCCATCCACCAAGAGTCACCAGTTAGCTACCAAAAGTTCTAATAAGAATATAAGCAAATAACAAACAAATAGAAAAAATACATTTGAAGATAAGAGAGATGAAATGTGGAACAGAAGAAATGTACAAAAAGAATTTTAATAATTCCTAGAGAGATCAAGAGAAGAAATTATTTTATTTTTTGAAGGAAGAAAAATGAAAAAAAGGTAATACAGAACAGAATGTAAGAGCCAAATGAGGTAGTATGAAAAAGTGGGTTATCAGAATGAAAGCAGAGAGTAAAAGGGAGGGGAGGCATTATTTTAAAATATTTTAAGAGATTCTGAACAAAACTTTTTTGAATGAGTTTTTAATATATAAAAGAACAAATTCAAGAAGCTCTATAAAGCTCCAGAGGTGTAAGTACAAAAAGTACCACATGTAGGCATATAATAGCAAAATGTCTGAAAACCAAGGAGAAAGAGAAAATCTTAAAAACAGAGGAAAAGAATCTATTACCTTCAAAGGAGAATGGATGGTATTGACAGTTTCTTTCTCCATAGCAAAAGTGAAAATCAGAAGAAAATGTAATGATATTATAAATGCTAAAAACTATCATTCTCAACCTGGAATTCTAAATCCAGTGAAAATAAACTTCAGAGATAAGAAAAAATAATAATGACTTTTTAGAAAATTAAACTTAGAAATTTGAACACCAGCATATAGAGAAATACATTCTAAAAGAGGGTTTTTATGTAGAAGAAAAACTATTTCAGATGGATAGCATTAATGAAGAAGAAAAAATGATGAATATTTGGGTAACATTAAATGGCTATCCACTGTTTAAAACCAAAACAAAAAATGTCCCATGAACTTTAGTACACATAAAAATTAAAATATTTATAAAAATACATGCAAACATAGCATAAAAGTCAAAAGGGAAACAGAAAAATGATTTGTAATATGAACAGTAAATAATGAATATTAGATAAATTAATATGTAAAGGATAGGTTGTAATCTTTGGAGTCATAACTATAAAAAACAAAAGAAAATGAGATAAATAGAATAACCAAAATTAGTTGATAATTCTAAAAAAAGGCAATTATGAAGAAAAAATAGACAAATATAAAACAAATAATGCCATTTAGGTAAAAAAACAAATATATTAAGGACATCAATAAATGTTATAAGCTAAATAACTTACTATGTTAGTATATAAAAATCATCACACTGGATAAAATAAAATTCAATTATATTATTTCACAAATGACACACTTGACAAATAATAACACAAAAATATATAAATAAAAAGATGCAAAATATGTTCCATGAAAATACTAACCAAAACCCAGGAAAACAAAAGAACTTTTGTATAACAAATCTAACGGCAGAAAATTAGACTACAAGGAAAGAAGTATTACTAAACAGAAAGACATTTTATATTATGTGGCTCACTGTACAAGAAAATATAACAACTCTGAACTTTTATATATCTAAGATTGTAGTTTGAAAATGAATAATGCAACTGTGAATGCACAGAAAGAAGAAAGTAATCAAAACTCATACCTGAAATTTTAATATGTTTCTCTTACTAACAATTAAAGGCAGATTTAAAAGTCAATAATTATACATGAGATTTGCACATATAATGTACAAACTTACCCTAACTGACATACATAGGACACTGAACCCAACAACTGAAGAATCTAGTTCTTTCAGGTGTACATAGGATATGTCCAAGGATACACCATATATTTAGTCATGAAGCACGTGAAAAATTTTTAAAGGATTTATATCATATAAAATTCTCTTATCACAGTGGAGTTACAGTAAAAATCATTTATCTAAAAGTTCATCAGAAATATCCCAAATGCTTTGAAATTAAGTAATAAATTTCTATAGTATAGTGGAAATTAAAATACATTTTGAACCGCATGATAATGAAAATTAAATATAGAAAAAGTTTCAGAATGCTGCTAAAGTTGTTCTTAGATAGAAATTTATAGCCTTAACTGTACATATTCAAAAACAGAAAAAATTACAATCAATAATATAGGCATCATGTATAAAAAGTAGACAAAAAGAGCAAATTAAAACCAAATAAAATAGAGGAAACAATATAACAGAGATAAGATCAAGATTCTATTACATAAAAAAGCATTAAGAAAGTTAAATGCTAATTCTTCCAAAAGATCAATAAAGATAAAATTGTTAGTGAGATTGAGCAAAAAGAGATAAAACACGTATTACCAATATCTGGGTCACCGGTGATCTATAATTACAAGTAAACAAGAAAATAATCTGAATCTATTTGTGTCAATAAAATTGAAAATTCAAAAAATAGTGAACTCCTTATAAAGAGCAACTTACCAAAACTAACGTAAGAAATAGAAAATTTGAATATTCCTATCTGCATTATGGAAATGGATCCCAAATTAAATAGTTTTCTACAAGGACACGTTTAGGCCCATTTGACTTCATTAGTAAATTTTTCCAAAATTTAGTGGAGAAAATAATGCCGTCTTCCATAAAGTCTTCTGGAGAACAGGTAGAGAATGCTTTCCAACACAGTTTCTCCAAGTCACTTTTAAAAAGAACATGAGAGGACTTTAAAGGACACAAAAATGGAAAGAAGTTATTTAAAAGGAGCAAATAGAAGCAATTGTCTTATGAATAATAGTTGAAAAACTTTAAGAGTATTAACAAATCAGATCAAAATTACAACATCATATCCAAGAATAAAATGTATTCCAGAGATGCAAAATTGTTTCAACATTAAAAAGTTCATCAGTGTAAGTCATCACATTAATAGAATACAGAAGTAAACCACGTGATCACCTTAATAAATGCAAAGAGCATTTACATGATAGGTTTCAACATCCATTTATGGTTACAAAAACTCACTTTTAATAGGCTTAGAAATATAGGGAGAGATGTTTCTTAATATGATTATTTTTAAAAACCTATAGCCCTGGCTGGGTGGCCCAGTGGGTTGGAGCTTCGTCCCCTACACCAAAAAGTGGCAGGTTTGATCCCCAGTCGGGACACATTTGGGAGGCAACCAATCAATGCTTTTCTCCCACATCAATGTTTCTTTCTCTCTCTTTCTCCTTTATCTTTCTCTAAAATCAATAAAAAACATATCCTTGGGTGAGGATAAAAAATGAAAAAAAAAACCTATAAAAATACTAGACAAGAAGTATTTTTAAAAATATTTCCCCTAATAGCGGAAGATACAGATTACTTCTGTACCCAATTCTATTCACCATTGTGATGGTGGTTCTAGTCAGTGTAAGGAACAAAAGTAAATAAATGAAAAGTGTTAATATAAAAAAAGTACGTCATTGTCATTATGGGTAGATCACATTACAATACATTGGACATTCAAAAATAATATGCCAATAGCCTTTGGAATTAAAATGTGAATTGAACAAGGTACCAAGATACAAGGTCAAAATACAAAATACTGATTGTATGTTTTTCCATATTCACAAAAATCAATTAGAACATAAAGTAGAAGCCATCCTATTTACAAAAGCAGAAAGAAACATCAAATACTTAATTATAAATGTCATAAAAGGGTTGAAGAACTCTATAAATAAAACTGAAAACATTACAGAGCAATTAAAGATGATGTAAGTGAGCAGGAATAAAATGCTTATAAATTGGAACAAACGGTATTGTAAAAATGTCAATTCTTCCCAAACTAATCTATATACTCCAAGACATTTCAACTAAAATCCCAGTAGCTTTTATTTTATGGAAAGTGGTAAGCACTCTCTAAATTTATATGTGTAATATATGGAATTTACGTATAAAATTTTAAAGAGATAAAGTCAAAGTATACTAATAAATATCAATATATTATTATTTTTAATAAAGCTACAGTGTTGACACAAGACTACACAACTAATCCAATGAAAAAAATAGAAGATTGACGATAGGCATGTATATGTTAAGTAGACGTATGGCATAATGCCACACATGTTGTGAGAAAATATAATCAAGTTAATAAATAATTGTAGATTAATTGAATTTCCACACTGAAAAAAAGATAAACTTGCTCCTCTCTTATATCACACAACACTAAATTTCAGATAGTATAATGACCTAAATAGAAATGATAACACTACAAAGTTTTTAGAAGAAAACAGTGATTATCTTCCTGATTATGAGGAAGCAGATTTCTTAAATAGACCTCAAAAAGCATTAACTATTTATGCAACTTAGACATAATAGACCCTATTAAAATTAAAAACTTTAATTCACCAAAAATCACTAAGAAAAGAACCTGGAAATAAGCCATCAGTGGAAGATATCTGCAATGCTTATGTCCATCTAGTAATTATGTACAAGATATATTCAGAGTTATGAAGGATCAATAAGAAAACAACAGAAAATCCAATAAATTGGAAAATCTTTTGAACATCAATTCACAAAAGAGATAACCACATAGCCAAGAAGCAATACAGAATGTGCTTAATCTTATTAGTTGTCCGGTAAAAGCAAATTAAAGCCACACATGCACACGCCCACACACCAGACTGGCTACTACGGAAAACAAATACTCTGACCGAAGTAATTTGTGAGGTTTACCAATTGATATTCTGACTACTTACAGGAGTGTAAATTGGTTCAGTCACGTTGGAACTGTTGACAGTACTTAACTGAACATAAACTTAACTCTATTACACAGCAATTCCACTTTTAAGTTGACTACTTTAAACAGAAATGCACTGACCAAAACACATGTATAGTAATGTGCACAGAGAAATTCTTCATGCTAGTACCAAACTGTAAACAACTCTCAGGATAATTGCTGAGGGAAGCCCTGTCACTGAAAAATGTTACTGCAAATTTTCAGAGCAACCAATGCAGATGGAAGCAGTAGACGGAGGGCTCCAGGGGAATATTTCAACAGCATAAGTAACAATAAATGAACTAACAGGTTCGGCTATGTGAAAAACTGCATCAAATGACTTTTTACAAAACTGTTAGTAGAGATGAAAAGGTTTGAGCAAAGATTCAAAGAAAGCTAAAGGGCAAAGAAACCCTCAAAACAACAACAAAGAAACATGTTGACTTCTTGGGGGTATGGAAAGGGAAGTTGTTGCCTATGAAACGGAGTGTAACAATAGTGTTGATAAGACTTCACAGAGGGGACTTCCGGTCAAGATGGCTGAATAGGTAACCACTGCCCTCATTTCCACTCACGATCACATCAAAATTATAACTAAATTATAGAACCACCACCTTTGAGGACCATCTGAAGACTAGCTGAACATAAGTCCTAAAACTAAGGATATAAAGAAGTCACATCAAGACTAGTAGGAGGGGCGGAGACACAGATGACACTGGTCCCACACCCACATGTGGTGTTAAAAATCAAGAAGGATATCTCTGCTGTGGAGGTGCCCGGTGACAACTAATGGGTCTCAGCCTCACACTGGACTCCCCAGCCCAGGGTCCCAGGGCTGGGAAGAGAAATCCCCACAACATCTGTGAAAATCAGCAGGGGATTCCATCCAGGTTGAGAAGGAGGGCTTCCAGAGTCCCAGGAATTGCTCTTAAAGGGCCCATGCAAGACTTACTCACTGACAGATGCACTTGATCTGGGCTCCTGCACTGGGCAGCAGCTGGAAAAGCATCAGGGACACGTGGGATAGAGCCGAGATGTCCGGCTTCAGGGCAGGGCTGGCGGGACAGCTTACTCCACCATTTTGTGCCTTTGCAATCCTTTCCTGTGCCAACCCAGATGGCAGGCACAGTTGGGCACCAAATCTGGGTCTCCATCCAACTTGGGTCTGCCCCACCCTGGTGATTCCCTGAGAACCCGCCCCACCCAACTAAGGCACAGGCCAGAACTTTTTCAGTGTCTGTTACAAATAAGCAGCTGGCTTTGGCCCACATTGTGGACTTCCCTAAAATCTCTGAAAGTTCTACAACCCCCAAACAGGCAGCAGCTGGCCTCAGAATTCCCTGTATCTCTTCTAAGTGGCCCCAGGCACACCACTGGTGGCAGCTGGCCTGGGTTTGCCTGTAACCTCTCCCAGCTGCCTCCAAGCCCAGTACGGGTGGCTGTCAACCTCCTATCACTTTGTAGCTCCTACGAGGTAGCCAGCAGGTAAGCACAGGCAGTGGCTGACCTGGGCCTGCACCAGAATCCCTCCCAAGAGGTCACAGAACCAACACACCCAGTGGTCAGCTTTAGACCACAACAGAGTACCACCCAGTTTGCTCCACAAAGGCCACGTCCAAAGAGTGGACTCGCAGGCACCAGAGCCCTGCTAAGGTGAATCCTCTTCATGGTGTCAGCTCCCACACAACGGCTGGTCAGATGTAATCACAGGCAGTCAGCCTGAGAATCGATTCCACTCACTGACTTGCCAACAGCCATCAAGGCTCAAGTATAACAGGAGGGCACTCACGACGCACACAGAGAGCACCTGGAGCACTCAGCTCAGGTGACCGGGGTCTGCCTCACTGAACCCAATGAGGCCCAACAAAACACATCATAATTAAAATGCCAAAGGTTAAAGACAAAGAGAGAATCTTAAAAGCAGCAAGAGAAAGCGGTTTGTTACATACAAGGGAGCTCCCATAAGGTTGTCAGCTAATTTCTCAACAGGAACTTTGCAGGCCGGAGGGATAGGCATGAAATATTCAAAGTCTTGGAAAGCAAGGACCTACAACTGAGATTACTCTACCCTGCAAGGCTATCTTTTAGAATTGAAGGAAAGATAAAGAGATTCCCAGGTAAGAAAAAGCTCATGGAGTTCATCACCACCAAGACGATATTGTAGGAAATGTTAAAGGAACAAGAAGGAGGAAGAGGAGGACAAGGGGGGGGAAGAAGAATTAAAAATATGAATAATAAGAAGAATGGAAATAACTACATACCCATCGATAATTACTGTAAATATAAATGGGTTAAATGCTCCAATCAAAAGACATAGAGTGGCTGAATGGATAAGAAAATAAGAATTCCATCAATCGACAATTGGACAAAGAAGTTGTAGTACTGAAGACTCTTGCTTATTTTAAGAAATAGTAGTGTATGCTTTTCCATCAGTAGCTGGAGAGGGTGGAGAAAACTTTTCTGCAGAATCACCAGGCATGGGCAAAGTGGCTATAGGCAGAGATCTTCTCGGTTCCCGATGTTTAAAAAGACTACACAGGCTCCTAGGCTGTGGAAGACCTAGCAAAAGATCTTCAGGTTCACAAGGCAGATCCATGCCAGGATCATCTTATAATATTCAAGGATATAAATGGGAAAAAATGGTTAAATACTGCTCTCTGATGTTGCAAGGTATCCAAAAGGAACAGCATGTTCCAAAAGTAATCAAAGGCAAAAACTGTGCCCTCCTTCACAAAAAGCTAACCCCAACTCCTGACCCGTGGTCTGGCTGCAGGCTGGAGTGTAAGGCAAGTCCTCCTGCTCAGCGTCCCATAACCTTTTTACCACCTCTGCACTTTGGCCACCAACACCCAACACGCCAATGGTAATAAATGCCCTGATTTTATCTTTGTAGTAGTAGCAGCCATTGTATTCTTTCATGCCATGTACTTAGAGGAAAAGGAATACCAGTTTCAATTAAGAATGTTCTTGTTAAAGTAGAAAATATTACTAATTTGGTTAAATCTTCACCACATACATGTCTTTTTATCTTCCTTGTGGTAAAATGGGCACTACTGTAAAGCACTTCTGCTGCCTAAGTACCACGGTTATCTTAAGAAAACTATTTGCAATATTTGTTCTAGTTCTGTAAAATATGTCATTGGAATCTTGATAGGAATTGCATTGAGTCTATAGATTGCTTTGGGTAGCATGGATGTTTTTTTAAAAATTTTAATCTTTACTGTATTTTTTCCCATTACCATTAGTTTCCTTAGACCCGCTCCTCCCAGCAATCACCACACTGTTGTCCGTGACCATGAGTCCTTTTTCCTCTTTGCTCAGTCCCTCCACATTCTGACCTCCCCCTGGTCCCCACAGCTGCCACCCTGCTCCCTATCTATGAGTCGGTCCCATTTTCCTTGTTAGTTCAGTTTGTTCATTAGATTCTGCATATGAGTGAAATTATATGGTATTTGTCTTTCCCTGGCTGGCTTATTTCACTTAGTATAATATTCCCCAAGTCCATCCATTCTGTTGCAAAGGGTGAAATTTTCTTCTTTTTTATGGCCAAGTAGTATTTCATTATATAAATGTCCCATAGTTGTTTTATCCACTCATCTGTTTTTTTAAAGATTTTATTTATTTATTTATTTTAGATAGAGAGAAAGGGAGGGAGAAAGAGAGAGAAACGTCAATGTGTGGTTGCCTTTCATGCACCCTCTTCTGGGGACCTGGCCTGCAACCCGGGCATGTGCCCTGATTGGAAATTGAACTGGCGACCCTTTGGTTCACAGGCTGGTGCTCAATCCACTGAGCTGCACCAGCCAGGGCCACCCACTCATCTATTGATGGACACTTGGGCTGTTTCCATATCTTGGCTACTGTAAACAACACTACAATGAAAATAGTGATTTTGTTCTTTCTAATTAGCATTTTGGGTTCCTTCAGATATATTCCCAGAAGTGGGATCACTGGGTCAAAAGGCAGATACATTTTTAATTTTTTGAGCTATCTTCATACTGCTTTCCACAGTGGCTGCGCCAATCTGCATTCCCGCCAACAGTGCAAAAGGGTTCCCCTTCTCCACATCCTGGCCAGCACTTGCTCTTTGTTGATTTACTGCTGACAGCCATTCGGACAGATGTGAGGTGATATCTCATTGTGGTTTTAATTTTCATTTCTCTGATGATTCGTGCTTGGATTATTCATTGAGAAGACTCAGACTACAGTGGAATTTGTGGTACTAAATGGTCAGTTTTCTCAACCAGCACTACAGTCTCTCCAGAATACATCAGCCAGAAAAGTATATAGTTGTTGCCTCTGAAATAGTATCAAGCCTTCACTATTCATAGCCACTTAAGTTTGAATTTTTAAAAAACAGTTTCATAAAAATACAATGTAATTACAAATCAAACATTTTTATGTATCTTAAAGGATAAATAACAATTTTTTAGAAATCTGTACTCACTCATTTTATTTAACTCTGAAAAAAGGAAGCTGAAATACAAGCATCAAATTCTTGACGTGTGTTAACTCTGGTGGGAGGGATGATTTCGGGGGGTTTCACACACCCAGAAGACTCTCAGATTCATGTTTGCATTTCTTGCTGAGAGCCTGCCCTGAAGACACAGTTGAAAATAACAGTGCAGGCTTCTGCGTTGGCGGAACTGCTAACATCAGCTTCATTTTATTTTCTGACTTGGAGGTTGAGGTACATTGCCCGAATAAATAATTAAAAATTGTTATTAAAAAAACAAAAAAAAGACTCTACAGTAAAGAACATTTGCATGTTCATAATACCCAAAATAATGAATATGGAATTAACCAAATGATGAAGTAGTGCTGTGTTTTCAGGATGGAAGTGGAAGGTTTAATAGAACTAGCACAGATATGTGATTTACTGACAGTGTCCAAATGTTATGAATAAAGAGATTGTGGAACAAACATAATGGATACAAATATTAGGGTAAAAACAAGGAAACAACTTAAAAAGGTGAGCTGTTTCCTGTAGGACACAAACAATGAGTGAGGAATGAGGAGAAGACGGCTGGGTTGCTGCTATTATTGTTATAAGCACCTTTTCACTTCTTAAAAACTATATGCTTACTTAAATGCAAAAATAATTAATGTTAAAGATAATAAAAAGAAGTGATAAACATGTACACATCACCAGTTATAAAATCAGTAACATGATGTAAAGTACAGCATAGGGAATATAATAAAAAATATTGCAATATCTACGTACGGTGTCAGGTGGGTGGTAGACTTACCAGGATGGTCACTTGGTAAGTTCTATACATGTCTAATCACTTTGCTGAACACTGGAAATGAACACAATATTGCATGTTGATTATAAGTGAAATTTTTGAATAAAATAAAACAAAAAGATAATAGAAAACAAAAATTACCTATGTAGTGATTTGCTTATGAAGGTCTCATGGCACCGCAAATTTGCCAGGGTTTATTGATTGAAAAACTAGTGGAATTGTTTCGTATCTATTCGCAGTAATCCAAAATGTTTCCTCAGGGTTCAGGTGGCCATAGTTTCATTCATTCACTCTAACTAATGAACTAGTGTACTTTCAGAGGTCATCTGAAAAACATATTTGTTACCTTGTAAATGGTGAGACTCTCAGATGACATGTAAATGTTAGTAATTCTTTGTACTTCTGCACATTCATTTACCTAATCTGTGTATAAATGAACTTGAGCATTTCTAGAGAGTAATGGTAAAATCTTTTTTCAAATATAATACTGTGCGTGGAATTGTTTATAATGATTATAGGTACTTCTATGCCTGAGTGGGATAAACTTTTGATAGAATCTACTCATTCTGAAACCTGTATTTAATTATGGAAACTCTTTTTGTTCTCAATATTTAGATAATTGGACTCAATGAGTGGTGTATCAGAGAAGAACAAAATTTCTAATTGTGTTTACAATGAACTATATGAGTTAATAGATGAAATGTGAAAATAGTCTATTAAAATGATTACAAACTTCTAGAATAGAGTACGCTATACCAGATACATAAGAATGCATTTGTACACATAACCATCTTTATATGTACTGTGCTAAAGCCAATCTTTAGGATTCAAATCAAAGATCAGTGGCCTAGTAAAAGGTAAATATTAAAATATATGAAGACCAGAAAAGCCCAAAGAGTGACTGTTGCAAACTTTAAGATGTAGCATTCTCTTAACTCTGAGCCTTTGATGTTCATGCAGACCAGACTTTCAGCCCTGCTTTTGATACTGCACAAGATACCTCCCATCCTCAGAGACCCCCTTGAGGGGATGCTCTCGTATGCTGTCTGTTGGCGGCCCAGCCTGCCCCGAGAAGGGGCCAGGCCACGGGCAAGATGCAGAGTGTCTATTTGCACGTACGGTCACCAAGGAAGAAACACTTCCCTTTCCTCTCTAAGTTGTTGAATCTTATTTCAAGGTCATGCCATCTCCGACTCCACATCTGGAGGCCTGGGTTTCAATGCTTTTGAAGGCTGTTATCACCTGGGCATGAAATTCCTTTATTCATTAACTTGCCTGGAAAACAACAACAAAAAATTCTTAATGACACTGAACTTTATGTTGTATTTAGCAACATCTTTGGGCACCACTGCAGGCATATTCCAGTTGAAATACTCCAAATTTTCTCATCTTTAATGTATTCATACTACATATGTTCACACTCATATGTTAGAAAAGAATACGAGGATTGTTATCAAAGGACTTGAGCTTGACCCCCAGTTCTGCTTATGGTGACTATATGACCTTGGACAAATCCCTTAAGTCACTATAAGGATGCTGGTTTACCTACCTGGCACAAGAAACGAAAGTTTCCAAAGACAGAATGTATTGTAGAGCATTTACAAACAATAAAGCACTATTAAGTATTAGTTATTTTGAATCTTTCCGTGGTTAGCTTATTTTGAGCTGTAGGTTACCTTCTCTCCTTCACAGGCGCTGATATTCTTTAGAGCTGCCCCCAAGGCTCAGTACTGTAGACGGCTGTGTCAATGTGCTTCCAGCGTTGGGACTCCCAACAGTGTTTTCTGTTTCCCATTTGTCTTTTCACATATATATATATATTTTGAGTTACATGTTTTCTTCGGATGGACTTATTTTAATCTACTTTTTTGTCTCTCATTCACAGCTAAAAATACTCACTATTCCACCTAGACCTTTGACGCATTTGTCTTATTTTCCTCCTACATTTCCCCAGCAGTACAATGAACAGGCATTTTGGAAACCTAACTTGGAGAGAAATGGCTTGTGTTCACTTAAAGTTCTGCAGTG
This sequence comes from Desmodus rotundus, assembly GCF_022682495.2. Classification (NCBI taxonomy): domain Eukaryota; kingdom Metazoa; phylum Chordata; class Mammalia; order Chiroptera; family Phyllostomidae; genus Desmodus; species Desmodus rotundus. The sequence continues at coordinate 23,469,943 of NC_071393.1, read as the reverse complement.
TGGCACTTAAAACAGTTCTGCATCTCTCCCAGGGACTCTAAAACGTCTAGCCTGCTCCACTGATGTGTCATTGGCCCCATGCTCACTCCTGGAGGTCACCCAAGAACTTGCCTTTGCTCTAATAGTCCCTGCACTGGATACTTCTCCTAACCACCTGTCTCAAATGTCAGTGCTAAGGCTTCTGGGAGTCACCGTTTCGGCGCTTTCTCTCCTGGTCACCTTTTACAGATTGTCCCTTTCCAGTTTACAGTGCAACATATGCCCTGACGTTAGGCCTCTTTAATAGCACCCTATTCACACACACACACACACACACACACACTGAATGAAATTTAGGCCAAATGTCTAAGATATTATCAAATTTAACAAGCAAATAGCCTGAGGGCCCTGGAAAGTTCTCTATTCTAGCTCCCAAACCTCACTGCGAATTCGTGAGGTCAGTAAGAGTTCAACCGTGCCTAAAGCCCTCCCAAAGAGATTCTGTAGCCACCTCTACAATCTGTTGCAATGGTCAGCAACTTTCACTCCTTAGACATTTCTTTTCTTTTAGGAAATAAAAAAGGCAGCCTATGGAGTGTGCGAATAATTTATTTGCTTTTGCATATGCATACTTTCCCATTTGGTGGGATTTTCGTGGTTTGGAGTTTTCAGCATTTCGGCTTTAGATTTTCTTGAATTAATGCTGAAATGAATATGGTTGGTGATGTGCCAAGAAAACAAAAACTGAGTACCCTTACTCCCGAAGAGGGTTTGAAATACTAGAAAATCAGTCATTGGTATTTCCCCCATTATGAAGATAGAGTAGACAGTCAGGAGACATTGGCCAGCTCCATAGCCACTCCTGGCTACTCATATTTTACTTCTTTCGTCACTCTATTTTCACTACTTTTAACCTATTTAGAGTTTGCACTACTGTGTGCAACCCTCTGTCCATGCTCCAGAAAACCTTCAAGACTGGAAGTACAATACCAATGGGAACCGAGAAGTCGTTCTCCCAGTCCTACTTCTTTGCCTTCTAACTGAGACTAGGCACTGGGAACTGCAAGTTGGGTGGCTTGTGGGAAGGGACTCAGGTGTTCTGCCATAACATTAGCAGAAAGCCATAGTGTAGGATCTGCTACTTAGGGAAAGAAATAGAAAGACATTCAAGCTCCAAATGTCTCCCAAGTAAATTTCTTCAGCTATCCTGTTTTTCTTGCATTAATATGGAGCGCTCCATGTTTGAAAGAGACCCAGCCTCTACCCTGGAACATCAGACACTTTGACAACCACTAAAGGTTCTCTCTTTCAAAAAAATGGATGGTGCCTTGACCTGTGTGGCTCATTTGGTTGGGGCTTTGTCCCCATACACCAAAGGGTTGCAGGTTCGATCCCCAGTTGGTTGTGTATAAAGAGGCAGACAATCAGTGTTTCTCTTTAGCATAGATGTCTCTGTGTTTGTCTTTCTGTCTCTCTCCCCTCCTTCATTTCTCTCTAAAAGCCATGAAGGGATGGCCTAGAGTGAGGATAAAATAAAAAGAACTGATTGTGTGGAATTTGGTAGTAAACTTGCATAGATAAAACTTGCTCTGCAATGAGCCAGTCCACCAAGTATTCCTGCTCTTATTTCTCTGCCTATACTTTCGACATGATTCAAGCAGAGACTATTCAAAATAGGACATTCTGAGCACTCACCTTTATATGCGGTGGAGAGAGAGCTGCTGTTCTGTTTTCTTATTCAAGACAAATTCAAACTTCTTAGTTCTTTTGAGCAAATTAATAGAAGATGGGGAAATTTTTTCTGACACGTTCGTGCTGAAGTGGTTCTGACTTTCGCTGTGATGATGACTCACCTGAGTCAAACTGGGAACCCGATTGTCACAGGAGCACAAGACTTTATCCCCCAAATAAAAATCAGCTTAGTCCTATCAGCTCTCCATTATCTTGTGGTAGCTTTTCTACATTGTAGATTATGTATCACAAAATTTTAATACCGAACTACATTTCTTCTTGACACCCAATCATCATGTCTTCCTGAGAACACAAATTCATTTTATTATCAGGCCAAATAAAACCTCATGAAAAGGGTAAAAAAACTGAAAACATATCATTGTACTTCCAAGACAAATATAAATGACTTTGGGATCTCTCTGCATCCCTAGTCCCTTTTGTTATGGTAGGTAATCAAATATTGACACCAATTTCAGGGGAAAGTGGGAAATGATATAATAATGATATGTAACTATCATTATTAATATATAATAATGATATGTAGATGTGTGTCTGTTTCTAGGGCTTTCTGGCCAACTCAGCATCAAAAAACTAAAAACAGCCATGGTATAAATTCCTCTGGACAAAATGTCTGCTGCTGAACTAACAAGAGGCTTCCCATTCACCCCTGAGAAAGCGCCTGGCCTGACAAAGAAGAGAGAGTAGCATAAGAATATATTTCTGGTTCAGGTGTTATTATAAATTACCCATTTCTTTGATCATACTGTGTATTTTTACCATCTAAGTGACTTATTTACAAATTGAGCCAATAACCAGGGATGCAGTTAGAGTTACTACATCATTGTTTTTCTGTGTGTGTGTGTGTGGTGTTTTAATTTAATTTAGAAAGTGCTTTGGTCTAATGGAATAGTTCTTATAATAGTCTGGGGACCTATTTGTTTATTTTAGTCATATTTCAAATGTCAAAATACCCAGATATTTATATCACTGGTATTGAATGATAAGTAGTATAATATTAAATTTAAAAATAAATGCCATCCAACTTCTCAAATGCCAGTCCTGAAAAACTCCATCATTGTTATAGATCAGTGATTGCTCTGTGCCCCTATTACTTCCTTTAAAGAAAAAGGGAATTTTTATTTTATGTTATTGGTCCTGTTCCACCTTTCTATATTAGGAGTTATTTAGGGAATAGATATACTTTGGATGATAAGTTTCCAGAAATGAAAAGCCATATGTGGATCTAATAGAAAGATCCTGCCCTTGAATAGGAAACAGAAACCAGGTTTGATCTGGGGTTGTCCCCTTGTGGATTCAATATTCTGCATGTAAGGAAAAATGTACATGTGCATGTTTGGTGGCCAAAGGGATGATTGTGGAAGAGACAAAGAGATGTCAACCAAAAATTCACGTTTGTTTGCTTTTCAATTGCTGGCAAGTGATCTACCCACTCAGGGAATATATTGCCCAGGCTCTGTTGCTTAATTCGGGCCATGTCACTAGTCTCATTGATGAGATGTAAGCAGAAGTGAAGTACGCCGACTACAGGTTGCAGAGACCAAGTAGGTGTGATTTCTCCTCTGTCTCTTCTCTCACCACCCACCTGGATGACGGAGACTCAGCAAAAGTCCTCAGGCCTTCAGAGATGTCCACACCAAAAAATCAAAGAAGTTTGGGTCCATCCCAAACAACCACAGAAAAGCTGCTCACCAATTAAATCACCTGTTTTGGATTCAAAGTTCCACAGACTAACAATTTTAAATGGTGGGAGTTTTTTTTTTCTATAGCAGTTAATTTTCCCTTAACTCATACAGCATACCATCTGACTTCCCAAAACAATTCTGAATATCCTTTATAATGTTTGTAAGTTAAGTAAAATTCTAAAAATATTCTAGAAATCTCAATTAATTGGTAAACATTTATTGAGTGCTAAATATGTGCCATATTTTGGCACATAAAAATTGATAAATATATCAATTTTTCTTTAGAAAAATATATTCAAAATATCAGGCCAGATTCCAATCCTAATAGCACACATACTATATTTTGAGGAATCAAAAGAAATTCAATCTGATATATATATATATATTTATTTATTTATTTATTTTATTTCTCAAGTTTACCCCTTATCTCTGATCCCCTCTTCCCACCCGTTTACCACTGGAGTGACATTGTCCTGCCACCTTATATCAGACTAATTTTACCCATTGATGAAATGGGAGGGAATGCCATCTGTTCCTTGGTAGCTACCATTTCTAATCTGCACAAATCCTGCCAAATCCTTTCAATGTCCATGGGGTGGGGTGGATCCTCCACATGGCTCAACATTATTAGCACATTAAGATGCCCTTTGGGATCTACTTTCACCCCATAAGTCATTTAAATACTGTATGGAGAACAGGTTTAACCTCAATACTAATCCTTTTGTGTCTGTTGAAAACTGTCAGTGTATACAGTTCCCTCCAGTTCTGACTTCCAAATGGGAAAATATGTGTTTCTTGATTAGGATCAAATTTAAATCCAATTAGATAAACCTCACAACCACATGAGGATAGGATGATATTTTTCCATCTCCAATTAAAACTCAAGTAAGTTTGGGAGACAGAAAATAAAAACATTTTTAAAAATTCCATTTCCAATTTGGATAATTACTGACAGACTCACAGTGCCTCTAAGTAAGTCTCTTAAACTGGCTGTAGAATAATGTCTAACATTTCTAAGAAAGCAACTTGAAAGTAACTCAACTGTTACTAATTCTCTTGATTTTAAGAAGGCTGAAATTAAGACTAGGGTCCCCTCCTAATGTATTCCAATAATACTATTTCTAAGAGTTTGCAATTTCCATAGATCTATTCAAAGCCTACTTCCCACAGAACTGAAAAATCACTAACAATTCTATTTTGTCACATTCCTGCCAGATGGACAAGAATAGCTATTTTCAGAATAAGTCTCTCATTCAGAGAATTGAAAGACACCTAGCAAAGTAAATCTCTCCCACTCTCCTCGCTCCTCGGCCAGCACCTTGCTTTCTCCTGTAACATTGCTCCAGGTGGTTTGTGCCTCAGAGTGTATTTCAGAGGTTCTGGTCCAGTAGGATTGCAAAATGGGTTTTGCCAGAAGCACTTTTTCCCCATTCATTTGAAATGAAATTGCAACCACACATTTCTGACTCATTTGCGCTTAAATCATCAACATTTGGCTTCTGGGAGCTTCCTGATGTCCAGCTAGCCTCGGTTACCTTTCAATGAGCTTTTAAAATATATTTTCCTTAAAAAAACAGTAAACTGTGGAGTGCTTATCATCTCCTTTATTACACAAAGTAAGCCTAGTTCAAATGTGTAGTAATAATTTTAAATCACATTCAATGTCTATTTTTCCCCATAAAAATCTATTCCTTCAAATTAATAAAGCATTTGCTGTTATGTTTTCCCTCATAATTTTCATCTATCTTCCCCTGTCTGGGGACATTTCTCACAAATATAAAACTCGCCCTTATGGTTCATGTTGGATATTTCAGCAGATTCAATATCAGGTCCTCAATGTCACGGTTCCTTCAAACCTTGAGTTCACATTTGAGTTAGGTTGTCTAGGACCATCACATTTTTTAGGTCAAGTCACTGGGATTCATTCAAGCTTCCTTTCTTTCCTTCCTTCTATACCTCAGCCATGGTCCCCTCCCCCACCCCGGTTGCTCTTTCAGCATCCCTATGTCTGAGCCCATGTGTCCCTGAGGAGGCAGGTAAGGGACGAAAGTGACACAGTGAGATGAATTGAAATAAAAATGATCCGGCAAAACCACCGACATTTACGGATGGCAGAATTTCTGTTCAATGAACAGTTACATTCCCTAGGTACCAAATAGGAACCATCTCAATAGATGACTACTCAACCCAATCAAAAACGTGTTTTCTCCTCAGGAAGATATATTTTTCCTTTATCTGTTTGAAATGTGTCTGAACTGAAACTAAGAAGACCCGGATTCTAGTTCAATGCTGCCATTGATTGGCACTGTGACATAGTTAGCACTGTCTACTGAGCTCCAGGTGCTGCATAATCACTCACAAATTGCAAAATAGATGCTATTGCTTTACTCATTTCACAGATTAAAAAGCTGAGGCTCCAAGAGGTGGGGTAAATGGTGAAGTCACAGCTGGAACCTAGCTATTCTCATCGTACTGTGGTTGCTCCACTCTCCCATAATCTCACCTGGGCTAGAAGGTCAGCCTACTCACAGATAAGAGGAGGGCATTGGGTTGGTTGCTCCCATCTCTCACTTAGCCGGTCCTTTTTATGCACCTACCATGTGAAGGTACAATTCTGGGGAATGAGAGTAAAACAGCCAACAATACAGAGTTGTTGGGGTTGTGGAGCTTACATTTTAGAGAATCATGAAAGGTCTTTCCAACATTAACATTATCTACTTCATGATTCTTTGTAAATCCCACTTGTCGCTCCATCTATAGCTCGAGTCCTGCCTCCTTCATGATAACTCATTCTGACTATGATTACCCTCGCCCATCTATTTGGGACAATTATCATCTGTGTTCCATTACACTGCCATTTAACAGTTGTATTTAAATCGGGTCCCCATAATAAAATTTAAAAATTATCAGAGAATGGATACCTCTGGGCAAAATGCCTTCCACACAGCCAGTTTCAGTACCAACTGTTTTGGCTTCATTCGATAAGAGTTGCTCTGATATTTAAGCATGTGTTTGTTCTCTTTTTCCTGGATCCTCTCTCTCTGTTTTATTTTCATTTCAGCGTCTGTGTGGTTAGCCATGCCCCTTGATGACTTTCCAAAACTTCCTGTATTTTACAAATTAATTAATTAATTAGTTAATTAATTCATAAAAATCTTTATCAAGTCTCTAAAGGCCAGGTATCACACAGCGTGGTGCAAAGACAAAAAACTAAATCCTGCAGACACTGAGGGAATCGCAGCTTATGAGAGACAGTGTGAAAATGAAGTAGATAAACGGAGTGCACTAAGTGTGGTGTAATCAAGTACGAGTTCTAAATTAGAATTTAATATTAACTGGGAAGGGAAGGATGGCTGCACTCAGTAGGTGCCATTTACGTCGCCTTCTGAATGATGACTAGACATTTTCTTAGTAGAGAAGTAAGGCCAAGAGGCCTTTAGGTGGTGAGAATCGAAAGGGATTTCGCAGGCATATAACATTTGTGGGTGGCTGGAAATGAGACTGGAATGATCTGTTGAGGCAGAGTTAACTGACTTTGTAAGATAGATTAAATGCAGTAAACAGTGAGAAGCTAACTGAGGGTATTAAACAAAAAAAGTGCAGTTGAAAGGGCACCAAAATGTTCCAGGTTGGAGCGTTATGTAAATGGTGATGTTGCTAATCCTCTAAATGAGTCACCGCATAGCATCCCTCTTTTGTACTTCGATACTAAATGTCCTGGCAACAAGGTCTGCTGAGAGGCTGAGGTATCAGAGGTCAGGAGCTGGAAACAGTGGGACTCATTCTGGATGAGAGTTAAGGGACAAGACACGTGGGAAAATCCCCGTGCATTCACACCAAATCATTTAATCACATATAGGTGGGATTTCAAAAGACTAATATAAAAATTTTAAAGACAGGATTACTGAGGCTTTCTTATTTTAATCAGATGAGGAATCGGGGACCTTAAAATATCCCTCTTTGATGAATCCAGGTTCCAATTTATAAATCCATGTAACAGAGAGACCCAGCCTTTGATGTAACAAAGGCTTTATCAAAGGTATAATCATTTTCTGTGATTTCTGGTCAGGTACTTGACTCTATCTTTGTTCTGCAATGTTGGTGTTTGCATATGGGTAAGGACCTTCTTTTTGCCACGGGTAGAAGAGAAGGGTTGCTTGGGCAGGACCGGATTTGGCTACTGCACTGTCCCCCGTCCTTGGAACCATTGGAGTGTCCAATGTCATTCAACTCTCTAACACTCAACAGCCAACTTCTGTTATGTGGGAAGATACATTTATCCAGTAAGTGAAAACAATCATATGGCTGTGTCTTAAAGAGTGTTTCAGATGAATTCTGCTTTCCAAGTGTGAAATGTTGTTATGAGCAAACCTCTGCAACTTGACTTTAATTTATGCAAGAGTTAGGTGGAAGTTAAAAGCAGCAATACACAGCCATTTCTCAAGCTGTCTAGTTCTCAGCTTACATTAAAAGGCCCTCCCTAAGTCTCCCCAAAGGAAAAAAGAATCCACTACAAAATAAACCTCATTACTGTTTTCTATCCCAAGAATATCGTTTCCCATCTTCCTGATTTTACCTGTGAACAGATCATGTGAAAGTATTAATGATTACGCAATACACGGGGTTAGTAAGGTAAGTGGAGCTCATAATGACCTCATTTGCATTCTTTTATTCCCTAAAACAGAATTCTTAATGACTTTTATGTGAAATGCAGAATAATCAGCACAAATGAAGCTCTCCAGGGCAGGGTAGAGAAGTGAGCCAAGTCACTGGCTCTCAGCAGAAAACGCCTGATAAATGGGCAAACAAAAGAGCCAAGCGTGGAGGCCTGGGAAGTTACATTTTAACAGGCCAAACAAGATGTTATATTTTAAGAGTCTAGTACAGCTAGGTTGGGATCTAAGGAGGAAGACATAAAGGCAGAAAGAACCAGTGTATTCTTACCGCCTTCTGGATGTTCTGCTGGAGAAATAACCAGGGGTCTTAGCTCAGAGTATTCTAGGATAAAGAACACCTGTGTTCGAGCCCCCACAAGCTAGTGGTGAAATGTGAAATAAAGGACTTCCCCTCTCGGGACTGCAGATTATCCACGTGTAAAACAAAAGGCGCGCACTTCAGAATCACCTAGGGAAACTTCCTCAAATCAGCTTCCTTTGGCATTTTTTTAGACTCAGGAAAGAGTTACCATTGCATTTTGAACAAATTCCCCAGATGGTCCTTAAACAGCCAGTATGCAAAATGAAAACCTTAACAAAAATCATTCAAGCACAAAGCTCTATAGGTGAACCATTCTTGACATTCAGAAAAAACCCTCAAAATGTGAGAAGGATCAATGACCAATGAACAAGTATACCTACATAAGTCTTTAAAACACCACATGAAATATCTCAACTGTGTGGCAATCCTACTGAATTATAATGATGGAATGAGTCAACCAGCGTGGAAGACAAAGGCCATTATTCTGGCACTAAGGAACCCTACCGCTGGAGACGCTATACGAAGCTGTTACTGGGATGGGCTAAGAGGGGTGGGCATCTGTACAATACTGAAGCCCAATTTCTGAACCTCTCTTAAGGTGCTTAGAGTAATAAGCCTTGTATTTCAGGTTTTAACATCATTAAGTGCTTGGATCTCAACCTACCCATCTTCTTTCATTGCCATACCTTGTATAAGTAGAGCTGTGATTTCTAGATGGCTTCCATCTCTGATACATCATTGCCATGTTGGAACACAGAGGCAGCGTTCAAAGACACCCCATTATTTCGGAGATGGTCTATATTTTTCATAAACATGATGCTGATTTTTAAGTGTAACAAGGTTATTTGGCGACACCCAAATTCGCAGGTCCCTAAACTTTCTGAGCGAAACAATGTTCCATACATCACCTCCCACTTCTACAGGGATAGTGGGCATGAAGAAAACCTATCCTGACATTTTAATAAATAATCACCGGCAGTTAATTTTTCCTGTATATCTTAAAAGCTCTGAGACGAAGGATGTGGCTAGTGTCTCTTCCTAACCCCTAGCCTCCATGATTGGCCTGAATTGCTTACGGGCTAAATTATGAGTGTCTCTTGTCATTGTGGCAAGTGAGATCATTCGTGTGCGGAGGAAAAAGTGCTTGACTGCAGCACAGTACCCGAAGCAGCTAATAGCTGGCTCTGTCTCTCACTGGGTAAGTGTCAGTGTTCCCTTTTGAATAACAAGGTTAGGATCACATGCGCCACATGTTGAATTAGTGTGTGCTCTTCTCCCTGACACTGTTGCAAAAGGTCTACATTGTTATCAAAGCGTGTGTGCACATGACTTCAGCCTTTCTATTCTTCCCCCGCCCCCATCCTTATTTTCCTCCTATGTGAAACATCCCACTACATCTGCAGGGGTGCATAATTTCACTATCCATTCTAGCTTGATACTCCACTTCCTATATCTATCCGGACAACAATCCGATAGCTTTGGTGCCCTGCAGCAGACTGAGATGAGATTTGGAACCTGGGCTTGATAGGTTAGGCCGTGAGTGGTCAAGGGACCTGCATGCGGACAGCCTGCAGCATTGGCATACCAATCAAGCAGAGTCGATTCAGTCTTGCTATGTACTGAGTCTGACCTACAGCTTGGCTGGTTCCTGCAAATTGGTAGCAGGAAAAACATCTTTCCTTCTTTAATGGCTGCGAAACTTTTGTGAAGGCCACCACACACACTCCCTCTGTACAAGAAGCTTGTTTGCCAAGTGGAGCAGACATGAGCAGGGTCTTTTCTGTAGCAGGCAGCTCAGCAAGAGCTCAGACGATGCCACAGTCTGATGCAAGAGCACTGCATCCTTACAGTTCTGAGACTTGTTACCATGTGGATTGTGGATGATGCTACGGGCACATAGACAGCCTACACTGTGGTACAAATACCTCCTTTGTCACATAGCACAGTCTCTGGTTTTCCCTAACCAGCTAAGTCTCGTGCAAATACTTACAGAAGCCAATAGGTTACTGTTCCACATTTGTTTAGGTAAAAACTATTTCCATGGCATCCGTACCACTTTGCCACGTATTGCTTCTGCTCTGGACTACACTTGTGGGCACCTCAGTGTCTCTGGGACTTTCTGTCTGGATCGACTGTGTCCACTGGTGTTCACCACTCCTCCACCGGCTGTGGCAATTCACACCAGGCATGGCTGCTGCTAGCTACTACCAGGTCCCCTCCTACTGTCCCTGTAGTCCCTCGGGCTCAGTACTATACCCACCCCATTCCTAAAATATGACAGCTCTCTGGAGACCTTAGGCCACCAAAATTTCAGGTTGGACTCTATGCCAAAGTGGGGAGAATGTTCTTTTCCATTGGAGGCACAGTCTTTTAAAAAGGTCCCGAGCGTCTACTGTTTCAGCATCACTGGATTGTAAAATTCAGTAAAACAGATCTTTAGTACTTTAAAACCTTCTTTCCTCCAAGCACTTAGACATCTACTTAAAGTGGAGAGCTGCTGGTGGGTTGAAATTGCTACTGCTCTTAGGTCGTGAGAATCCCTGCTTTCCAACCTAAGGGTTCAGGAGTCCTGTGTCAAGTTCTTTATGCTTAGCTCTGTGTTTCCTTAGGCTTATTTTTCTCAGAAGATTCTCTCAGGCTCTACACAAACAGATAGTCTACTTGTGTACATATCCTTTTTAAGCTAAGAATACCGAAGTGCATTCTAACCTACCCTGCAGAACAGCAGAGAGTCTCAGAAATTGGAGGCATTAGGCACCTCTAAATACATTAGGCTACAAACTTTAGGGCTGAATAAAGAAGGATTTGTTTTAAGTCTTTAGGGGAAAGAGGTAGAGTCCTAAATATTCTTTCTTTCCTAAGCTGCCAGTAATTACTGCTCCATTGGCAGTAGACGAGAGATTTGTCCTAAGGAGAAACTGGACAAGACAGTGGAGGACTTAAGGTCCACAGTAGAGATGAAATGATTAAGTGACCATCTACATAACAAGCCATGGGACGCCCCTTGTAACCTGCCAGTGCTTGTCCCTGTCTTTTTATCCACCCCACTCCCCCACCAAAAAAAAAAACCAAAACAAAACTAGCCAGGTGCAATCCTTGCTCCCACCCTTAGCAGAACTTTTAGTTTTTTTCCAGTGATTTCTTTATTGGCTTGCTCATAAATAAATATAATGGGTACTTACCACATGTTTAAGGAAACTTCTAACAAGATAACCAGAATCCAAAATAACAAGAACAACTTTCAAGACATAGATACCCTGCTTGGAGACAAAGGAAAAAAAATCAAAGAAAATATTATTGTTGAAGCAAATAGATCATTTACGGCAACTAGCAAAGAAGAAGAGGTTGCTATGAAAAAAGCAACACAGGAATTATTTTTTAATGACAGCAATAATAAAATATTTAATAGAAGGGTCGGAGGATAACTGTGAGGCAATGTCAAAAGTGAACAAGGAGACAGAAGAAAATAGATAAGAAATGACATGGAAATCAGGGATCAACAAAGGAGGTCATACATCCAATTTAAAGGAGTTTCAGAGAAGAGCAAATGAAACATCCAGAAGAAATTTACAAACAAAGTAATATTTTTAAAAATTGCAAAAGTTAAAGAACATGAATTCTGGTTTGAAATGACCCATGAAGTTATTTCCCTCAGCACTCTTGAGTTAAAAAAAAAAAAAAAGTTCTGCTCCACACTACATCATCTAGAAATTTCAAGGAAAAGAGGAAAAATTAAGATATTAGAATTTTTCAGAGAGATTAAAAAGGTCATCACATACAATTTCTTTGTAACTGTCATTGGACATCTCAATAGCAGCAGTGAAAGCTAAGGGACAATGGAAAATCCCTGGAAATTCCCAGGAAAACTCAATGGCACCCAAACTATCACTACATGGAATATAAGGACATTTTTCAAATATGTGATGTCTTCCAAATTTATATCCCAAACACTCATTACCAGAAAATTCCTAGAGTTTGTGCACATGAGTAAAACCAAAGAGTAAACCAGGTAGGAGAAGAGAGTAGATGGGGAGCGACCTGCTGAGGGCAACGAGGAGGGAGGTCTCACACCGACAGGTGTGTGGCACCCAGTCTTGATGCCGTGGGGGAACTGGAATGAAGGAGGGAAGCGTCTTATCATTTCTAAGTAAATGATCATTGTAAACAGGAAAATCTCAAGAAAGCCAGCTAAAAATTATTTGAAATCTTCAGAAAACACAGCAGGTATTTGACTACAGTTTTAGTCTACGAAACATAAATGGCTGCCTTAAGCTCAAACAAAAATTACTTAAGAAATAAATGCAAGATGAGATCCTATGAAGGATATCAGCCAAAAAAGAGAAAAATACTTAGCAAAATATCTTACACATTTGCAGAATCTGTCAGAATTTATTGAACTTTAATAAATCTCGACTGAAGTTATAAACCAAGTCTTATATGGACAGGATCACATACCTCTTACTGCACAGGAGGGCCCAATATTGATGAGAGTTCAAGCCTTTCTAAGTTAAAACATAATTTTAATAATCCAGTAAAAATCCTGATGAGTTATATATTTGTGAAATTAGTCAAGTTGATTAAAATTTAATTAAAATGGAAAAAGGAACAAATGCAAATAGTTAAGAAATTTCTTTAAAACAAGAATAATTAGGAGGCACTCCCTTTACCAGATATTAAAATAATCGTAAAATGGTAGCAAATAAAGAGCTTGTCACTGAGTCATCAATAGATCCATGGCCCTGAGTCAATCCACACAGACACCAAGGCATATGGGATGTAGGGAATGATAAAGGCCATATTTCAAAGCAAAGAAGAGATGGCATATTGTTTTCATAGGAGAAAATGAGTTTTCATGTAACCCCATCACTAGTGTCCAATGTTAACGTCTTATATTTGTATGGTACATTTCTCATAATTAATGAACCAACATCAACACATTGTTATTAAAGCCCATTCTTCATTCTGAATTCCTTAGTTTTCGCCTAATGAACTTTTAATTCCACAGGTAAGTGATATCATACACTACTTGTCTTTCTCTTTCTGACTTACCTTACTGAGAATAATGCCTTTCAGGTCCATCCATGTTGTCACCAATGGCAACCGTTCCTTCTTTCTCATGGATGAATAGTACTCCACTGTATAGTTGTACACCACTTTTTCTTATCTGTCCGTTTGTTGATGGACACTCAAGTTGTTTCTGTATCTTGGTTATTGTAAACAGTGCTGCAATAAACATGGGTGTGCATGTATCTCTTTGATATCCTATTTTCGTCTCCTTGGAATTACCCAGCAGTGGAATTACTAGATCATACAGTAGTTCTATTTTTAACTTTTGAGGAAATTCCATACAGTTTTGCATAGTGACTAAACCAATTTGCACACCCACAAACTGTGTAAACTGTTTCTTTTATTCACATTCTTGCCAGCACTTGGTGTCTCTGGTCTTCTTGATGATAGCCATTTTAACAGGTGGGAGGTGTTATGTCGTTCTGCTTTAGATTTACCATTCTCTGATGATTAGAGAGGCAGAGCATCTTTTCATGTACCTGGTGGGCATTTGGAGGTCTTTTTGGAAAAATGTCTATTTTGTTGCTCTGCCCATTTTTAAATCAGATTTTTGGTTTTTGGTTATTGACTTGTATGAATTCTTCGTGTATTTTGAGTATTAACTCCTTGTCAGATGTGTGATTTGCAAATATTTTCTCCCATTCTACAGGTTGCCTCTTTATTTTGGTGATTGTTTCTTTTGCTGCAAAACTTTGTAGTATGATATAGTGCAATTAGTTTTTGGTTTTGTTTTTTTTGTACTGGTGCTTTTGGTATCATATCTAAAAAATAATTGCCAGGACCAATATCAAGGATCTTTTCCCCTATGTTTTCTTCTAGGAGTTTTATGGCATCAGCTTATATTTAAAGTATTCAATCCATTTCAAGTTAATGCTTGTAGGTGGCATAACAAAGGGGCCCAATTTCATTTTTCTGCATGTGGTTACTGTCTTCCCAACACCATTTGTTGAAAACACTGTCTTTTTCTCCATTTAGTGTTCTTGGCTCTCTTGTTAAATTAGTTAACTGTCCAAAATTGGATTTATTTCTGGGCTCTGTATTCTGTTTAATTGGTCTATGTGTTTATTTTTATTTTAATACTAAATTGCTTTAATTACTATACCATATAAATACAGTTTGAAGTTAGGAAGTGAAAAAAGACTACTAGTTTTTTCTGTGAAAAAAACTATTGAAATTTTGATAGGCATTGTGTTAACCAAAGAGATGACTTTAGGTTGCATGATCATTTTAATAATATTAATTATTTTGACATATGAACCTGAAATACCTTCCCTTTGTTTTGCATCTTATTCAATTTATTTCATCAAGGTATTGTAGTTTTTATTATGCAGATGTTTTTACTTCATTGGTTAAATATATTCCTAAGTATTTTATTGTTTTTTTTAATGTAGTTTTTTAAAAGATTTTATTTATTTATTTTTAGAGAGAGGGGCAGGGAAGGAGGAAGAGAGGGAGAGAAACATCAGTGTGTGGTTGCTTCTTGTGCAACCCCAGCTGGGGACCTGGCCTGCAACCCAGGCACGTGCCCAGACTGGGAATAGAACCGGTGACCCTTTGGTTCATAGGCCTGCACTTAATCCACTGAACTACCTGAGCCAGGGCTATTTTATTGTTTTTGATGCTATTGTGAATGGGATAGTTTTCTTTATTTCTTTTTCAGATGTATTATTGTTAGTATATAGAAATGTAACTAATATCTGGACATTGATTTTATACCCTGCAACTTTATGGAATTTGTTGATTAATTCCAACAGTGTTTTATTGTTTTTAGGATTTTTGTATATGAAATGATATCTCAGATAGTGACAGTTTTACTTCTTCCAACTTGTATGACTTTCGTTTCTTTGTCTTGCCTAATGGTGCTGGCTGGGGCTTCCAATACTGTGTTGAATGGGAGTGGCCACAGCGAGAACCCTTGTCTTGTGCTACTCTCAGAGGAAAAGCTTCCAATGTTTCACCACTGACTACATGAGCTGTGTGTTTGCCAAGTATGGACTTAATTAGGTTTCGGTACATTCCATCCATACCATCTGTTGCAGATTTTTTTATCATTAAAGGATGCTGTATTTTGCCAAGTGCTAGTCTTCATCTATTGTGATGATCATATGAATTTTATTTTTCATCTATTAATGTGGTGTGGCACATTTATGGATTTGCATATGTTATGCCACCCGTGCATGCTGGGGACAAATCTCACTCTCTCACAGTGTAAAATGTGTTGAATGTGTTGTTGAATTTGCTTTGCTGTTACTTTGCTGAGAATTTTTACATCTCTATTTATCAGGGACATTGGCCTGTAGTTTCCTGTTCTTGTGTCCTTATCTGTCTTGGTCTTGGTGTAATGCTGGCCTCATAAAATGAGTTGGAAGTATTCCCTCCTCTTTAATTTATTAGGAGAGTTGGAAAAAAATTGACGTTAATTCTTCTTTAAATGTTTGGTCGAATTTACCAGGAAAGCTGTCTAGACATGGGCTTTCCACGTGGAGAGGTTTTTGATGATTGATTCAATTTCTTTCCTTGCTATTGGTCTGTCTAGATTTTCTGCTTCTTCCCAGTTTCCTTATGTTTCTAGTAATTTATCTGTTTCTTCTAGATTATGCAATTTCTTGGCATATAATTGTTTATAATAGTCTCTTATAATCCTCTGTATTTCCATAGTACCAGTTGTAATGTCTCCACAATGATTTCTGATTTCATTTGGCTTTTGCCTTATTTACTTAGTCTAGCTACAGTTTTTCTACATTTTATCATTCTGAGAAAAACAGTTCTTAGTTTGATTTTTTTCTGCTGTTTTCTGTTATCTTTTATTTATTGTTACTCTAATCGTTGTTATTTCCTACTTTTTGCTAAATTTGGACTGTTTCATTCTCCCCAGTTCCTTAACATACACATTTGTTTTTGTTTATTTGAATTATTTCTGTTTTCTTAACATATGCTATTATTTCTATAAACTTTCTACTCAGAACTGATTTTACAAACTCTGATAGTTTAGGTATATTGTGTTTTCATTTTCATTTGTTTTGAGATATTAAAAAATGTTCATTTTCATTTCTTCTTTGACCCATTGGTTGTTCAGGAATGTATAGTTTAATTTCTACATATTTGTACATTTTCCAGCTTTCCCTTTGTGCTTGATTTCATATCAGTGTAGTCAGAAGAGATACTCGGTATGATTTTCACTTTATTAAATTTGCTAAGACTTGTGTCTTTTTATAGGGTCTCTCCAAGAAAATGTTCCATGTATACTTGAGAAGAATATGCATTCTGCTTGTGACAAATGAAATGTTCTATAACTGTCTCAGTTGCATTTGAAATAACATATGGTTCAAGTTCTATTTTTTTTTCTTGTTGATTTTGTCTGGATAATCTATTCATTGCCGAAAGTGGGGAACTGAAGTCCCCTACTCTCACTGCATTGTTACTTCTCTGTTCAGATCAGCTAGTACTTGTTTCATGTGCCTAGGTGCTCCGATATTGGGTGTGTATCCACTTATGACTGTTACGTCTTCATAATGAATTGACCCCTTTATTGCTACATAATAACCTTCTTTGTCTCTGGTTACCTTTGTTTCCACTTAGAGTCTATTTTGTCTGATGTAAGTACAGCTATCCACTCCCATTTGATTTCCATTTGCATGCAGTTTCTTTGTGCATCCATCCACTTTGAACCTATGTGTGTCCTTAAAGCCAAAGCGATTCTGTCAAGGGCAGTGTATAGCTGGGCCTTCTCTTTTCTTTAAGTTCATCTGGCCACTCTGTGCCCATTGACTGATAATTCACAATCCATTTATATTTAGAGTTCTTATTGATATTTAGGGGCTTAACTAATGCTATCTTATTGTTTCTGATTGTTTTATATTTCCATTTTTCTTTCTCCCTCGGTTTTGTCCACCTTTGTAGATGGGTGTTTTATCTGTGGTGATGTGTTCTGTTTTCCTTTTCTTTATAGTTTATGCAACTACTTTAAGTTTTTTCCCTTTCAGTTAGTACAAGACTTACCTAAGACATCTCATAGATAAAACGGTCTTTTTTTAGCCCAAACCCTTCTCTGTGAATCCTTCTTGCTTCAATGGATTCAGTTAATTCTCTTCTCTAAATTCTTATTCTACTCATCATCATTACTGACAAATTTTCTAAATCTTCCCAAAGGAGATTTTAGCATCTTAGTCTTTAAGTGAAATTTCTTCAGTAACATCATGTTTTCAACAATGAATACATTGTGAACATCATAGAAGATGCACTTGGCCAGGTGCCAGGGATACGCAAATGAATAAAGCAGAGCAGCTATCCGACAGGCATTACAGATTGGTGGGTGGTTCACACCTGGGGCTCATTCACATTCTGCACTTGTCTGCCAAGTGAACTGGAAATGACTTCAAGGCCATCAGTGATCTGAACCCAATTTATTTTGTTTATTTACCCCGCCCATTATTTCTTATTCTTTTGCATTAAAAAAAAAAAAACCCTGGGCTAATTGCTACTTCCCAAACACATCTGTTACCTTTCTGTCTCTCTTACATTTCCTCATTTTGATCTTTGTTCCTGAAATGACTTCCTCACGTCTCTGTCCATGTCAATTTTGACATACATTAAGGACCCAGATTTCAAATGCCATGTTTGTTATGAAACATTGTGATTTGTCACGAAGTTCCAATTAGTCGGGCTTCTTAGAAAGAACCCCTCATCAAATGCAATGACTGGTTCTTGATTAAATTCTAGTTTGAACAAACCAACTCTAAGAGATACACTGGATAAAATTTAGGAAATCTCAGCAGGAAAATAGGTATGGAATCATATTAAGGAACTATTTTTAAATTTATCAGAATTATAATAATATTGTAGTTACATAAAAAAGTAACTATTTTAGGTATAGAAAATTGAATTGTTAAAGGTGAAATATTATGATGGCTGTAGCTTAAAAATGGATAAATAATACATGGCAAAAATGTTAACATTTGAGAATGGGAATATAAGTGTTTTTGTATTATTCTTTCTACCTTTTTGTGTTTTTGAAAAACATTTCTAATAAAAATCAAAAAGAAGAATCTGAAATATTTTTAACTGTGAAAGTGAAACATGTTAAAGAAATTTTGAGGAAAGAAAAGTAACATAGTAAAAAGCAACCATTTTCCTACCGTGAAAACATAATCACAATCATCACTTCCTTTATGATGCACTTCCTTCTATGAATTTACAAATGTAATTATTTTATTTTACAAAATTATGAGTACTCTGTACATATGGTTTCATACTGATTTCATATTTTACTTATTTTTTAATTCAGATAAAATTGACATGTAATATTGTATTTGTTTTAGGTGTATAAAATGATTTGTACACATATATCTCTATATATTATATTATATCTCTATTAAATACATATATATCTAATAAAATACATATATAATATATCTATATAGATTATACAGATATATAATATCTATTATATAATAGATGTATAATAGATTAAAATATAATATAATAATATAATATATATAATAGAGATATTCCATCTAATATAATATATATAATAGAGATATTATATCTCTATTATATATTAATATCTCTATTATATCTCTATTATATCTATTGAATTATTAGGTGGATGAAAAGGGTGAAGCTTTCATAGGCAATCAAAGTTAGGTTGCCATCACCTTAAAAATGGACTTTTAAAATTTATTTTGGTAATTGTATATATTATATCCTTGTTATAATATATATTATATTATATCCCTATTATAATATATTATATTATATCTCTGTTATAATATATATTATATCTCTATTATAATATTTTGTAGAGATATAATATAATATATATGGTTAACAAAATAAATTTAAAAAGTCCATTTTTAAGGTGATGGCCACCTAACTTTGATTGCCTAAGAAAGCTTCACCCTCTTCATCCACCCCTATTATATTCTGACTCAACTGGTGTGTGGCCTGTGAACATACATCGTGTCATTTTACTTATTTCCTATTTCTGTATATTTATTTTTCTACTATATTTTCTAGGTGTTTAAAGTTGTTATGACCCATAGTGAATTCTATTTTGGTGAATGCTCTATGTGAACTTTGAAGAGTATTCTGCTGCTGTTAGGTGAAGTATTCTGTACATATCAATCAGGTCAAGTTGATTAACAGTGCTGTTAGGTCATCTCCATCCTTTCTGCTATTCTGCCTGCTTGAGTAGTCAGTCCCTGACAGTGGGGTACTCACGTCTCTAACTGGAGTAGTGGATCTATTTTTTTCTCTCATTTCGGTCGGATTTTACCTCATACACTTTGATGCTCTTCTGTGAAGTGCATACACATTTAGGATGATCACAGTTTTTTTGAGAACCGACCTCTTTATAACTTGTGAGTTCTTTTTTATGTTTCTTTCTAAGCGTTTTGTTGTTGTAGGACTAAAATTTAGGTTCTTGACCCATTTTGAGTTAACACGGCCTATGATAGTAGATAAGGGTCCAACTTTATTATCTTGCATGTGGATGTCTAGCTTTTCCAGCCTCATTTGTAGAAAAAACCTGTCCTTTCTTCCAGAGAATGGCATCGGCACCTTGTCAGAAGTCATTTGATCTTATATGCATGAGTCTATTTCTGGGCTCTCTACCCTATTCCATTGGTTTATATTCTACTTTTATGCTGATATCACACATCTTCATGTAGCTTTGTAGTAAATTTTGATATTCAGAAGTGTGTGTTTTCCAGATTTGTGCTACTTTTTAAAGATTGTTTTGGAAATTCAGGATCCCTTGAGATTTCATATGCATTTTAGTATGGGTTTTTCTATTTCTGCAAAATATGTCATTGAGATTTTTTTAAAAATTTTTATTGTTATTCAATTACAGTTGTATGCCTTTTCTCCCCATCCCTCCACCCCACCCCAGCTGAACCCACCTCCCTCCCCCACCTCCACCCTCCCCCCCCAATTTTGTTCATGTGTCCTTTATAGTAGTTCCTGCAATCCCCTCTTCCCACTGTCCCCACCCCACTCCCCCCTGGCCACTGCTAGACTGTTCCCAACCTCAATGTCTCTGGTTGTATTTTGTTTGCTTTACCATATAATCTCACCTTTAACTGGAACATAATCAATAGAAGAAAAAAGTCATTGAGATTTTGATAGGGATTGCATTGAATCTAGCTTTGGATAGTTTTGGCATTTTAACAATTTTTTTTTCATGAACATAGGATTCCCTTTATTGATTTCCATTTATAGGATTCCCTATGTTCCCATGAACATAGGATTCCCTTTATTTATTTGTATCTTTATTTTTTTATCTGTGTCTTATAGTTTGCACTGTATAAGTTTTTACTTTCTTGGTTAATACCTTAGTATTTTATTGTCTTTGGTGCTATTGTAAATGGAATTATTTTTGAAATTTCCTTTTCAGATTGGTCATTGTTTGTGTATAGAAACAGTTTATTTTTGAATGCTGATTTTGTATCCTGCTACTTTGCTGCATTCATTTATTAGTTTCACCAGGTTCCCCTTATAAACAATGCTGAAATAAACATATCTGTACACCTCTCCTTGTGCACATGTATAGGAACGACTGTGCTGTCTCCATCAATGAGTGGACTTATTACACTGTAGGATACATGTAGTTTCACTTTTACTGACTATTGCCTGGTAGGCCTCAAAAGAAGTTGATTACTTTATCTTTATTAACGTTAGTTAAGAGTCTTTTTTTTTAACTCATAAACTTTTACTGATGGAGTGTAAAATAAAATGAGAAGGCAGGACAGGTGTATGATATAAGTAATTTGACTACAAAGGAAGAAGAACATACCTGTCCTTAAAAGTAATAATAAAAGAGGGAGAACGTACAGGTCAATTCATGTAGCTCAGCCTCCTACCAATCCCCTAAACTGCCACCTCTATCCCATCAACACGAGCACCAAACGTGCCTTTTGGTGGAACCCGTGTCTCTGGTCTAGTGCAAAAGGGTTGAACCTGGGTCTCAGTCGTTACCATTAGCTCCCTACACTCTTTTTCCTCTGGGGGCGCGGGGTGGGAATTACAGAATGTTATTTGTTTGTTTAATCTTTATTTTCTTTCAATTAAATATAAGTGCAATGTCTTTCGGTGGGATTTTTTAAATCACGTTTTGTTGCTGCCTGACCCATAGAGCCCAGAGTAGCGTTTGGCACATAGCAAGTGCTCCATAAACGTGTGTTGTGTAGAGAAAGAAAAAAATAAAGGTTCTTCCACAGTGTCCAGCATGGTACTCACTAGTCAAATAGTTGCTGGAAGAAATTATGCAAATAAGGACTAATTCATGAAAATCTACCCTGTCCTGTATCTGTGCTGGAGAGTTATCTGGGAAAGGTAGTAATCCAAGCTAGAGGGGTTAATGGCTGGTTCTGCCTTAAATTTCTAAGACTGAAGAGGGGGCGAAAACTTCTCTGGGTAAGAGAAGGAAAAGGCGCTGACGTTTTATTTAGCTTCCTTCTTCTTTTACAGCACTGCCCCGAGGTCCTAATTCCACAAGTACTTCTAAATCCAGATTTATGGGACAGGCGAGTTTGTCAGATTGACCTGAGGCTCTTGGAAAAGGTTAGAAACTTGTTAGACCTTATCCTTTAGCAAAGAGAAATCTGGTGGGATTCTATCTATTCTAGACCTAATTTCTGGGTGAGGTATCGGGGCCATCACAGTATTAAGATTTAGGGCTGTTAAATGATAACTGCAAACATTTAGGTGATTAAGTGAAAGTCTCCTACGGAAATTAATCCATCACCTTGCCAATTGCTCAGCTTCAATATTTCATGAAGAAGAAGTAGAAATTGCATCTATTTTGTCCCCTTCCTGGGATTTTTCAGAAAGGAATCATACACACAGTGGTAAAGATAATATATAAAAATGTATTTTTTTCCGAAATCTCGGGAAATAGTTTTGTCTCCACATTGCGTGTGTTTGTCTTTGTGCCTGTGCAGCAAATGTGCATAAGTGTGTCTGCATGTTCGCATGCGTAAAAATTCACTTGTTATGCGTTCGACAAATAACTACCTACAATCTACCTAATATGTTTTCAGGTGCACACGGAGCACTGAGCATCCATGGGCAGGGCCTTTCTGGTTCACATAAGTTGGTATTATTGTCATCATAATAAATTGCAAGTATTCTTATTTTCCCTGACACATCTTACAGATAGCAAGCATAGCCCTTTCTTGACTCAGGCCAAAATATTGCTGCAGAAAGTAACATTATGGGAAAGCATTTACAATGTAATCTAGAGGTCTGAGTTTCAAGTCTGGTTTCTTATGCCAATAGCCTCCATGTGATTTAACAGCCATCAGTGTAAGAAGATGCTCTGTCACTGAAGGGACAGGACCTGTACAATATGCACCCAGGGACACCAGGAAAACAGTCACTTCTAAAGATATTTCAACTGATAAGCTTGTACTTCATGCTAAGATTTCTTCTGCCGGAGTTTCTTTTTTAAGTTAACCACTGTCCCTATTAAAACATTGGTAGTCCAGGGAGAGGAAGATTTTAAGCAGCTGTAAATTAATAGCTTAATGTGATGTCCTTATGAAATTATTCCAAGAGACAGCTCCCTGGGTGCAGGGCTTGATGGAGAAGCTGGCACTGCTCTGCCTGGGACCTGTTTGACCAAAGGGCTCACCCAGCAAGGGGATTGGGGGGTGGGTCATGGAAGAAAGGAGGGAATGGGCTGAGGAAAGACAGGGGTTTGCTGGGGTGCAAAATAAGGCTAGTTAGCTATATGGGGATTTTATTTCTTGTTTTTTATAATCAGGAGTCCATGCAGTGCATGGTAAACGTTACAATTAAATTTATGCTTTTGTAATTATCATATTTTAGTAACGGGATCAGAAGGTGCCATATGTTAAGCGGCAAATGAAGGAAATTCATTATCCTTTAAGTCCTCTTGTTAAAGTGATACACACTGCTGGGCGGAGATGTGCATGTCCCAGGGGGCTTTCGGGTGATTGGATATGGACGAAAGGCCAGTGGAAAAAGCCCTTATGGCATGTTAAATGAAAGAGACTCTGGAGGGGAGGACTGGGCTAATTAGAAATTAAATTTTATTTTAAAATCAGAATACCAACCTGTTCATTTCTGAGGGTAAATGTGACTTCCAAGACAAGTAGAAACGAGCGTGTGTGCTCACTATAGGGTAGTACCACGGGAAGCAGAGAGATCCGACCTGGAAGTGGACCTTCCAGTCCCGAAGCAAGGACGTGAGCCTGACTCAGCCACAGCCCAGCCTGTGCCCTGGGCAAGTGTCCCTGCCTCTCTAAACCTCAGTGGGTGCACTCGTTTTACAGTCCTGTAGAATGGAGCGACTAACCATTACTCTGTAGGCTTACTATTATACTGTGTAAAAATAGCACATATTGATACAGTTTAGATACTCTTTATCATTACCTTTGTGATTCAAATAGATGCTGACCTGGGTCCCTGACCGCCTGCTGTGCCCATCAGACTGATAAGGTCCTTTCCCCTTCAGCAGTGCTTGCATAGAAACTTAATGATGTTTAGTGAGCTCGTAAGTAGTGAATGTCCGCCTTTAAACTTTGGCACTCTTCTCATTCACGCTCTTGGTTTAATGTTCGGTGCTGGCGTTTAAAGAATCGTGGAACGTGTATAGCAACAGCCAGAGAAAAATTAGGTTTAGCTTTTCTGGGAAGCGTCGTGCGATGCCAGTACACTGGTATGCCGCCCAGGTTCCAGGGTCTATTCTCAGCTTCCTCCTCCCAGAGAGCGCAGCTTGTCATTGCCCCAATTGATCGGAATCCTAGAGACGTTTTCATGTGAACTAAACTTATAACAGATTTATGAGTTACTCTGAATGCCAGTGTATTTATATCTGTAAGAGACAGGTATGCAAGTCTTTCTGGGACCTAGAGTGTTAAAGTATTTTATTAAAAGCATTTCCCCCATGAAATCTATGGACCTTTGTGGTCAATGAGTGGGTCAGAGAGAATGGTGTTTGAGCAATGGGAATTTGATTGTCAAGAGAAATGTTTCCTATTGTCCTCTAAGGAGATAAATATCCTTGCCCCAGAAAAAGAGATTTTGTTGTGCCCTTTCTAATCAACAGTCATTACACCCCTTTGAATCAAATCTATCGTCTCAATAATGCTGTATAGCAAACCATCCCACAACACAGTGGATTACAACAATAAGCGTTTATTTAGCTCACGCATCCGTGGGTCAGCAATGTGGCCTGGACTAGCTGGGCAGTTCTAATCTTAGCCCTCGTGTCTGGCGGTTGACTGTTGGTGAGCTGGGGCCACAAAGGCGACTGAGCCACAAGTCTCTCTTCCCCAGCAGGACAGATGGAGTGTGTTCTCATAGTGGTTTCACAGGGGGAAAACTGGCCCCAGAGTACTCGCCCATTTCAATGACTGCTTAATATCTGCAAAGCCCACCGGCCAAGGCAAATCATCTGGCCAAGCGCAGAGTAAGGGAGGGAGGGCACTGAAAGGTATTGAGCAAGGGCAATGGAGAGAGGGAGGGCGAGGAATTCCGGCCTGATAGCAACCCTTCAACCACTCCGGTCAGGGTCTCCCTGCTGCAGGCTGATTGCTCATCTTGATTCGGGGATGTTCATTCTTTCTACATTTTTTTTAAATTTTTTAATTTTTATTCAGTTACAATTGTCTGCATTTTCTCCCCATCCCTCCACCCCACTCCAGCCAGTCCCACCTCCCTCCCCCACCCCTCCCCTCCCCCTTGATTTTGTCCTTGTGTCCTTTACAGTAGTTCCTATAGACCTCTCTCCCCACTATCCCCTCCCCACTCCCCTGTGGCTATTGTTACATTGTTCTTAATTTCAATGTCTCTGGTTACATTTTGTTTGCTTTTTTCTTTTGTTGATTATGTTCCAGTTAAAGGTGAGATCATATGGTATTTGTCCCTCACCGCCTGGCTTCTTTCTACATTTTATTGCTAACTTTTTCATGCTACTAATTTCTGTTCCTTTTTAATATAACATTTTTTTCTGATGAAAAATAATACAGGCTTATTGGAGAAAATTTACAAAACTTAAAAACATATCATCACTTAGTGATAGTGACAATTAACTTCTCACATGAATCTTCAGATTATTTTGTGTGTGTGTATTTTAGTTAAATATGGTACATGATTTATGTGAACGTTGAAAAATACAGAACTGTACCCTTGAGAAAATGACAATTATCCATAATTCTAACGCTAGCAAATAACCAGTGTTAGCATCTTACACATTTCTGTCTGGTGTTTGCCTCTTTAAATATGTATATGGGCATATTTGCATATATTATCATAATGCATCTATAATGTTATCCCATTTTATTAAAACTGTTACATCGATACTATTTTCAATGTAAAAGTCCTAAAATTGTTGATTTTAAAGATTGTATTTAATTATTTGGACACACTGTAATATATTGAACTATATCTGCACTACTGTAAATTAGGTTGTAGCCCATCATTCGTTTCAGCGTTCAGCAAATTGCTTGAAGCCTCTACCTAGGTCAAGGTCCTATTCTTGGCAATTAGAATAAAATAATGACTATGACAATCAGAATTTCTGTTCTAACCTTAAATTAGGTTGTGATTGATACTTCATGTATATATGTCTTTGTTCACATCTCTAATTTTTTGCTGGGGGAAGGATCCATTTCTGAAAGCAGCATCATGAGGTTAAAGAATACAAATACTTTTTCTATGCTTTACACATGCGGCTTAATTGCATTCTTAAAGGGCTAAATCAGTTTGTGTCTGCGTATGGGAATGAGTGATTATGTATCACGCTGGAACTTCCCAAACTTTGTGTACTTAATT
This sequence comes from Desmodus rotundus, assembly GCF_022682495.2. Classification (NCBI taxonomy): domain Eukaryota; kingdom Metazoa; phylum Chordata; class Mammalia; order Chiroptera; family Phyllostomidae; genus Desmodus; species Desmodus rotundus. The sequence continues at coordinate 23,443,688 of NC_071393.1, read as the reverse complement.
TTGAAAAGTAACTTCTTGCTTTGATTTTATATTTTTGATTAATAGTTTAATACATTTTCACATATTTATATTCCTCCTTCGTTTTCTCTTATTATCTGTTTTAATGACTTTCTCATCGATCGATATGAGCTTTTTGGATATTAAGGGTTGTAAGCCTTTTATGCCATGCATGTTGCAAATGTTTCTCTGTTTATTACTTATTGTTTATGATTTTGACATGAGGAAGTTTAAAATTTTATCCAGTCAAGTATATTGATTGCTTCCTTTGAGATATCTCTCATTAGTTTTCAGCGTGTAAATTTTTGCCTTACCAAGGATTGGGCAATTATTCATTTATATATTTTCCCAATTTATTTTGTTCCTAATGAAAGTCTTTAATTCATCTAGATTTTATGTTAATGTTTAGTTTTATAGGAAGATCTAAATTGATTTCTTCTTCCTCATAAACCTACCTCATTTTCCCAGTACAATTTACTGCATAATTGACCCTCCATCATTGATCTGTGCTGCTTACCCCCAGCAAAGCATGGCCATTCCAGGATCTGCTCGGGGGCTCAGCTTATTGGAAGATTTTGGGATTTGTGGGATATTTAGTGGTATTACAGAATTGCTGTATATAGTATACTTTCAGAAGAGTACAGAGTCATCTAGAAATTTTTAAAAAATGTCTTCTGCGATTTAAAAAATCTGGGCTCAGATCCTGGCTCTACCACCCACCGACTCTATAGACCTGAGCAGACCGTTCAACTTTTCTGAACGTCAGCTTCCTCATCTACAGTGTATTGGTATTTACACGTTCTCGATGTGTTGCTGCATGTGAAGGGAGTGAGGCAGTCCGTGTGTGAGAACGCTGTGAAGTGTAGAAGGCACTGCCAGTGTTAATTTTCACAGTTGGTATAGACAGAACCTGGGGTCTGACTTCATTACAAGGTCCTATCAGATGTGGCTGGATTTGTGCTCATAGAAATTTAGGTACAGAAAGGTGAAAAAAGAAAGTAAAAGGCAGCCAGAATTCTGCTCTATTATACTGTAATGAGGAGTGCCAAGCCAACCGCTGAAGTGCGTTTCCCATTTTTGCTCAATGCAACTGGAAATCAATGTTGTAATACCAAGCAGGATGGGTATTAATTAACGAGGTCAAGTGTAAATGCCATTAGATACAGAAGTGAGTCAGTGAAGCAATTAATGGGAGGTCTATAGAAAGTGGCTTAAATAGTCTTAAAGAAAGACTGTGAACACACAGACCAAGCTTTGAGAGAAAATATTTCACTGTGAAGGAAGAAGGGCGTTGGCAAAATGGCTTCCCCTTCAAACCTGCGAAGTCAGCATTAGCTAGGTACACATGAATACCCAGCAAAATACTACTTCCTGACCAGAACAATTACCCACACACTTGAACTGGAGTTAATGAGTTTGGACAATCAAGAAGAAACAAGGTTCATTTACATGTCCCTGCAGATATAGCTTGAGAAATAAAGAAGTGTCATCCAGGGTCTGGAATGCTCTCTAAGGTGCAATCTTAAAACAAACAAACAGAACACACCTCAATCTCCTTGCTGAAGATGCCACTGCCACCATAATTTCTAAGAGTTTCCTCAGTTTCCTGAAGATTTAGCTCATGATCGAAGTCAAAAGGAGCAATCTCATCCACATGCTCAAGACTGAATCTGCTTAATAATTAATAAACAATAACATTCACTCACCAAAGCAGGCTTATGGTAAACATTCAATTCATGAGTATTGAATTGAATTAAATACATTACTCCATCTCTGGATTTATTTAACATTACTGCTTATCAAGGCTTGGCTGTGTGATGACTCTCTAGGCATGATAGGGATATGGCAATAAAGCAGACTTACATTTTTTGCTCTAAGTATCTAAAGCTTAGTAAAGGAAATGATATATACATTTATAAGTATAATATAAAATGAAAAGTTACAGATGGCATAAACATGATGTACACAGGGTATTTGGATTCAGTACCAACAAAAATATATACGTGGGGAAAAGTATGGAAGACTTTTTGATAGAACATACTTGCCATAAAATGAGAGAGAGAGACAGAGAGACAGAGAGAGAGAGAGACAGAGAGAGAGACATTTGTGATAGAAAACACAACATAAGTAATGTTGTGGTGGTACAAAGGTGAAGAGCATGTGGACAGGAAACTGGAAAGATAAAGTAAAATGTTAGTTTGTGGCAGGCCAGTGAGTATCAGGAGTATCAAGTAACGGAGCGCAGCTAGGAACTTAAACCACTGTGGGAGACATTGCAACGATCTGGAAGCAGTAGGCATCGAGCATGTTCTGATCCAGCTCTCCCTTAGACTGCAGGCTCTTTGAGTGTGGCTACTGCGTCTTACGTCCTGTGCCTTGTTCGCGCAGTGCTTGCTCAAGAGTAGAGGCTCAGTAAATGAGTGCTGTGCTGGATTTCACTGCCAACCCAGAGAAAGCAACGGCTGATACACAATGTGTCTCCAACATGCAACTCGGAGCAAGGACGAGAGTGCGGAATAGTGGATAGAGTGCTAGATGGAGGCCGCAGATTGGCCATCATCTAACAGAACGACCTTTGGTAAGTCCAATAAGCTCTTTCCCTTTAAATAGCCTCCTCCATTAAACGAGGAAGTTGGATAAATCTCTCTTCGGTGATGGTACTTGGTGATTGACAGGGTCAGTACTTATTGCCGTGGAATCCCCAGTTCGCTCATGCACAACAATCTTTGTGTTTCCAGATGCGGTGTGTTGTCACTGAAAGGCCTTAAATGTACAAGGACCCATCAGAGGGGAGCTCGGGGTCCTGTTCCCCTGCTACAGGATTCCCCCATCGATCACAACCATGCCTGAGTGCCAGCTGCTTTTAATAGCTGGTATTGATTTCCATGGGCTCCTATGCCTCACCCGCCGGTGAATCTTCAGCACGCTTTAAATAGCATCTTCTAACCATAGGACCCTTCCATTTTTTTCTATGATAAGCCCACAGATAACTGGTTGAAAAATAGGTAACAATACTCCTCCTTGTTCCTTTCTTTCCTCCTTCTTTTTGACTCAGATTATGCTTTTAGCCTCATTATCAAGTGATTTGGGATTGTGCCGTAGTATAATATGTTAAAATTGAGTATTAATCACAGTCAACGCTAATATTTATAAAATATTGCCTTGCAGGTTATTTCCTTTTCCGGTCTTACCCACTGTGTGTAAGCAACTACAGACCCACGTATCATCCCGCCTACTCGAGCTCACTAGTGACCCGAGTTAAAATAGAGAATGTCAGAGATTCCAAATGTACATGGCTGATATTTCAAGTTACAAATAAGTTAAAAAGACAGTGTAGCCATAAGATCTTCGTAATTTAATAAAAGGCCGCATGGCACTTACAGGCTCAGATTTCAGCCCTGATCTTGTTTTTCACCTCCCGTGTGATTTGGGGGCAAATGCAGTAGCCATGCTGGTCCTCAGTTTGCTCATCTTCACAAAAGGAGAATAAAAATACCCATCCATCCATCGTGTCAAAATAGGTTTAAGAAGAGTGTGGTAAAGTGTTATAATCTATAAAGCATCAGAAATATTGAAGAGATGACAAATGACAAAGCTCCACACCTTTCCCTACATTCTGTCCCTACTTCCATTCAATCACCCCTTTTTCCTAATTTTATTGAGACATCATTGGCATATGGCAGTAAATCAGCTTAAAGTATACAAAAACATTTCGTATAGCACAATAACTTTAGTTAACGTCTGCCACCTGACATAGCTACGCTGCTTTTTCCTGTGATGAAAACTTTTAAGATCCCCTCTCTTAGCATCTATGATCCAGCAATTCCACTTCTGGATACATGTCTGAAGGAAATGAAATCAGTATCCGGAAGACTTATCTGCACCCCATGGTCCGTATCTACAGTAGCCAAGACACGAAAACAATTTCAGTGTCCATAAATAGATAAATAGATAAAGAAAATGTGATGGTCACACACACGCACGGGCATTGTACACACATACACACATACATGTATACAACAAAAATTATTAGGCGTGCACAACAAGGAAACCCTGCCATTTGCCACAACACAGAAAAGCCATGCAGGCCTTATGCTAAGGGAAACGACCCAGGAAGAGGAGGACAAACACCATGTTATCTCACTTGTACGTGGAATCTAAAGGGACCCAACTCCTAGGAAGAGAGGCTGGGGATGGCAGATGGGGGAGTTGGGTGACCGAAGGCACTCATTTGCAGTTATTACGTGAAGAAAGTTATGGGGACACAACGTACAACGTAAAGACGGTACGTATGCCGCGTGCTGCATTACATATCTGAAAGTTCCTCCAACTCTTCCTGCTCTCTAGGCTACCTTACATCTGTTTCTCTGCCCTTGGATGAACCCACATCTTGACAGTTCATTTTAGAATCTGAAAATAAAGTGGTATTTTTCTGTGGGAATCAGAAAACATCTCTTCTGGCTTTGGGCTGGAACTGCTCTCACCATGGGCGGCTTTCTTGCCAGTTTGACAGTGCGTTCTGTCCTTCCTTCCCCCACACGGCAGCCTTGGGCACACACTCTGCTCAGCGGATGTGCGTGCTCGAGCCTTTTGAGATCCAACCCAGTGAGTGGCCAATGGTTATTCTGTTGCTACCATTGCTCACTTTTGTGTATCCACACTCAGTTTTCTACAAGTACCTGTTTCCTTTTAGCTCACCATCCTGCTCCCCAAGGCCTGATTATCATTTTCTATAAGGGTAGCATCGTACAAGGGCATGATAATGTTATTATCAGTAATTGTAATTAGTATGGCTTAAGCATACTCCATAAGGCTGGGTTTATAAATGATACATTATACAGCTAATTTTTTTAGCTGATATTCATTGGGAGCTCATTATGTACCAGTTACTGTGATCAATCTTGTTTCATTTATTAGTGACAAAACCTTTGAAAATTAGGTATTAAATTTAAAACAAAGTGACGTGGTATGACTTGCTTGGTATCACAAATACTACATGAAAAGTTGTAACATATCAGAGCCTGAACCCTTCGAATGTCATTATAAGGTGTCAGGGAATTGCTCTGTGGGGTCAAGGGGACACTTCACCTCCCACCCACCCTCTACCGGCTGGGCCAATCCCCCTTACATCTGTGACTACTTCTGAGGGGCCTTTCCTGCGGCAGTTGTGGCCAAAGGGTGAAGGAACGGAAGTGGGCCGACTGCTAACATCCTCTGCTAGGGGCAGAGAGGAGACGTGTGGAGTTCAGGGGAGGGCGAGCCTGAACTGGACTTGTCCTTGCAGACAAGCCCCGGAGCTTATCCACACACTGTCACCAGGCCAGCCATAGGGCCCGGGGCCTCTGCCAGGAGAGTTTCTCAGGCAGCTCAGCACTTCGGAGTCCAGCGTGGGCTAGGGCCCAGGAATTGACCCGCTGCAGCATCGAGGGTGCACCTTCGCGGAGGCCCGTTCAGGCTGATTGGTGCCCTAGCGGGGGCCAGCTGTTTCCCTAACAAGTTGGGCAGGGCTCTGGCCAGGTCATCAGCCCAACAGCTAAGCCTGCCCGCCGGCCAGGAACACCCCGCTCTCACACCCACAAAGAGCCCGGGTTCTGATCAGAGCACCCGGGGACCCTGCTTCTGGCTGGGGATGACGTGATGTAGCTCAGTGACCGACCCACCTGATCAGCTCTCTACCCTTCCCAGTTCTGCAATGACTGCCCACATCCTCAGGCCATGAGTGGTCACCACACTGCCCAGTTAAAGGGAAACCGCATCAGGGAGGATGTAGCAGAACAGTACACCAGACAGATCCAATTTGTATTGAGATTCTCTTACAAAACAAGTGACCTTAGTCACCGAGGACGAGGGCAAAGTCTCTGAGCCCCTGAGTCCATTGGGTGTCTGGGGTGGTGCACCTTGGCTGTAAACCTGTGGCAGCTGTTGGGGACAGTCCCGCTGCCATTGAGGTAACTTCATGCTGCTAATTCTCTGGGGACATAGGAAAGAGACCTCAGATTATAATCTTTTTGGAACTGGTTGTCTTGCAGGTCCAGGTCAATCAGAGCAAGGATACACATCGAACAGCAGATGTGCGTCTGTTGTTTATTCCTCTCGTCCTCCACAAAATTCTGCCCTCAGATTAACAAGGCACATGGTGGCAGTGAGTCAGGGCCCCTGGCTTCCCCCCCGCCCCTCCTTCTCTCTTCTAATTAGAGTTAGTCTTTAAATGAAGCCTTGTTTTCCAAGTCTCTATGGAGGTACATATAAGGGTACTTTTGTATATGAGAAGCAAGCCCTGACTGGTGTGGCTCAGTGGATTGAGCACTAGACTGCGAAGCGAAGGGTTGCCAGTTCGATTCCCAGTCTAGGGCACATGCCTGGCTTGTAGGCCAAGTCTCCAGTAGGGGACACGTGAGAGGCACCCACACACTGATGTATATGGCAGGCAGAGCATCATGCTAACCCGTGTGGTCAGTGACTCAAAGGGGCACTTCCCTGCAAAGTGAATCAGCCACCGATGCCCCATTTGAAAGGAAAAGAAAATGATAAGTGTGAAAATGGTAAGTGTGAAAAGAAAAAGAAATGATAAGTATGCACACAGAGAGAACTGAAACCCTCAATGTCTTCACTTTTAAAGAATTCACATGTTTTCATTTCTATAGAATCAATATATTCAGTTTTTGATCTATTCCAAAAAGAAATTCATTGGAAAAACTAGTCATGTAGCATCAGGTAGTTTTAATCTTTGTCCTGCGCTCCGCACGTGTTAGCGGGGATGAGAGGTAGAACGTGATACAGTGGCACGGCCAAAGTGCTTCTCAAAATGGTTATGAAACAATATTCATTTTAACCTGGTCAATGGCATTGCAGTAACTACGCTGGTGCCAGGGGGGTACGGGGAATATCGAGGGGACCACTTTGGAAAGTACATGTTTGTCCAACTGCTATGCTGAACTCCTGACTCCAGTGAAAAAAATTAATAGCGAATGTAAACTGCAACTGAAAAATAAAAATTAAAAATATAAAAACCACAGGATGAAAGTGACACGTAGACTGTAATTAGAAGCATAGTGAAATAGTTACATGTGAATAAAACAAGCGACAATTAAGATAACTACTTTCAGACGATGTGATAGAACACTGAGATTCTGCTAATAGTACCTTTAACGATGTTTTCGTACTTTTCATTTAGTAAAAATTAAAGCATGAAAATCTCTCACAGCCATTCTCTCGGATCTCTATCCAAATAACACAGTGCTTGCAAAACCCGTCTCCAACACCACTGTTCTGCCGTTCTCTGTCCTCTGCCTCAGATCTGAGGTTCTGCCTGAGCGTGGATGGCCCAGCCCTGCCGTGGGCTGGGTGTGGGCAGCGTGGTATTACGGGGAATTAGAGGGTTGGGTGTGGGAGTCAGAGGAAGTTGTGCTCCCTCGGATTCTCTGGAATTCTGGCTGCGAGGCTCGAACAGTTAGTTATCGCTGACCCACTTCCTCATCTTAGGTTGGGAGCAAGACTTTTTAACCCACAGCTAGAGATTAAAGGATATCACACAACACATAATTTACCGAGGTGCTCAGCGCAGGGTAAGCCCTTGATGAATTTCGGCTCCTTTCCCCTCCTCTCCTTAGCGTCTACCTAAGCCGTCAGCCTCACTGTGAAGGCCGACCATACGTCAACCACAGAACTGTGACTGGTTAGAACTGGCAGGGCCCTTACGGGCCTCCCACGGAGTCCAGAAACCAGAGAACCAGAAATAGCAAGGGCAGGCAAAGAGGACATAGGAAACCCCAGGAGACTGGAAGAACGAGAAACTCAGGCTCTTTCTGAGAATCCAGCCTCGTGATAACTTTTACCAGTATGACCACCCCCTCTGCAAACAAATCCGAAGTGCTAGAGGAGGCATCAGAAAAAGGGCAGGTCTCGATCTTGTCATTGGTCCACCCATCACTTAGGAAAAAAAAAAATTGATCTTAAATTTACTGAGGCCTAAGGTACCAAAGCAAAAACGGAGTCACATCCTCAGTGCTCTGTCCACCAGCTCTGTGGTATACCTAAGCCTCTTCCCCCGCGTCACGTCCCAAGAAAATATCCCAGCGTGGCAGAGGAGGGAAACAAGAAAGGTGGTAAATCTGTCTCGTTTGTACCGCTTGAACTGGTAGGGGACTGCATACATGTACATGCATCACACATGGACTGCAGACGTGTTACTAGGGCGGCAGCAGTGCCCACTCCAGAAGAAGGGTATTTCAGAAGATGCCTGTCTCGGATAGCTGCAGGTAATGTAAAGATTCTTTTTTTTTTTTTTTTTTTTTTAGCATAGAGGGATGGGGAGAAAATGCAGATTCTTATTTTCAAGGTCAAGGCAAGGACAGTGTCTCTTAAACTCAGCATAGGGAGGGCCCTTCCACATAAGCCTTTTGCTATGCAGAACATAATTTGCATTTTCCCCTCCGGGCAGTGTGAGCGGGTGGGTGCCTCCTTTCCCTGGCCAAGACTGTACTCTTTTAGAACTACACACACCCACTGAGCTAACCAGCTTTACCACGTGTTCTTAAGAAAAAGATTCCTCCAGGCCACACTACCCTTAACATCTTTGTTTCTCACATTTGTAAGGTCTCCAATTTCTTAAATCGCTTTCTGTAATTTGTGTGGTTTTCATCCTGGCCTCTGCAGAGAAGTCTTGTCAGACAATCGCTCTCCACAACTTTGTTGTCTCAGTCCCTCCCAGGGTTACAGTTACTTTTTTAACTCTTAGCTCCTCTCCTCTGCCTTTGGAAACTGACAGGAGCCGGAAACGGCTGGTTGGTTTCCTTCGGCGGCAGCAAAGTCCTCTTTAGACTACCGCAGTGATTCCAGAATTACCGCTTTCCAAGGCGGAGTGTTTTGAAAATGTTTGGCATATAATATTGGGGGGGAAAGCAGATTGCAAAGTAGTATGCACCATACAATTGATAAGATGTGTGTGCTTGCAGACGGATAGGAAAAATTATAGGTACGAAAAAGAGCAATTGTTTGGGGTGGGGGCTGTACGGTTGTTTCATTTTTACCCCGTGTTATTATTCATTAATATTCTCATAAAAAATTCCAAGACTCCATCTAGGTTTGGCTGTCACTAGGTTAACTCAGCTAATGGTATGAATAGGGGCTTGGTCTTACTGCCAAAGGGCTATATCTAGAATTGTAAACATTATGGGATTTTTTTCCTGATTAATCAAATTTCTACTCAAAGGCAAAGGAGGAAGAAGAACAGAGAAACAGAAAACTATTATATGATATAAATCCAGCTAGATCTGCCAGCAATTATAAGCCATTCAAAATTAGGAGTTACTCCAGGGCTTAATTCAAACTTTGGAAGCTACGCTACTTACCATCGTTTACCTTGGAATGCAGACTTCAACCAGCAAGACAACTTACAAACATATCCCAACTTTGAAAGGGATAGAAACTGGATCATTGAATATCTGCCACAAAATAAGTACAAAATTAGGAGACTGTATAGTGCGATTGCATTCAGAGAATAAAATGAAAGCAACAGTTTAGAAGAACGAATTTTTATTCTTTCACGTTTTATTCGTTTCAGGATCAGCTTTTTTTTTTTTTTTTTTTTTAAACAGGTTTGAGGGCCCTAGAGGCTTATGTGTTTCGCTGAAGGAAAACAGATTCACCTTGCTCATTACAGTGGATCCTTTGGGATAGAGGCTTGATTCTTTCCTGAGCTCAAGGCAAGAGGTATACCTGGTCAAAATGTAGTGTCGTGTATGCGGTAAATAACAGACGTGAAACTCACTTCTTAGTAATTTAGTCATTTTCAGCAAACATCTGTGGAACTTTGCTGACACTGGGGAGCAAAGCCCGTGGGAAGACAGGTAAGGGTTCCCACCCTCTTCACCAGCACCGTCCAGTAGAACTCTCTGCAGGGGTGGGAAGGCGTGGCACTGTGAGGCTTACGTGGTGACCTTGAGCCACCGTGCCCTGTGACATTTAAGACGTGGCTGGTGTAACGAAGAAACGGAAATTTTATGTAACTTCAGTTGTTGGAAGTTTGCCAGCTTTGTTGGGCTGTCACTCATAAAGCTGTGAGACATTTAAGATACAATGTGATAATCTGATGTATGTGTATGTTGTGAATGGGTCACCCCATCGAGGTGATGAACACACCCGTCCCCTCACATATTTACCTTTGTGTGGGGGCGGGGGTGGAGGGGACATTTAAGTTCTAATCTCCCAGCAAATTTCAAATACGCAACACAGCGTTGTCAACCATAATCACCATGGTGTTGATTAGATCCTCAGAAATAATTCCTCTTCGAACTAGATGTCTGTACCCTTTACCCACCTCTCCCTGTCTCTCACCCCCACCACCTCCCCTAAAAATCACTTTTCTACTCTCTGCTTCTGTGAATTTCACTTTTTAAAAAAATCTGCCAATAACACTGAGAGCATGTGGTATTTGTCTTTTCTGTTCAGCTTATTTCACTAAGCATGATATCCTCCGGGTTCGCCCAAGTAAAAGAAAGGACAGGATCTCCTCCTTTTATACGGCTGAATAATATTCCATCATCTATAATATCACATTTCCTTTATCCATGCATTGATTGACTGATACTTAGGTTGTTTCCCAACCGTGGCTGTTGTGAATAACGCCTCAATGAACATGGGAGTGTGGACATCTTTTTGAGAAGATGATTTAATTTATTTTTTGGATATAAGCCCAGAAATGGGATTGCTGGATCACATAATAGTTCTGATTGTAATTCCTTGAGGAACCTCCGTATTGCTTTCTGTAGTAGCTGCGCCAGTTTCTATTGTAAATTTAAATACTTACAAGCAGCCAGCGGCTCTCGTACTGATGGCGTGTGATAAGTCTAGGGGAGATGCATGAGCCGGGTACAATGAGAATGCAGACGACAGACATCTCACTCAGGCTGGGACAATCAGAGATGGTCTCCTGAAGATGCTTGACCTAAGCTTGACCGAAGCATTTAAGAGCAAAAGTTGACGAGGTAGAGATTGAAGGGTGAGAGAAGCTTCAAGCGGATGAGACAGCACATGCAAGGGCCCTGGCGTGAGGGGAACCATGGTGAGCTCAAGCAACAGTTCACAGTGGCTACAGGCCAGGTCTTTTTTTTTTTTTTTTTTTTTAACTGCAAGGTTGAGGCAAGGGAAACTGGCTGACCACGAAGGGCCTTGTGTTATGCTTCAAGAAACAGATCATCATCAAAGGTATCACCGTCAAGTTCCCTTATTAGAGAGCTCAGCCCGGCAGTGTGGAGAATAGATTTAACAGGAAGGAGACCCAAGTCAGGGAGACCACGTGGGCGTTAGTGAACCCATCCTAGAGGGGGGCATCACAGGCCGGCATGAAGCTGGGGCTAGACTCAGTGGTCACGGAAACACTAATAATCCTTCATTGCCTTTCGGAACCCAGTGCTGCTGAAATGACACGCACTGGAAACCACAGAGTCTACTTCAAAGAGGAGATGGGTGCTGCTCAGGTGGGAGTGGTCAGAGATGGGGGGCCTCTAAGCATGCCCTCCTCTATAATACATTGGGATGCCTATTTTGATTCTAATAATTATTATCATCCATGGCCCAAATCATACAGTATCCAGCTTCACTATGAAAAATATTCATGTTCAGGGAAGGAAAAGAAAAGACTTTAGATTCATGGAAGATCCTTACTTCCATCAACACGTGATAAAGAACAAGCAATTCCAGGCAACTCCGTAAGTACCGGTACAAACATTGCTTCCTCAAAAACACCTTCCCTATCAGACACCACTGGGTCTTTGCCAGCAACCCGGGCTTCTGAGGGCCCCACACTACTGAACTTGGTCCCGATGTGTATGGTCTGGGAAACACCTGTGTGCCCTGCAGTCGGGGAAGCCCGGTGAGGCCAGGGTCTGCTCAGCCTTGCGCACCACCACGGTGCCGTGTGCAGCCCCTTTGCACACACTTAGGAAAGAGGCCTCGCCTAGCAGAGGCAGCCTGGTAAAAAAAAAAAACAAAACAAAAAAACAAAAAACACCGAGAAATCGCTCCAGCACCCATCAGACTCTTCTCAGTGTCCTCTCTAGAACCGATGATCATCATACATTCAAAGGGTTCCTCCGATTCCCTTGTTTTTAATGCCATACTTAGTTTTTATTCTTTGTATCACAGGGGCTGGAACTTGACTCCACAATTTCCCAAAAAGCGCTAAGGCTTCAAAGCCTGGGGAGGCTAACTTGTGCCTTCAATGTACCTGGAATAGAGGTAATTAAAAAAAAAAACAAAACTGTATACACCCCATTGTTAGCACTGTGGCTACTGTTCATGTACCCCCACCACGGACATAGCCTTGTTTTGTTAAAAGACCACAGCAGGGAATCGCAGTAACATAGTTGCAGGTTCTCTGCGCTACATTAAATGGGCTACAAGGACATGAGCTGATGATACATTCACCGTTCCAGCAAAGTGTAGAGGTGAATCAAAAACTTCGATAAGATAAAACCCAACTCTGTCTTCCCCACTTCCCTTTCAGGCTATAAAGGACTTAAGTTCATGAAAAGAATGTATTTTGTGGGGATTATTTTTTTTCTTTTTTGTTTGAAGGACTGATAACAAATGTTGATGCTTTCAGTTGGGACTCCAGAAGAACCTCCTCTTCTGCAAGAAAACCTTACTGGCTGGTAAGACCAAAAGCCATTGCAGAGCATCTGAGACTAGGACTGTGGGGACAATATTATGAGGAGCCTTTGGTGTTGGTACAATCACTTTTCTGCATGTGGAGCGATGATTTAGTCAGAGAGATGGAATTAACCTCCATGAGAACACAGATCTGGGGTCTGAATAAACACCGACAGACAGCATTCCAAGCCCCTCATTCAGGCACATGACTTTAAAAAGGCTAACAGCCCAGCTGCCAGGACTCCACAGGGCAAGCCAGGCTTTCTTCTACAATAAAGAAAGGGGCTCATTCTAATTTACGTGGATCATTCCTCTCCAGCTCTACCAAAATGAGAGAGAAATTTACTGAGGTTTGTTTTGTCTATTACGATGGACTGAGTATAAACTTGGAATGGAAATATATGAGGTCACATGCAGATTCCATATTCTTTTTCAATTCCTGACCCCCAGAGCTTTGAGTTTTAAATTTATTTAAAGCTGATACTGAGAGAGATGTAGAGGTCACAGCGGTAACAAACCAAGCAGGAGGCAATAATGCAGCATTATCTGCTCAGTCCAACCTCCCCTGACAGTGGGAACATAAAAGTGAAAGTGGAGAAGGTCCCTAACCGGGCACAGCAAGACCAAATGTGGGGGAGAGATGGCGGGCATCCAGCCCCTGACAAATGAAACAATTTACAGTATCTGAATGTAAACTGTATGTTTCCCTACTGAATGGGAGAAAATATTTGCCAATAACACATCCAATAATGGATTATATCCATAACTTATAAAGAATTAATAAAAGTCAACACCAAAACAATCAAATTAAAAACTGAGCAAAGAACCTAAATAGACAGTTCTCCAAAGAAGGCATACAGATGGCCAAGAGACCTCTGAAAAGATGCTCAATGTCACTAATCATCAGAGAAACGTAAATTAAAACCACAATAAGATATCGCTTCATACCTGTCAGAATGGCTGTCATCAGTAAAGCAACAAATACCAAGTGCTCGCAAGGATGTAGAGACAAGGGAACCTTGGGCACTGTTGGTGGGAATGCAGACTGGTGAGGCCACTATGGAAAACAGTAAGGAGCTTCTGCAAAAAATTAAAAATGGAACTGCCTTATGACCCAATAATTCCACTTGTGGGAATATATCCCAAGAAACCCAAAACACTAATTCAAAAGAATAGATGCACCCCAATGTTCATTGCAGCATCATTTACAACAGCCAAGATATGAGGGCAACCCAAGGGCCCAGCAACAGACAAGTGGATGAAAAAGTTATGCTACATGCAATAGAAAGATACTCAGACACACACACAAAAAATGAAAGATTACCCTTTGTAATAGCATGGATGGACCCAGAGGGTTTTATGCTAAGTGAAATAAGTCAGAGAAAAACAAATACCACATGATTTTACTTAACTGTGGAAGCTAAAGAGCAAAAATAAATGAACAAACAAAATACAAACAGATTTATAGATACAGAAAACAGACTGATGGTTGCCAGAGGGGTGATGGTTGGTAAAAAAGGTAAAGTGACAGAGAAGTACAAATTGGTAGTTACAGAATAGTCTCAGAGATCTAAACTGCAGCACAGGAAATATAGTCAATAATATTGCAATAACTGTGTCTGGTGCCAGGTGGGTGCTTGAAATGCTGGGAGAAATACTTTGTGAGTTATATGGGTATCTCATCATTATCCTGTACACCTGAAACTAATACAAATTACTGCTGCATGTCAACTGCGATTGAAAACTATGATTCAAACAATAAAATATACTTGGCTTTAAAAGTAAAAGAAAAAGAAAAGAAAAACTAAAGAAGAGACACTGAGTCAGCAGGCTAGATCTTGTTACTTTGTTAATTGAGAATCTTACAGCTGGAGGCTGGAGTGCTGATTTCCATTTCAAATGTAATTTTCTGAAATGTGTGATAATTTTCAACATAAAAAAAATGAAATAAAATGTATGTATTCCAATATGTTGTTGTTGGGAAACTCTGCAACCCAGAAATTTGTGGGTATTTACTAGACTATTACTAGTTATTATTCTAAACTTAGCCAAGAGACTGTTAACGATCCACGCCCGATGCTGGTTTTCTCTTACAAAGAACGCCAGCTCCACGAGGGCAGTTTCCTTTTGTTTGCGTCCTTCACCAACGTATCTGCGGTGCCTCGAAGAGGGTGTGAAACATAATAAACCACCAAAAACATTGTGTAAAACAACACGTGAGTAAGAGGACATGGCTTATAGTTTATTTGTCAAAGATTGGTCACACTTGTGTTTTTACAATCAATTTTTCCAACTAGTTTAAAGTAATCCATCAAATTATTTCCTTCCTCCCGCCCTCCAGCCCTCCCTTCCTTCCTTCCTAGAACTACCTGCCTTGTAACAAGATCATCATGAAACGCTTAAAACTCAATAGGATGGATGCTCTTAATCATGGATTGCATTCGTATGCCTTATCTTGCACCTCTGTTTTCTTTGAAGACAAGACGAATGTTTTTCAAGCCCTACAGACTGGGTCCATGTTAATCAACCCGGTAAATATTTATATTCAAACGCACTCACACACACACACACGTATGCACACAGGCACACGTGTACAAACAGTTCAGAAACTACATCAGTAATTGCAGACCCAATTAATTCTTGCTGGCAGGGCCACTGGGAAGGAAAGTTTAGTACACAAATCCAGACATGCCTATCGATTTGTTCCCCGCAGACAGTGCATGCCACCTCTCCTCCCCATGAATAATTCCCACTTTGTCAGGTATGGATGGCAAGGTGAGGCATCCAAGGGAGATGTGTTTCTAAGCATCTTGGAGCTCAGTGTTTCTACAAGACCTCTCTTTACCTGAAGACATTAGAACACAGTGCAAACATAAGGGCTGTATTACAAGAGGGGGCCATAGCTTCGTTAAAGCCATTTTTTCCTAAAAACAGTATCGATACACGATAACGATACAAACATGCATTGCTAAACAATGGGAGTACGTTCTGAGTGATGCATCATTAGACGGTGCTGTTGTTGTGTGAGCATCACCGAATGCACTTACACAAACCCAGATGGTACCACCCACTACACACCCGGGCTGTCAAGTGTAGCCTATCGCTCCCGGGCTACACACCTGTGCGGAATATCCCTGTACTGACTAGTGCAAGCGACTGAAACCCAACGGTAAGTATTTGTGTATCTAAACATAGAAAAGCTACGGTAAAAACAGGGTATAAAAGGTTTTTTTTATAGCTACACCTGTACAAGGTACTTACCATGAACGGAGTTTGCAGGACTGGAAGTTTCTGTGGGTGCGTCAGTGAGGGAGTCATGAGTAAATGGGAGGGCCTAGGATATTACTGTACATCTGTAGAATTTATATACACTTAAGCTTTCCCAGATTTAATAAAGAAAATCTTTATTTAATAATAAATTAACCTTAGCTTATTGTAACTTTTTTCTACTTTTAAAGTTTTAAAACTTTTTTACTCTTGTAATAACACGAAGGCATTATACCTAGGTGGTTTCCAGTCAAGGGGGTATCTGCAGTACTACCATCCTCCACAATCCCATCAAAATTACAGCGAAACGACAGAAGAACCCTCGCGGAGGAGCAACCCAAGTCCAGCAAAACGGGAGTCCTGTAACTAGGGACATACAGGAGAAGCCGTGTTGAGGCTTGTGGCAGGGGAAAACACACAACCCCACACTCACGTGTGGTAGTTAAAAATCAGGGGGGATATCTGATTTTTAACTGATCAGATAAAAATCAGGAGGGCTCCCAGTCCCACACCAGATACCCCAGACCAGGCTTCCAGTGTTGGGAAGAGAAGTCCCTATAACTTCAGGCCGTGAAAAGCAGCAGAGGTTGCAGCTGAGTGAGACAAAGGGCTGCTGGAGTTCCAAACGTTCCTCTTAACGGACTGGGACATGAACTTAATTGGACTCCCTTGCTATGAGCTCCAATGCTGGGGCAGCAGCTCCAAAGGCACCAGAGATGTAATGGGAAGGGCTAAATTGTCTGGCTTTGGGGCAATAGCTAAAGGGGCAGTCTTCTCCCATACAGAAGGGCTGGCGGAAGTCATTGCTCTTTTGCTGAACCCTCTGGCTGAAGGTGCAGTCCTGCATGATATCTGAGTCCTCATCAACCCTATTCACCCTGCCTGGCAATTCCCTGAAGCCCCGCCCCAATGAGTTTGCAGGCCCACCCAAGCCACTTCCAGTAGCTTTTCTATACAACTGGCCTGTCTTGGCTCATGCTGAAGACTTTTATAAATTTTCTCAAAGGTTCATAAACCCTGAACAAATGTATCTGGTCTCAGCATGCCCTGTACCTCCTACTAAGTGTCCTCAGGCCTAGCATTAGTAGCAGCTGTCTGCAGATCACTTTGTAGCCCATGCCAATGGCTCCAAGAAGGGCACAGGTTACGGTTGACCTTGGACTGCACCTTATAGGAGACCACAGATCCAGTGCACCTGGAAGACAGGTTTAGACCAGCCTGAAGCACCACCCCACCACTTCCATGAGTGACACAGTCAAGGGGTGAACTCTGCAGGCCCAGAGTTCCACTGAAATGAGTTCTGCTACCTGGGGTCCACCCTATACAAAGGCTCCTCCTCTGCAGTCACCTCTGGTCCTCATAGCCAGTTGGCATGGGGGTCAGTCAGTCTCTCCCACTGACATGCTAACAGCAATCAAAGCTCAACTATAACAGGAGGGTGCACATACCGTAAAAGTGGGGGCACACGCAGAGCTCCCACCTCAGGTGACTGCAGAGGCTGAACCACTAACCCCACAAGTCACCTACTACATAAGCCCACCTTACCAAGTCTGAGACACTTAGCAGATCTACCTAATGCATTAGAACTAACAAGAGAGGCAGCCAAAATGGGGAGACAAAAAAAAAATCTCAAATGAAAAAACAGGAGAAATCTCCAGAAAAAGAACTAAATGAAATGGAGGCAAGCAACCTATCAGATACAGGGTTCAAAGCAATGGTTATGGGGATGCTCAAGGAACTTAGTGAGAATATCAATGGCATAAAAAAGGACACAGAAACCATACAGAAGAGCCAGTCAGAAATGAAGAATAATTGAAATGAAGAATACACTAGAAGGAATCAATAACACAGGATTGAATCAGTGATTTGGAAGACAAGGTAGCAGAAATCACCCAGTCAAACGGCAACAATAAAAACAAATTAAAAAATGAAGATAGTTTAAGGGACTTCTAGGACAACATGAAGGATAACAGAATTCATATCATAGGAGGAGAGAGAGCAAGAAATTGAGGACCTGTTCAAAGAAATAATGTTTAAAAACTTCCCTAACCAGATAAAGGAGAAAAGAAAACAGAGAAGTCCAGTGAGGTCAGAGAGTCCCAAAGAAGATGAACTCAAAGGTGTCCACACCAAGATACATCATAATTGAAGCAGGAAAGGTTAAAGACAAAGAACCTTAAAAGCAACAAGAGAAAAACAGTTACCTGCCTACAAGGGAGTTCCCATAAGACTTTCAGATAATTTGCTGACAGAAATAATAACAGAAACTTTGCAGGCCAAAAGGGATTGGAACAAAATATTCAAAGTGATGAAAAGCAAGGACCTAAAACCCAGATCACTCAACCCAGGAAAGATATCATTTAAAATCAAAGGACAGAAAAAGATCTTTCCAGACAAGAAAAAGCTAAAGGGGTTCATCACCACCAAATCAGTATTACAAATCAGTATCATTCAACTAAAATGTCAAAGGGTCTTCTTTAAGAAAAAATAGGTAAAAATATGAATAATAAAATGACAATAAATACGTATCTATCAACAACTGCTTTAAATGCAAATGGATTAAATGCTCCAATCAAAGACATATGGAGTCTGAATGGATAACAAAACATCACCTTTACATATGCTGTCTACAAAAGACACTTTGGATCAAAAGACACACACAGAATGAAAGTAGAGGAATGAAAAAAGATATTTCATAAAAATGAAAAAATAAAAAATAAAAAGCAAGCAATACTTTTACCAGACCAAAGAGACTTTTAAGCAAAGGCTATATCAGGAGTCAAAGAAGGACCCAGCAACTCCATTTCTGGGTATTTATCTGAAGAAACCCAAAACACTAAATAGAAAAGGCACATGCATCCATATGTTCATTGTAGCATTATTTACAACAGTGAAGACGTGGAAGCAACTCAAGTGTCCATCAATAGATAAGTGGATAAAGACAAAATGGTGCATATGTAAATGGAATATGACTCAGCCATAAAACAAGAGTAAAATCTTGCCGTCTGCAACAACATGGATGGGCGAGAGGGTATTGTGCTGAATGAAGTAAGTCGGACAGAGGAAGACAAATGCCAGGTGATTTCACTTATATGTGGAATCTAAAAACCAAAATAGACAAACAAGCAGAATAGAAACAGAGTCACAGATACAGAGAACACGTTGATGGCTATCAAATGGGAGGGCAGGTAGGGGGCTGGGTGAAAAGGGTGAGGGATGAAGAAGTACAAATTGGTGGTGACAGAATAGTCACGGGGATGGAAAGTACAGCATGGGGAATGTAGTCAATAATGTTGTCATAACTATGTCTGGTGTCACATGGGTACTAGTTTTAATGAGGTGATCACTTTATACATTATAGAAATGTGTGATCTCTGGGTTGTACACCTAAAACTAATATAACAATGCATGTCAACTGTAATTAAAAATAAAAAATATTTAGAAAGAAGAAATACAAAACATTTTCTGTAGCTGTACAAAAATATTTTCTTTCTGTATGTCCCTATTTTATAAGCTGATTAACACTTTTATTCATTTTGTTACATTTGTGTTATAAACTAAGACACAAACACACATATCATCATCCCAGGCCCACACAGGGTCCAGATCATCAGCATCACTGACTGCCACAGCCACATCTTGTCCCACGAGAAGGTCTCCAGGGGCAACAGCACCCATGGACCTGTCATCTCTATGACAACGATGCCTTCTGCAACACTTCTTGAAGGAGCTGCCTGAGGCTCTTCTCCAGGACGTGTCATTCTTCCGGAAATATGTCCAAGGTGGTTCGCGTGGCTTTTCATTTTTTATCCTAGATTTGCTTATAAGCCAAAAGTGCACCATAAACATTCCTCTCTAGTAAAGCAGATTTTGGAGGGGCGTTAGGGATTCATGTTTTACAGCTCTCTAAGGAACTTGTTGAGGTCTGCTAAACACTTCAGTGTGAATTGTCTTGGGATTTCTTCTTGCTTTCCTTCTACAGTTTCCTGTTCTCTTGCTTTCAGCTATGCTAGGTTCTGGTCCCAATCCCAACAACCCTCATCCGTCAACTCCTCAGAACAATCTCTGGGAGCCCCTCCCTGTCACCCTCATCCATACCCAGGGTAAAGTTGCTTGTCATCTTCCCCACGACCTTGGTTTCTGCAACCTCCTCATTCCGGGCAAATCATTGAAAGTCATGGACAAAACTCTTCTGTGTCTTTTTCCAGATGCTATTCACACACTCCTTGGTGACATCGCCCCAAGCCACACAAGAGTCTTGATATGGCCATACGTGTTCCATCAGCATTGTGCCAGTGTCTTCCTCATTTGCAACAATAACCAGGGCCAAGTTCCTCCTTCGACAGTAGCACTTAAAAGCTGCTATAACTCCTTTATCCATTGGTTGAATCAAAGAAATAGTGTTTGGAGGAAGAAACACAACCTTGATATTAGGATGACAATCATTAGTAAAAAAGGATGTCCAGGAGCGTTATCGACAATAAGCCACAACTTGAAAGGTGTGTTACCCTCTGAATAGTACTTCTCCATTTTACTGGCATTAACATGGCAGGAGGGCACCTGGGAGAGCAGCTGAGACGGTCATGACTTCACGTGGCTCCCAGAGTGCAGGTGCAGGGTGCTCTTCCTGCTCTACTGATGCCCTGAATTTCTCACTGTGCCACATCATGAAGGGTTTCACCTTGTAGCCTGTGACACTGCCCCCCAGCGGGACTGTTATCTTGTCCTTAAAAACCTTGAAACCAAGCATTGACTTGGCCTCCTTATCCATGAAAGTTCTTTCAAGCATTTGTCTCCTAAAGAGGAAGGCTTCATCCATACAGAGTATTGTTCTGACAAGTAATTTTCCTTCACAATGAGCTTATTGAGTGTTTTCAACATTCTTCTTCAGCAGCCTTCATATCGGCACGTACAGACCCACCGCTCACTTTTACATCATGTAATTAAAAACAACTCTTGAATCTTTTAAACCACCCACAGCCAGCAGTAAACTCACCGTCATAGTTGGGCCCATCCTTTTCTTTCGACATTGCAAATGAACTGTTTGCTTGGGCTGTGATTCTCATAAGCTGTGAGGAGTATGCTTCCATGTCTAGTCTTCAACCCAAAGTTTCCCCAGGTTTCACAGAGGCCCTTCTCAAGATTGTGTTGGTCTCATTGCCTTCAGTAGTAGAACACACCCTCTAATAGTTTCTGTCACTTGGTTCTTGTTCTCCAAGATCATAGCTCTGGTGGCATGGGACATGCCTGACTGTTGAGCAATAACTGTCACTGCTTTTCCACCATGGTAATCCTCAATCAACTTTTAATTTTGTTGCCAGGTCAATTGCTTGATGTGACTTCTTGCTGGGGATGTAAGAGGTGGATTTTGTACACTTAGGAGCCATGATGAACAAAACACCACAAAATTAAATCAAGTGCAAGAGAAAATGATGCCATCAGGAGATGCGGTAAACATGCCCTGGCCCGTGTGGCTCAGGGGACTGAGTGCAGGCCTGAAAACACTGGTTCGATCCCCAGTCAGGGCGCATGCCTGGGTTGCAGGCCAGGTCCCCTGTAGGGGGCGTGCAAGAGGCAATGACGCTTCAATGTTTTTCTCTCTCTCTTTCTCCCTCCCTTCCGCTCTCTCTAAAAATAAATAAATACAATCTTTAAAAAGAGAGAGAGAGATACAGTACACATAAGACTGATAAGACTGCTGCAGGTTTAACATGGAACGCTGTTCGGAGCTATTTTTCATACATAGAAAGAGTACACTCTAAAATAATGATTTAAAGTATAGTACATACCCGAATCCGTAAGGGCTGTTTATTATCAGCATCAAATACTATGCACTGTACTTATTTGTATGTGCTATACTTTTACATGATTACGCCAGCATTGCAGAAATAGGTGAGTGACATGCTGTGCTATGACGTTACGACAGCTATGATGTGGAGAGATAATAGGAAACTTTCAGCTCCATTATAATTTTACGGAACCGCCATCCTTATTTGTGGTCCTTCTTTGATCAAAGCATCATACAACACATGACGGTAATAACTTTACACGGGTCAGGAGGAATGGCGAATAAAAGCAAATACAATCCATCAGTGTTTCACCTCAGTTCTTGTTACTCTTGATATTAATAGCAGCCCGTTACAGGTTAATGTATTACAGGGAAAGGTAAAAGATAACTTCTTTCCAATCATTTCCATTTTGTTCGCGTGACTAAGGTATAAAAGCAGTCAAATATCAAGTTCAATTGGATCTTGCAAGACTTTCTCCTGAGGGAGAATGTGAAAAAGGATGTAAAAAAAAAAAGGCAGCAGCAAGACAAAGAAATTATTTCTTAATGAAATTCTGCAGTGAGCATCAATAATATGAACTGTCCCTTCCTTTCCCCACTTATTTCAGGAAGGTATTAACTTCACACCTACAGAGGTCATCTAACAAAGGATGTGATTAAGTGGTTGAAATAATTCTACTTTTTAAAATGCATAGTGAGCCCTGGGAATTTATTTTAAAATGGGTCTGCATTGGCAAATTAAAACACACGGAAGTTAGTCAATGTGAAAAGGTCTGTACCATATTCAGGGTTATGAATAAGTCTATTAAATTCACAGGGTTTTGAATCTTAAATTTTTCATGTTTTGACATAAATATATTCTGATTTGTAACTCATCATAACAATAAGGGAGGTTGTTTTGCATTTGAGATGTAGAAAGACAAATACAAACTGATACAAAATATTACATTGTAGCAGGAGCATGAATAATGTAATTACCTAAGACCTCAGTACAATAGCATAGGCTTCAGTTATTCAGTATGAAAAAGGCAAGTAGCTGCGGTTTGTTAAATATATGTGCGTGTGTAATTAAATCAATGGCATTAATTAAAGCACCACTCAGGTTAGCCTGAGAAAATATTCGTGGGAGCCCCAAAGCTTCAAGTTTACCACGTTTCAGTATAAAAATACGTATCTTTAAAATCTATGGTCCCCCACTTTTCTCTTAGGTTTGTATTAATCATTTTCCATTCCAAATATAACATTTCCTCTAGCTGCTTGGTTGGGAAATTGTCATTGCTATTATTCTGATTATTATTGATATCAAACATGACTAATCAGGAAACTCTCCCCCCTGGAAGTCAGGATACCTGGTTTCTAGGAACAGCCATGAGCTAGAGCTGTTACCTTGGGGAGGTAATGTAACCTCTGTGAATTTCTTCACTTGAAAAACAAAGCAGTCAGTTTAGCCAATCCCTAAGGCCTTGCCAAACTGAATATTCCTAATATCTATGATCTATGACTCTCAGTAGTTAATCTAATTTAAAAGGCAATGCCAATTTTTTTATCTGTTTTCTTCTCTACTGTTGTAATTATTATTGATCTTTCAGAAATACTCTCTGTCTAAAGCCTCTGGGAGTGTTTGTAAAATGGAGACGCGAGTTCTCTGTGCAAACAAAATAGAAGTTTCTGCAATAATATTTCATGCCATTCTCTGGGTTAAAGCATTGCAATTCATTTTCCTTGGTCTCAGAAGAGTTGAAGTTAGGGCTTTACCCACAGACGCGGGGAGGTCTGACACACACGATTCAGGGGTTAGTCTTCACACTCTAGCACTCGGAAAACTTGGGAGTTGCTCCCCCCTAGACAGGGGGAAGCTCAGATCTGTTAAAGAATGGCCTGGGAGGAGGAAATGCTGCATTTTTGAACTGGTCCAAAATGCACCCTGTGCTGACCTCCTTTGCTGGTTGGCTGAACACCTCTGCCTCCATTTTCCCTGGCATCCAAGTGAGTCCTGCTGGAACCGGCCATGGGCACAGGGAGGGTTTGGCTTGGGGAGAGTTTGGCTCTTATTCCTGCTTCACAGCTCTTCTCAGCTTGACTGGCAAAGCTCTGGATAGCAACACCACCCACTTCTTTCTTGTTTTGCCTCCTGTTCCCATCAACCATCTTTCAGTTTCCCTTGCTGAGATTTATAGAGGCAAATCGTCATGGCCAGCAATTCGGAACACAGATGCAAGCAGGAGACTCTGGCGGGTCTGGCTGCCCCCAGGCAGTGTGGTCTTTACAACAGTCAGAGGCCCCTCTTTACCAGGGAATGACACACCCTCTCCACTGTCACTCCCAGGAGGATTCGGCCTCCAATTGTTCTAAATGTTTCAGCAAAGGACCCATGAGGGGATACAGCTGACTGTTTAACTGACCATTATAGAGCGATTAAGTTGACCTTTTCAAAGAATTAAGTGAAAAGCCTACTAGACTTTGGTCAAAAGACTAGGCACCTGTGTGCATTTCCATACCGAAACACTCATCTGTTTAGTGGAATGACGTATACCTGCAAACAGTCCCGAACTTTAAAAAAAGCTCTTATGCAAATGGACTATTAAACATTTAATGCTCTAAAAACAAATGGTTGCTTCTCCATTAAGCACCATCTTACCTGTGCATAGTTTATGCGCATTCCTGTTGTCCTTGAGAGAAACCGCATGCCGCATGGGCTAAAAATAGCAGGCATGTCAGGAACAGCATGTAATTTGCATCGAGAGTTCAGCTGACATCATCGCTTCAGAGGCTTGTTCTCAGGGATCAGATTTGGGAAAAGGCTTCGAAAACCTTCCCCCAGATCTGAACACTCTGGAAGTGACGAACTTCCACTCCATAGGGGGAGCTGGTTTAGAATGGTGTAACTTCTCCTTTGATGGTGAAATTCATAGAGTGACTCTTTTACACTCAGCCCTACTGCTGTTGTCTACACACCGCTGGTCCCACGACACATTTCTTCCTCCACTCGACAAGTACCACCCTCCCCATACTTCCTTTGCCTTAGAGAAGCGCACACAGACCAGCCACAATTGGGGGCCGTTTTAACCATCATCTCACCTAACCCTCTACTAGAACAATATGGAACCTCATTCTCGGAGAGGTGAAGTAACCTGACGTGCGGCCACACGATCTGCAGAGGGACCTCTCTCTGGACTGTTTCCCTTCATCTCCAGGGAGAGCTGCCTCACCCTGCTTTCCAAATGCCATCTCAACATCCTCCTCTTTGAACACGCAGCCCACCGGATCGGGAGTGCTGCATCCCTCAGACACAGGGGCTGCATCTTCCTCCTCTCTTAGCCCAGCCCTAAACAGACATCAGCTATTCTGTGAGGGCTGTGGCGCGGGCGAGGCGTGCTTGGAGAATTGATTTTTCCATGTATCAACTGTGAAGGAATAACTGGGTCAGTAGACATGATGATACGAAATTTCTCTCAAAATGCTCACATTTATG
This sequence comes from Desmodus rotundus, assembly GCF_022682495.2. NCBI lineage: Eukaryota > Metazoa > Chordata > Mammalia > Chiroptera > Phyllostomidae > Desmodus > Desmodus rotundus. The sequence goes on along the minus strand of NC_071393.1, from coordinate 23,418,513 downwards.
TTGTCCACAGTGAGCCAGAGGATGAAAATATTTTTACTTCTATGTTTTCTATCCAACTCTCAAAGACCCTTGGGATTTCATAATAATCCCAATTCCTTATGCTTTATAAACCACAGATTGTTATGCAATTTACAACACATTTACATCCATTATTATGTCTCACATTGGAATCTAGAAATCAAGGCTACATTTTAAGGGATAATCAAAAACACGACAACACCTAATGTTATATTATAGCACAGACGAGAAAGGAGGCTCATTTTCTTTAGCGTTCCAGTGTGGGCAATTACGCACAGCACAGTGCTTTTCGCTAATCTGCGAAGCCTGTCTGTGCCGGACTGTCTTTGGGCGAGTTGAAAAGTCATCATTTGCTTCGGAGATCAAGATGGTATCTGGACGTTCGGTACGTGTTCATGTCCCTCTGCAGCACGGTTAGGAGCTCAATATGTTTCCGTATATCCTGACTACTCCTCTCTAGTGGTACTTTCTGCTGCATTTCTGACACCTGTAATTACCTCAACCGAATGTTAAGCAGAGCAAGGGTTTTAGTCTCTTTGGCTTTTTGGTCCACTTTCTAAACAGGGTTGTAAACACCCACACCTTTCTTGATTTTATTTTTCTGGGAAAAACATACGTATATTTATCGTAGACTGTGTCAGACACTGTGCCAAGTACTTTCCTATGTCATTTGCACCAACACCTAATTCTTCACAATTCTATATTATTTATTACATTCCAAAGTGCATACTAAGCGCGGTCTGTTCTCTTCTTATTTTTGTGATGCAAATTAGCTCATTCACCTAAAGCAGTGATTTTCAACCTTTTTCATCTCAGGGCATACATAATTACTAAAATTCTGAGGCACATCAAAATATGTAATTTTTGCCAATCTGACAGAAAAAATAGGTATAATTTTGATTCATTCACACTGGAAAACTATTGTTAGTTTGGCTGTTGTCATTTTTTTTTTATTTGACAATCTAAGGAAAAAGAGGTCAGTGCCCCTGACTAACTAAATAGTCAGGTATTGCATGTTTTAAAAATTCTTGCAGCACACCGGTTGAAAATTGTTAGCATTAAGAAATATCATCAATTAAATGCAGATATCTCACTGGTCAAGAAATGATTTTTCCCCAGACCACACATTAATTTCTGTGCTACCTGAATATATAGTACACTAAGCTGAGTGAAGCCGGCTGCAAAAAAATACAGTATTGCCCATACTGCCCATTTACCCCACGTTCTTTCTTAGGCTCATTCGCACCACATGCTATGTTTTGGAAATGCTTGTCGGTGCCTACGTCAACCTTTATGCATCGAGACCTCGTTTCCAAGCTCAGTGTTTGTGCCCTTCTCTATACTCCCTTGGGTCAAGCTCCCTTCATGTTTTTCTTTCAAAGTTTGTATATTTACTTTTCATTTATCAAGACTTTAACCTTTTTTTGTTGCTCTGCTATTTGTTTGTTTGTTTGTTTTTACAATACTTTCTTCATGTTTTTTGGTTACCAAACCATATAGCTTTTGAATAGTCTATACCTGACTCTATTTTTCCCTTACTTGTTACTTTTAGATCATGCTTTTTCAGAATATCAGAAAATACACATAAAACGTTAAAGCAGAAATACCTGTACGCACTAGGTCCAGGTACAAAGATAGGTATTATTCTTAAAGCCGTGTGAATATGGAGGGTCACAAGGCTAAGACTAGGCACTGACTCCGGTCACTTGACTACAGAGTGGCACGCCTGGAATGTGAATCCAGTTCTGTTGCCAGCCCCTTGCTCATTTCACCCAAGTGCGCTGCTTCCCAGTGTCCCCTCCTCCCTTTCTATTGCCTCCTGATTTCCAAAGCGAGCAATACTGCACGAGGAAGAACGTACACATCGTATGTCTGTGCACGAGTTTATTCCGATGGTCCCAAGTCTCACCTCCAGGCAATCAGAGGATGTCAGCATTTAAGCGAATGCAGAAACCTCACTGAACACCACACCTTATGGGAAAGGGAACAGCTGGCTGGAACCACACTGTTTTCCTCTTGGAACAGCCACCCGAGCAGTTGTGGCCATTACCTTGGCCTGCATAGATGACTCCAGGTTTACCAGTCGGAATGGAGGGCAGAATGCGGGTGGGATTAAAATATCTCCACCATAAACTGAACCGTTTTGCTGTTTGAATTTTGCCAGTTTTTGTAACAATTTCCATCTTAAGCTGGCTCAATACATATTTAATGAATTCATCTCTAAAACCTTTAACAGCCCTCAATTCATTTCAAGTGGCAAATGACTCAGCGAATTTGCACTGATGAGAGGGAGGCTGCCTGTGGTCCTTACCTAAGAAGAAAAAGTGATTTAAAAAAAATGCTCTCTCCTCCTTGTGCTCATGTGAAAACTTATGTCTGCCAATCCTTTTTTGCTCAAGGATAGGAACGTATGAGAGGCATACTGTACATTTTTCGCGACAGAGTGTTGTGATACATGTAAGGATTACATATGATGTCATATTTGTGTTGTTTGATATCATCAAGCACTAATGATCTCTTAGTACATATTTCATTCACTTATTCACCCAACACGTGTTACGGGTATTGACTCCTGGGAGAGTTTCTTTAGGTGTTAAGGGAAACACAAAGGTAAACCAGGCAAGGACCCCGGCCTCGCGATGCTTCGATGCCTAAGCAGTACAATAAAGTATTAAACAAAGGCCTCTTACAAGAGAAATGACTTTTAACTTATGCCTGCTGCCAAGTACATCGTGCTGTACCAAATAAACCTCTGCAAAACTCGACAGCTCATAAACTAGAACATACACTGACATTTGGCCTGAACCGTCTTTGACCTTGAGTTGCCTTTTCCACTGAGAAATATCTTACCAAAGTGGGCAGTAAGGCAGGACCCCTCCCCACCCACCCCACACACTCATGTACGTCCCCAAAGCCCTTAGAAAACCACACGCAGACACACATGGCCAAGCCCAGCGCTCCCTCTCCAGCCTCGTTTTCTACTTTTCTCCTTCATGTGGCTCCTGCCTTTGCCGGGAATGCTTCTCCTTGGGGTTCTTACACTCGCTGGTCTCCCCACTCAGAGTGGGCCCTCTTACATCGCTCCCTGACTCAGGAGTTCCACAACTTTTCAATTCAAACGTTCTCTTCTCAGTAACTGCTCTTTTTAAAATAGTCGTTCCAAAACTCCCTTTTCCCTTGCCTTGACCTATTTTTCGACTTACCTTTTGTCTTATTATATATTTTATGTGTTATTTTAAACTTCTGACCTTCCCTGTACAATCGATATTGAAAGTCCACAAAGCAGAATTCGCTGCTATATTTCCAGTGCATAAGAATAGAACCTACCATGTAGCAAGCTCTCTCTCGCTATTTGCTCTATGACTGGATAAATGAATACATTAATACACCCACATACACATGCATTTTGTTTACTATACAGAACCACACTGTACCTCAAGATTCCACCACTTGTGCAAAGAAGAGGGAATTCTTAGTGTGGGGGTAACCGTTTAACTATCATAGAACCAAGTGAGCCCTGGAATCCACTCTACTTTCCACATTAGAAATCATAGTTACCTTTGGGGCATATCCTCTCCAACCTGCCCAAGATTAGGTTAATTTCTTTTCCCTATGAAATGCAGGCAACTTTTCACAGTATATTTTATAAACATCGTTTTCCATTTGCATATATTTGCATATCACATCCCCCCATCCCCCAAATCCCAACTATTCCATGTAAAACAAATGAAACCAAATAGGGCAATTACTGGCAGAGGTGTAGTCTAACCAAGCCCTCCTGGAATTGAAGCATCTCCCTAAGGAGCTGAGGAAGTACCCACAGCTCTTCCTCCAAACTCATGCACCAACACTTGTCTTGGGGAGTGACTCAGAGATGCTATGCCTTGGCCTCCCAGGTCATCTTGAAACGTTAACAACCACAGTGGCTTTTTCCACTCACTGACACCATGCCCTCAATGACATATATATTCCATAGTTTTCTGGATTGAGTGAACAAGGTGTCCCTGTTAACCAAAGGCAGGTGACAAAAGAGAAAATAAAAAACTGAACCCTAGACTAGTAAGCAGCAGCCTCCCTTTCTACACTGTGTTGCTGCTGTTGTTTTAATTGGTGGGAAGAAGACCCTACCCAATGATGGCAAGAAGCACTCAGGACTTCTGGAGCGTCTCCTTAATAAGTCCCCTTCAGAAGGAAATTTTCTGAATTTATTTTCTTTGCATTCCACACATCTGCTAGGTAATGGCTCACCCAACATAGGGGACTTGGTACCCAGTAACTTATATTCAATCTGTGTCATTGCCTCCTAAGGCAAACCCAGATAAGAAATGAGATATTTATGTACTAGTGATGGGTTTCTGCTTCTTGGGGAGGTGATCCTAATGCAATTCTTTTTTATTATTACCTCTACCTCCACGGCAGTGGCCAGAGTGTCCAGTACACCTGCACGCCTGCTGCATTACTACCTTCATTCAGCAAAGCTCAGTACGTTTTGTAATGAACCATCTGTTCATTTATTAAAATACGAACCTCCCAATCGCCATTATGATGTGCCTCTTTATAAACTTCACAAGGTTTGCAAAGTATTTCAGCTTCATGGCTCACAGAAACGCCTGGACATGGGCCAGAGATGAAACAGACGCTTCTGAGCACAGTTGGTTCGGCAAAGGAGTGACTGTACAACATTCAAACAAGGACCAACTGTGGTGGGTGTTTATTTGAGATCTTTTCCAGAATCACACCCACAGAGTTCTCCCTTCTAATCAGAATGACATAAGTCATGGGCTGTTGCCTTGTTTGTGCCTGAAATCAGGTGACATAAGAGAGGGTGGACAGGGGCTTTGGTCCTATCTGGGAGGATGCTTCATTGCCACCTCACAGCACACTCTTCAGCCCTGGGACTTGCTCCCCACTCTTTTCTCTAGGAGGGTGCTGGTTACATGTGCACCAGGTCACCCAGGGGAAGAAGTGACCTCTGCTGATCCACCCGTGTGTTCCATATTTCCCTTCCCCAGCATGTCCTGTGTCTTCAATCCTGCTGACCCCTCAGCTTGTACACTGGAACATACGCAACCCTCAGGTCCCAGCCCAGACCCTCTTTCCTGTATGAAACCATCCCTGCTGCCTTCCCCAAAGAAATGTTGGTGTTTCTTTTCCTGTGCTTCCCTTATAAATTCTTACAGACCTCAAGATAGGACAGACTTATTTTCCTTTTTTTGAATGTACCTCCTTTTTTACATGATAAGCTTCTTATGAAGAGAAGTATACTTCTTAAACTTTGATTTTTTTAATGCTCACAGAAGTGACAGAGTATGTATGCTCAAGACACTTCATTGAACGGAAGAATAGATAATTCTTTGGATCTTCTGGAACTCAGGAATGATTATTGTTTTTTTTGGTGTCTAATCTTCTTTTACCCCTCCAGGGCCCAAGGAGTGACTGAAGAGAATTCTAAATTAGAATGAGTAGAGGTACTAATATTTAAGACCATGGGAGCAAGGCAGTAACTGGCAGGGGTAGAGACCATTGGGAAGAAGCCCCACTTCCGGTCTCTTCAAGCAGGGAAGCCACATTCCCTGGCTCCACAGAGGAGTAAGATTGAAGCTGTAGAGCTCTGTGGGGCTTCAATCCCTAGTTATCCTCCCTTCTCCTTATGTCGCATGTAAATGAGGGAAGGAATCAACAGATGGCTGAGGTCTATATTTGTAGACTAGAATTATAGGGCGGGAAATCCTTGGAACCAGCTCCTACACTTAGAGAAAATGTCTTCGGCTGCTTATAGACAAGACCTGGAGAAAGGACTGAGGTCCGTGGCAGTCAACCTCAAAGAGCAGGTGAGCTACTTTTCTCAAGAGGTGAAGTGAGCAACGCTCTGTCTATGGCTCCCTGACGTGGTTCGGCAATATTTGTAGGAGTGTGTCCATCAGTGGGTGTTGATGAGGCAGAGAGAACCCTGCTTGTGATAACATGAATGTTACTAATGGAGGGAATCACCACCTACTGAACGCGTGGAATTATTTTGAGAAGAGTGCAGACTACGCAGGTCACACCCGCCTCACAGAGATTCTGTGCGAGATGTCATGTTGCCATTAAAGCATTTTGCCATTTAAAGATGATTCTGCTTTAGAATCCATTTCAGAGTGTTTAAGAGTAGTTCCTCCAAATGCCTTATTGTTAATAGCTGTGAACTACTATTCTTAGGCTTCTAGGCCATATATATTTAAGCAGTCCCATACGGGCTACTTCTACAAAGCAGGATGCAAGCAAGTCATTCTTAAATTAAAAAAAAGGAAAGGCACTTAAGTTTATAGGTGTCACAGACCTTTTCTTCTTCAGTGGCAGATCATATTTTATTGATTAGGAGCAACTGATTTGATGTAAGTGAGGCTAGATAACGCCACAGACAATCCCAGTGAGGCAGGTGTTCACACTATTTTCAGGCAGTACCTTTAAAGCAATTCAAACTGAGAGGTGAGAGAATTTTCTTGAAAACCTGTTTGGGGTCTCTGGGAACTGAAGTGAATATAGAAAAGCCATTAAGAGAATTGTATTTTCAGCTCATTGAAACCACAGCTTTTATAAAGACAAAATTGGTCTCTTATAAATCCTTAATTTTTCACCCCACAAGTGCAGTTGCAATCAGTTGGCTTCCAAACCTTTGCATTTATCTTTCATGGGGAATGGGGCCAAGCCACGGCGAGATCCCCCCTGTCGAATGGGGCCACGTCATTTTCAATGGCTGTGCGAAAGCCCAGACACATTTGCTGAGCGAACACCCTTGTAGCTGTTCCAACGCACGTTGTCTCTTGGAGGCCGCCTGGTACTTAAAGGGCTAACGTCTGACTAGAAGCGATGGAAAAGAAAAGTTTATTACAACTCCTTAAAAATTAATACAATTCTAAATCCATTCCCATTAGTTAAAGTGTAGATATTGTCCATGCCTTGGAGAATTTTATCATAAATCCATGCTAACCCTGTGAGTCAGGGCAGTTAGTCCATGTCTCCTTCCCTAATAACAAGGACCAGGAGATCGCAACCAGTACTTTCTTATTAAGTGAACTATTTAAAGGATGTCATCTTGTTTCTCTTGGTCCTGTCCTGATTAAGTCAAGTCAAATTAGGTAAGAATATACATTGCTGTAATCAAAGGTGACAGATAAATTAAATGCATGCAGACACGCTCATGAAAAGCATCTATGGACTCCATACCAGGTGACAACTTCGCACGCCACCACCCAGGTAACCAAAAGGAGAAGGAATCGGTCTTCAAATGGGATTCTGTCAGTGCCAACACTGCACTTTTTTCTCTTTGTCTTTGCTACGAGTTTGATTTTCCCCCCGAAGATCTATGACTTGCTCTATGAAGATAAATAGAAGACGAAGAGAGCTCTGTAATCTTCTTCCATTTGTCTTCTTCAGCATTAATCAATCTATTTTAGTCCTACCTTTCCTTAAACTAAAGCTGCTTCACAGAATGCATGAAATACTATCTCTAGGTCTGTAGATTGCCTTTCCCCTACTTATAAACACCTAGCAAAACGCAGACAATTGTCAACTGTTTAAAAGCCTGATGAGAGCTGCTGGGAGTTTACTGTGACCTAGGTTATAAGATTAGATGTAAAACAATGAGCAGTACTAAACAGGACCCTGGTCTAAATAATATCATCTAGTGTGAGAGAAAGGCACGTATACATACAATTGCAATACAGCATGATGAATTCCATGATAAGGGGGCTCAAGGTGCTGTGGGAACATTCAAAGAGATTCCTGAACTGATTTAGGGGACCAGGGAAGGAACTGATAATAGGAATGAAATGATAACTAAAACTTACCTAGGTAAAGGGCTGAGGTATGCTTATTCTAATCAGGGGGAGCCATATGAGGGGAAGCAGATCAACATGGGGCCATGCAATACTTTTAAAAAATTAAAAAAACAAGTTTAAAATGTACAAAAAGTAATATGCTGTAGAATTGGCAAGATTTTCCCCCTGGTGATTCTAAGAGGGGGTAAAGCTGAGGTTAGGTGGAGAAAGGCCTTATCAGCAAGGTCAAGTTTACGTATTTAACCTGAAGCCAAAGGAGTGACACTGTACATTTATCTATCAGACATATTGCTCTGGCTGCAGTGTGGAGAAGGAGCCAGAGGAGCAGCCTAGAGTCAGGGAGATGGTTGCAATGGTGGGTGTAGCCATAACAGAAGAACAGCTCAAATTTACTGAGAGCTTATTATGTATCAGATCCTATTCCAACATGTGTGTGTACGCCTTTAATTCTAACCATAGCCACACGAAGTCATATTACTATTATTTCTACCTTATGGATGAGGAGGTTAGGACACAGAAGGACTGAGTAATTTTCCCAAGTTTACATAGCTGGTAAAGGGCATACCCAAAGCTGGCACCCACAGTCTTAGCCCAGAGCCCACCCCCTCCATAATCACTGCCCTATAACCCTTGGAACGGGGCGATGCCAATGAATACAGGAGATAGGTCCCAAGGACTCAGAGACCAGCCAGCTCCGGGTCAGAGCCCGGTTTCTGATGGTCAAGGCTGGACTGACCATCTACAATCAGGTAAGTCATTCTCAGTGGAAAAGCACCCAGTTAAGGAGGCTGAGACACAGATGAAGGTCACAATGACAGGGGCCTACGTAGATTATCGTAAGAGAAGGTCAGACACAGGCCAAGCAGAGATCAAAATTTTATTTTATTTTTATTTATTTATTTTACAGTGTAGCAAAATTGTGTTTAATGAAGTTATTTTTTAAATTTTTTTATTTTAATTTTTTATTGTTATTCAATTACAGTTGTGTGCCTTTTCTCCCCATCCCTCCACCCCACCCCAGATCAAACATTTTAAAACACAAAACAAAACACGAAGTGGAGAAAGCAGGTAGTCAAAGGGCAAAGGGAATACCCAGGAACCAAGAATTCTCAGGACTGATGGAAAAGAGCCAAGATGCAAGAGAACAGATGTGAAGTAACACATCGAGGCAGAGACACTGTGTGAGACAGGGTTTGGCCTCCGGCCTGGTGCTTCTTTGTTGTTCTTGTTGAGCTTCAAGCCAGGGTCTTTGTGAGTTCTTCGTCTTGCCTTGCTTGGGTAGAGGGAAGGGAGGAAGTAGTTGGGAGCATGTGATGGAATTAACATTTGTCAGAATATGGGGGGTAGCAATTAACAGGACATTTGTCCTGAGAAGAACATGAAAGGCATATTATAAGTATCTGTTATTAATGGGATAGTGGGTTCCCTATATTGCAGAAACTCAATAAAGGTTGTTACATGGGTGAATGAATGAACAAGTGAAGTGTAACAATGTAACAACTTCTTACACTGCTTTCCATGGCTAAAATAAAGGGGAAGGAGGTGTATACATCTAAATTATCTTTCTCAATATTGAATTATAATGGGAATCCTTTTCAAAGAGAAAGCCTTTAATAAAGGTAAACCCCAGATTCCTGAATCCTTTATCAATATTATGGAATTTTAAAATTTTTAAATTGTGGAGTTATTTTTAAAAAGAGCATGAACATTAGAGAAAGAAAGACCTAAATCCGGGAGCCTGTTCTACCATGGACTGGCCTCAGTGTCATCACTGGGGAAACTGAGGCAGTCATCCCTAAACCCCAAGCTGACTATAAACAGGATGGAGAGTACAGAAACAAGCCCTCACATTTATAGTCGATTGAGTATCTCACAAGTGTGCCAAGGCAACTGATTAATTGCTGAAAGTATAGTCTTTCGATATAAAGGTGCTGGGAAAATTGCATATCCATAGACCAAAAGATGAACTCAGACTCTCAGCTCACAACGTACACAAAAATGAACTTGACACGATCATAGATGGCAATGTAAAAACTAAAATAATTTTTGCAAGCAACTATCACAGACAATCTTTGAGATCATGTCTTGGATGAAGATTTTCTAGATAGGATAACAAAAAAGAAAATATATATATATAAATTAGGCCTCTTTAAAATTTTAAACTTTTGCACTTCAAAATACACTGTTAAGAAAATAAAAAATATATAAGCAACAGATTGGGAGAACCGTATTTGCAAAACACAAATCTGATAAAGTGTTAGCACTCAGAGTTTATGGAGAATACTTCTAAGCAACTACTGAAAGACAAACAACCCAATCAGAATACGGGCAAAGAGTATAAAGATATTTTTCCAAAGAGGACGTGAACGGCCAATAAGTACTTAAAAAGATGCTCAACATATTACTCATTAGGAAAACACAAATTAAAACCACAACTAAATGCCATATTCCACCTACTGCAGTGGCTAAAATAAATAAAAACGGACAGTACGCAATGTTAGTGAGAATATAGACAAATGGGGACCCTCATATCTTGTTGGAGGAGGCAGTCACTTTGGAAAACCAGTTTGAGAGTGTCTCAAAAGGTGAAACAAAAATATCGTATGACCCAGCCATTTTACTCCAAGGTCTCTGTCTAAAAGAATTGGAAAATATGAGTATCTCCACAAAATGACCTTCTTTTGGATATTCACGGATGTTCACAGCAGCATACTTTGTAATAATCCCAAACTAGAAATAACTAAATGTTTATCAACTGGTGAATGGATAGATGAATCGTGGTATATTCTACATGGAATACTAGTCAGCAATAAAAAGAAAGAAACTATTCACACATACTCTGGCGTGAATGAACCTCAAACGTTATGCTAAATGAAAGAAGCTGTCTACAAGACCCCACATTGTATGGTGTCTTTATATGAAATGTCACTAAAGCACATTTAAAGAGATAGAATGTAGATTAGCGATTCTCAGAAGCAAGGGTGGGGGTGGGGAGAGTGAGTGGATTACAAGTAGCTGTAACTGGGGAAAAGATCTAATTGGGGGAAATGGAAGTGTTCTAAAACCAATGTATGGAGATAATTGCACCACTTGGTGAAGTTAGTAAAAATGATTGCATTTTACATAGGAAATGGGTAGATTTTATGACATGTAAGATATACTTCAATAGAGTTGCTTTTAAAAAGCCAGTTGTAAGAAGTAAGCTAATTGTTCAGGAAACGTTCATGGCTTCCTCTTCCACCTCACTATATGTCACAGAGAGCGCCAGAGTGAAATCATTGGCTCCTCCTCCCCTTCACCCTCCCCTTTTAGACACTGAAAAAAAAAATTTTTTAAAGGCAAATCTAAGTGATCAGTCAGTTTTTACTATTAGAAAACTCCAGTTTTCGCTATGTACCCAAGAAGAGCGCTCTGAGTAAGCAAATCTGAATAAGGACTCTGCTGCTCGAACAGCCTGTCTTCCCTCCCTCCCTCTCAGGGCTCCTGCTGGTACAGACGCTCAGCACAGGCCCAGCTGGTGATGTCCAATGTCGCCGGCCTTGCTGAGTGCCTGAGTGAGGACGCTGGCCTCAGCATGTTAGCCATCCTTATTTGCTGGCTCTAATAGATACATTTTGCCTCCAGCAAAAAGTCTGCGAATAGTTAATAAGAGTAACGAGCAGTAGCAGAGAATTAATGGCTTCTTTACGAGGAGATGGAGTTCAGTGTTCAGTGTTCTTGAATAGGAAAATTGTTTTATAGGCAAAATTAACTGGAGAGACCTTATTTAGCCAATTTTAAGATAATGGATTTTGGTTCCTAAAGGTCAGTAAATGCAGAATGGAGGATTCCAGGTGAGGTCTGAGCCTCTAACAGAGTGTTATACTTCCCCCACTAGAAAAGGGAGGCTGAGGTTTGTCTCCTCAGCAGCAGATGGAAGCACGAGTACTTGCATCTTTTGCAAAAGGAAAACAATGAGAGAGAGGGAAAGAGAGAGAGAGCATGCAGTCTCTCTAAGTGCATGTGGGCTTTCCCTTGGCTTACCTTTTGTCTTGCACGTTATTTCTATTTTTTCTAGGGATGCTGAAACCTTCAGGATGTGTCTGCTCTCATAATCAGTGGTGGCAGCATCTTCATTTTGGCGAGAGGCTCTTCCTGACCTCATCATCCATGACTTGTGTCTCCCATAGTATATCCTGAGAGTGCTGGGCCAGACCCCAGCTGGCCAGGTCCTAGGTGATTAGATCTAAGACTTGTTGATGGAAGCTCTGGACAACTGGGTTTGAGGAATATTTCAACGGAAATGTAATGATCTGATTGCCAGGTATATTGGATTACACTATAAGAAAGCAGCCTTTGCCTGTTAATACATTTATTTAAGCTGCTCAAAAGGAAACCCACGAACAACAACAACACAATGAGATGTTTAGAGCAAAAGCTGCTGGAATAGTGGTAGGCAGTTTCACAGCACTGGGGTCAGATTGCAAAGCTGACCCAATGGGGATGGGGCCAACATACGTGAGAACTGGGGTTCCCCAGGCAAGAGGAGCTGTGAGAGACCAGCCTCCCTCGCTCTCTCCACACTGTCATCTCCAGGCAGGGTTTTCACAACTGCATTTACTTAAAAACCCTTTTCTATGGAAGTTTGTTTGTACCATCAACTAAATTTTTTGCTTCTTCAATAATCATGTAATAATATGCCAGGCACTGTGCTGAATGTAGGGAGAAGACGCCATCACAACTGTCCAAGGTCTCACTGAGTATCAACAAGGGGCCCACAGGGAGCTTCAAGGGACAATATGCAAAGGGCCTTCGGGATGGGTTATGTGGTCTGCTTGTCAGGCAGAGGGGATGTCATAATTCATAGAACAGGTACCAAAAGGCTGCAGAGAGGAGGTACTGAGACATGCTTTAAACAAAGGCGAGAGGAATGAAGGCAGGACATTTTCAGGGACTATTTCAGAGGAAGAGAACAACACAAGTCAGCCTAAGAGACAGGAAATCCAGAGGGCTTTAGGAACCAGTGAGAAGTCCATTTACTTTTAGGGCACGTGGGACAGCCAGCTGCAAAGCACTGTAGACAGTCTGGGAGAGCAGGCAAAGTGGTTGATCGCAGTCCTTAGGTTAAAGACCTCAGTGTGGGGAAGCACGAAGGCAGTTGTGCCACAGTGTGGTGAGCTTGGTGGCTGTGCGTACAGTGGGCTCCGATGGGGACAATTGGAAGGCGGAGAGGCCAGTTAGGAGGTTATTTGGTCCCACCATGCACCTGCTGCAGGTATAGCTGAAGTGAAGGTATTTTGAGATGAGTCTGGAATTGAGGCTTTAGAAGCCACTATAGTAATCCAGGCAAAGCTGGTAACTAGGATTTGACTTATGTCAGTTACGCTGGAAAAGAGAGAACGTGAATGAACAATTTTGGAGGTAGGATATGCTTCAAACTAATGATGCAGAGAATGTCATGCTATTAGCAGACACTGTTTGTGCCACAGATCAGCTGCCTTTCCTCACAGCTCCATATCAATCTGGTCTCCTTATGTCCTCCCACCTTTTAATTTATTCTTTCCCAAGAAAAAGCCTGAGAGCAAGCTTCTACCCTCAACTCCTGTTCTCCCTGCCAAAGACTAGAACGGCAAAGGAAGACCCTTTGGAACAGGCATTAGGCAAACATTACCTGACGGGGACTCATCCTTAGCATTCTCAGTGCTTAGCACATGGCCTGAGACCCAGAAAGATTTCAGTAAGCATATTTGATGAATACATGAATGAATGAATGAGTGAGTGAATGAAGACATGTTTTTATAGACCTCAGGTCAAGTTCAGGTGAGTTAAGTCTAGTGGCTCTAGTTTCTTTAAAGGGCTCTATTGAATCGAAGGATCGCCTGTCTCCCTATCCTTCCTCCCTCCGAACACCAGAACAACTAACATTGTCTTTGCTCAAGCCAGCACCATTAGCAGACGTGTTGATCCCAGTGAACTATTTTTCTACCTCCACAGCTGCCTCTCAGAAGGCAGAGTTAAACCCAGCCAGACAGGGCAACTCACCTGGAGATTCTCAGTGAAAATATCAAAAGAGAAGAAAATGAATTGTCTTGAGCTCCCTCGAACAAAGCTTTATCTCCCCAACGCAACTCAGCAATTCACCATATTTACCTCCCCCTCAGGAAAGCTCTCACTGCGTTCCTTGAACTGCTTTCTTCAGGGTGGGTGAAAATAATGGAGCAAAGTGGCAAAGAATTCTGGGATGCAAACTGCGCGCTGGCCTCGAGCCCCGGGGTTTCATAGAACCAAGTGGAAGTTGTCACCGAGGTGACTGGCTTTGAAGGGAATTCTCAGAGATAATCAATTTGATCACACAGGCAGACACTGAAGTATTTGTCAAAATGTCAGGGTTATGGATAGTGGCAATATATTTGCCTTTCAATGCATTAGTCTTTTTAAAAGCCTGTATCTTCTGCAACATTGGACACAGTTCTGGGTCTTCACCCCTCCCTCCCCCATCAAAGGCTTCTGTTAGGAAACACCATATGCTAGTTTTCTTCTGGGAATAGACTTTATACATAGAGACTTCCTGCCATTTAGAGAAAGAAGGGAAAGTCGTTCGTTTGTGTGTTTGTTGTTTATTTTAGGGAGGTTTGAGACATAAATAACAGTGAATGACTATTAGGCCCATTCTCTGTGCTGAACTTGAAAACCAGCTGAGAAATTTCTTAGAGAGACTAGAAGACTCAGCAGAGAGCAGAGCCTTGGGCCACCTCCCTAAAGAAGGCCAAGCGACATCCTACAACCCCTGTTGATGTTAACCAGGCATCCCCTTGCTACTCGCAGCGAACTCAGAAGTCCAGAATAGCCCACTGGCTCCTGGGAGATGCCTCGCTGCCCCACAGAGGAACTTGACCCTATGTTACCATGGTGATCTAGTAAATGCCAAAAGACCTGCATGGATGATCACCCTAATCCAGAGATAATGTAACAAAATAAAATAGGTAAAGAACAATCAACCTTTACTAAAAGGACACAGTATGCATAGACTACTCTAGCATTCAAATGATATTTTTTCACATAAGAAATAGTAAAGAGAAACAGTCTGCTGTCCCTCCAGTGAATTTTTGGGACTGCTAGAGAAAATGTTTTTAAAAACACTGTGTTGGAGAATTCTTAAAACAGAGACAGGCCAACAGTAAAAAATACTATGCGAATGGCTTTCATATATACAGGCCGTTAATTATCTCGGTTTCTGTAGATTTCAAGGGTGATCTCTTGCTTTCCTCCAAAGGCGGCTGGTGCTTAAAGATGTAGTGAGCTTCTTCCTTTTTCATTGAGTCTCCTCTTTTTCTGGCCAATAAAGAAGAATTCTTCCCCCAACTCCCCCTCCTCTGTGCCCACATGGAATGTTTGTTCTGTCTAGTAGTTAAAGGTCTTTCCAGATAATAACATCATATTTCAGGCATGCCATGTCTGTTCTTTCACAATAACTTGGGCTTGGATTTGAACCTGGGTTCTTGTCCTAGTTTTTTATCAGCGGAAATGTTGGCCAAGTATTTAAATTTCTTGGTCTTATTTTCTTCATATGAAGATAATTATAACGATTACAATTATAACAGCAAATATTCAATAAGTGCAAGGTACCCTTTGAAGTGTTTTATGTGCATTAACCAATTTTATCTACTCTAGAACTATAGCTTTGAGGTAGGTATCACAACTCTACTTAGCAGATGAGGAAACTGAGGCCCAGTGAAGTCAAATGACCCACCCAGTGTGGGGCTGCATCGAGACAAGTGGAGAAGACTCAGCACTGGTCTTGGGAACAATGCCCAATAATTGTTCTCTCCTCCTCCCTCCCTCTGTCCCTTCTTCCCTAACTTCTACATTCTTACAAATACTCTACAAGCCTTAAAAACCACCATGAATATAAAGAAAGGCACACAAAACGCTACTTTCAGAATTCTGTCACTTCTGCGAAAGACACAAAATATGCAATTAGAGTTGAAAACGGGTCATTTTACAACTCTGCAGTGACCACTTTTCTCTTGCTCAGCGTCTAGCCTGGTGTCCTGTCTGCATTGCAAAATATAATTTGTGTGTTCGGGACAGCACATATGCGCTGACACAGAGTGTCGGATGGAGTCAAGTCGCTGGTGGCTGGCCCAGCTCTGAAGCTCTGATTTCAACACACAGATCCCTGCCCATTTCTGGGGTACAGTGCAATTGCTTGGCCTCAGTTTACCTATCTATACAATGGGATTTGTAATAAGTGCCTTCACTGGACTCATGGTAAGGATACAATGGACCCGTCTATAATGGATGTGAAGGTAGTTTGTAACTAGAAGCCCATTTTTATCTTGAAAGCAACTGACTTCACGTTCCTGAAGAAGGGATGAGATCTTGGGAGGCTCTGCTGCTGCTGGGGAAGGGAAAACGCAGCAGTGAAAATCCGTCTCCATTAGCAACTTTGTTCTGAGCACCAGCCAGTTAGAGTGACCGAGGCAATTGCCATTTCAGGCCACACTTCAGGGGCCATTTATATATCTCAGCTCAGTTTGCTGTCTCTACAGAGCCCACGGATAAACTGTGGTAGAGAGGCTTCGGCTACTATTGGATTTAGCCCAAAAGGTAGATGAAAACAAATCTGTGTTCAGAATACTTGTTAAGGCACAAGCTGTACCATCTTACTGCCCTGGATGGAGAAACGGGAGACTCCCTGGGATTCTGCAAACATGACTCTTGCAGAGGAGTGTTGTTAAAAGGCAGAGAGCAGGTCCGTGACAGCTCTCCCATGTCCAGCTTAAACCTCTCTCTCTCCCCACCCATCTAAATGCATAAACTATACTACATGCTGAAGAGCGAAGACAAACTTCCTTAGCACACTCAGCACGAGAAGATTCAGCCAGCTGAGGAAAGAGACTGGATGAGATTTCAGTCTCAAGTTTTAATGGCAGCAAATAAGAAGAAAATACCAATTAGTCTTCCAGAAGAGAAAGCTCAGAGATGCACTCTCCCACACAGGAGACACATAATATGGAGTATTCTTCCCTCCTTCCTTTCTTTGGTATTCATTGAGCAAAAGGCTAGTGTATGAAGCACCCTTCTACTGCAGGTATTTCCAATGCAGGCTCGCTGAGATTACTTCAACCCAGCTTCCTCGTGATTGCCACGTTCTTTTTGATAGTGGCAAACTGCAACTGCGCCGATCCACTTGCACCCCTAGCCCAGGCTCCCACAGAAACCCGAGCACTAGTTTGCAGGACAACCAGCCTACAGGGGTCATGGCAGACTGAGGTCAGTGGGGAGAGCAAAGTGTCCTCGCTCTGTTAGCATTCTCCTCTAAGCAGCTCCCTGTTACAGCTTTAAGGTAGCTGTGCAAATCAGCAAGGGATTGGAAGAAACCATAGCGTGGGTCAGTAGAGTTTTCTAAGGCAGTATATATCACTTAGCCCTTGTTCTGGCTGTTGTTGTAAGTGCCATAAAAGACACATCTACCACCAGCCCGGAGTTCACATACTGAATTCTGAGCAGTTTGCTTCACCTGCTGTGCACCGTACTGTCACTTTTACTCTATTTTTTCTGAGTCTCTGGGCTGCCGACCCTCCTGTCTGTGTAAGGCTTACTTGCTATGCTGCTCAGAATTCATGCAGTCACTCCTGGCCCTTCCACCTCCCCCTTCACCTGTTCTCCTTGCACCTGGCTCACTGTTGATGATCTTTCAGGAATAGTCCTTCTGGTTCGGCCTTGCCCTCCAGATGTCCTCGCCCAGGTGTGGTCCTTCTGGATCACCCTCAGACCCACTCCAAACCCATTTCACTGGACTGGATTATGTGGCAACAGACCTGGAGAAAGTGTATTAACAAGTAACCAAATTGTCATGCATCTGTCACATCCAAAGTTCCCCCTCAGCAAGCCATGGGATGACTGAAAGGTGTAAAATTAGATTATTGGCATTTAAAAAGAGTTGCCCAAATTTATCTTGCAAGTAGATGTCATCTCCAAAAGTTTTTCAATTAAATGTTGCCTTTATAACGCATATCACAGAGGATCTTCCCTCCATTTATCATCTAGATTTTGAGAGAAGGCATAAAAAAAAAAAGCTAAACAATTCAATACTGTACAACAACAAAGACCACAAGATAGGAGATATTGCAGGTCTGGGCGTGATGCATTGCTGAATGAGAGCCTCAGCGTAGCGGCGAGTCTAGGAGGGGGGAGGTCGTGAGAGGCAGCCTTCCTAGCAGAACAGCTCTAGACTCACGGGCGGCTCTACATCACCGACACATCATGAATAGAGCAGAAGCCCTGACGCTGGGGGACGGTTCAGCCGGCACCCAGAAAGGCTTCACTCCAGGTACCAGTTCCGTAGCGGACATTTAAGGTATCGTTTAATAATGAAGTTAAACTGAATTGACTTGTGTCTTTGCTACTTCCAATCAATCAATCAATCAGTCAGTCAGTCAACCCCAGAAATTCTTTGACCTCAGGAACTTATGTGTCGTTTTAAGCTCTTGAAATTGGGCACAGAAATCATTTGTTTTGCAAGTGGCCTTTGGAATGACTTAATATTTGGTTTCGTTTGACTAAATAGCACTTCGCAGATGAACAGTGGCCAGATGTCATCCCCAGAAACGTGGAAACTTTGCTCAAGTGCCACTAGACGGTGGCCAGAGTGACGTTCAGTCCATTCATCGCTTCCTCTTTTCCACAGCCCATAACCTTAATCTTACCGACTGGGCGCTTTCCAAGCCTAACGCTGCCTTCGACCCTTTCTGACTCGTCATTAGCTCAACTTATTCAATCAGTTCTAGATCATAAATATTCTAATGTTAAAATTTCCAAGAGTCACTTACCTAACATGAGCTTGGAGGAGCGCTTCTGAGAAGACCCCTTTGCCCCTGGTACTCTTGAGACCCACTGGCCGGCCGGCTCCTTTGACAAGACCTTGTTGAGATGACCTTGGGCCTTCTCTACTGGGGCTAGTATGTTGGCAGCAAGTTGAGGCTGCAGGTGAAGGTATTTTTAGTAGCTGAGCACGGTTCAGTTTTCCTCTCCTGATTTTAAGGGCAGAACCTTGTGTTGCCGTTGAAACTGGGAGACGCTCTTTCTACCAGAGCACAGTTTAGAAGCAGTAGGTTTTAACAGCACAGGCAGTACGAGACGTGATGAAAATTAGACTGAGCACTGTTGTGATGAATGTGTCTTACCCACTGTAGCTCCAGCAATGGGGTCTGAACTCACAAATCCTGCTCTTGGCTAGCAGCATAAATCCGCAGGGGTTTCTTACCAACAGCAAAGGGCAGGGGGAAACTGAGGGGGAGAGTTTGTCTCTAAATCGTGGCAGAGGTAAATAAATACCTTCAGAATCTAGACGATCACCCTTTCAGAAAGTGGCCCTTGGGGACAGATTTATTCACCCTGCATTGAAAGCCACCACAACCAGAAGGAATTCCAATCTGCAAGCATCTTTCACAGAGGCGGGCCAAGGATAGAATAATGCTATGCCCCAGATTTCTGAGAGAGTACCTTTCTATTTTGTTTTATTTTATTTTATTTTATTTTATTTTATTTTATTTTATTTTATTTTATTATTTTATTCTTTCATACAGAGTTGAGGCATTACATGTATATCTTAAAGCACTGTAATTATTATAGATTTTCATAAAAATAAAGTCATAAATCAGTGGGAATAAAGCCCCTGTCAGATCACGCATCCCAAGGTCCGGTGGAGGAAATTTATGGTCCCCATCAGTGAGAAATCCCATGATGAGGTCTGCCTGGGCGAAAATGAAGAGCTCCCATCGATGGCTTTTCTGCTTTCTGGAAAGAAACAAGGGATAAAAGAGAAAGACCGAGGAATTTTTCATGTTTATTGACTTCGGCTCTTCTGGTGGTTTCCATAATAACTATAACAAAAGTGATTATAATAACGCTACTTTAATTGTATATTCTACTCCCCCACAATTTATTAGCATGCCATACATACCAGGAGGATGGTAATTATGACCCCCATCTCACAGGTAAGGAAATTATGGATAGAGAAGAAAAGAATCGTGCAAGCGTACAGGGTGTATACCCATGTGAGCTGAGCTGGCTGCTAGGTCGTAGGTCTCCCAAAGAGACCCCCCACTCTGCTCACTCTCTTGAGTTGTTACAGGTGCCTCGGAGCCTCTCTGGTTCCCTGTGATCACTGGAGAAATAACAGGATAAAGAGGGAAAATGAGCTATTGTGCAAACTTTCAAAGACCCAAGAACCAATTTCTTTTGAATAGTAAGGATAGTTACAGAATGATTTTTAAAAATAAAGAAACCTCAAACTTGGCCCAAAAGAAATCACACTTACCTAAGTTAGGACACTCTGTACTTCTTGGATGTACTTCTCACAGTTGAAAGTTTAGATTTAATTGTGTGTGATTGCTTAATTAACTCTGTCTCTATCACTAGGCTGAAGCTTCCATTAAAATAGGGATTTTATTTGCTCTTTGCTCACCACTTTATCCCGTCTAGCACAGTGTCTGGCACCCAATAAGTATTAATTAAATGGTTGAATGAATGAACTAATGAGAAGACTCAAACCCTAAAGAGTATGGAAGAAAGAAAATAAAACATGGCTTTCAGTTTGAAATAAAGAATCTCATATTAAATAAGGGAATTAGATGGGTCAGTATGATCAGCACAACCCACTTATTTGATTCATGTTTTGGAATAGAATCATCTAGGTGTGACATGGTGTGGGGGGGCTCTGCCCGTAGGGCACCCCCCCACCGCCCCGCCCCACGGCCATCATAGATGAGAATAAGTCTACCAAGACATGATCTGCTTGGGGAGGAAAGGTGGGCGATCTCTCAAAGGAGAAGGGCCAAGAGCCTTTTCCTCAATGGGCTTTTATTGGGTTCAGTTTGCACAGGAATACAGGTAAAGCACATCAGTCATTGTCAGACAGTAAGGATCAAACAATAGATAACAAAGAACTCTGAGGGCTTATTCTGAGTCAGGGTCAGTTAGCTAAAGGGCTATAAGACTTTGGGAAACAAACTCATTTCAGACTTGGACCCTTATCATTTAAATTGAGGGTATTAGCAAAGCAGGTTTCACAGGATTTTATGCATTCTTTCTTAGGCCTAATGGCCCCAGGGAATCCGCCCTTTCCAGCACAGGACTGCACCGTCCTCTGTCATGTTTCAGGCTTTTGTCAGGCAGGGGAAGTAAGGCAGCCAAGAGATTAGGAGACTTCTTGAAGACAGAGTGAGGACTCAGGCTTTGTCAAAGCCAAGGGGCGAGGGTCCATCACCCCCCTTTCCTATAGCCCCCCAAGTCCTTTCCTGTGGTCCTCTCCGTGGCCATGCCTGTCTTAGGTCGTCCCTTCCTTGAGGAATCTTACCCATCATTGGCTAACCAGTCAGGCTCAGGGCCAAGCAGGGTAAAGTAAAGTGGGCAGGGGCAGTGCCCCTGCCAGGGAGTTAAGCTTTGTCTCCTTAGTGGCTTCTGGTCCCAAGGTCTCTGACTCAGCCTTAGCCATGGGGGGTAACAGCTTCTGAAACCAGGCAGGGCACTTCCCAACAACATGGTTTCAGCTTCTGTTACCTTATCATGGGAGAGCAAAAAGAGTCAACCTTGTTGAGGGTGAAAAGGAAAAAAAAAAAAAAGAAATGAATAAACAGTTGCCTGACTAAACAATAATAAAATTATTGGCATGCTGGGGTAGCCACAATTATGGATTATATTGTTTTCCAAAATGTGCAGTTGGAAATAGCCACAATTACCGTCGCTTCTAAAAGGGAGCACCCTAACTCCAGTGCCCATATGGCATGCACACTGTGTGATAGTCCTGGGGTGGGAGCTCCTTTGATCTCTGACCATACCCACTTAAAGAGGAACAGCCAGGTTTGCTGGAAGAACTACAGTCTCTAGACTCTATAGAGGTAGGTAAGCTGAGAAACTGGACTCAGGCTGGATGCTTAAACCTGGCTTTATTAAGAGCAAATTTGACTAAATTGATTCAAGTGGCTTTGCTTTGAAGTTCAGCTTCTGTCTTTCGTCTTCCTTGTTTCTTCTGTCTTAACTGAAGCCTCAGAAAGGGCATGGGGAGGTCAACGTGACATGTGCAGCATCTCAACATGGTAAATGGCCTGTAATGAGGGTAACGATTGCCATGAACTTGGCACCACTGATTTCTTGTACAAGAATGTAGGTTGTAGCAGCAGTGCAATGTCCTGGAAGCCTTCAGATGGGTTGCTACTGAACACCACGTTTTTAATTTGCTGTTCTTAAGTCAGGTAGACTTTTTACACCAGTAAGAAGTAAACAATTCATAAGTTCACAGTGATCAATATATGGTTTTTGCTTTTAACTGTGAACAACAGGTTGGGGTGGGGGATTGATTTTCCAAATGTCACTCGTTATACCAGAAGTGCCTTGTTGACACCAGTTTTTGGGTATGTTAACGTTTATCAGGAAAATCAGTGGCATGTTAGTTAAACATTAAGTCGGGTCTTAAAAACCAGCTTCTGTTCATCCCCATGGCCTAGTTTTCCAGACTGAGGCTCACTGTCCTGATTCTTTTATCTGTGGTGTCCCTTCCTTTCTCCCCTGTCATGTCACTCATCACTCAGGCCCCCATTTCAAGGCACCAAAATGCTTAATACAGGCTGAATACATAGGAGGTGCTCCAAGGAGATTTGTTGAATAAATCAATTCAAATAGGAGTGGGTGCCCCTCCTTCAGGAGATTTGCCGACATGAAAAAGTGTGCCATGAATTAAGACACCAGAGGCCACTTTCCCTCTGGAATTTGACAGAACTCAAATAAAGGCATCACTACTAGATTGTTCCTAACAGGTGCCCCATCCATACCTGGAATACCAAATTCTGCTTGTTTGAGTCTTCTTCAAAGACAGGTTCTCAGGCTTCCTCGTTGCTATAAAACATTTTGAGGTCTCAGTCACCAAGGAATGAAATGCTAGGTATAGTTCTAGCCCAGATGGGACTCAAGTTCATCAAACATTACCAGAAAGAATGATGTAGCTAATCAGAATGTGCTCATATTCAGACACCTGCCACAATTTTTTGCCACACTCATAGGTTCTTAACTACATTATAAAGTCTGAGATTTGGTTTAATCTTTCTTTTAGAAGTTTCCAGAATATATCTCCTGCATCAGTCCATTCATGGGTTGAGCACCCCTGTGAAATACGATGGGTGGGAAGTGAAAGAGAATTTGGAGGGACCATTTTGAACGGAGGCCCTTCCAGGAAAGATTTTTTTTCTTCACACAATGAACTGTGGTAGAGATCCAACTAGAACCCAGATCTACCGTTCGCTAACTGAATAAAGGAAATGTCCTGGGTTATGTTAATGTCTATTTATAGTCAATGATATTCAAAGAGCCGCATAAAGGAAACCGAAAGATGCCACGGTGAAAACTGAGCTCAGTCTGATAATCAACTCGAGAATAAAGAAATGTAATTTTTCATGTTCAAACTCCAGCTGATCTCTAGCCCTGTGGATACTAGAGCGAATTTCCTCAGCTCACCTGTTGGTCACCCTTCTCCTCATTAAACGACTGTAGATCAATGAGCATGCAGAATCAGGAGACAGTTCTGTCCTCGGGAAGGCGAATTATAGTCCCACTACAAAGCAACACGCCTGACCTCATACGAAAGGGTTCCCATTTATTACTTTCACGATGGTATGTTTCAATTTATTAACTGATGACTTACCTTGTACTACTCTGTGTTCAATTATGTATTTCCTGTTCTCATTACAGACCTTCAAACGACCGCAAAAATATATTCATTTAATGCTTTTTCTGTTCTTTTAAAATTTTGATCACTCAGGAAAGGAGGAAGAAAATGGCTTGAACATTAGCACTAGGTGTAAACTCAGACTGATCCATGGACTGTACTTAAATTACTCTGATAATTGGGACAAGGAAACTCTTTCTCCTGGAATAACTTAATGTAGCTGGAAAGGATACTGGGGTCTTCATTATTTACATATTTTGCATAAGTTAACACACCCAATATGTAATGCAATACAAAGAAAGCAGTGAAATGTAAAACTATGAGGGGCCAAAAGAGACCAAGTGTATCAGGGTGAAATTTGGGGAAAACATGGGGCAATAATTTGAGAGACTCATGTTTTAATTGAGAGTCTTTCAACTTACTAAGTTACTGATTTGGAAAAATGAAAACAAAAAAACGTTAAAAGTTTTATTTATTTTTAGAGAGAGGGGAAAAGAGGGAGAAAGAGAGGGAGAGAATCAAACTGGCAACCTTCTGGTTTGGCGCAGGCCAGCACTCAATCCACTGAGCCGCACCAGCCAAGGCAAAAATGAAAATCTCATTTGTGGAAAAAGGTTGTGTATGTCGTTGTTCCCTATTCTTAAATTACATGTGTTTAGCCCTGGCTGGTATGGCTCGGTTGGTTGGAGCATTGTCCTGTAGTCAAAAGGTTGCGGGTTTGATTCCTAGTCAGGGCATATACCTGGGTCCTGTGGGTTTGGTTCCCAGTTCGAGCATGTACCGGAGGCAGCCAACTGATGTTTCTTTCTCACAGAGACATTTCTCTCTCATTTCCTTTCTCCCTTTCTTTCTCCCTAAGAGCAATGAAAAAACGTCTTCTGGTGAGGAAGAAAAAAATTATATGTTTTTATCTTAAAAGCCAAGATTAATCCAAAGTAAAATACTTAATAAGATATATATTGTAGATGAATGACGAGTCAGCGTTCTCTCTTACTCCACAGAGAAAGGACAATGAGCATGCCGTAGGCATTGTTTTCTGTGAAAATAGATTCTGCTAGTGGGTTATGTGGGTTATGACTTAAGGGACAAAGGCTATAGAACTTGTATCATTCCTATAACTCACTCTTCTAATGCTTGAAATGTATTTATCGAGGATAACAATGAGATAAGCTTAAATGCAAATGCCCCTGAGAGAGGTAACGTCTTCCATTCATCCTCAGGGATAAGTAAGTGATCTCAACGTCTACCCTGAAGAATAACAAAGCGGAGAGAACACAGGGCAATGGATCCCTGGGTAGGAGCCAAGGCAATACGTGTCACACAGGAGAAGATGCAAATGGCATACAGCAAACAGGAGGCCTCGGTAACTCGAGGAGGAAACACCTTTCTGAGTTTGAATTCGGACCGGGCCTGATGATTAGTAGAAGCAACAAAGGAGTTTATCTTATTTTTTTATTGCCAAAAAACGTAAAGGATCCATTTGTTGTAGAGGTTCCTTGCTTAGATTTTAAGTAGCTCTCATGTGAAGAATAAATGAATTTTGAACGGTGACTCTCTCAGTTGCTGGGACAGTGTCAGGTGAGAAAATAGAAGAAATGGAAAACAATGTGGCATTACAACTGGTACGCAGTTGGTCAGAAACACCGTCTGTCTAATTAGCTCTTCGACTTCCCTTTCCCCATGAATGGGCAAGTAGAGACTACAGGTAAAATCGGGGCACTCTCTACCCTGAGGTTTAGAGCCACTGACTGAATCCATGGGGAGACAGAATATCAAAAGCAGGTCCTCCATTGTGAACCCCACCACTCCTCTGCCCACAATCATTGTCTGCTGTTGCTGAGGCCGGACAATGCTTGTCCCTACACCTCAGTGGACGTCTTTTCTTAGGTTCTCCCTTAAGAGTTCCCATCCCTCCGCACTTCGGTTCTAACCATGTGTCTTTTAGAATATTGTGAACTCCTCCCCCCCCCAAACCTGCTGATAAAGTAATTGTTATCGTTATCAATCAAGCGGCATGGCACTCAGCATTTTTAAGTGGGAAGCGGATGATATTCTCCTGGTGACAATATCCTTTCATGACTTGAAACCTTAATTTAAACAACAGGTTGACTATGGGCAACCCTGGACAAGTAATCATTTGTTTAGATTGCATGCTGGCAGGCCAGCAATTTCTTCTTCTGCCTCATTTTTGTTTCCCCAACTTAATTCAATTTAAAAGTGTTAAGTGTCATGGATGGTACACCACCTTACTGTGTTCTGACATTTATTTGTTGGTATTTTCTTCATTCACTGTGTGCACCTGATAAACATTATGAATTCTTAGCACACTGCCAGGTTTTGTGCCAGGTGCTGGGAATATGACAGCTGAAGGGAGGACTCCCTGACCACCTCTTCTGCTGGTGTTGGGCTTCTGTAATGGCCTTGTCACCCTCCCCTGTTCACCTCTTCCCAGCGCATGATGAGGATGAAGGCTTGAAGTGTCCACATTCCTCAGTTTCCCAAGGTCATTGAGACAAACGCACAGCATCTCTCGTATTCAGCATTGTCATAAAAATATTTGCATTTCCTCTAGCACCAAACTTGATTTCGAGTTCACCCTGACTTTATGTAACTATTTTTTATTTAAATCATTCTTATTCTGATCCCCTTTCTTTTAACAGCACAAAGCTGGGCTTCAGCATCGCTCAGCTCTGCCTCTTCCTTGCCCCTTGCTTAAGGTGACACCCGCCCCGTGGTACGCAGAAAGGAGAGCTCCTTGAAAGGCAGAGGCACAATCTGGAGCTGCTTTTGCTGAGAAAGTCTGCCCATTACAAAGGCATCAGATAACCTATTCTGAAATATAAAACAGGCCTTTCAGGCTGTACTTGAAGAACATAGTATTTTAAGATTTGTCTTGAATGTTTCTTTTCAAAGCTTGCTTAATGAATTCCTGAGTTTAGAGGGAGTCAGAGAAGAAAAGTATTCTTTTTGCTTTTTCTTTGTTCTTGAAGAAATTAATGCACGCTATGATTTATGGAGGTGATTCCAAAGCATGAAGCATCTGAGATCCCACTTGTTAGGCACAATTTGTGGCGAGTCGCTCCTAGAACTATCTTCAGGGATGGATAGTGTACCAGACCTCTTCCGCAAGGCACAAATGGCACAGCGAAATTAGGACAATGCAAAGAGAGGACATTTACAAAAAGACTAACCAGAAAGGGGTAGACGGGGTGCTAAGGGACCACGGTTTATGGTACAGGAGCCCTGGGCTAGCCCCAGCCCTGAAGGGAGCAGGGACGAAAAGGTTACCAGAACCTGGAAGGAAAGTCAGTGGGAGCAAGCTGCCATGAGGGTGAGGTGACCTCTGCAGAGGGACACAGCTCATGGGATCAGCCTCCCCCATCTCCAGCTGGGGCTGAACTCACCTTGAAGCCACAAAGCACAAGAGTCCATCAAGGGTGTCTTTCTAGGTCAGGCCGCTGGGGCAGAGAGCAGGATGGAGACCAGTGGAGAGTGGACCCTGAGGGGCAACTGGAAAAACTGCCACGAGCAGGAAACAAGCCATTGCACCATCCTGTCTCCAGTTGCCCCCAACTGGTCTCCCTGCTTCAGGTGAACACGGATCCCAGTTCGCCCAAGGTAACGTCTGTTATGCCTGCCTTGCATGGCTATGAATAGTGGCCATGTTCACACTCCCAAAGTGCCCCAGTTTCGATCATTAATGATGTGGTCATCTTAGCTTCAGTTCTTCACACCATCAGGTCCTCTCCAACCAGCATTAGAGTGATGCTTTAAACTTGAGAATCTGTTATGCAAATTCTATGCAGAAAACTCTGCCTTGGCTTCTGACATCATTTACAAATTATCAAAAAATCCTCACCCCACCTGCCCGGCTCCAGCGTTCTGCCTCCCACGCGTCTATCCATTCTCATCTCCTTCCTCTCTCCCATTGCTCCTCAGCCCCAGCCCCACCACCCTCCTCACCTCCTTCAGGAAGCAACCTCACTCCCATCTTGGACCCTTGCTACTCCCTCCACTGAGAAAGCCCTTCTCTAAGAAATCTGTCTAATTTACTCTCTTTCATTACCTTTATAGATGTAATGGAATAATCACCCATCTCCCCTGGCTGGTATAGCTCAGTGGATAGAGTGCTGACCTGAAAACCAAAAGGTTGCTGGTTCGATTCCCAGTCAGGGCACATGCCTGGGTTGTGGGCCAGGTCCCCAGTTGGGGGTGTGCAAGAGGCAACTGATCAATGTATCTCTCACACATTGATGTTTCTGTCCCTCTCTATCTCCCTCCCTTCCCCTCTCTTTAAATATAAATAGCTAAAATTTTTAAAATAGAAAAGAAATCACCCATCAAATAACTTTCCCTTAACAAGCAGTTCTAACTGTATCACCTCCCACAAACTCTTTCTCTTATCCTGCTTTATTTTTTTGACCCTTAACAACATCTCTATATTTATTTGTTGCCTGTCTTACTCCATTTGTGAAAAAGTTCCTGGAGAACATGGATTTTTGTTGTTGTTGTTTCGGCAATGACTGTATTCCTAGAGTTTAGGAGCATGTCTGGCATTTTATAAGCTCAATAAATAGTCCTGGGACAGATAAAAAATAAATGAAGATTATAGGTGTAGAAAAGAGTTGAACTTCACTCTGTGGGTAACAAGGTGATTTAGGTAACATTAAATGAGCTAAAAAACTTCAGACTTCAGACTCTGTGTGGTATACATTGTAAGTCATAGTGCAAAATAAAAAACATTAATATTGTTCTTGTAACTACCATCAGAACACAGTGAGCAAATAGACTAAATTATATCTCCGTGTCCTTTTATTTGTATGTGTCTTTGGTTAAAATCATTATTTTTTTGCCCTTATTTTTCTGAAATTTGCCCATGTTTCTGATAAGGCATCCTTTTAATACATAAATAAGCACTTCATTCATTAAAATACTCATGAGTCCCATTGAGAACACTGGATTCCATGTTTGGTTAATTCAGGTGCAATAAGGAGAAGTGACTCAAACACGCACCAAGCCAATAATGGATATAGTATTAAACTATAAAGGAAAAAGGCCATGTTTCACAGAATAAAGCTGTGAGAGGCTGGAATGAGAGAAAGATGTGCCTGGAGAAGATTCACACGGGAGCTGATTCCACCGAAATGGCTGGCGGGTCGGCATTGTCTCACGAACCCTGTCATCCAGGAAGACATTCCTGTCTTTTTATCCGGCCAGCCAAAAGGTGGCAGACGACACCAGGCAACGTGCCACCTGCCCTCACACAGAGAAGAATGCGGCCTTGACTTTGCGTTGTTCACATTTTCTTTGACAACCTCAGGCATTTGATACATTCAGAAGAAATTTTAAAACTAAAGCTATGTCTTGGCTTATGACAAGTTAAGAATCTATTTTCTTATAGTTATTATCACCTGGAGTTTTGGGGTAGCCCCAGATCCGAGTCCTTAGTCTTAAAGGAAATGATACCCTGAATGGACTAAAAAAAGAAAGAACCTCTGAGCAGGGACCCCTTTAGGCCCCATTTATGTCTCACAAGAATGGTTTTCCTCATTTTTATAGGTGAATATTCTGAAGCCCAACACAGTTGCATGACTTGCCCATGATTACTTAATAGTTCTGGCATTTGATAGGGCCAGCCGCATTTTAACCTGTATCTGTCTATCTCTAAAAGCCGTAACCTTTTCCTGACACCAGGTGGCCTTTTGATTTCCAAACGTATGGAACTAAAGGACATTTTATGGCTAGGGTTTAAGCCAAGTTCATGCCCAGGCCCTACCAGCTCAAGGATCTAAAACAGTTTGAAAGAGTCAGAGTTAACTCATTTGAATTTAGAACATTTCTTGCCATTCTCTTGAGGAAGAAAGAAAGGTATCAGCTATTGCCATTCCTATCATCTGACTTTTATCGCTTTCAAAGGGCCACCCTTGCTCTGTCCTCACCGAATCCTTGATCCCTGAGATTTTCATTCTGAGACCCAAATGGGGATTCGAGGTTTTGCCGTGGAAGCATGCAGGGAGAAATGTTATCTTTATACGTGCATAAAAACGCTTAGGTTAGATTTACCTTTTGAAAGCGAGATTATGGGAGGAGGACATTTGTTAATGAGCATCTCACTCTATTAAATAAGTTTAATAATTATTCACACTTCAAAAGGATTCCTGAGCATTGTGTTTGTCTAGAGATCAGCTTTAACTTGTGAGCTTCAAATTTCCTTCCCCAGCACCAAAAATATGATTTACCTTTAACAACAACAACAAAAAGGCAATATTCTGATGTTATTCAGGAACATTCTAAATTCAATAAGTGTTTATTAGGACCACGTTCTATGTGCTCACTGGAGTGCAGAAGAAATATTACGATATAATCTGTGACCTTTAGGGAATTTTAATTTCATATGGGAGCCAGAAAATACACACACATATGATAAATTTCTATTTTAAAAAATCTGCTTAAATGCCCAAAGAGAGCACGGTACAGTAAGCTTTTTAAAAGTACACATGAGAGCCCTGGCCAGGTGGCTCAGTTGGTTGGAGCATCATCCCCTACACCAAAAGTTTGCAGGTTTGATTCCCGGTCAGGGCACATACGTAGGTTATAGGTTTGATCCCTAGTTGGGAGACGTACAAGAGCCAACAGATCCACGCTTCTCTCTCACACCTCTCTCTCTCAAATCAATGAACATCCTCAAGTGAGGATTTAAAAAAATTAAAAAGTAAAAGTACACACGGAGACATCTGGACAAGATGTGGCAAGGAACAACTGACAAAGCTTGGCTAGGCCGTGAAAGAGAGGCGGAGTTTGTTTTTGCTGGGACCTCAGAACGGTCCCAGAGGCACCCCTCCTTTCTCTTCTTACTACCGCGGCTCACTCTTCTCATCTGTCCCCTAGCCGCTTGTCACTTAAAACTTGAGCACTGTTAGGGATTCGGGCCCCACCTAGATGTCTTTAACCAGAAGCTGCATTTCAACAATATCCTCATGTAATAGAGATATATATATAAATATGTATATTAATATTTTATATATATAATTTTAGAAGCACTAATCTCGACTATTACAATAACCTCTCCAAGATTTTTATCTGTGTCAGAGCTCTCTACAAAGTTAGTAGAACAATCTTCCTGAAATGTACATCCGGTCCGGTTATTCTTCATCTTCAAACCCTGCAAAAGGTCTCCTGCTTACATCATTCCATCAGACTCTATGGCCGGGTGTGTGCGGCTCTCATGATCACCCTACCTTTCTAGGCTCCTCAGTCTCTCCTGTTACTCACCATCCACCTTCCATTGCAACTCCCCGACTCTCGCCAAATCTTCAGATGCGTTTACATATTCACCCCCTCTTGCTTTTAGAGTAAAATCATTCCACACAATTGGGAAACTCTTTCCTTTTCAGCATTCCAGATTCCTACTGATCTTCCAAGGTCCTGGTCAAACACCAGAGTCTTTCTCAGTGAAGATTTGGGAGGTTCCTTCACTCAGAACTCACAGTTCCTATACTTCTGAGGGCCAGAACCCTTCGCCCGTAACTCACCTGATCCACTCACCTTACGACTTTGTCCCCAGTGGAATACAGGTGTAAACCTGATGGTTTTAATTTAGGCAGCTGAACAAATAGCAAGTATCAGTGTGTGTTCATTTATTGGTTGAATTCTAGTATGATAGGTGGCTGTGCACGAGCAAAGTGAGTTTGGATTTTAAGGCAATTGCCCAAGAGAGTTTAGTCTCCTTTCTCTCTCTCATTCTCTGTCTCTCTCTCTCTCTCTCTCTCTCTCTCTCTCTCTCTGGCATGATGAAATGGAAAGAACTTAGGGCTTTATAATTATAAGACTTCCTATTGCTGTCACTTCCTAGGTTCATGACATTGAAAGTTTCATCATTTTAAAAATATGAGTAATAATTAGAGTTGTTTCATAAGATAATTGTGAAAATTAAAATAGATAATTGATGTTAAAGCATTTAAGCATCTAGAAAGTTCTATATACATCATACTCAATATTTTTAATGGATTTATAACTTAATATATTTTAAGCACTCCTTGTTTTCGAAAAATTGTGCTAGATACAAGAGTTACCAAGATTTTTTAGATACAGTATCAGCTCTGATAACAAAGTATGATCAGGGGAGGTATCCACAAAAAGAAAAACTTGAAGAAAATGTGTAAGTTGATATTCTAGCTGGACACAGAAATTTGGAGAAGACTTCACAGAGGAGGTGACATTTCAGTTAACCCCTCACTCCAATAATACCCTGGTCAAGGATAAAATTATGAATGTCTTAAACTAGAAAGATTTATAATATTGGCTATTTGTCTACACAGATAGAAAGGCAAAGCCCATATAATTCTAGCACCTTAAAGTTTTCAGATTCTTAGATGGCAGAGCTTGTCTTCCTGTTCACTCAGACACTGCCGTGGCCAAATGCCAGCGCCCTCATAACTCTCTCTTCCTTCCTTTCCTTGCGACCAGCACTTCCCTCCACTCCTGCCCAGGGCAGTGCATACTATTTACGAACTATGCTGTCCTTGGCCTTGATTCCAAGTTTGTGCCAATGTTTCCTGGGTCTATAATGCCTGCAAGTTTATCATTGACAATGTAAATGTTATTCTCATGCCAAGTCACTTCAAGCCTTTACGTCCTCCACAAGGTATCCCATGCTTGTCCCAGTCCTGAGGGTTCCCTGCAGCTCTTAATGATGTTAACTGGTAAGTCACTGCTTCCTCACTGTTTTACAATATATCTATACCATTGATGGAGCTGGGCTGAAAAGCTCCGTGGGGGATAGAGTCCTGGTGTTACTCCCTCCTGAGTTCTTTATCTCTTACTCTAAGACCTTGAACATGAAACCCCCACCCCACCTCAGAACTCTCTGCCTTAGTTTCCTCATCAGTAAAATAAAGCTGTTCGACTCTAATATTAGAGTAGGTCATTTTCAAGTTTGCCTACAGCTGAAACAAGATATGTCTCTCTCCATGAGAGAGCTCCCCCCTCATCTGTATACAGCTTCTTCTAGTGGAAAACTGGCCACATTTTGAGTAAAAATTCGTAGGTACCCCAGCCCCACCTGTGCCCTAATACTTAGGGAGAATAATGCAGTCTGTTTGGCAGCCCCTGCCACTGTCCTACCTCACAATATCCTATTATTCTTCTACAATAGAAGATTAAGTTTCTCAGCATGTCTGACTGAAGGCCCAATGTCATCGAATACATAACCATTTGCTGCGATTCCCCCAGGGAAAGTTATTAACAACTTAGTCCCTGATAAATGACTGTGTTTCTAAGGTAGTGGGTTATATCAAGCTTTCTAAATACACATCATTTAAATTTACCCAGACAGCCATGTGTCAAACAAACAACGACTGATTATTAAAAACACACTCATTCTTGGGCTAGACATTGCTGCGCAACTCTGGGTATGCTGAATCATTTATTTGCCTTAAACATACAAGTGTGTTTAATAATCAATACCCACTCTCACTTACCTTACTAAAGAATGCTTACAATTTTGCTGAGAGAGAAGAGTAGCTCATTAGCTGTCACCTGCAATCCAGAAACCTACCTGGCGATATGGGTTAAGTATTGCCAAAGGCTCATAGAATATCAAGGCTAGGAAGAGCCCAAAGGCTGTCTATTAGAAGTCTCCATTCAATGAGTGCCTTCCACCAGCATCCTCACAAAAATAATTACATGGCTGGTTATACATGAACATCTCCATGTTCGGAGGTAGCTCCTCCAATGTGTAGACAGTTCTCAAGTCTTTCAAAGTGGTTTTCTCTGAGCTTCCTAGCCTTGTTTCTAGTCCTTCCCCCATTCAGAAAAAGAAACCAACTTGTGATGATTAATTTTATGTGTCAACTTGACTGGGTCACTGGGTGCCCAGACTAAGGATTACTTCTGGGTGAGAATATTTCCAGAAAAGACTGGCATTTGAATCAGTGGAGCAGATAGCCTGTCTCAAGTTGGACAGACATCATCCCATCTGTGGAGGGCCTGAATAGAACCAAAGGCAGAGGAAGAAGGAATTGCACTTTTTCTTTCTTTTTTTTTAAATTAAATTAAATTTAATTAAATTTAATTTTTTTATTGTTGTTCAATTACAGTTGTCTGCATTTTCTCCCCACCCCTCCACCCCACCCCAGCCATACCCACCTCCTTCCCCCGCCTCCACCCTTCCCCTTGGTTTTGTCCATGTGTCCTTTATAGTAGTTCCTGAAAACCCTTCTCCCCACTATCCCCTCCCCCTTCCCCTCTGGCTATTGTTAGATTGTTCTTAACTTCAATGTCTCTGGTTATATTTTGTTTGCTTTTTTCTTTTGTTGATTATGTTCCAGTGAAAGGTGAGATCATGTGGCGTTTGTCCCTCACCACCTGGCTTATTTCACCCCATGTTCATAGCAGCACAATTTACAATAGCCAAGTACTGGAAGCAACCTAAGTGCCCATCAGCAAATGAGTGGATCAAAAAAATATGGTACATTTACACAATGGAATTCTACGCAGCAGAGAGAAAGAAGGAGCTTATACCCTTTGCAACCGCATGGATGGAACTGGAGAGCATTATGCTAAGTAGAATTGCCCCTTTTCTTAATGTGTCAGTATTGAGCTGGGAAATCTCGCCTCATCATTTTCTCTCCTCGGGCTAAGATTTACACCATCATCTTCTCTTGTTCTCAGGCATTTTGACTCTGGTTAAACTACACCACTGGCTTTCCTAGGTCTCCAGCTTCTACACAGCAGCTCAGGGGACCTAGTCTCCATAGTTGTGAAATATATAAATATATTTTTGTTTCTCGATATACATATACATATACACATATATATATGTTTTTGTTTCTGTGGAGGACACTGACAAATACACACCTCTATCTGAAAAGAAAAGAAGGCAAGGAAGGAAGAAAATAGTTTTTTTCATTATAGATCTTCTTTTTCACATGATATACATTTTATTAGTAATTTGTGAGTCACTATAACAGCATGGCTAAGAACACATCATAGGAAATCATGCAAGACCGATGTTTAAATTCTGGCATTCCACCATAGTCATTTGTGATCCTTGACAAGTTATATACTTCCATAAGCCTCAGTTTTTCCACCTGTAAAATAATTCTTTATAGGTGCTGGAAAGTTTTTCCACCTGTAAAATTCTTTCCACCTGTGACTTACTTGGTCATAACATCTTCTCTGTGTAACTCTGCCTTCTCCATCCCCTTTCCTCGTTAGCGTTTGGTGTCTACTCTGCAGATGCTTTGTGAAAGTGCAGTGATACAGGGAGGCTGGGTAACAGGAAGAGGCGCCAGAAGAACCAGCCTCTGTCGGTGGCTCTCTGTGTTGGGAGCTGATTGATTTGTGATTGTAAATAGATCATTATAAACTCAACATAATGAAACAGTAATTACCTAAGAGGTGATGGATTTGGCGAGTTTTTCTAGGCTAAATGATTTGCGATGTATAATATTGCAGCAGTTAAGCTAAAGTGATCACAGAAAAGTTACATTTGACTAGTGCAAGTTTTCCCTTCCTCCCATCCTTCTTTCCTTCTTTTCTTCCTTCCTTCCTTCCTTCCTACTTTCCTTTCTTCCTTCCTTCCTTTCTTCCCATTTTCCTGCCTTCCTTCCTCCTTCCATTCTTCCTTCCTCCCTTTGTCCCTTTTTTCTGTCCTCCCTCCTTCACTTCCTTTTCCTTTTTCTGTTTCCATCACATGGCACTTTTAATTAAGTGGTAAGATTAATTAGTAAGGACTCAGAAACTTTAGAACTAGATAAAGCACACAGACGAACACCCACAGTGACACATATCTCACGGTGGCCCTTACATTTCAATGTCTGTCCATTCTAAGAGAAGCTTTGTGGCATTGCACCCGTCCGTTACACTCCCGGAATAGTAATGAGAGGAACATCCGGTGGTATCACTCAGGTAGAAGGAGTGGGGCTCACAGCTATCAAGAGCCTCTATGGGTCACAGGGCAGTCTAGCTACTCTGTGCTCACCCCCAGTCTATAAAGTGTGGTTCGTTCTTCAGCATCAGAGACAGAGCAATTAGGACAGAACATCTGACCCAGAAACTGCTCCTTGGATTCCATCTCTCATTAGCAGAGTGGAAAGCTGTACAACTGGGCAATGGATATAAATCTGTCAGGCAGCATTGGGCCCCCAGGAGTAGTTTGGACCCTGCATTTGATTCCTGATGTTGAACATTTTCTGAAGACATCTTATTCTATCAAGACACTCTTTATACCATTGAGAGAAACAGAGACACAAGATGAAGTGAGAGAAGAAAACCCAGCAGTATGCAACCTTGATTCTAAATGAAAGCTTTGTTCTCAACCCCTAATTGTGTTGCACCATTCAAGCCTTCTGTCCTGCCACTCCTCGGTCTGTACTCTCAGCTTTGGCCAAGAGAGCCCTCTCTTGTCTCGCAGACAGCTTCCTGCTGTAGGCGGTCCTCTCTGTTGGAATGGGCTCCTTATGTATTTTCTAAATGCTTTCCTTCTGTTACCCATAAAGCTTACTTTAATGTCCTGTTGACATTCAGGCCAATCCAGTCACACCAATCCCCCCTGGGTAGCACATCTACCATCTTCCATAATAAGTAGATAGATGGGTATGTATGTAGCTAGAGCGACAGAAAACGTTTGCATTTATATTAAACTACGTGTAGGCGTGTATAGGCATGTAATCCAGGACACTGTTGGTTGCAAGTGATAGAAACAAATTCAGCAGCTTAGACCAAAAGGGGACATTACTGGGTCCCTGAGAGGGCAGCATCAGAGATGGGAATCTAGAGGAACTGGGTGTAAGAACTCAAGTGCTGAAGGGATGTTCTCCACCTCTATTCTTCTCTCTACATATCAACCTCATCTTTTTATGCCCATTTGTTTTTCACATGGTAGGAGACAGTTATTTATTTGTTTATTTACTTATTTACTTATTTAATTCTTTTATTCTCTTATTCTCCACATTTTGCAGAGAATCCTGTGATTTCCAATACCGTATTCTGTATTGAAGAATTAAGCCCTACACCTTGGGCTATTGCTATCCTCACCTGTAGCAGAGTGTCAGCTGGAGAGAAAAAGGATAATCCCCATGGCCTGTCTTCTTCATGTGGACTCTTGAACAGTGTTTGACTGTAAACATGATGTCACATTATTCTGTCCACTCTTGGAAAAATAGCGGCCTTGGTATGTGATGCTAGACTGAAATGTGAAAAAAAGGAAAAAATTAGCTAGTGAGGTTGAACAACAGAACACAAAGCTGAAAGTGAGACTCAGTGACCAATAAAAGAAAGCAATTACAGGGAGGCAAGAGGAACCCTGCAGGTGAAAGAACCCAGGGCCTGGCAAGCTGCACAAGGCAGAGAACATTGAGCATCACTCACAGTTGCACTAGATCAGTGGCTAGGAACTTTAGGACAGTCTCCATATTGGGCAGGAGGGAATGTAGAGGGGATGGATTTCCAGAAGGGAGTAGGCTCCTGCAACTCCAGAGAAATACTGAGGAATTACCAATTTTAAATGTCCTAGGGAGCAATGCGCTCAATCACAAGGAGCATAGGATTCAAAGTCAGACCACCTGAGGTTGTTTTGGCTCTGCCATTTGTCCCCTGAAGAAGGCACATGAGCCTCTCTGTCCTATAGTTTTCAGAACTGTAAAATAAAGGTGATGATATGCCTGCTCTCTCTACCTCATAGGACTGTTGTGCCTTTCCAAGGGGAAAAAAAAGCCTTTTCACACAAAGCTGGCCGCAACTTGGTATCTGTCTACCTTGTATCTGTCATGAAGTCTTATTAAAAAAAAGGGAGATTTTGAAGAAGTGTGTAAGAGTTGGGAAGGAGCCTACTACCCCAAGTAACAAAATATGCAATTCACCACGGGCATCAAAATAAATTATTTCAAAGGCACAGCTGACATATGACAATGAAAACACAACCTTGGGTCAATAGCCATTCCAGGAACATGATCCCTTGTCACGCCACCTGGAAGACATCGCATTACTTCCTCTAGGCTCCACCTGTTTCCTTTCTAGACACGGCTGAATGTCATGGCCAGGCAAAGTGATTTCCCCACATGCTGAACATAGCTCATAAAATACTTTGGGTTCTACTGGGGGAAAGGCACCAAGAAAATATTATTACTCCACATAAAATTTAAAAATTCTTCTTTGACAAGGTAATGATCTTTGATTCAGTCTTTTGGCAGCCCCCACACCCCCAGGGTTTTCAGTTTCCCATTACACTCTGTGGTAGACAGGTTGGCTCGCACATGGGGGGAAGCACTGGAACTCTGCCTTCTGTATAGAACAAGGAGCAATATGACCATCAGTTGCGTGGAGGAAGGCTGCAGTTCGAGACAAGCTCATTATTGCTTAGTATGCGTTGTCAATTCTCAGGGTTAAAAATAGTCCACTCTGATGTCTTTAATGTAAAGTTTCACCAGCACAATAATGGAAAACACATTGCACAGAACTCTAATACAATTGAGTGGTTGCAATCTGCATCTGTATTTTCACAGAGGGTTGTTGAATTGGATTTGATAAGTATCAGAAGAATAATGCCGAGTGGGCTCCTGTGGCTGCTGTGATTGACAGCTGTCAAATGCAGTGACAGATCAGGCCATGTTTCAGTAGTGACATGATTCATAGACCTCATTACAGGTAGATAGATGGTGCGTACAGACTGGAGTTGGGGCTCTGAGCTTTTATTCTCTGAAATGCCAATGGGGAGTAGACATTTATATAAATGGCCAAGTCAATCCTTTACCTATGGTATCCAATTACTTCTCTTCTACCTACTGTCTAGCTCACAGCTGGGCCTCCGCATCCAACCAATTTTAAGCAGCTGTTTATATAGAAAGGTTTCACATCAATGGACTTATTTATTGCATGTCTGCCTCCTTATTTGTGCTATTTATCTCTCAACTCACTGTATCTGCTTATTGATTTCTGTTGTTGTTGTTGTTCTCCAACTCCTGCAAAATGAGTCAGAATTTAGAAATGACATACAATTAGATTTCTCTTGCCCAGAAGGATTCCTGGGTGTCTTGGGTTCTCCTTCAATTTAAGTTATTCTCTTTCCCTCTAGGTCAGGTGCTCAAGGAGGTTTATCATCGATCTTAGATCAAAGCTCAGTTTAAACAGGAGGAGGGTGAGGAGGAGAAGGAAAGGAGTTAAAGAACAGAACGAAATACATATATCCACTGTTTCTGGTTTGGAGATTTTGCAGATGACACATGACTGATGCAAATCATCTCTGTTTTAAAATTTCTAAATTTTCTAGTGCTGTAGATGGCTGGGAGGAAGTGCCACTTTGGGTGATTGTCAAGCGGTCTCAGGGGATCAGAGCTATCTAGTAAGTTCCCATGTCCCTCAATCTCCAGCAGTAATTCAGTGTTAAAAATGAGGAGAAAACAAAAACCTGGAAAGCTATGTGGTGAATCTCTGCTTTGGCATTCTCTTCTAGAACATTTCTGAACACACATTAAATCTTGGAAAGACCTATACTATTTTTTTTAATATCTAAAAATTTAACTTCTTGGAAATCTGATGAATGTACCTTTAGGAACATCATGAATAACATACATTTTTATAATTCAGTAATGGTTAAAATAAGTCACTTAGATTCCATTTAAGATTTCTTAAAAGCTTACTGGTTTCATTAATTGAAATTAGGGTGTTTCATTATATCCCCCTATTTTCTGTGGCTCTCCTGGAAAAATTTCAAACTGGACTGCCCTCTTTTTAAACAAACTACTTCATAATAATATCATAAATCATTTCTTATTTTATTATTATTGGAATTGACAATAATAATGTACACATTTAGTACTTTTTATTCCTCAGTGTATTCTCTTATACTTTATCTCAGTTTAATCACTAACAACTTTAGGAGATAGAGAATCTATTACTCAATTTCCAGAGAAATGGAAACTGAGAACAAAGCTATTATTATGTGGCACCTAATAACAACCAACTAGTTAATGACAAAGATGAGACTTGAATCCTTATTCCTTGACTCCAAATAAACATTTTTTTCCATTATATCAGAAGGACCCATAAGATACTGGCATAATGACAGAAATAAGTGTGAGTATCTCAGCACCAAAAAATGCTCGCACAATTTTGTGCATATGCATAAAATATTTTATTTTCCCTATGGGGAGTGAGGATAAGCACCCATTAATTAAATAATGTTGCTATTCTTTTTCCAATCATCAGGGGAAAATGTATTCTTAGAAATAAGAAGACTGGTTACCAGAAAGCAGCTGTTAGTGCTTATTTGGTTCACCTTCAACTACTTTTCCACACTGAGAAGACAAATGGAGACAACTTTTTCAGAAAACAGAGGTCAAAACTAGGGAAGTGTATATGTGGGAATGTTTACTTAATAAATATTTTGGAGCAATTCCTTTGAGCCTCTGAACTGAATGGCTATATGGGACTGCGAAAAAGTAGACCCTATCCTGAGATGTTTTTAATCTAAATCATATACCATATAACAAATAAATTAGAAAGAATTAAAAAGGTTTCTGGTCAAGATGGTGGTATAGGTAAATGCAGTACTACAACCCTTCCACAACCACAGCAAAATTACAACTAAACTATAGAACGATCACCATCCAGAACTGCCTGCAGTCGAACTGAACAGAAATCCTATAACTAAGGATAGAAATAAGAAGCCACATCGAGACTGGTAGGAGGGATGGAGACTTGGACAGGCTGAACCCTTACTCCATGTGGAAGATAAAAACTGGGAGGAATATCTTGGCAGCAGAGATACCCCTTAGGGGCAAGGGGTCCCAGCCCCATACCAGGCACCCTAGCCAGGGTTCCAGTGCCAGAAAGAGAAGTCTCCCTACCTTCTGGCTGTAAAACCAGTGGGGATTGTTGCTGAGTGAGGCAGAGGCTTCTAGAGTCCCTGGAGTTCCACTTAAAGGACCAGGCACTGATGTACTTGGACTCGCTCTGAGCTCCATAGCTGGGGCAGTAGCTCAAAAGGCACCAGGAACATATGGGGAGGAGCGCGATTGTCTGTCATCAGGGTGAGAGCTGAAGAGGCAGCTTTCTCCCAGACAGAACTGTTGGCAGAGGCCATTGTTCTTTTGCTGAGCCCATCCACCATAGAGCTCAAAGGAAGGTGCCATGTATGAGGCTTCATCAACCTGGCTCACACTGTTCAGCCCATCCTGGTCATTCCCTGAGACCCTGCTCCACTCCACTTGTGGGCACACCTGACATGTTTCCAGTGGCTTTTCCATATAAACAGCCTCTCTTGGTTTCTGCTTTGGACTTTCTTAAAATCTCTCAAACAAGCAGCATCTGGCATCAGCATGATATGTGGGCCCAGGCCTAGCAGTAGCAGCAGCTAGCCTTGGTTTGTAGCTTGGCCTCTCCTGGGCACCTCCAAAACCAGCACAAGGTACAGCCATATGCAGTTCGTGCTTCAACAAAGAGATGGGAACCACAAACATGCAGATAGAAAACATAAAAAAAGACCAGTCAGAAATAAAGACTACATTACAGGGAATCAAGATTGGAGTAGATGATGTAGATGATCAAATCAATGACTTGGAAGATAAGGAAGCAAAAATCACTCAATCAGGACAGGAAAAAGAAAAAAAAATCCAAAAAATGAGGATAGTATAAGGATCCTCTGGAGCAATTTTAAGCATTCTCATCTTGGGGGTACCAGAAGGGGAAGACAGAGACCAAGGAATTGAAAATTGATTTGAAAAAACTGGCGGAAAATTTCCATGATTGGTGAAGAAAATAGACACAGAACTCTAGGATGTGCAGAGTTCCAAACAAGATGAAACCAAAGAGACCCACACCAAGACACATCACAATTAACATGCCAAAAGTTAAAGATAAAGGCAATGTTAAAAGCAGCAAGAGAAAAGCAGTTAGTTATCTACAAGGAAGTTCCCATAACACTGATTTCTCAACAGAAACTGTGCTGGCCAAAAGAGATTGGCAAGAAATATCCAAAGTAATGAAAAGCAAGGACCTACAACCAAGATTAATCTATCCAGAAAAGCTATCATTTAGAATTAAAAAATCATATGAGGAGCTTCCAAGACAAGAAAAAGCTAAAGCAGTTCATTACCACCAAATCAGTAATACAAGAAATGTTAAAGGATCTTCTTTAAGAAGAAGAAAAAATATATATAAAATATGAATCATAAAATGACAATAAATACATATCTATCAACAATCACCTTAAAAACAAATGTATTAAACACTCCAATCAAAAGACATATAGAGACTGAATAGATCACAAAAACAAGACCCTTACCTATGCTGTCTACAAAAGACTCACCTTGGATGGAAAAACACATACAGACTGAAAGTATAAGGGATAGAAAAAGGTATTTCATGAAAATGGAAACAAACAAACAAACAATAAAAAGTTGGGGTAACAATATTTCTGCCAGACAAAATAGACTTTAAAAACAAAGTCTATATAACAAGGTACTTAGGAAGACCCAGCTATCCCACTTCTGGGTATTTATCTGAGGAAACCCAAAACCCTACACTGAAAAGACACATACATTTATATGTTCCCTGCAGCACTACTTACAGTAGCCAAGACATGGGAACAACCAAAGTGTCTATCAACAATTGGATGAATAAAGAAATGGAGCATATATACAATGAAATATGACTTAGCCACAAAAAAGAATGAAATCTGGCCATCTGCAACAACATGGATGGAGCTAAAAGTATCACGCTGAGTGAAGTAAGACAGGGGAAGACAAATGCCATATGATTTCGCTTATATGTGGAATCTCCAAAATAAAATAAAAGAAAGAGCAGAACAGAAACAGACTCATAGATACAGAGAACGTTTTGAAGGTGGCTAGATGGGAGGGGTGTAGGAGGACGGGTGAAAAAGGTAAAGAGAATAAGAAGTACAAATGGGTAGTTACAGAATATTTATGAGGATGTGAAGTACGACATTGACTGTATTGAATATAGTCAATGATATTGTAGTAACTGTAATGTATGGTGCCAGGTGGGCACTAGATTTATTGGGGTGATGACTTTATAAATTACAGAATGTCTAATCACTGGGTTGTGCGCCTGAAACTAATATAATATTGTGTGTCGACAGTAATTGAAAAATTAAAAAAAAAACTTTTTAAAGTGAAAAAAAGAATTCAAGTTAATTACTTTTATTTCTTTAGTTGTAAAATAGAAATAATAAAAGCAGCAGGGACAAAGCAATATATTCCCAAAAAATATGCAACTGGTCAATCATATTGATGTGGAGTTTCTTGGCAGGTTG
Organism: Desmodus rotundus; assembly: GCF_022682495.2. Classification (NCBI taxonomy): domain Eukaryota; kingdom Metazoa; phylum Chordata; class Mammalia; order Chiroptera; family Phyllostomidae; genus Desmodus; species Desmodus rotundus. Next base: position 23,375,696 of record NC_071393.1, on the reverse strand, counting down.
GGGCAATTTATAGGCTTGCGGAAGCCCCTCTCAACACTCATTCCATTCTCCACAGCAAGGTTAGATGCAATCGCACTCTCTCTTAAGTGTCACCATAAAAAAATAATTTCCCTGACATAGTACTGTAATCTCTCAATTGGTATTACTGGCTTTCTTTCTTCTCTTTATTATATGCTATGATTTCCTTGTTAGTGGGAACCACATCTTGTACACAGCAAATAAACAAAGCTTTGTTGAATGAATAAATCTCTGTGTCCAGTACAGGCTTCCAATGTATTTTTGTGAATGAATGAATATGCCAGATCTTAAAGGCAAAAATGAATATAAATCAGTTAAAAGGCTTTCTAAGGGAGCACAGATCATCTGTGAAGAAAGGAAAGGACATGCTCAGAGGATAAACAAGAAAACTCTCAATCTCCCTGTATTCGAGTATCTTTACTTCTCTTTTTTGCATTAGCCATGTGATTTCTCAGAACCAAAGTAGATTATATCCAAAATGCTATGCTGTGCAGGTAACACAATGTTTTAAAGGAAGAAAAGTTAAATTTCCATAGTGATCATCTAAATCTGTAGTCTTGAATTAAATTGTTAGTAAAATCATATTTCCATGATTTTCATTGCTGTGGATTTCAGAATAGAAGCAATTTTCTAGACCATTCAAAAACAATAAAACTGTAAATTGACTAAAAATGGATTCTAGAACATCCAGTGGACTAGCTGCAGGTGCCGAGTCATTTTGGTAATACTTTACCCCTCTGCATTAGGCTATCTATATAGACACTACTCAAGGCTGACTCCTGTAAGGAGATGCTTCAAAATGACTCTTGAAATTCCTCATTTTGAAACAGCCAAATCCCTCATGTACCAGCATGAAGTCAACAACCCTGCTGTAATTTTTTTTTCCATTTTTTTAAAAGAAGTTGAAAATGAGCTTTCTCTCTCTCCAGGATCAACTCTAATTCTGTAGGCAATAATCAGGCATTTCCCCCCATCTAACAGCAATTATCTAGATCCACCTGGACAAAAGTGATGAGCGCGAGAACTTTGGCAGAAACAAAAGTCTGAGTCGTGACGGAGGAAAAACAAACTAGGACAGGACTCTGACACTAGCTGAGGAGCGGAGTTTTGCCCAGAAGGTCAAACGTGCTGCTCCAGTGCCAGCTTTTGAAGTGCCCCAAACTATCAGCCCTTCACCATGCTTTCCTGAGTCACAGTTAAGTTTTTCTGAGCGAGAGCTGCGTGAAGAATCAGGATTAATTTGGAGCCAAGAGAAGCCCTTCACGAAGCAACCTAATACCAGACTTCAAAACCTCATTCAAAGATTTTGCCGAGTATCTGTTAGGGCCCTTCGCTAGGGTTTGTGCCCCTCCAGGAATAACCTTCTCTCACCTCTGTTTGCTGAAATCCTCTCTTCTCACGTGCACATTTGCTAAAGCCCTTCCTGATGATCTCGGTCAGCGGCAACCACTCTTTCTATTATTGCACTTTGTGTTACTCATGTATTCAACAAACTGTTTCAAGAAACTACTATATCAGTAGCAGTATGTTCAACCCTAGCACACAAAGATAAGTAAGACAGGTTCTTCTGTTCAAGTATCTTAGCGCCAGTGCCTGTTCTTACTTCCACTCACAAACCAGCATTTACAACACAGGATGCTGAGGACTATTGCAGAGATTTGCACAAGCTACTCTATTCACCCAATTCAGGCCATTGAATATTGGGCAAGTTGTGTTGGAGCTGAGCTTAAAGGATGGTTAGTAATTCAAATGAAAGAGAAGGGCAAGAAAAGCAATGTGGACCAAGGAAATAGCTTGTCTAAAGGTATGAGTTGAGAAGCATCAGTAATTCAGTGTGACTAGGGTGTAGGAGTAACCGAGAAAAGAGAAGGAAATGTAACTGACCAGGTAGGCAGGAGCCAAACCAGAAAAGACCTGACAAGCCCTTCAAAGGAGTTCAGGTTATCTCCCTCAGTGAGGAACCACGAAAGAGGTCTCAGCATGGAGGCAACAAGGTTATATTTGCATATTTTATACGAACACATATTCTGTTGGCTACATGGAAGGTGGTTTAGAGTCAGACTGGAAGCAGGCAGAAGAGTCTGGAGGTGGTCCAGACAAGAGAGGGAAGGTACAGCTACAAAATAGGGGAATGACAGTAACAACAGAAAAGAGAAAATCGATTCTAGAAATGTGTTCCCACTGCTGTCACGGTCTGGCACTCGCTATGTTTGGCCTGACATTACGATCATTTGAATGCATGTTATCTGTGTCTTCCCTGAAACTGTAGCGTTCTTTAAGGTAGTGGTTGATCTTGTTTATCATCCTGTTGCCAAAGGCTTAACATAATCTGTGGAGAAGAGTTGAAACGCAACATGTTATATGTTGAAAGGTACCAGATGGCACTGCATTGCAATTTAGTCCATTTTAGACTTGGGCACTGTGGCTTGAAGACAGGCAGAGGCCACAGATAAGTCTGACAATAAAAGAAGCATGGGCTCTCATAGGATGCCTTAGAAATAAAAGCCAGAAACTGTTCTGACCCCCAAAATCAGTCATTTAACTTTTTATGTTAAGAATTATCTTTCATAATAGACAGAGATACAGGATGGCTAATATATAAGTTAACTGTCTATATTGGTACCATTTTCCCATCTGGGCTCTAGATGGGAGCGTGTGTGTTCAAGGGAAACGATGCTCAGAGCTTTGGAACTGGGTCGCTTCCCATCACCATCATTAGGCAGGAATGAGTGAGGCCTCACTGGGAATTCAATGAAAACTACTGTCTTGAAATTGAAATAACAGTGTGTGCAGTCTGTCCTCGGGGAGACAACATCCTAAATTGGACATGTTGTGTCTCTGAGGCTGCTTGAGGGACATGCAAACAATGTTACTCTTAAGAAAATGCATTGTAATTAATCCATCTTAATAGCTGGTGATAGGCAACCATAGCCTATTAGTGGATGGGATGTATTTATAAACATGGTCAAAATAATCACGCTGTATAATTAAGTGTATTTCCACTGGACACATATACAGTGGCATCAGTCCTATTCTGCTGTTTGCCTCATTGTGCAGGAGTGGCACTTTCTTAGAAATTAGACACAATTTCCTGTGTAAACAGATCACTAGTAAATCTCATACCATGCTTTGGACAAATTATTGTAAAGTTACACAGTCAGATGGGTGTTAACCCCCGAAGCTATCAAGTTTTGAAGTTATACACTTATTCAAAGGCACTGATATTGCTCAAAAGTTCTTGGCCTTCTTCACTGGTGTCTCCCCTGAAAACGAGACAAGGGATATGTGCAAAAATATGTATCAGCCTCATTACTGTTCGGTTAGTGCGTCTCCTAGGAGATGCACATTCTAGTTTTACTCTCTAGGAGAAATTTGATGCTAAGTCAAGCAGGTAAGAACCACCTGTGTACTTCACCCAGATGTAAATATAAAGCATATGTAGAAAAACCGCAGGCTGTCATTGAAGGTGTAACAGCAAGAGATCAAAATCTCTTAGAAACAGTATGGCAATGACCAAGCCTGGGGCATAGGTGCATCCAAAACCATAAGCCCAGCACTGTCTGCGGTGTTTGTTATTCTATCTGCAGCACCTAACAGAATCTTAGCCATCATTGTTGTGGAGTTCAAAATTATTGGATTTTATTTTTCCCAGGTATCGCTCTATTTTTTGTCAGGTATGACTTTCTACTGCAAAAATAATCTCAACTACTTTCTGTCCTAACTGTCCCCACTGCCTCTGTCCACTATGGGGAAAGGCACTTTTACCAAAGCTGAATGTGTCTTAAATAGACACATGGTATGGAGTGCATTTACTTACACATAGTGAAATTTTGTAAGACATAATGTAGTATGATCTGTCTAATTGCCTATTACAATGGAGGTATAAATGGAATTCTGTAACAATATATTAATCAATAATCTATGAAGTAGAATCTTGAATGTAGAAAGATTCCGCTGATTTACATGTGTTTAAAATATATAAAAGATTATGATTCAAGAAATTTGAACGAGGTTTCAGTAATGTGTCTTATTCAGCTTCATCTACTCATCCAAATTAGTTATAAAGTCTCCACTGACTGCCTTCTCAAACAATCTAACGCTAAATTGGACACTTGGGGATTGCTCCTTGCTTGAATGAAGGCATTGTTTAGTTAGGCCAAAATAGCTGATCTTTATGAAGTTTGCCCTGACATACCATTACTTGCAAATGACCAAGATACAAGACTATCGTCTAGTTAATCTACCACAAATATTTAAATAGAACCCAGCTGTGAATTCTCATGATTGCTTTGGGGGACAAGAGAAGAAGGAATAAATGCAGGAGTGGAAATATCCATAGACATAACCATTCCAGGTGGTTTTCCTTGATGGAATTTCATGGGCAGTGACGCCGAAGACAAGTTACCCCATGAGCTCTGCTTCAGTGGTGTGATTTTAAAAAATAGTGGCAAAAATGAGCGGATTGGAAAAGGTGTAAGTAGGTTATCTTCCCAAAGGAAACAACCCCAGAATTCCAACTCTAGCTGATGGCAGTTAGTCCTACTCAAAATAATGGTTTAAATCCCAAAATAACTGAAGTTTAGAACTCCTGAGAACATAGGAGAGGCCCAGAGATCCAGATGTAAGAAAAACCCCAAGTCCAGCTTTCTTAGTTCTTGAGTCAGGCCTGTTGGTCTGCATTACTTAGTTGTTTCCAGAAATTGAAAGTTCTTGAGTAATAATAATGATAGCTAATATATATTGAATTATTGAGATGTACTGTGCTAAAATCTAGATGTATTATTATATTTCATTCTGAAAACAGTTCTGTGAGGTCTGTGAAATTTTGGTCTGTTTTCCCAGTGAGGGAACCAAACCTCAGAAGAGTAATCATCCAAAATCATTACAATAAGAAGCAGAGTTAAGATCCCCTTGATGGCAAATGCTTTTTACCTTATGGGTGTCTCTTCAAGTCATATGCCTCTTATTAGGTGGAATCAATAGCCATCAATATTTTGGGGTACAAAAGCCTATAAAGAAGGGGAAGGGTCAAGTCAGGGAACATGTATAAAGGACCCATGGACAAGGACAATGGGGTGGGGGGAGGATTGCATGTTGGGGGGTTGGGCAGGACAGGGGAGAGCCATGGGGGCAAATAGGGACAACTGTAATTGAACAACAATAAAAATTTTAAAAATGAATTACATTATTATTTTCTTAGAGGCTACTGTGATGTACCAGGTGATAGCTGGGTAAATCAGGAAATGCCTGTGGTTTTGTCCCAATAGCCCTTGTAGATTCGCCATGTGTATAAGGACGATCCCCTTGAGAAATTCCTGCTTGTCTTTTACTAAAACGATCATATCATATTCCTTCTTGGCCTGAAAACTGCATTTCTCCACCCCTCCTAGTGCAGTTTGTGTTCTGAGAGTACGTGGAAAGTCCAAGTTTCCAAGCTATCAACAAAACTCTGATGGTTATCAAGAACCTCACTGAACAGCCTTAGGCCGCAACAGAGGCGGCTGCACTTCCATACAGGGAAGGTCACTAGTAAGGAAAGAACTGTGGGAAGAAAATGTGCATAATTCCACAAGCCCAATATTTTTCATACATTTTAGATTTTGGTGTTTTGGCTAACAATTTAAATTATAATTTTAAAAAAAGTCTCATAGTTGCCACATACGACAAGCTCCATAACCCTTTGGCCATGTTCTCTTGGGGAAGCGCTTGCAAGTTGGGCTGTAGATGGGCCAGTATCAGTGTGGGCTCCCTGCAGAAATCGCTTTCAAGATCTTAGAGACTTTAAAATGTTGACTGTACCTCAAGTGCTCTTCTGAGAGGACCTGCTCACTCACTCACCTGTTGTTGCAGATGCTATGATGAGCCCCCAAGGCCCCCCATCAGGAATAACATTTCCCCCTCCATGCCAACCGTGTGTCCGGAAGGGCCCTCACCTATCAGCCCCCTTTGTCAGAGTCTCAGCTTGACTAAAAAAAACAAAACACCCTCCTTGTCCAAAGTCACACCTCCTCCCAGCCATTCCAAGCTTAATTACTAATTACCATAATGCTCTATCTACCCTTGTCCCACCTATGCCGCCAACATCCAAGAGCTACTGATGGGGTCCATTGAGAAAGTCACCGGACCGCATCAATGCTCAGCTTCTCTCTCTGCCTAGTCCTTCATCCTCACCGACCTTCCACAGGTGTGGACCTCAACGGTGCTCCCTAATTAAAGCCCTGCTGCTAATAATCTCTGCCTTACACCCCAGAAAACTCACCTGTGATGCTTGTACTAACAGAATTTCTTAATAAACTTTTCCCTCAAATATTCTCATGCATTAATAGAGTACGGAACCTGTGGGAATATAGAAATAAAGCCACGGGAAAATGTAAAGACAGATGGCCCATCAATTAGCAAAGAGAAATGTCACCTGCTTGTGCTACCCAAGTGCACTGCCATGCACAAATGTGATGTCACAGGTACACCTGAGAGTTTAATTTACAGTTCAACTATCCACAACATCTCTCCATCCATACCGGGTAAGAAAAATCTGTAAGGGAGAGGTGTTGCTTGTGGGGACGGAGGAGACATCAGGGGTTAATCTTCTGTCAGCACTCTTCCTGGAAACAAAGCTACCTGAGTCTAGAAGGCAGCTTCCTGTCCCCTCACTGCCCCATTCTTTGAACTGGATTCCAGTTTTCAGTCTCCAAAGGTAGGCAACAGAAAGCAGATTGGCTGGGCAGTTTGATGGCGTTAATGGGCCCTGCCATGCATTCCAGCCTCTTCTTACTCTTTGTATGCACTTGGCTCTTCCTTGAGCAAAGGTCTGAGAAGTAAAAATAATAGTGCATCAGAGAGAAGGCATAGAAAAAGCCAGAGATGGTTACAGGGTAGGTAACATCTGTATAGCTGAATAAAACCCATTGCTTTCTTTCCTATAGCTCCGTTTTCCTTATTCTAGTTGTGAGAAAACATAACATCCATTGTCATTGCTGATTTGAAAAACCACAGTAAGTTACTTCTTACAAATAAACTAGTGTTTTTCCAAAAGGTAAGACCAATTAAATTCCAAGTAATGTTTCATATGATACATTAGTTTTAAATGACCAACAATTTTACATAGTCTAATCATGGCGTGCAATATAAATTTCAACATTCTCGCTGGACTAGATCTAGCATTTTCTCAAGGCAGCTACAAGGACAGAGATCCTGCATCTTAACTAAAGAAGAGGAGGATTATATGGCTTTGGAAGCCTTTGGAAAGGGAGAGGGTGGAACTAATTAATATTCAGCAAATGAGAGTCATGGAATTTTATTAATCATGAAGTTAATACATCAGTCTTCTATTCAACCATGGGGTGAAGGTCACAATTCTCAAAGAATACAAGCTATTTCACAAAAGTATATTAAGTGGGTTGGTTTCTCTGGGTTTCCTAATGGATTCTTGATTGAATTTTCTAAACATGAGTGAATCTAAATAAAGCCACTGTATTCCCTCTCCTAGGTCTCCCCTCGCAACTGCTCTCTGAACTTACTGACATCGGGTTAATTCCAATTCTGTATTCAGAAGTTAACACGACTAAACCTGGGTTGCTGGCTTGCTATGCATCCTATGGAGCCATTGTTTCAAATGCCAGCATGCAGAAGAATCACAGGTTGCCACAGTCCACCCTCAGGGGTTTGATTCAGTAAGTTTCAGATGAAGCCCAAAAATCTGCATGTCTAACAAGCTTCCCACTCGTAGCTGATGGTCCTACTCTGAGGACCAAACTGAAAACACTATGCAAAGAAGAAAGAGTCCATCTAAGCTTTTTCCAGAATAGGTAGAGACGGCAGCACAGGGTGCAAGGGTTAAGAGATGGCTCATTTTCCTCAATAGAAGTCCACGATAGGTGGGGGCAAAAGAACCTGAATGACGAAAGGCACTCTGCCCCTCCCTGGGTGAAGAACTACCTTTAAACGGGGTAGAAGTGTCAAGTTAGTGGCTGGTAATCAGTGGCTGGTCTCAATAAAAGAGGGAAGAGGACAAGAAGAAATGACCAGATGGTTGATTCTTATTGATTCTTCTTAAAAGAATTACTGTACATTTTGTTGAGATTTTGCAATAAAAAGGAAATTAAGAAAATAAGATTTTTCTCTCAAGAGAATGTGTGGGTGTCGATGCAAATGCACGGGGGTGGAAAACAAATAGAAGGAAGTTGGTAAGGAAAGTCACAGAAATCAAAGAAAAAATGACCTTTCTTTCCTCTGGTCTGCTACAGATTGAAACAGAGAATTGTAAGCTCACAGGATAAATGGTGCAAAGTAAATTAGCTGCTTTGCAAAGTTCTTCAGGTTTTAATAACAGCAGAAAGAGCCCCTTTTTAAAATATAGATTTCATCTTGCCTCTATGCCTTTAAGGAAGCATAACTTATTTATACTTTTTCCTTTCTTCTAATTTACTGACTCTTTCCATCTCTGCTGCTCTTCCTTTCAACTAGAACAATAGGGTTCTGAAGATGGATATGTAGTAACAGCAGTATCCTCGGAGCTCTCTGTGACTCCTCATTATAAGATTATTTCCTCGTGTTTTGAAATAGAAATGCTGCCTTTGATGCTACCATTTAAATTTCCTTCTTTCTTTTGCTAAAGAAAGTGCCCCCTATTTATTACCTAGCCTTGTCACCTCAGCACAATGTGGTAGATAGCATTCTAAATAAATATTTTCTAATATGCCTTCAAGAACAACTTTCCTTTTGAGTGCAAATAGGATAGATAATTGGGCAGAGGAGGTGAAAGCAGCATTGAATGCAGTGTGTGAAGGTGGGGTGGGGGGTAGTGTATGACTCTTGTTTGGTTGTTCTGATACTGGGCTCAGGAGCAATTTCCAAGAGAGCCCAGGGAATTCACAAACAACACTTCAGTGTCTCAGCTGCCTGCATTTGGATCTCAGCAGGGCCGAAGAGTTGAGGCACTATCCTGACTAGAAGGGTAGAGTTATTCTCTTTGGTGCATTTCATCCTGCCTGGGCATCTTTTAGCCTTTTCTATTCCTCCTGACTCATTTCCGCTGGCTTCACTCACCCTGTGCTGTGCACTTCTAGAATTTCTTTCATTCTCTCCCTCTTTCCACCAGTCTCGGTTCCTTCCCCTGTGTTTCTCCCTACAGATTTCCGCTGACCTACAGATGCACTAGCTCCACCCGCTACATCCAGGCTGCTTTGGCCTCCTGACAATACAAGGTGCCGCCATGCTGACAGGCAGCAAAAGGTGGGCCAGAGGCAGGCATATGGTAAGACAAAGGAGGTCTAGGCAACAGATGAGCTGTTGCCAGTCTCAGGCCTAAGTTACTTAATTAAAAGCCAAAAATTCTGAGTTCTGCTTGTCATTTTCCTCCTTTGAGAGCACAATCACCCTTTGGTGTCCTCACATTTGGGAAGGACCTGTCTGGGCTGCTCTCTGCTGTATGACGTTGAGTCTAGTCTCTCCTGCTGCAGGTAACAGGCAAAAGAGGACAAAGGAAAGGGGGGCCAGAGAGCTGGAAATAATGGAACATCCACTAGCACATCATTGAATCAGAAGCCAGAAACCAAAATGCTGGACTTCCCACCTGGTCTCCAGACACATATGGTGTGCCTCTTAAGTGCCAGGCACTGCCCAATGCTGACACATATCGGAACAGTAAGACCCCACCCGAGTTCAAACGAAGACTGTGTCATGTTAGAGGAGATATGTAAACACCTAGAGGCTCTTCCATCCTCTGGCCCACCTGGAAGCCTCCTCTTCAGTTCAGCTCAACCCAAGCTCACCCAGCCCTCCTCACTGCTCTTTTATCCCCTTGAATGATCTCTGCCTCTTACTGTAAGGGTTTAGTACATGCAATTCTCTCCCCACTCATCTACTCATCTCCTCCCTATCTTTCAAATCTTAATTAAAGCATTCCTCCCATGAGTCCCAGTGACAGACACAACCCTGCTCGCCTGGCTCGTCTCCGTTTTAGCTCTGGAAGTCCCGCGTCCTGGGAACGCCTCAACTCCACGCAAATTGGGATGGTTGCTCATTTCATTCAAATCTCTTGATGATAGACACTTTTTAAAAATGACAGCTTTATTGAGATATAACTCATGGACCATAAAATCCATTCTTTTAAAATGTATAATTCAGTGTTTAGTAAATATGCAGCATTGTCCAACCATAACCACTATCTCATTTTAGAACATTTTCCTCAGTCCCCAAAGAAACACCAGACTCGTTAGCAGTCACGCCCCATCGCCTCTCCCATCAGCCCTTGGCAACCACTAATCGACTTTTCGTCTCTATGGATTTCACTATTCTAAACATTTCTAATAAATGGAACCATGCAACATGTGGCTTTTTTCACTTAACATGATGTTTTTGAGGTTAATCCATGTCGTAGCATGTACTTCATTGCTTTTTATAGCCAAATAATATTCCACCATCTGGATAAACCCACGTTTTGCTTATCCACTCATAAGAATGCAACTATTCATTCACAGATGTTGGGTTGCTTTCACTTTTGGGGGTACTATGAATAGTCCTGGTACAAAGATTCATGTTGAAGTTCTTGACAAGAATATGTTCTCATTTCTCTTGGGAAAACATCTGGGGTAGGATTTTTATACATATGGTAATGCTACATTTAACCTTTTGAGGAACTACCAGAATGTTTTCCAAAGTGGTTGTGTTATTTTACAATTCTTCCAGCAATGCATGAGGGTTCTGATTTCTCTACAACCTCTCCAGCACTGACTGTTTTATTTTGTGTAATTTTAGCAAGCCTAATGTGTATGAAGAGGTTATTTCGTTATGGTTTTTAGTTACATTTCCCTAATGACTATTGATGTTGTATATTTTTTTGATTTGCTTAGTAACATTTGTGTGTATATATATATATATACATACATACTTGGAGAGAGAGAGAGAATTGTATATTTGAGTTCTTTGCCCATTTTTAAATTGAGTTGTTTATTGTTGAGCATATATATATATATATTTTCTGGATACAATTCTTTATCAGATATATCATTTGGAAGTATTTTCTTTCATTCTTTGTGTTATCTTTTCACTTTCTTGATAGCGTCTTTTGAAGCACAATATTTTTAAATTCAATGAAATCTTTTTTTTTTTTTTTTTTGGTTTCTGGTGCTTTCGGTGTGATATCTAAGAATGCCTAATCATTAGTTACAAAGATTTATTTTACAGTCCATTCTAACAATTTCATAGCTTTAGCTCTTATATTTAGCTCTATGATACATTTTGAGTTAATTTGTAGACTTGGCATGGTAGGGGTTCAAGCTCATTCTTTTGCACGTGATACCCAGTTGTCACAGCACCATTTGTTAAAAGGACTTTTTTTTTCCCTCCACTGAGTAGTAGCCTTGGCACCCTTGTCAAAAATAAGTAGACCATAAATGTAAGACTTAATTTGGGGGCTCTCAATTTTATTTCATTATTCTTTATGTCTATCCTTATGCCAGTTTCACACTGTTTTAATTATGTTAGCTTTGTAGTAGCTTTAACTTTTTAAATGAGAAAGTGTGAGTCTTAACTTTGCTCTTTTTAAGATGGTTTTTGCTTCTCTGGGTCATTGCATTTTCACATGAATCTGAGGATCAGCTTGTCACCATCTGCAGAAACGCAGCTGGAATTTTATTGGGGATTGTGTCCAATCAGTAAATCAGTTTGAGAAGTATTGTCATTTTAACAATATCAGGTCATTCAATCCATGACTACAGAATGCCTTCCATTTATTACATGTTCTTTAATTTATTTCAACTGTTTTGTAGTTGTCAGAGTATATGTTTCACACTACTTTTCTTATATTTATTACTAAGGATTTTATTATGTTTGGTGTTATTGCAAGTGAATTGTTTTTCTTAGTTTTCTTTTGAAATCATGCACGCTATTGTACTAAGGAAAGTAGACCAGGCTGCTTGGTAAAAACGATCTAACATTGTAGCCAGCTATGACAGTGCGGAATGAATAATGACATTGTAACTGAGGGGGACAGAGTTACTATTTTAGTGACTAGGATCCTGCACTGGATAATGCCTTGGCCTGGATTAACAAGGAAATGCTGCCATTTAGGGGAACTCGGGCCCCTTATTGGCCCATAGTTTGCCTCTTGGACAAGGAAGGAGGCTCGGGCCACAGGAAGACATGATGTTGTAACTTTAATTACAAGGGAAGTCATTTCATCAGGTGCATGAAAATTACACGCATTGGCAACTCCTCAAACACTTTTGTGTTGAACAGGAATTTTCTTCCAGTAACTTTTCATATTTTAATTGCATACAATAACTCGCCTATATTCAGCTTTTCAAAAAGTTAAGGCACATATTTGCATGGGGCAGCTCCAAATGGATGGAAAGTGAAAGGACTGCAGAAATAAAATCGATTGTTCACATGTTCTTAAAATATTTGCTTAGACCGCTTCTTCCATGAGGAGGAGAAAGAAGGCAAACCCAGCAACATTTCAGGCCACATCAGAATTACTCATCTAGGCAGGTTTCTCCTGAAGAGGAAAAGAGGAAGTTTGCTTACTCAGTAGATTTTTTTTTCCATTTATGAGTTCAACTAAACAGCCCAAGGTTATTAACTATAATTCTGTAGCCAACCAATGTGAAATGAGTGGCATATGAGGTTACAAGTACAATGCTGTGTGCCTAAATATTATTAAAGCACTATATGTTGCAACGAATTTATTTTTTTAATATAAATTGGACTTGATTCAAGACTGCCCCATGATAATATTGATTTCATCATGTTTCTGCACTTGAATTTCAAGGAAATATTTTTTTCTCTATTTTCCAAAGGGTACGTGTACTGTTTAGATACATTTTAATTATATGTACTTAACTGTAAATTATGAGGCCATGATATTCTACACGATTCAATCATTTGTTCTTAATTATGTATCTAAAGCCAGACTGAGGTTATATTTAATAAATCCAGTGGGAAGGATTAAAAGGAATAAGCAAAAGTCTTGGAGGGCTTTAAGTTACCATATGAAAGGCCATCAGTAATTCTTATATAAATAGATTTTTAAATTATTCAAACTTTCTCAAAATGTTTAGAATGGATAAGAAGTGCATTTCCCTTAAATAAGAGCTTATATCAACATCCAATTTGTAGTGAGACAAAGCAGATACTTTGTTTAAAGAGTCATCTTTAGTTGATACCTTTAAAATAATTTTTATTTACAGTTTTTTGGGAGGAAGGAGGATGTGTGATATGGTTGCCAAGGGAACCCCTATCCTGATTGGATGAGAGGCCACCCCAGGTTGTCACAAAGAGGGAGGACAGCTTTATTTCCTAAGACGTTTCTTTTCTGCTCTCACAATGGAAGAAAAAGAAGCAGAAACAAAAATTGCCTTGTCTGCTTCTTATTCACTCTGTAAATTCACAAAAAGCCTACAGTAATGAGCCGCCAAGAATGTCCACACCTCAGGACTTTTCTTAGCATCGTTTAATTTACTCCTTGAATGTGGTATTGTTTACCTCTGTGTTTATGTTTTCATTTCCTGTCCAACTAGAGTTATAGTTATAGTTAACTATGCTAGTTATAGTTAATGGCTACATTTTATAATTGTTGCCCAAGCACTTGAAAAGTGGATAAATATTAATGTTTATTGTATCTGAATCCATTGTAATTTTTAGTATGGAAAGGATAATAATTTTGAATGGAATAATGGGACATTCCTAATTTTCTTCATTTAGGTATTTAGAAAAATGAATATAAGCTGTACTTATTAATATATGCCACTGTAACACAAGCTTTCAGAAGGAAGATTCAGTGTTTTTCTTATTTACCTCTGCCTGTAACCACATCTCTGGGAAGAGTATCTGGCAGATATAAATGCTTAATAAATAACTGTTCAGTGGAGGGACTCCTCTGTTCCTGGTGGTAGCTGGTGGAAACGCAAATGTAGAGTTAAGATGAAAACAAGCTTCTCTACTCAGGCAGTCTTAAAAATAAAAAAATAAAAAAGGAAATCAAAGAATGGTAAATACCAAAGCTCCTTTAAAAATATTTTTTAAAAATTGGAAAGAATTCTGTGAGATAGAGATGTCAAAAGTTGGAAAAAAATATGTAGGTGGAAATAATTAATTTATAATCATATACCATCTAAATATGTAACACGAGGTTATTAGGATATTATGTCTTTAGAAAGAGATACCTCTTTTAAAAGGTTCAAAGTGATGGGCTTACCTAAACACTTGTCTTCATGCTATGGTGACAGTTTCATTTCTCTTTCAACTGATTTCTTTTGGGAACATTTCATATCCAGCTCATCTTTGGCCTTGACGATAATGTCTTGGGTAGAAGAAAACCTTGCTGAAATCTAATGTTGCAGTAGTAACTCCCTGTGATTGTGGTCCATGGGATAAGCCCCCTGAACAAATTTCACCCCAAACATGAAAGATCCAGTTCCTCCTCCAAGCTCCAGCAGAGAGGAGAGAACATCAGTTAAAGATAGGCCATTGATGGGATGAAAATATTAATGCCATTTTTGGAAACTCACCAAGTTCCATCGATTGTGGAAATGTTTTACATAAGTTATTACTAACCTGTATGATACAATTATCAGGTAGACAATTAGTGGCACTTTTTTAGAGATGAAGAAAGTGAAGAGATATGAAGAATCAGAGATGTGAAGTGACTCAGCTAACAAAGCTTGGGAGTGAAAAGGTGAGATTGAATTCAAGTCCATCTGGCAATAAAGCCAAACCCCAAGCTTTGTCGTCTACACTGCCCAGCTTCACATAACACTCCAGAAGCCTCTCCCCATCCAGCCAGACCTTTGATCATCTGTGACCCCCACACACTGTCACCCCACTCTCAGCTTTGGCCCCTGCCCCTTTAGCTTCCGATTACTTAAGTCCCACTATTCCCATCATTCAGCTCCTAACCAGGAGAATGATTCGTGAATAAGATTAAATGACACTTAGTACTTGCCCCTTGTGTGTGTTTTTGCAGGTGGAGACTGGAGAGTATGATGCGAAAATGCGTAGGATTTAGGCTTCATAGCTAGACAGAACTGCGTTTAAAGCTCAACTGTTACTTCACGGTGTCTTTGGTTAAGCGACTTTGCATCTTGGAGCCGGGGTTCCCTGTACGTGAAATTTCATCTCTGCTTGAAGACCCACCATACTTGGTTGTTGACACCAAACACCGTATTTGGTTGTTGTACACTGAGTGCTCCACCGGGCGTTCTTGCAGCCGAGAAGGGGAGCTGAGGGTCTGGTGCCCTGGACAGAGGCAACAGTGGATCAATGAGTCTTCCTAGGGACTGCCATTTGTTTCTGGGAAATGGTCAGTATATCTATAACTCAAAATAGCCCCTGCCAGTGACTCGTTGTTGAGTCCGATAATTCCATTTGAATTTTCCTACCTAGAAATATCTGGTGAAGAGAGTGGCTGCAAGACAAACACAGGATTGGTCACGGCCACTAGTGTCATTTTAACACTCACCGTCACAGAGCAGTGCGGAAACCAGATGTTTGAGGTCACAAGGGTAAATAAGATTTAAGGGACCAGTTCACGTCTGTCTCTTGTTACTATATGTATCCTATGTATGTGGCATCTCCCTAATCAGGAAACCAGTGTCGTTGTTCTGGTATAACAACCAACTCACAATGGCAGAGTTCAGGCGGGGTGTGTGTGCTGTCCCAGGCATTTAACACAGTTTGTGTGGGAGAGGAAGCAGTCACCGGCATTCTGGGTGACCACACCCATCTTTTATGATAAAGAGTGGGTTTGAAATAGTGTAATACACATAATATAAATAAAAACGGTTACCATTTTTTAACAGTAAGGGAGAGCAATTTTTTGCTACTTAAAAAAAACAATGAGAGATGGCTTTGCCAGGACTCCATGACAAAGCTACTAAAATTGGACACAGCACTCCGTGTACGAAGACAAGAGAAGCTCGGATGTTGGGCTGGAGAGAACTGTATATTTCCTTTCCTTTTTAAGTCTTTTCTTCCCACTGGGAAGAAAGGGTAAAAACTCTTGCTGAATGCTTTACATGTTTGAAATGATCTCATAACTTTATATATATATATATATATATATAAACATTTAGTTTTTACATCAGTCTAATAAAAGGAGCTATTTCAGAGGTCACTTAACTATAGCCCATGAATCTCCACAGCTGTCTATTGTCTTATGGCCTGTAAGCTAGGGATAGTTTTTAGATTTTTAAATGTTTACATTTTGAGTGGTTATATAAGTATCTACATACTATCCTCCATTTACCTCTGGGCTTGCAAATCCTAAAATATTTATTACCTGATTTTTTAAAGCAAAGTTTTCCAACCATTGTGCTATCTTTTCAGCCCTCTCTTGCAGATAAGAAAATTGAGACAGGCAATTATTTTCTTCTGTTTCCAAATCATGGGACAAAAACTTGAACTCAAGGAGTTTCACTCTAGATGTGTACTCTTAATTATTCCATTGCACTGCGCTGAGAATTGAGGAGCATTTACCTCTGACTATGGCTATGAGGGAAAAGTCCAATTAAAAGTCATGCCCACCATTAAAATACTCATTATCACTAGAGAATTTAATTCCAGATACAGACTTAGAACTGTAGGAGAAAAGGCTGAGCTTCACCACAGGGAACAACCAGCTATAACAAAAACTCATAAATGGGTCCTAGAGAAACTTTGAAAGAGAGAACGGCGGGGCTAGAGTCTAGGTAGAACTCCCTTAAGATACTGCTGGACAGGGACAGAAGAAAGAAATATGGTCAACATCGTATCTTCTGGATTTCACCAAGCCTCGGAGACTCAAGGGGAAATTCTATTTTACCTCCAGGAGGTGAAGATTAGAACAATAATGAGGACAATCAAATGGGGCCAAAGAATTATGCTCTGGTCTCCCACCACCCGTCAGACCAGTGCCCATGAACGATTCCCTAGGGCAACCACAGACTCCATGCCTGCCTTGTAGACCAGTTCTGAAACCAACCTCCGGCGACACTGGCCTCTTTTGTACCTCTGTCCTTTGTGCGTAGCTATTTTCTACTCCTGTCCTGTGTTTTAGCTCTTGTTTAAGGGACTATACCAATTTTTCAAGAAATATTGGGTTTATGAGATGAAAGGAATCAGTACCCCTTTTCAGTGGAGAGAACGGTCCTCTGAAGGTTTGCAGTTCAGAAGTCGTGGGACGCTGGTGATCCGTGAGCAACCACAGTTGGTTGGGGAAGTGAGCGCAGAGACTCAGAGCACAGGTCTGGGGCTGTCTGCCAGCAGGGCATGCCTGCCTCCCAGTGCTTTCCAGCAACAATCCCTGGTAGTAGGAGTTCCAGGCCTTAGTTCCAGCCAGCCTGTTCCTGAAGCCAATCTCTGGGTTTCAGATCTTTCGTTAGTGTTAAAAATAAGTGAAATATTTTTGGCCCCATCTGAGGTGAAAGAGGAAGCTGAAGTAGGTAGAAGTGAGGAAGGGTGGCGGTGGTATACAAAGGAGGGACCCAAACCAGGCAGAGGCTGTGAGGTCTTCTCAGCCCCAGTTACGTCACTGGTGATATGGGCACGAGGTTCTCTACCTCACTCGGTAACTGTGATTTAATATTTCTAGGGTAGTGATCAAAGTCATGCATTCTCAACAAATCAAAGTGTATCATTAACCCTGTGCTTTTAATCAACTCTATACGTCCCCTCTGGCCAAGTTCTCACTGCAGCTGAAACTCAGAATGAGAAGCGCTGGTGCTGACCACGAACCACAGTCATGTGGCAGATTCTCATCACAGGATAACACCAAAACGAGAAGAAAGAACCCAAGCAGGATCTGTAAGACTCCATTCCAGGCCCCTCCTCTCCCTCCCAATCCCTTTCTCAAGAGAAAACTTCATGTCTACACTCCCCTCTAAGAATTCTCCTCCTCCTGAATTCCCCCCAACTCCCTGTAAGAACGACTGGCTTGACCAGAGACAGGGAGGAGGTTTTCAGGCATGAGCCTGCCGTCTTCTCGGGTTGCCGACCCCTAAAATAAAGCCACTTTCCTTCTCACCAGCGCCTGTCTCACAAGTCTGGCTTTTGTGGCGGCAGGCAGTGGGGCCTGCGAGGTCATTTTCTAGGTTTCAGATCTTTTGTTACTGTTAAAAAATAGTGAAATATTTTTGGTCCTTTTTTTTTTGTATATAAAAGCCTGACACCAAAATTCTTCCAACAGTTCCATCTGCTCTTCAACATCTCCAAGGAAGATCACACAACCCTCCTTCATAGGGCATTAATTTTATCCCAACCGCTTCTGAAGTTCGGGTGTGTGTTTGAGCATCCAATAGCACAGAAAAGAGGACTGAGTCCGCACTGAAATTTCCTTGTGTCTGAGTGTGTTCTGGAGTTGACAGAACACTGTCTCCTCTGTCATGAAAGCCTGTTCCCAGACACAGCAGACTGATGCCTGCTTTTCCCCACAAGGCGAGAAGACACTTTGATTTGCACCATCACTAATTGCCTTGGCAGGGAAGTTTTTGTTTGAACTACACGTTGGCAAGAAAAGAAGACCAGTAAAAAAAAAAAAATCATGACTTCCCCTTTTTAACCTATATCCTGTTCTGTTTTTTTTCCTTTGGACAAATAAAAAGTAAAAAAGAGAAAAGGAGATCGATAAAATGCTGTAAGCTCAAAACTATTGATCTTTCTCCAGCACTCCATTTGGCATCAAAAGAAATTTATGACAGAGAGTAAAAAAATTAATAGAAAAGAAAACAAGAGGGACAATTCCTAAATAAGAGGGTAATTAATTCTTGATGTTTTCTTGCAGAGAAAAGTAAATATTCTGACTGGAGAAACTTAAAACTATGTGTTTTGTGTTTTATCTAACCATGCTCCATTTTTGCTTTTAGGTACCTAGAAGTACGCTGAAGTTTTTGGGTCCCATGGAACTGTACCTCTTTTTATTGTAATGAAAAGAATTAGCTGTGGCTTAACACAAAACAAATTCAGGTTCTCTACATGATAAAGCCTTAAGCTAAATTATTTTCTGGCTTCAAAGACCAGTTTTCTGCATATTTGTCTTTTTCCCCTTCTTTCTTAGATAATTGAGACAATTTGAAGAGAAAAAGAATGTGATTCCAGCATAAGAAAAGTCCATTAAAGAGAATCAACTTGTTGGTGTTTCTGAAAGAAATGGATGCAACCTTTCTTTCCTAGCATACATGGTTCACATTTTTCCTAACACTCTTCCTGGGAAGTGGTAGAAACACATTTCACCACTTCCTTTGGGGCCCTTAGAGCAGCTTCTAGTCTTTGGTGGTGAGGAAGCCCCTTCCAGGACTGTTTGGGCCAGATGCATACTGTTGGACCAGTGCCAAGGAATTGGAAGTTTCGACTCCTGGCTGCCACAATAATGGCTGTTCTTTTCAGTGCTATTCCCTGTGCTTTGATTTGGCTGATCTCTACAAGCTCAGCAACACTATTTTCTAAAATGCCCTGCCTCCATGACTGACAGGGAGGGAGCCAGAAGCTTGAGCTATTGGCTGAGGGGCACCGATTCACTGAGAAAGTGGGAAGGCCTGACTTGCAGGTTCCATGGAGGAGTTTGCTGCAATGTCCATATCCACTCTAAAAAAAACACTTTATTAAGATAGAGTTGTCTCATAAAAGGTTGTACATATTTGCCCTGGCTGGCATGGCTTGGTTGGTTGGAGCATCGCCCCATGCTCTGATGGAATGTGGGTTTGATTCCCAGTCAGGGCAAAAACCTAAGTTGCAGTTCAGTCCCTGATTGGGCCACGTACAGGAGGCAACCTCTCTCCCTCTCTCTCCCTCTCTTGCTCTCTCTCTCCCCTTTCCTTCTCTCTAAAAGCAATTAAAAAATGTCCTTAGGTCAGGATTTTTTTAAAAAAGACTATACATTATTAATGTATACAGCTCGATGAGTTTGAGGTAAGTGTATACCCATGAAACCATCACCACCTTGAAAGCTGTAAATATATCCATCATCTCCCTAAGGTTCCTTCCACCCCCTTTATTACAGTTTGCATGTGTGTTTATGTTAACAACACTTAACATCTTAACATAAGACCTACCCTCTGAGTATTTTTAAAGAGCTGATCGATCAGAAGTTCAGAGAGCTTTTTGTTTGTTTGTTTTTTGTTCAAAAATCACAAATCAGTTTGGAAGAGAGAGGGCACTAGAACTTGGGTCTCTGCCCAGGTTTTTCTCCATGACAACACACCCCCTCTTCCTTTCCCCAAAGCCTCCAGGGTACCTGGGTCTGTGCTTGATCTGGATGTGACATACACACTTCCTGGGGACAGCATCTTGCCTTCCACAGACTGGGAAAGATTGCTCTTTGGTTCATCACCGCAGAGCCTGTTGGCACTTGGTGACCAGCCCCAGGTCCCACCACTGTCTTTCCTGAGGAGCTCCCCTGGTGTCCCCCCACCTCCCTGTCTGGAGCAGGGCAGTCAGGCACCCCTGCTTTCTGGGAACTGTGCATCTGACTCTGCACAGGGCTGCTATGTGCCTGGGAGCATTTTTCCCTGACTGCATTGCTGATGCCCAGTTCCTTCCTTGGCTCTCTCGAGAGCAAACATTTCAGTATCTCCCTCGACTAAACATGACAGAAGAAGGGAAGACATCCATTTTCCCATCACCCAATCCACCTCCTACCTTCCATCTGGACCCATGCTTTGCCCTCCATCCTGTTACAATCACGGTACCCTCTCTCTGTGCTACCAGCAAAAGCCAAGTCCGCTTGAACATCGCACCTCTTCTCCTTGAGACTTCTCAAGGACTTTGTTCCTGCAGCTCTCCCCTGTCTCGTACCTTCATCAAGTTCATCCTTCCTATGTCCTAGCGGTCATTCCCAAGAGCAGACTATTTTATTCAGTGAGGGAGTACACCTGAAGGGACATACCCACACGTCTCCAGTTACCACTTAGTAATTTTACTTCCCTAACAGCACAAGTCTCAGAAGAACGGTTTATACTTACTACTCTCACTTTTTCATCCCCAATACTTTTTTGGACCTACTCCACTTTATTCTCTGCCACATTGTCGACTCTCACTCATCAGGACCACCAACTGCATCTACATTTTGGAAACTGATGAGCAGTTGTCAATGCTCACCTTCCTCGGCCTCTCAGCAGCACCAGCCACGTCACAACTTCTTTCTCATAATGCTTGCTTCACTTGACTTCGGGGCATGTCCACCCCAGGTTTTTGTCTCACCTCACTGGTCACTCTGTCTCTGTGCTCTTTGCTGGTCGCTTCCTCTCTTACCAACTTGAAAGGTGTTGGCACTTCTCAAGTTTCTTCCCTGACACACATTCTCCCACTAAACTCTCTCCCTGAGTAATCTTATCTAGCCCCAAACGGGTTCCCATCTCCAGCTTCTCCCCAGAGTTCCAGGTGCATATTTATCTCCTTACTTATACCTTAAGTTTCAAAATAACCCTCGTAACTACCTTATTATTGATTCCACCTGTAGCTTTCTGTATTTCAGTAAATACTTCTACCATTCTCCTTGTTGCTCAACCCAAGTGGAATGTCTCTCACGCCCCATGCCCCAACCCCGGAGCGAGTCCTGGTGGTTCAACATTCAAGAAATTTTCCAAATACAGCTAGAATGATTTTCTCATCCTTCACCAGCTTCCCTGATTGCATGCCAGCATCTTCTCTCACCTGGAGTACTCTGAGGGTTTCCTACACTTTCTGTGTTTGTCCTGCTACAGTTCATTCTCCATGTGGCAACTAGAATGGCCTAAGCAACAAATCCTCAAGAGCTTTCTGTCACGCTCAGACTACAGCCCAAACTCCTGAAGTCACGCCTTACAAGGCCCTATATAATCTTTGCATTTGTTAGTTCCTGTGCCTGAAATTTCCACTCTTCCCCTAAGTCCTCACATGGTTTTCTTCCTCACTTCCCTGAGGGCTCCTCTCAGGTTTACTGATTCGGAGGACTTTCATAGTCTCCCTATTCCAAGTGGTCCTATATGCACCTTTATCCTACTAATTTTTTCTTTACAATACTCGCTGTCTGGTACTATAGTGCATTTTTATCATTATTTAACTTTAAAAAGGAAGCCACTCTTCTCTCTCCTTTTTTACTGCTGAAACCCAGGAGCCCCAAATGGTATACTTAATGCACAGTAAGTGCTCCATAGGAACTTGTTGGGGAAAATGAATAAATACATGAACTTAAACACACTATGAGCTATGTGATTCATTATTTAATATGAAGTACACGTGTAGAGGATGAGTTTATCAATCAGCTTGGTGTTAAGAACAAAATAATGACTGTTGTGATAACCCTTAGAGTGTGCTCACTCAATGTTCTCTTCCTAAATGAGCCAGAGAAATAGTTTTATTTTAAAAAAACAAAAAACAGCTTCTCTGTGCATTGCCCCATGTTAATTTCCAAAAATTGCAATATATTTGATACTATTTGTATGTGCTTTCATCGCATGCCATCCACATTTTTCAGCCTGCCAAACCAAGACTACTACCAAGTAAACACAACCGATCTGTAATTATTTTTCTCCTGTCGCTAATGCCATTTAAAATGCCCCAGCTTTCCTATGAGGGCCTGTCTCCTGGAACTAGGCCCCAAAGCACAGTATGTGCCTCTACCCCTGAGAACCCAGAAACATGTCTCCTTTTACCCTGGGTTCTCATATCACATCTTGCACAGGGCCTTCCCCGTTTTCACTTTCAGGGTTTCCGCAACAGCTTCGCTCTACTTCCTGTAAGTCACTTAACAGTCTCTTTCATAACATATAGGAGTATCATACTTTCCGCTCAAGATGACCCATTTTA
The DNA here is from genome assembly GCF_022682495.2 of Desmodus rotundus. NCBI lineage: Eukaryota > Metazoa > Chordata > Mammalia > Chiroptera > Phyllostomidae > Desmodus > Desmodus rotundus. Next base: position 23,352,923 of record NC_071393.1, on the reverse strand, counting down.
AAAATCAAGGACTATATAACTACACCTGCCCACTAGTAGCCCATCTAGAAAATAACAGATGGTCCATGCGTCATTACTGAATGAATAACGAAGTGAAAAATAGATGAAGAGATACTGAATAAAGTAAAACAGAGTTACGGTCTGTAAGCAAGAGGCAGGGTCAAGAAACAAAAACCTGGGTCAGCATTTGGCCCTCGGAAGCTCAGCGACAGGACGTTGACAGGAGGTAAGTGCCTAACGATGAAATGCCATCACAGCAATGTGTGTGTGTGTGCGTGCGTGTGTGTAGTAGTGACAAAAGCACAAAATCTTGGTCTAACAAATATTCCCCCCCATTTTTGATCCATGACCAAATTGTATATCTGGTTTCCTTGTAATACCCTGCTCCCTGACCCATGGACGAGGACACCTGGAGTTTTTCCCGGAGAAAACCACCTCATTCCCTCTCTGCATGAGTAAGCCTCTACTGGGGAGAGCTATCCAACCTCACCAGTGATTGATGGTGTTTCTGCTCCACGCTGGTCTCCGTGTCCTCGACCCTACATATCACAGACAGGAGAGAATCTCCGGGGTCTTTGGATTAGCTTCTCTCCCAGTCCACAGAGATTTCCACTCTTGATTCCTGCTGTGAGGGCCGCATCGCTCCTGGTGTGCTACCCAGTGTCGGAAATCCCTATGAGGGTCACAGTGTCATGGATCTGAAGGGAGCAAAGACATGAAATCAGTTGTCAGGTCTACTCCCCAGCCTTCAGAAACACTGAAGGGAGAACAGTCATCGCGGAAACAGTCACAACCACAGATATTTCAAATTACACTTCTTAGGACACCTTGTAAGTTTACTTTGCATGTTCACGACTGTTTTTAAGATGAGAGTCATTTTGGGTGCTACTAGCCATCCTAGCTAGTGATGAGTTAGATATTTAACTTAAAATTTGGATACCCAATAGCACAATGCAGGAATCAGAAATGTGAGTGGGACATTTATTTTTAGAGTTTCCTCACACACTTTGGGTGACTGTAATATTTCAGGCTTTATTGCCACCGCCATCAACGGGTCTTTGAAAACAGGTACTAAAGGGAAGCCATTGAGCTATTATTTTTACCAAGAAATTGAAGGTGAAACCCTGAACTGAAATTGAGGCTCCAATTTATGAAACGAAAAGACTCTTTTTTAGTTTTCTGCCTTTTGACCCAGCAATTCCACTGTTGGGATTGTACCCTAAGAGCCCTGAAACACCAATCCAAAAGAACCTATGCACCCCAATGTTCATAGCAGCACAATTTACAATAGCAAAGTACTGGAAGCAACCTAAGTGCCCATCAGTAAATGAGTGGATCAAAAAACTATGGTACATTTACACAATGGAATTCTATGCAGCAGAGAGAAAGAAGGAGCTTATACCCTTTGCAACAGTATGGACGGAACTGGAGAGCATTATGCTAAGTGAAATAAGCCAGGTGGTGAGGGACAAATACCGTATGATCTCACCTTTAACTGGAACATAATCAACAAAAGAAAATAACAAACAAAATATAACCAGAGACACTGAAATTAAGAACAATCTAACAATAGCCAGAGGGGAGGGGGGAGGGAACAGAGGGGGGAAGGGCTTTCAGGAACTACTATAAAGGACACATGACAAAACCAAGGGGGAGGGTGGAAGCAAGAGAGGGAGGTGGGTTTGGCTGGGGTGGAGGGGAGTGATGGGGAGAAAATGCAGACAACTGTAATTGAACAACAATAAAGTAATTTAAAAAAATGAAAAGACTCTTAACAGGGACGTCAGCTAACTGGTTCCTCTGGAAATTCTTGTCTTTGAAATGTGACACTCAGGGCTGGTCTGAGCCCCCCCGTGTCAGAAAAGTGGGGTACTCCTGCCCCATCCCTAGGGACCGTCACAATTTGGGTGATCTCAGCCTTTAGAATCAGAAGAGGAAAAAAGTATCACAGTCTGACTACAGAGAGCAAAGCCCCTACATTTCTTAGGGATTAATGGTAAAGCTTTAACAAAATGTTTCAGATTCTAAATTAATCTTGAAACATAGGTGTGCTGTCTGTCCCACATGGCACAGCCAGACACTTTCTCTCTAAGCTGCATTTCACCTGTACATGGGCAGATACATTTCTGTTGACAGAAACGGGCCTCGCAAGCAACTCCTTCCTTCCTGGGACAGGCCAAACTACACAACGTTCTTCCAGGTACGAGAAATAGGAAATGTACTTGAGATTTCTATGCACTTGAGATCACCTGGGTTTCTAGCAAGGACTGTGAAGGGAGAAGAACCATGTGACCTAATGAGCTTCTTTTGGAATACCTATTTGTCTGTTTGAGAATGTGCAGGGATGTGTCTGCTCTGTGTGGGATTTTCATAATGGACTCAGGAAAATCTATCATTGTTGAACATGTTCGAAAATGCAAGGCTGACCTAAAAGTGCCTACCAAAGTCCTCCTCGCCTATTTGCCTGCAAATCTGGCAGGTGCTACCAAGTGACGTCTGCACTTTGCGGAACAGTATGTGGCTGATCACAGATAAGAGAGAGAGAGGCTTGCACGATCCAGGTTGACCTGGAGAAATACAATAGCTTCTTTCAAATACTGTTAATATTTTGGGGACATGCATGCATCGACGTGTACATTTAATCTAGAGGGTTCTTGTAGCTCCCCACCTCCCAAAATCTGTTATGAAATTGGTGGTGCATTTTAAAATCAATTATATCTTGGAGTCAAGGAAATGTAGTTTCACCCTTCACATCAAAATCAAAGTTATAATTAACAGGTACAACAAAATAAATACAATATAAAGAAGACTGTGTTTAAAAACTTTCTGTACAAACTGGCTTGCTAAACTTGAACATTAAAATTCATCTTAATCAAAATTTTGAATTTACCCCCAAATACCTTATGAATTCATCTGCTCTCTCTCCCTCTGGTCCAGAATTATAGAGCTTCAAAAGCTTCCATTGGCTTGGGTGCTGCTCTCATTTTCAGAAAACATATTGCTTGGGAAATTTATTTCTTGCTTGTTCTTGCATTTCAAGCTTGAAGTCTCTCATTAACTTGTTTATTTTACCATAAGAGGATCATATCTGCTCCAGTATCTTGAGCATTTGTGATAACAAAGCCATTATAGCTTTCCTTTGCACAGAAGAGAAAGACACCTCACTATCCTGGCTTCTCTCACAACTCACCCCCAAGCTATACCCCCCCCCCTCTCTGCACTAGCTCCTCTCTCCTACACCTTCAGGAACATCGGTGAAGCCTTTCCATCTTCAGTCTGCCCCAGACTCTTACTTCTCTCTTTCTTCCATGGACTGACCTAGCCCTCCTTTGGAGAAAGAGCCTCCCCTTGTACATAAGCACCCGTGAACAGGATAGACTCCATTTTCATCCCATGTACATCAAATAACTTGAGAGTATTTCATCCCTTTCTTAGGTATTTGTTTTGTAAGCTTTTTAAACTCAATTATAGATGTTGAAAACAGAATTAAGAACTATTTTCTTCTTAATGGAACTCTAGGCATCAGCAGGCCATGCAGGAAACATGCAGGAAATTAATTCTAACCCTAAAATCATAAATCAATATTTTGTATATATGAAGAAAGTCTAGGTACTACTTTCCAAAAGTCTTTTTGTGCAAAGCGGCTGCAAGTGAGTGGAAAAACAAGAAATGTGCATGATCCCTCCTGCCCAGGTGTTGTGAGGTCTTTTGGCAGAAAACCCCAAGCTGCACTGTCTGTGACCACTCACAAACTAGCTGTTCTTGGGAGCACAAGGGCAGAGTAATACAAGTTGAGTCAGTAGCTGCTTCCTCTTGCAGACCTGGACGCTGAGCCTACCTACCACCATCCCAACCTTCAGACAGCTGAGAGGTCAGACTGTCACTATTTGTCTCTCAACCAAATGTGCCTCAAAGACATTCCTGTCCACCCTAGAATGACCAGCGCCACTGTCAAGAGACATATTCCCTGGGATGGAGCTCAGGACTCTGTATTTTAAGGAAGATACTCAGGGGATTATTACGCCCACTAAATTTTGAGAACTGTTACTCTGTACCCTTTACTGAATTTCTCTCTTAAATTTCTTCCCTGCCTATTTCTTTCCCCTCTTCAACTGACTGTAACTTATTCTTCCCCTTAGCCTGCCCCTAAATTCACAAACATCAACCACACAAAGCCCTTTCTAATTTTGTTTACTCCTTGCTCTCTTCTTTTCTCTGACCTACATGAGGATGAACATCACCCTCGCTTCCAGCACAAATGGAGTCAGCTTAGCAACCACAGTGCTACAGAACCTAAGGTACTACAGACATGATAAGGCGAGGCCACTGAATGTGTTCCCCAAGGTCATCCCAGTCAAAGAGAGGTGCACCAAGAACGTCCAGGGGTTCTTTGTCATAGCCACAACGGTAAGGGAGGTAGACACAAAAGACTTCTGCAGGCCCCAGATCCAAGGCCTCACTTCATAGGGATGAGGAGTCTGTGTACGTGCACATGGGTGTAATGAGAGAATTACTCCATGTGTGGATAGCATCTAAAAAACTGGTGAATATTGACACTGATTTATACTATGAAAGTTATTTAAAGCTATAAAATGTGTATTTGTGTAAGAGCAATGCTAATTACTATCACTGATGTCTACTATTTACAATTTTTGCTTAATTGCTATGTAGAATGACATTTACTGTGCATATTATAACTATGTATTATTTTCATTTTCATTAGTCTCTATATTTCTTTAAGGTAAGGATAAAAAATGTCTGTATTTCTGTACCCTACAGCCCACTATGACAGTAGCTCACATATCGTACATTTTCAAAAAAATGCTTAATGAATTAATTAATGTTTATGTTTACTCCTGTTACATTTGTGTCTATGCATATTTATGTAAATGGCTGCAGTAAATCATTGGATCCCTCCACACCACAAACGCCTTTCCTAGGATTCCCGATAACATCGGGAAATAAGGGGTATGAGCCTTAACCGTATTGACACCATGAAGAAGACATAGAGAAGGAGGAAGAGAAGGAACACAGAGAGGAAGAGAAGGGAAGAAGATAGTGAAAAAGAAAAAGAGAAATTGTATTACATTGGTCTTGTAATTGATAGAAAATATTCTAGCATACATATAACAATTGTTGAACGTGTAACTCCCCAAGTTCAAACCCAAGTTCTGGGCAGCCATAGCTGTATGTGTTTCTTTCAACACACGCAATGCTCTGGTCCTTCCTCAGTCTGGATTGGAAGAAAGCCTTAGTGTTTGCTTTTCTGTTCAGACCACAGTGCTTACTCACGTCCCAGTAAAGAACTGCAAATGCTAGTGTATCCACTTCAAGACTTACACAGGGTACACCTTTAAAGTTGTGTTCCTTCCTTCTCTAGAACTAGCCTCCACAGGCTTTGAGTATCAAATCTTGGAAGAAAAAAAATAATTGAAGGTGAAAATGAAGGGAAAAAATGAGGAGAAGAAGAAACAACACACACACACACACAGGAAAACAAAAACAAAAAGCCTTAAAACTATCCTGACCCATCCCAGAATGCAAGGCCTGGTTCTACCTGTGAATTGCTTCTTTTGTATCTTTCAGAAATTCAAACAACGAAATTGTTGGTTAACCAGTGCCTCTAATCAAAGTGGAATTTTGACTATGAATTTTCTTTTGTTAAAATTCTCACTGTCATCTTTCTTCTATCCCACACCACCATCCACACCTAATTTGTTTCTACCTTTACAACTAAGAGACACTGCATTCGACTCTCTCTCAAATCCATCCATTTCCCAACAAGCGCAATTTTTTTTTTATTTTTGCACCTCCCGTAAAGCATAATCCTGAGGTTTATGTTTGCTTGGTAAGATGACCAATTCTATTTATGGATGTTCCGGCTTCAGAGATACTGCCATATAACATGACTTTCTGCTTATAACTTTTAAAACATGAATAAATAAAAAATATTGTTCATGACTCTCTTTCTTAATCAGAGGGAATTTTACTTTAGTTACCTTGGCAACCAGACTGTCATTCATTTTTCTCCCCATGTAAAACCTTTAGATTCCACATAAAGCAACTTGTTAAAAATAGAAATATTTCACATTCTATTTAACTCTAGATTGGTAAAAAAATATAAACTTGCTACTTATTTGAATGCTTTCTTTAAAAAACCAATCCATTTTTCTTTATTTACTTTTCTCCTTTTGTTCTTTCTTTCCTTTTGAAATTTTATTTTTCAATTAGAGTTGATGTTCCACATTATTTGGTATTAGTTTCAGGTGCACAGCATGGTGGTTAGACAATCACATCCTTTCCAAAGCAGTCCTCTCAATATTTCAAGTGCCCACCTGGCACCATACGTAGTTATTACAATATTATTGACAATATTACCTGTGCTGCACTTCACGTCTCAGAAACTACCAATATTTTTGATGCTGCCAATCCGTACTCCTCAATCCCTTCGCCTTTTTCACCAAGCCCCCCAAACCTCCTCCCAGCAGGCAACCATCCGTCTGTTTTCTGGACGTGTAAATCCTTCTCTGTTTGGTTTATTGGGCTCTTTAGATTTCACATACAAATAAGTCACATGGTATTTGTCTTTCTTTGTCTAACTTATTTCACTTAGCGCGATATCCTCTAGGTCCATCCACGTTGTCACAAATGGTAAGATTTCATTCTTTTTTATGGCACCATAACATTTGATGGTATATATATATATGTACCACGGCGTTTTTTATCCACTCATCAATTGATGGGCATTTGGGTTGCTTCTGTAGCTTGGCTATTATAAATAATACTTCTATACACATAGGGGTACTTACATTCTTTCAAATTAGTGGTTTGGGTTTCTTCAAACATATACCCAGGAGTGACCTTGCTGGGTCATAAGGCAGTTTCATTTCTGAATTTTTGAGGAGCTTCCATACTATTTTCCACAGTGGTTGCACAAGTCGGCATTGCCACCAACAGTGCAGGAGGGTCCACTTTTCTCCACATCTTTGCCAACACTAGTTATTTGTTGATTTATTTATGATAGTAATTCTATCGGGTGTGAGGTGATATATGACTGTGGTTTTAATTTGCATTTTTCTGATGACTAATGACTTTGAGCATCTTTTTATATGTCTGTTGGCCATCTTTATGGCCTCTTTAGATAAATGCTTATTCAGGTCTCTGCCAGTTTTTTAATTGGATTGTTTGTTTGTTTTGGTGTTGAGTTGTAAGAATTCTTTATAAATTTTGAATATTAACCTCTTATCAGATATATCATTAGTGAATACCTTCTTCCATTCGGTGGATTATCTTTCCGTTTTGTTGATGGTTTCCTTTGCTGTACAATATAGTCCCATTCAATTATTATTATTATTTATTATTATTATTTGATTTCCCTTGTCTGAGGGAATATATGAGAAGAAATATTGCTAAGAGAAATGAGAAATGTCAGATATTTTACTTCCTATGTTTTCTTCTAGAAGTTTCATGGTTGAGAGTTTTACACTTAGGACTTTAATCCATTTTGAGGTTATTGTGTGTGGTGTGAGAAGGTGGTTTAGTTTCTTTTTTTGCATCCATCTGTCTCATTTTCCCAATATTATTTATTAAATAGATTTTATCCAGCTGTATATTCTTGCCTCCATTGTCATTAATTAATTGACCATACAGGTGTGGGTTTATTTCTGGGCTCTCTATTCTGTTCCATTGATTTAAGTGTCAGTTCTAATGCCAGCATCGTGTTGTGCTGATTGATATAGTTTGATATCAGGTAGTGTGATATCAGGGAGTGTGATTCCTTCACCTGTGTTCTTCTTTCTCAAGATTACTATGGCTATTCGGGGTCTTTTGTGGTTTCACATAAATTTTGAACTATTTGTTTCAGTTCTGTGGAAAACATTATTGGTATTTCTAAATATTTTATATTCTAACTTACTATTATAAGTGAAGAGAATTTGAGAATATTCCTTTTTCATGATTTTTAACTACTTTATAAATTTTTATTGGCCACTTGAGATTCCTCTTTTGTGATCTGCTGGCACATATGCTGTATGATTTATATATTATGTATTCTTACTCTGAATTTTTCATTGGTTATGTACATTTCAAGCTAGTGACTTGGCTTTTTTGTTTGTTTATGGTATCTTCTGTACAGAAGTTTTAAAGTTATATATATATATGTGTATATATATATGATCACACAGTAAGTTTTATTAAAATGTGTTCTTTTTTCATATTGTTTAAGAAACCTTCTACTACTTCAAAGGCTAAAAATTACACTAACTTTTTCCTAAAAGTTTTAAGGCTTCGTTCTGATATATATGTGCCCTTAAGGTACTTAACATTTACTTTTTTTTTTTGGTAGATCTGAAGTAGGGATTTAATTTTTTTTTCAGATAGATATTAATTGGCCCAACATTATTTATATGCTGTCCCCACTGATTAATAATGTGTCCTCTTTATTTATTAGATTTTTTGCATCCATAAGCATACTAAGGCTCTCTCTACCGTGACAACTCTTCTATTTGTTAACCCCTGCATCAATAACACAACTTTAATTGAAAAATAATAATACATGTTCGTTCTCTTACACAACTGCCTCACAATTTAAAGATTCTATTAACATTTTTTCCTTTTCTTATAAAACTTCTGTCTATAAATGTTGTCTATTTGCCTATCCTGTTGGTAACACCTTTCTTCTTGAATACATGTGTTTCTTACACATTAAAAAATTAGCTCTTGCCTTTTGTAGAATGTGCTGATTTTGCCTCATTGCTATTGATCTCTACATTTACTTTTTGATATTTTTTTAAACATAAGATCTTTGGACATCGTTTTAAACATTTAAAAAATCCATTTGATTGTTTACTTTCTGTATGACTTCTTAACACTTATCAAATAACATTTAATGACATTTCTTAACAATCATAAATAAAAGTCTTCAAATACTAGCTTTTCCCACATTTACGACAAATAAATGACTTTATATCCTGCGACAGTCCGTCCCCGCTTTACACTCATTCAAATTTACATAATGTATAAATTAAATTCTGAGATATTGACTAAATTTAACATATTTCACTATATACTTTGCATTCAAGAATAGACCTTAAATTTATATTCAATTTTGTAATCATATACCCAGTATTTAAAGTTTTATATTTCAATAAATTGTTCTCACTCAGAGCGAGTAAGTATTTAAGAAATTTCTTTAGAAAATGTGCACGGGTTGGCCTGCTGACTTCGCACATAATGGAGAGTTTAGTTCAGTATCCAATTTTCTGTGTAACAACCACTTAGTCTTGAAAATCTGTAGCGAGTGATGCGCATTTTCTTGTATCTCAGTAGGAAGGGATGCCTGAAGTTAATTTGTTTTATTGTTTGTAATGTGGTTAATGGTATTCCATGCATGCAAGCGTCCAAGTTTTTCATCATTAAGATGGAAAAAGAAAGCCAAGAAGAATCCAGGTGAGGGCTTCTTTTACAATATTAGGGCAAACTGAGCAAGTCCTTTGCGGGTGCAGATTGGGGGCCTTTTTTCAGTTTGGGAATTTGTTCTCTCTTCTTTGATGATCGCCTCTCCTCCAATTTTTCTGTTTTTGTTTTTTTGCTCACAATTATTTAATCTCTAAATTGTAACTCCTCTGTCTTGTCCCTATATTTACAATCTTCTGCTATTGTCTTCATCTCTTTGTCCTTTTACTCTGCATTTTAGTAGGAAATCACCAGTTTGTCTTTTGCATATCTGATCTGATTTCATAAGTGGTTTTTTTTTTTTTTTAGCTCCTTTGTAGTCTTTTCTTTCATCAGTCACCTTATTTCAATCTCTGATTTCAATCTTACTTCTCATTCACATTCCATGAAGGTCAAAATCTGTTTTTCTACAGATTTTAAGTAGGGATCTTATTTTGGTTTCATTGATATGTATTCTGTTTAGAAACAACTTTTCTGAAACATGATTTCCTTCTGGGTTTTCTGTGACATGCATCAAATCCCCTTACACTATATGTAAGATGCTTTCCAAAGCCCCAGACTGCTGTTATTTTGTGTTTGTTCCTTCCAGATAGGTGACATATCTGTCCGGGCTTTGCATTTCTCAGAATATGGGAGGGGGTCAGTTAGTGTTCTTAGCTGCTTTCTACATCCACTTAGAAGCCAGTGTCAAACAGCTGTCAGATGTAGCTGAGAAAGACATGCCCAGCTCCTCCACAAAATAGGCTGCTTAGCATACTTTATCTGACGTGTCTACCACTGTTTCTGCACTGCTACCATGTCTTCTAAGTAAGACAATTAGATACTTTCCGTGCTCCCTGTGTCAAGCAAAATATAGAAAGCCGGTCCTCCCATGATATACTGCTTTTGAGCTATTTCTCTGCCCTTGTTTTTCACACTTTACCTTCAATGATGAAGGATTCCAAAATGCAAATAACACTACCTACCCTCACTCACAGCCCCATTCCTTGGCATGATGTATATTGAGAATTCTAGTCTCTGAATATACACAGAAAGAGATACACCGATGAGAACACGGACATTGGATGTTTCCCTGCCTTGCTCACAGCGTGCATCTATGGCATTTGGGCACTTGTTTACCCAATAGTGCAATTCCTGCATCCTGGACTTAGGGGCGTACAAAAGATGGGTAAGTGGCCTGATTCCTCCACCTTCTCAGCATTCTCTGAGCTGTGCTAGATCAGAATGTTTTGACTGGTTTGTAGCGCGAAGGCTTGGGCTTACGGCAATCCCCATCAATACGGCGGCTCATTAAAAAATTGTCTAAGCATTGACAATTGGTTCTTAACTTTTGTTGACAATTTCATTGTCATTAAAACTAATTTTGTAAAATTCCATGCTATATTTTTTTCATGAAAAAATATCCAAGAGTTGTATTAGGCATAACAAGTTAATCTAGAAACTAAACAGATGATTAATAGAAATTTTTTAAATAGGTTATTGTGATTTTATATGAATGTTGAATTTATAAAATCTGAAACTCCCAACAAAAAGACTTTACCAACCCCTGGCTGGTATGGCTCAGTGGACTGAGCGCCGGCCTGTAAACCAAAGGGTTGCCGGTTCAATTCCCAGTCAGGGCACATACCTGGATTCCGGGCCAGGTACCCCAGTAGGGGGTGCGTGAGAGGCAAGCACACATTAATGTTTCTCTTCCCCTCTTTCTCCTTCCCTTCCCCTCTCTAAAAATAAATAAATAAAATTTTAAAAAAAGAAGGATTTACCAAAACTTCCTGTTAGTAGTAATGTCAGTTAATACAAGCCATTGTATTGTGTGTACTTTCTGTAAAACACTATGTGAAATTTCAAGTCCATTGAAAATAAGATTTTTTTAAGTATGACCTGGGTATTCCTGACAGACTTTGAACAGCATCCAGGCGGTGTGTTCATCCATGTCTGTGCTGATCGTGTGAATTAATGTGTGTGTTATTGAAAGTAGCACTCTAATCTACATTAATTCTGGCGGCATTTTCTTGAAGTAACAAGGGAGTGGAGTAAGTGTCCCATGAACTACAAATTGCAAATCACTATGTAAAGGACATAATGGAATATGTGAGTTGTGTATCAATGATGGGATATATTAGTAGAAGAAGACATTTGTTATAAACATAAAGTGAAGCAGTGTTATGGAAATAACAGAGTCAGAAATTTAGGGTGTTCAGCCTTTTCTTGTCTCCTTAACTCTAGTAATGCAGAGATAAACTAGTTATTAGTTGTATCTCTCCATAAGAAGCTTATCTTCCATAGATGGCTATCATTTATATTGTGATAAATGCGCACTGCTCACGTCAGTGTGCAAAGGGAGCAGCTGGTCAGAATGATCAGATTCAGGAACTTTTGATCTGAATTTGCAGGAACTCCCCAGGCAGACCAGCCGCACGGGGCTTCATGGGGCAAAGGGAATGGCATGCTCGGAAACAAGGAGGTGAAACAGCCTTTGGCACAGGGAAGCAAAAGTGGTTGGTAAGCCCGGGAAAACATCACCGACAGGATAAACGAGGGTAGCTGGTGAGCGGCTTCCTATGCATGCCAAGCAGATGGCAATAGTTGAGGTACAAAAAAATTGGTGAGCAACCCAAATGTCCTAAACATAAGAATGGGTCATAAACTGTGGCTATTTATCCAATGGAATATTGTAGAGTGAGGAAAATGAACGGGTTACAGCTTTGTGAATCAACACGGATAAATTGCAGCCAGGTAAAGCTGAATGAAGAAAAGAAACCTCTGAACTGCCATAAAACATCTCCTTCCGTTTCTGTCATTTAAAAACATCTGCGTGTTTTTAAATATATATATACACACACTCATATATGACGTATATGATGACTTCAGAAGTAATACACTGAATACACAGAATATAATACACAGAAGTCATATATGATGACTTCTGAAGTAATATAGACAATGAAGACAATGACACTGGTAAAGATTTTGCTTATCTTGTCTCAGTAATCAAGAAGGAGACTGCAGCCTGTCAATCAAGAGAGGGCTTGGACGCAGAAGGGCAGTGATGGAAGAATTAGGAGAGATTGCCAAGAGCAAAAACATGTCCTTAGAGACCGAGGTTAAGAAGATCCACACCCTATCTTCCTAATTGCAACGCGTGAATATAAAAACTGGATAGTGAGGAAGGCTGATAGAAAGAAACGGACGCATCTGAAACGTGGTGTTGGAGGAGAGCTCTACAGATACCCCGGACCGCCAGAGGGACCGACAGGTGGGTCCTAGAGCAAAGTCAGCAAAAAACGACAAAACTGAAACTGCCTAACTTCTGGCGCATAATGACAATAAAGACAATAATGAACAAGGGGTCAGAGCAGACTTAACAGCGCACACCACACATATATTTTCTATATCATATAATATATGATAAATATATGATATACAACATATAATGTACTTGTATAATTATATTATAATACATTTAAATATATTCTATATATGTATGCTATGTATTTACATATATTCTATATGTAATATGGCTATGATACATATCATATTTGCATGTACATATATGTGTGTATAATGTATCAAACTATACTTAAACTAAAATAATAAATCCAAACTTCAGGAAAATCATTATCTCCAGGTGTTTCTCTAACTAAGAGGGAAGGGGTTGAGAACCAGAAGCAGGGGGATTCCAAATGTATTGGTATTATTCTATGCCTTGGAAAAGCGGCCCATTCCATAACGTTAATTTTATTATTATTACGTACCTATTTATTAAAGTATTTTTTATATTCATTGAAAGTTTAAGAAAAAACAGTAAACTTATTTTTGTTTTTTACTCTAGTAAAAACAACAAGTAAATTACCCCACTAGGTATTTCAAGGAAACAGGACTTACTGTGAGTTTCTAACTTTTATGATAATGAAAATCTCAATTGTTACAACTCTTTGGATTCCCAGAAAGTTAACGGGAAGGTTCAAGAGATGTTTAAAAGCCCTGTCTTTGTCAACCACAAGTAAAGAAGTGAAGAAAAAAAACCCTAAATCTCAAAGACAGCACAAGGCCGGATCGGCGAGAACGCTACAGCCCTTGATTGTAGCCGGGCTCGTTGCTCCGGCCGCAGCGGGCACTGCAGCCTTCCACTTAACGGACAAAGCGAATGTAAATCTGCTCTCTATCACAATACACCCCGTATTAAATTTAGTAAAAGAAAATTGCCCTAAGAGCTGAATTTTAGGCTTAACTCTGTGACATGGTCTTCTTTTTTTTTTTTTTTGTAAGGAATTGATCAGCTCACACTGTGAGCTCGTGACGGAGAAAATGACACAGTCTGCTGGGGCCTTGTTCTAAGTGTTAATGGTGCCAGAGCCCACTGACACTAATTTCACCGTCGCCGTTCCGTCTGATTGTCCAGCAGAAGGCTGCATTCCTCCTCGGCTCCCCTGCGAGCGCGGCCGCTGTGGGAAGGAGTCCGTTTAGTATTAATCACCGCGGTTGCCAGCCAGCCCTGTGAAAATGAAATAAACCATCTGCAGAATGAAGAAAAAAGATTATTTGAAGAAAATGGGAAAATGTGGAACTTTGTTCTGACTTATCAGCGTTGCAGATGTCCTTCCTGGTGTAGGATCATCTTCCTCGTGGGTATGTGGCTATAGAAACAGGATTATGTAAAGGGTCCTTTTTATTTTGCCTGAAGAACTGACCCTCACCTAATTTTTGGTTAAGTGATGTTCACAAAATACTCTCAATAGTGCCAGTGCTTTTGACAAGTTGCACCTGAAATTGACTCCTGGACTGAAGTCAAGGTCATGATATGTGGTCACAAAAGGGCTCAGGGACACCGGCTACGACAGACTCGCCTTGCTGGCACTGAACTGTCCCCACCCGGCTTTCCCAGTACTTTCCTCCTCTTAGAAAACTTTCCCTCCAATCAGTCCTAACTAACTGATTTTCCCCTACAGAAAACGACCCCCTGGACTTAATGTATATGATATATGGAACGAAGTGCCTGGTGGGAGCTTAGATTGACCATGTGAAGGGGAATTGTTGAGATTCCTTTGATCATAAGTGGATGGACAAAATTATACAGAGAGTGTGTTCGTTGGTGGTGAATTAATATAGGTTTGGAACAGGAGGGAGAGCGTAAGAGCGAGCGAGAGAGAGAGAGAGAGAGAGAGAGAGAAATAATTGTATTAAGATGCAAGAGAGGAACATACTTAGATAAAAATGGCCCTCTTATCATGAAATATGTATAATTTCCATTTACTTCCTTGTGAATTCTGTATTCATGTTCTCTGCTCATTTTTCTTTCGGCCTGTCCATTGTTTTTCTACTTAATGTATAAGGATACTTTAAATTCTGGAAAATTCCCTTTGTCTGTTACTTGTGCTACTTACATTTTTTCAGCATGTTCCCATTCTGAGGATTTAAATTTTTCATTGTTTGAAGTCCTTTTGACCTTTTCCATTATCGATCATTTTTAATCACATTATTTGCTATTCCCTTCACATATACATATAGATGCCAGGCCCCAGTTATCCTACCTGCGCTGTGCAGAAGTGTGAGGCCTTCTCCTCCGCCCTTTAGCTTGTCCTTCGCACACGTTGCATTAGCTACCCAATACCATACAGGTTGAGTAGCCGACTTGACAGTTACTTGCAAATACCGCGGGAGCAATGAGCAGATGGATGGCCCTTCAGTCCACGAATGCCTCAGGGTCCATTCAGGAGAACACTACGCGCAGGGAAATTGGCCAGTACCATTTTTATTGCATTCTGACTTGTGACCCCTTTCTTCTCCTCTGATTTTTGTTTCCATTAATGTCCATCAGTTTTCAAGAAGTGGTTCTCTCCTTCTTTAGCAAAATGTATCGTGCAAGAATTTAAAATAATTAGTACTCAATTCAGTGTGGGGTAACTTACTTCACACAAACCTAGGAGGCGGGTTTTCTACAGCCACGTATAACTGAGGTCAGCTCACCGTCAGATCCCAAGAGCTACTTTAATATTTACCCCCAGGCAACACTTTTAACGCCACCAACTTCTGCAGACGTACAGAGTCGAGAATGTAAAAGCCTTTATTGGGAGCTTTGAATGTATCCTGTCAGGTGAGTTTCACAACGATTCTTTGAAAGGGGATGAAAATTAAGCCTCTTTGCAGTTATTTCTGTAATAGTGCTTCCCATTTGTGCAGGCGATGTACTTACAACATGCTCACACACCTAATTTCATGGGGTCCTGCAACATCCCCTTGAAAGGAAGGCAATTTTTATTTTTTTCATTTACCAAGTGAGACAATGGAGACTCAGATTGTTGTTAAATGGCTCGTCTCATTATATCTGTCAAGTGTTTATTGAGAATATACTTTGGGGAGTGAATGAGGTAAGCCTTCTGAGTTATGTCCTGCCCAGAGAGCAGGAGCTTACCATTACCTACCGAGGTACGATCATTATGCAAATCACTCAGATGGCTGAGCGGGGAGTGACTGTTATGAGAAGTACAAGCATCTGACGCCATACAAGTGCAGGGTGGGGCAACAGTAGGTCCACAGTCGTTCACGTGGAAAATAACATAATAATTACTGCATGACAACACAAGAATGAAATCAGTGTTTCCCATACTCACAGCTGTAAGCCCCCTTTTGTCCCACCCTATACATAAGGAAGGGAGAATTTGGCCTTGAAGTTTGGAATCAGAGAAGTACTTTGGACAAGAATTTTCTTCTCTGAGTCTCAGATCCGTTATCGGTAAAATGAAGCTGCAGTGAGCTGTCAATAAAACAGGACTTAGAGTCGGAATATATTTGTTTACAATCTGCCATGCCCAGATCTCTAAACTTTACATTGGCGCTGACCATTTCTATACCTCGGTATTTTTTTCTCATTAAATAGGAATAGCAGGACCACCTCGTAGATATTTTGCGGCTATGAGATAAAGCTGACAGTACTTAATGTCTAGTAATTACTCGGAGTATGTCAGTCGCCATCATCATTACAGTACTAATAATAGTATGTTTGGAAGCGCAAAGGAAGACTTGATTGACAAGATGACAATGAATAAGTTTTGCACAGTGAGTTGTATTATGACTGACACGGGATTTAAAAAACGCACAATTCCTTGACATGCAGGATATTCTTGAGAGAAACCACATTATTGTTTTTACTGGTACATATGCTATTGGTAAATTACTAGCGGATTGTTCCATTGAAATAATTATGAAGGCTTGTGAATGGCAGCAGCTAAATGAGCAGGCTCTTGGGGGGCTCTGAAACCTTCTCATCAACAGTTAATACTGCCAGACTCTCAAAGATTGGTCATTCCGGTTGGTGTAAAATAGTTATCTGATTGTGGTTTTATTTTGGCTTTTCTTGATTATCTATGAGATTAGGAATCTTTTTTCTATATGAATTGCTAGTATCTCTAAAAATTATCATGGTTTCTGCCACCCACTAAGGGCCTAATAAATATTTATTGAGTAAATTAGTAAATGAAAGAGAGCTCCTAATGAATGCACAGCATCTCCCTTTTCCACAGACATCAAGGAGTTTTTTTAACAGGCTGGTATAGAGACCATTTGCTTCTCGCCAAAGGCAAAGGTGTAACTTCAGTTAAGACCTTATCAGCTGAGGGAGACATGTCCTAAAATATCCATGTTGGCCTTTCTCTTAATTGCAAAAGTGACCCTTCAATCACACGATGCAGGTAACTATCTCTGTGAGATGTGTGAAGCCTTGGGCCTCCCCAGAAATGTGCATTATAATGATACACTCACCTCATTCTCTCCCCCGACTATGAATTTCTTTTACCCACACATTTGATTAACTGACAGGAAGCATATGTACAAGACAGAGAACTTTAAATGATCGTGTATAAGCAAGCACACTTTTGCTTACATAAAATCCAGACTGAAGACATTTTACACTGTGACATTTTAAACATTGTAAGGTAATTTGCTAAGCTAACAGTTCTACTTTATACTGCATTATTATTTTTAAAGATTAATCTCATTAAAACACAAATTTATCTTGCTCCATAAATGACCATAGCTTAATAAGTAGGTAATTTTACATCAACATATCTCACACTCAGAGTGGAATATTTGCCTCTGGGTGTAATGTACTCAAACAGTACGGTACATTTCCATCTTCCACAGCAACTTCCTAGATTAACCCCAGAAAGAAAAGAGCTATTCTTAATCATCACCCTATTGTCTCAAAATCAACAATCTGTATATATTATATATGGTAGTGCATCACCTCCACCTATTAGTTGAATGCTCTGTATTGCTTAACAAAGTGTCTGATCTATAATAGGTACCCAATAAATATTTAAATTTTTTAACTTTGTTTATTGCTGTTCAAGTACAGTTGTCTTTGAAAATGTAGTCAAAATACAGTATTATATTAGTGTCGATGCCGGTGGAAATGGAGTTATTTCACGGTGTCCCAAGGAAAGCATTCCAGGGACCCATATGGGAGGGGTGGTCTGGAGGTAAAATTTCTTTGAAGAAGCAAAATCAAAGGACTGCCCCTGGGTTCCCAATGCCTCATCTCTGTTCGTCTAGCCATGGACAAAGTTTAGCCTTATCTTCTTCAAGTGCAGAAATAGGGCCAATGTCCAGAGATTCTGCCCCATGCCAAAGTTTAGACCGTAAAAAAGCTTTGTCCAGTTCCTGGCTGTGTCCAGAGCCCTCTGTGTCCTGCCCAAATGCTGGGTGGGTGCAGGCAGCTGCCAGAACCACATGGTTGCTATGGAGAGAGAATGTAGCAGTGCTTGGGGAAGACTAGGTGCCCTCTTGAAACCAACCAATGAGCTTTCCAATCTTTCACGGGCTGTGTTTGTTCCTCCCTTAATCAATCCACCCCTAGATCTTCCCAGCTTCCCTGTCTCTTATCCAGTCTGCTCCTTTTCACGAACTAGACTGACGGGCCTCTATGTTTCTACTGCACATGGGTTTACTGCCTCCTGCTCCCCTCTACAGCCTGATACAGGAGGGTGGGCTGCTCCCTACATGGGGGAGGAAGGGGTGTTAATCCCTCTGGGGGGCAATGCTGCTATCGCCCCAAGTGTGTGAAGCTTTAGCTTCCTGGTTAAGCAGGCTCATGGTCCCTAGTTGATTGTGCTTAATAATGTCTGATTCCCTTTGCTCCCTTTCTTTTTTAGTATCTAGCTCCCTATGCTAACAGTTTCAGGGGTACAACATAGTGATTCTACCTTTGTATAACTTAATATGTGGTTACAGTAAGTCTAGTAACCATACCACCATACAAATTTATTACAATATTATTGACTATGCTTCCTGAACTGTATGTTACATCCCCGTGACTTACTTATTTTATAACTGAAAGTTCGTACCTCCTATTCCCCTTTACCTTTTTCACCCATCCCACCTTCTTCACCCTATAATCTCTGTCTCATTTGCCAGAAATCAAAAGCCAAGGAAGAAGAGCTTAAACTCAAAGGATGAGGAGTACTAAGTTTGCTCCATGTATTTACTTCCCTATCCGCGGTCATCACTTGGCTCCCTAGCACTAACATCTCCGCATCACTAGACCAGACTGGCCAAGACAAAAAGCAGCAGGGCAGGCCCAAGGGATGTGTCTGGCTCTTGAGCTGAAGGCAAACCTCAGAATGCAGACCACAGGGCCACCTGCACCAGCAGAACGTGCCATATAAGCTGTCACCTGCACCTCGTCCTCTTTTTCCCCTGGGGCTTAGACAGACTTAAATGAGAAAGAGACTGGTCTTAAATAAGCTGTTCGCTGTTGTTGCTGCTGCTGCTGCGCCGTCTTCCTGGACATCACGGAAGTTAGGTCAGCACATTTCTTCAACTTCACTCCAACACTAATATTATGAACAAGACATACATTATTAGAGTAACTATTTCCACCACAATATTTCACAATTTCCTGTTAGTTCTTATTTCCTTTCGAAACCATAATAGCCATATCACACGATGATGTCAGAAGGACATAATCAATAAAAACGACAAGCTTCATTATGAACGCAGAGATGTTTATCCTCAAATTTCTCAAGCCGTCATCACCCCGTTTGCTCTTAGCATCTCGTGATGTTGCACCACCAATGCCGAGGATGCGGCCAAGGTTTTTTGGGTACCACTTCGTGGAAGGCATGGTTTGGGCCCACTACTGATGACTGTTATCCATAGAGGAGACACATATTTGAATTACACAGATTGCAAACATACAAAAAAAGAGTAAGGCAGAAAAATATCCTAATTTTTAAAATGGTAAGATATCACGAGATTGATTTTGTTTCTTTCATAAGGAAATACAAGTCTTAGGTAATATTTGCAAATAAATAGTCACAAGAAGAGCGACTGATGCCAGACCCCTGTTTCATCACGAAGAATCCTGTGATAGATAGTCTAAGGCCATCACCAGACAAAAGCCAGATGAGGACAAAAAGGATGAGCGCAAGGGCCCTTTCTAGCCGAAGCCAAACATTTGCAGCAGAGCAAGGAGCTGTGTCAGATGAGAAACCGCGTAACACCCGAGTGCCTTAAAATAGAGGACAGGGCTCGAGTGTCAAAAGAACACCTGATATTCCCAAATGAATCTTGCCATTTCCAGTAACTTTCTTTTCTAATTCTTTAGATTCAGAAGTTTCTCAAGAAACCTCTGACACTGACAGGTGATTACCAGTGACGAAGGGAATAATAATGATGGGGACAATAATGACTACCACCCCAATGCATGTCAAATTCCGCAGTGAACCAATCCCTCTAAGCCACCGAGAGTCCCTCATTTGGAGGACTGCTTGTCATCAGCTGAAATTATTAGCATGTACAGGGGCATTTCCAAATTCTCTTGGACGTATCTGCTATCAGTGGAAACACTATGGAGCTTCAAATAGAGTCGGCCTTCCCTCAAATATATGCGTATGTGTATGCAAATGCATATTTATGCATATTGAGTGTGCATATTTATGTGTTGTACGTATAAAATGAAAATAGCACCTCCACATATATTATTTCATTTAAGTTTTAGAGAAAACGTGTCAGGCAGATATTTTCATCACAATTTTATATACAAAGAAGCAAACATGCAAAGGGTATTGAAAGTTTTCCAAGGAGTACAGAGGTAGTCACTGGAAATAGCAGAATTTTTCAAACCTGGGCGTTGAGTTACAAGTCTTGTTCCACCTAAAGGGAGAGGAGTGAGCGTGTCTTGTAGCTTGAAGAAAGGTCAAATATTGTCACTACCAGTTTGTCCTGTTGGATGGCTGAGCTACAACAGCAAGGACAGCAGCGAGGGCTGGGACATTATTTCCACACAGAGTTGATACAAGTCCTCAGGTCAGACCTGAAAGGAGCCTATCACTGAAAAGCAAACACTTATTAAATGCGTGACACACAGTAGTCACTTAAAGTCAGGAAGCCTCACTTTGCTCACCTGTAAAAATGCTCATACCCATTGCATAACTGAATTTAAGAATTATTTAATTTAATGGTAAAGATCATTCATACAATGACAGATGTGCAGACGGAGGATGTAGAGGACATAGGACAGTGCCTGGCATCAGTAAGCAATCATTCACGTTTAACCGCAATTATCTTTATTATGGTTCACAGGGAACATTCGGGGCCAACACCGCACAGCATCTGTGAGGAACTCCAGAGTGAAACCAAGCTCTTTTTTTTAACCTCTTACTTTTAATATAGATTATGGGAGGGGCCACTCATTTTCCTTAACTTACTGCTCGTTGCTATACAGCCAAGAAGACAAGACCCTGCCGTACCTTTTGTAAGAAGGGGCCCAGCACCAGATAGGAAAAGTGGCAGTGACTGAAAACGCAGGGGCTGACTAAGAAATAAAAAAGGAAAAATCGAAGACACGGGGCAGAGGAGCGAGAAGAGGGAAAGGGACACATTTGTGGACGTTCCGTGACACAAGCTGTGTTTAGCCCCTGTCACCTCGCGCCACTTGATGAAGACCGGGAACATTTTCCCACGTGGTGCGAGAGCAGCACAGCTGTCGTGTTCGGGAACTTGAGGAAGAAACGTATGCTTCCTGCCAAGCGTTCCCTGGGTGCAAGCTCAGAGCCTCACAAAAACAGAATGTTTTTTTCAAATGATTGGAAAGACTCATTCTCCCTGACAGATGGAAACTATCAGAGCTTGGGGAGGTGCGCCTGCGTGAGTGTGCACGTACGTGTGTGTGTGCACACCCACGCTTGAACACATGCATTTGGTGAGCAGGCTGTCAGTAGAACTTGAAAACTTGAGTTTGGGGCTTCTCTGCTACGACACTGTGTTTCTGAGTCCCTGCACTGTATTTCCTCACAAACCTATGTTTTTGAGTGCGTAGCAATCACAGTCATTTTTGCAGGGACGTAAGCGGGTAAGGAATAAGAGCTTTCTCTGACATTGACATATACGTGCATGATAATGGGTAGGACCTGTTTCAACAGCGGGACATGCCCCCACCCAAACACAGGCATCCGTCTTACCATTCTCCCGTGGTATACGCATAAAGTGCATTCGTGTATTCTTACTCAGCTTTTATAACAAGAAAAATGGGCCTGGGTTTTGATTCCGAAGATATTAGGGAAGTTCCCAGCCAAAGGAAAAAAAAATGGAAAAAGAAAACAGGGATGATCTTTTTTTCCCTAGATCCTTCTATTCTTTGGATATTTTAATCTCATTTCCTATTGGGATGATTAAAGCAGTCTAGGTAACTATGGCAACACTCAATCCAGAGTTGACTTGGCGCCTGAAATTTAGCCGATAGTTTACTGCATCACTGCATTTTGGCCTAGTAATTGTAGGAGCGGTTGATGGGCATTTCATGAAAATGGGGTTGAGGACCATTTTGAGAGATGCTCTTCCATTATTCTGAAATCTTAAGCTAACTTAGAGACCACCATATTGGTATTGCTGGAGTCAGAAACCAAAATACACATACAATCTCATCCTTACAGTTCATCCTTGGAATACATACATTTCTCCGTGACATCACCGGTTGGGTTCCAGACCACAACGAAAAGAATATTGCAATAATGTGACTCATAGGAATTTTTTGGTTTTCCAGCACATAGAAGCATTATGTTTATTCTATACTGTAGTCTAGTAAGTGTGCAAATAATGTTATGTCTAAAAATGAACACTCCTTAATTTAAAAATACTTTATTGCTAAAAAAAAGGCTACATCTGAGCTTTCAGCGAGTTGTAATCTTTCTGCTGGTAGAGGGTCTGGCCTCTATGTAAATGGCTGCTGACTCATCCAGGGAGTGGTTGCTGAAGGTGGGGGGAGGAAAGCTGGAAATTTCTTTAAAAAAAAATAATGGTTTGCTGTATTGACTGACTCCTCCTTTCATAAGCAATATCTCTGGAGCATGTGATGCTTTCTGATAGCACTTTACCCACAATAAAACTGTCAAAATTGGAATCAATTCTTTCAAATCCTGCTGCTGCTTTATCAACTAAGATTATGTAATATTCTCAATCTTTCGTTGTCGTTTCAACAATCTTTACAGCATCTTCACCAGGAGCAGATTCAATCTCAAGAAACCACTTTCCTTGCTCACGCATAAGAAGCAAGTCCTCATTTATTAAAGTTGTATCGTGAGATGGCAACAATTCAGTCACCTCCACAGGCTCCGCTTTTAATTCCAGTTTTCTTGCTATCTCCACCACATCTGCAGTTAATTCCCCCATTAAAGTCTCAATCCCCCTCAAAGTCATCCATGAGGGTTGGAATCAACTTCATCTAAACTCCTCCTAATGTGGATATTTTGACTTCTTCCCATGAATCAGAAGTATTTTTAATGGCGCCTGGAATGGGGAGTACTTTCCGGAAGGTTTTTAATTTAGTTTGCCCAGATCCATCAGAGGATTCACTATGCATGGCAGCTGTAGCCTTATGAAATGTGTTTCTTAAATAATAAGACATGAAAGTTTAAATTATTCCTTGATCCATGGGCTGCAGAACGGGTGTTGCGTTGGCAGGCACGAAAACAACATTAATCTCATTGTACATCTCCCTCAGACTTCCTAGGTGGCCAGGTGCATTGTCAATGAGCAGTAATATTTTAAAAGGAATCTTTTTCTCCGAGCAGTAGGTCTCAGCAGTGGGCTTAAAATATTCAGTGCACCATGTTGTAAACAGATGTGCTGTCATCCAGCCTTTGTTGTTCCATTTGTAGAGCACAGGCAGAGTAGATTTAGCCTAAGTCTTAAGGGCCCTAGCGTAACCGAAAATGAAGGTTCATCTGCCCGCTGCAAGGAAAGCCAAACTCGTGAGAGAGGTGCTGGAGCTGCGACCCAGGAGCATGGTGGACTCCTGTCTCAGAGTCCATCTTCCTTCCTGCTCAAGCCCAAGGTCCTTGTAGGGATAGGGAGGAAAAAGTTTTATCTCTACTCAATTATCTTGCAAGCTTTTGGCACTCTCCAGTCCTGTCCATTCATCTTTCTAGCTTTTGGTGTGCTCGGGCCCTGTCCATTTATCTTTTGGCCACTTGGTGTAAGAATCTCTCCTCGCTGCCATCTTGGCCAATGGGGGAGACTCCCCAGTGTTCCCTGTCTACAGTAGTGGAAAATGGGGGGCTGCAAGACCCACCATCAGAAAGCCTGGAAATGCTGCAGCCCTCAGCCCACCTCCCTGGACACTGTGCCTGCACATCCAGGGGAGCTGGTTGGAGTTTGTGGGGCACCCCTGGATTCCGGCACTCCTGTGCTTTCTCTGTAACCTCCACATGGCCCATCCATCCCAAGAGGCCAGCCAGGCCTGTACTCTCACTTACAGCTACCTGTGATAACATTAGGGTTTTGGGGAATGTTAAATGAGCACTGACTTGAACCTAAATTCACCAGCTACATTAGCCCCTAACACAAGAACCAGCCTGTCCTTCGAGGCTTTGAAGTCAGGTATAGACATATCTGCTCCCACTGAAAGTTCTAGGTGGCATCTTCTTCCAGTATAGGGCTATTTCATCCACATTGAAAATCTGTTGTTTATCGTAGCCACCTTCATTAATTATCCTAGCTAGAGCTTCTGGATAACTTGCTACAGCTTCTACATCAGCACTTGCTGCCTCACCTTGCACTTCTATGTTATGGACATGGCTTGTTTCCTTAAACTTTATGAACTAACCCCCTCTAGCTTTAAACTTCTGAAGCTTTCTCACCTCTCCCAGCCTTCATAAAATTGAAGAGGTAGGGCCTTGCCCTGGAGTAGGCTTTGGCTTAAGGTAATGTTGCAGCTGGTTTGATTTTCTGTCCAGACCACTTAAACTTCCTCAATATCATCCAGAAGGCCGTTTCATTTTCTTATCATTCATATATTCACTGAAGTAGAACTTTGAATTACTTCCAAGAACTTTTTCTTTGCATTCATAACCTGGCTGCTTGGCACAAGAGGCATAGCTTCCAGCCCGTCTCAGCTTTTGACAATGCCTTCCTCGCTGTATTTAATCTCCATCTTGATTTAAAGTGAGAGATGGTCAACTCTCGCTTTCCTGCGAACACTGAGATATCATCCTGTGGTTATCCATTGGCCCAGTTTCAACATTGTGTCGGAGAGAACAGGGAGGCCCACGGAGAAGGAGAGAGATGGGGGAGT
Organism: Desmodus rotundus; assembly: GCF_022682495.2. NCBI lineage: Eukaryota > Metazoa > Chordata > Mammalia > Chiroptera > Phyllostomidae > Desmodus > Desmodus rotundus. The sequence continues at coordinate 23,327,902 of NC_071393.1, read as the reverse complement.
GGTCGATCGGTCGGAGAAGCAGTCAGGGCACACTTAGCATTTATTGACTAAGTTCACTTTGGTGCACATGATGTGTGGCACGTCAAAACAATTATAACAGTAACCTCAAATATCACTGACCCCAAATCATCACAATGCAATAATAATGAAAGTTACCAAAACGTGAGCAAATGCTTTTGAAAAAGTTGGTGCCGATAAAGAAAACAAATGAACGAAAAGCCACTAACTGGGAAGTGTAATGAAGTGAAGCACAAGAAAGCAAGGTATAACTGTATGCCCCTGCTAAACAGCAGAGCGGCAGTGGCGGCACTGCCCTGCCGGCCAGCCCGTGGTCAGTCTAGCAAAGCCACAAAAGCCTGGAGCCTAGGATCGTTGATTTCTTATAAACATTTCTATTTGACCATCATTCCTTTATGCATAAAGTAATACATTGCACTAGTTTAAATGGAATTGGAAATGTCACTTTGGCCTTCAGAAAAACTAATAAAAGAAAGAATAAATTCATATGACCTAGGGAAAGAAAGATTTCATATTTTAAGATTGGGACCTAATCCCTGAGCACCTATGACAAAGATATAGGTAGGGAGTCATTATTTATAAGTAACTTATTGTTATCAATGATAGGAATATTTCTTTATCTAAAGTGGGAAATACAAGGGCTAGCCAAGCTTGCAATTAAGAGCTCTGGAAAACTTACAAACAGGAACCTGATTAAATTAACACAAACATCTGCACCCTGTTTGTGCCCAGCAGAGGAAAGGGTAAACTATCTCTTAATGAAAATGTCTTCTGGAGCCTCTGTAATTTTTAAAACACAATATCCAACAGTTAAAATGAAATTACTATGAGGAGATAGGAGCAAATAATTGTTATATGTGTGTGAGAGAGGAAAAAGAAAGATAAAGTAGAAGCAAGTTCACAAGTTAGCCACATATTGAAATTAACAGAAAAGACTTCCAAGTAACTACATATAGCATAAATAAATACCGAATAAATAGAGAATAGAGAACAATGGAGATCTTGAGGGAGAGCATTGAAAAGAAGTCCTCTGTGGCACAAGCAAAATGGTTAATATAGAGCAGCAATTTTCAATCTCTTTCATCTCATGGCACATGTAAAGTAATTACTAAAATTCTACAGCACACCAAAACTATATATTTTTGCCAACCTGACAAAAAAAGTAGGTGTAATTCTGATTCATTCCCACCAGGCTGCTATTGTTATGTCAGCTGTTGTGTGTTTTTTTTTTAATTTGACAACCGAAGGGAAAAGAGGTCAGTGCCCCTGATGAAATAGTCAGGTATTGAGTGTTTTAAAGATTCTTGCAGCAAGTCCGTGTGTTGTGTCCCAGTGGTTGAAAATCGCTAATATACAGATTTATAACAGAGACAGTGAACACTTTTTGGATCTTAGTTACCTCCAGGATTCAGGAAGGGTGCACCCACTTAACAATCAGAAGAGGATATGGGGCAGATTTAAATATCTCACAAGACTTGCACTGGCTCATCATACAAGGTGGCTGCCTCATTGGCACAAGCAGCTTAAACACAAGCTCAGACCAAACATTGACAAGACAATAAGCTACTGTGATACTGGGGAGACTCCTAGAAAGCCAAGTATAAGAAAAATGACACTCCTTTCTTGCAGCATGAAAGATTGGGTAAACATGAAAAGCTGTGATTATAAAGGAAACCTATGACTAGGAGTCCCTGGTTGGGCACGAGGCCACATAATGTAAATTCCCTGAACTGTGATAGCAACTTCTACGCCACCTACACATTCGATAGTAAAGAGTAAAACTCTAACAGTCTAAAAGAGCTTCAGCACAACCTTTGCACAATAAGTGAACTACAGGCAACCCCTTTGCAGGCAAACTAAAAGATAAAACAAAGAGGAAAAATCTGACTGAAGACATCAGAGGCTGCATACTATGAAGAAATAGAATTAATGCAAATAGCACCCTCAAGTCAGCCAACAAATTAAAGAATGGCCAAACAAATAAAATAGCAATAATATACCAAGCAAGGGGATGAGAATCAGTATGCACAATATGTTATTTAAAATAATATGCAGCTTTCAACAGGAAAGTGACACATGTAAAGACAGAGAAAAGTATGATACATACACTGGAGAAAAACGGCCACTAAAACTGCCATTGAAGACACTGACAACGGACAAAGCAGACAATGACTTTATAACGATGTTAAAAGAACTAAAGAAAACCGTGCATATGGAATTAAAGGAAGGCACAGGGATAGTGAGGCCTCAAGTAAAGAATATAAATAGGGAGATTAAAGTATTTTAAAAGAACAAATGGAAATTACGAAGGTAAAGGGCGACGACAAAATAAAACAATTCACTAGAGAGATTGAAGCACAGATATGGAGGAGACAGAAAAAACCCAGTGAACTAAAGTATTAAGAGACATCATGCAATCTGTAAAATAGAGAGGAAAGAATAATTTTTAAAAACTGAATAGAAAACCATATAATTTAATAATTGGGGACTTATTACATGGTCACCAGTAGAAATACTCAAAATTGTTAAAATATCAATTTTGCCCAACTTGATCTATAGGTTTAAAACAATCCCAATAAAAGTTCCAGGATATTGACAAACTGATTTTAGAGTTTGTATTGAGAGACACAGAATAATCGATGCAATAAAGAAAAAAATACAAAATTGCAGAAAAAACGAATTTGGAAGACTCATGCTATTTGACTTCAAGAATTAGTTAAACTAAGTTAATTAAGGCAGTATGGTACCAATAAAAGAATAGAAAAATAGATTAACGGGTCAGAACAGAAAAACCAAGAATAGACCCACACAAATATAGTCAACTGAATTTTGACAATGAAACAAAAAAATGGTACTGAAAAACTGGATGTCCGCAAGCAAAAAAAATAAATCTAGATACAACCCTTACATCCTTTATAAATATTAAACCAAGGATCATAGACCTAAATGTGAAATTCAAAACTATACAACATCTATAAGATAACAGGAAAAAAATGTAGATAATGTTGGGTTTGGTGATATCTTTTTAGATGCAGCACAAAACGGCATGTTCCCTAAGAGAAATATAAGTTGGACTTTATCAAAAATAGAAATTTTCACTCTGTATAAGACATGTCAAAAACAAGAACACAAGCCATAGACTGAGAGGAAATATTTTCAAGTGATATATCTGAAAAAGGACTGTCATCCAAAATATACGAAGGAATCTTAAACCTTAACAATGAGAAAATGATCAACCCTATTAAAAATTGGCAAAGAAAATGAGCGGTTGCCTCACTGGAGAAGATACACAGATGGCAAATAGCATGTAAAACTGCTCAACATCACGTGTCAATAGGGAATTGCAAATTTAAACAGCGAGACACTTCTGCACACCTGTTGGCATGTCTGAAATTCGAACACCGAGAGCACCAAATGCTGACGAGGATGGAGGAAAGCAGGAATTCTCAGTCATTACTGGCTGAGTCGCAAAATGATACGGACACCAAAGGACAGTTTTGCAGAGTGTATAAAACTAAATACACTCTTACCATATAATCTTGTAATCAAATGTGATAATAACTCGCATGTAGATATTTATAGTAGCTTCCTTCAGAATTATCAAAACTTGGAACAGCAAACATGTCTTTCAATGAACAGATAAACTCCGGGATATCTGATCTACAATGAAATAATATGCAATACTAAAAAAAAAAAAAACAACTACGAAGACACAAAAAGACGCGGAGGAATCTCAAATGTACATTACTGAATAAAAGAAGCAAAACTGTGAAAATTATATATTGTGTGATATCCACTAAATGACACTCTGGTCTATGCAAAACTACAAAGACAGTAAAAAGATCAGTGGTTGCCAGGATTTGCAGAAAAAGAAAGATGAATGCATGGAACGCAGAGGCTTTTTAGGGCAGTGAAACTACTTACGTGAGATACTCTAATGGCGGATACAGGTCACTACTGTATTTGTCAAAACGCATAGAACACACAAAATCAATAGTAAGCCTTAATTGAAACCAGGGATTTGGGCGGATAATGAGATGTCCATGCTGGCTTATCAACTCTAACAAATATACCACAGATGTATTACCAAGATACTAATGTTGGGGAAGCCTGGGCAGGGGGCGGGGTGGGTGGGATATGTGAAATCATCTGTACTTTTTGTTCAGCTTTGCTTTGAATTTAAAAGGGCTTTAAAAAAATAAAGTCAATATTCTTTAAAAATGGAAGAGTGTATTGAAATGTGGGACGCAATTACGTGCAGTAGCCACACACAATAGGGCGGTCACTAATAAAACAGAGAGAAAAAGGGACAGAAAAAAATATTTTTTAAAAATGCCTAAAAACCTCTTATATTTGATTGAAAGAATTAAACTGCAGCAAAGCCGAGGACCTCAGCAATCTCCAAGTAGGGTAAGTGCAAGGAGATTCAAACCCACACACGAAGAGTATAGTCAAAATGTTGAAAGCTAAAGATAAATAGAACATTTTGAAATCTATAAAAGAAAACTCACTGTACACAAGATTAACAGTATATTTCTTATCATAAAAACTTGAGGCCAGAAGATATTGAGATGGTATCTTCAAAGAATAAAAAGTAAAAACCTATCAATGAAGAATCGTATATCTAGTAAAACTATCTTTTAAAAATGAAGACAAAATAGAGACATTCCCAGATAAACTCGAACTAAGAGAAGTCATTGATAGCAGATCTTCCTGGTAAGAAATATTAAGGAAATTCTTTTTTGCCCACAGTAAGTGATACCAGACAGTAATTCAAGCCCAAATGATAATGCAAAAAGTGCCAGTGAGGACAATTATGTAAACAATTACAAAAGACAATATAATTACTCATTTCTTCTATTCTACTCCTGATGTATTTAAGAAACAGTATATTATATTGTTTTGTTTTCTGGGACCTATGTGAAAATGTAATGTGTTTGAAAATAATAGTTCAGAGGAGGTGGGAGGGAACCAAGCTGTATTGGAGTAAGAACTCTGCAGGAAGAAATGAAAAAAATCAGAAATGACAAAAAATACAGTTACTATAACAATTATATAAATTTAGGTTTGCGCTTTTGTTTGCTTAGCCTTTTTAAAAGATATAAAATTGCATTAAGTAATAATTATAAAAAATAATTGTTTTATTAGCAATTATTTATATCTAAATATAACAATAAGAGTACAGAAAAGTGGGAGAAGGATGGAGATACATAGAAGTAGAGTTTTTATATTCCTGGAGTTAATTTTAAATCTAAAACAGATTATAATAAATCAGGACATATTTTGTAAATCTTTAGAGGAATCATAAATAAAATAACTAAAAATAATTTAAAAATCATTAGAAGAATTACAATGTTACACTACAAAACATCCAACTAATACCAAATAAGGTCAATAAAAAAAGAGGAGCAGAGAAAGAAGGAGACATATAACAAACAAAAAGTGAAGTGGCAGACAAGACTCCAAATGCATCAAGAACAAAAATAAATATGACTGGATTAAATACTTCGATCAAGACTGAGATTGTCGTATTGGATGAAAAGGAAAAGACTCACGTATACACAAAAGGCACACATCAGATTCAAAGATACAAACAGATGGAAAGTAAAACGATGAGAAAGTACATATCACGCAAACAAGAATCATAGTATGGATGGAATGGCCACACTAATAATATCAGACAAAAAAAACTGACATAAAGTAAGGCATTTACTAATGCGTAACGGGTCAATCCATTGAATATCAACAATTAGGAACATATCGATATATGCACTTAACAACAGAGCCTCAAAATAAGCAAACACTGGCAGAATTGAAGGAATGCACGGGACAATAAAACTTTACTATATGTAGATGATGAGACCCTAATTCCAATAAAGATTGAGCAACCACGTTTAAGACAAAGGGAGGAGGCAGAAACTGAAGGATGCCATAAACAAACCAGACTGCGCAGACACCTGTGGGGCAGCCCACCTATCGGGAGCAGCACAGTCATTCTTCTGGAGCGCAGCGCCTGGCACATAAGTCATCAAAATTTATGAGCCATTACTATACATTGCAAGTTGACAATAATATGAATGCCTAAAACAGGGGTCAGCATAGTACATCCTGTAGGCCAAACCTGGCCACTGCTTGCTAAGAATAACTGTAAACAGACTGGATTCTACATTTAAAACAGCTAGAGGAACCCTGGTTCGTATGGTTCACTGGATTGAGCACGGGCTTCGAACCAAAGGGTCACAGGTTCGATTCCCAGTCAGGACATGTGCCTGGGTTGCAAGCCAGGTCCCCAGTAGGGGACGCACTAGAGGCAGCCACATATTCGTGTTTCTCTCCTTCTCTTGCTCCATCCCTTCCCCTCTGTCTAAAAACATATAAATACAATCTTTAAAAAAGTAAAACAGCTAGGAGAAACACCAAAAGAATAATATGCCATGACATAAAAATTACATGAAACTCAAATAAAGTTTTGTTGTAGCATAGGCACACCCATTAGTTTACATGTTGTCCGTGTGCTTTCACTGAACCAGTAGATTGGAGCAGCTGCGACAGAAACCATATGGCCCACAAAGCTTAAAACATTTCCTTCCTGGCCTTTTATGGAAAGTTTGCTAACTCTGCTCTCAAAGGCTTTACCCTTCCCTCCTCAAGGGCAGGTTGCCCTTTGCATTCAGAAGCCCGCGGTGGCGAGTGGCTCCCCCTCGGCTCAGCTGCCTGAGTGTCCTGCCTGAGGAGGGTCCCGCCTGAGGAGGGTTCCGCCTGCAAGCTGGCCATTTGTGAGGATGTGGCCATCACCTGGAACAGGGCTGTTTCCGGAACCAGCTTGCACCCTGCGTCTCTCTGCGCCAGGCTCCACCCGCAGCTGTCACCAGAATGAGGGCATCAGGGGGAGCGCTCGGTGAGGTCGGGAACCCTCTACCCCTCCTGGGATGCTGCTTTAGGGAGATCTGGACCCAGCTGAGGAGAGAAAGGCAGGGCTTCTAGGTCTGAATTTCAAGTCTGTGGCTCATCAGATATAAAATCATGAGAAATTTGTATACACTTCATGGTTTTTGGTTTCTCGTCCTACAAAATGGGACTAATAACATCTACTTTAGAGACTTTTCATGAGATTTAGGGATAATATATGCAAACATTCCTGCAAATAAGACATTGAATTAATAGAAGTTATTAGTATTCATAATTACCAATTCTGAAGGTATTAAGGCAAAGGAAAAAGAAATTCAGACTAGCCTCTGCGGTATTACTAAATTTCAACTCTTAAGTCCTTAAAGACCTCAGGTGCCAGGAAATGGCACAGAGTGCAATTAATTAATTCAAGAAGACAGGGCGCAGAAGTCTCCCATCAGCTCTTTTACCACCGTAAGTGATTCACCGGCTCTGTATCCATTCTGGTCTGAATTCAGTTTTACAGGGAACCGCCCAAAACACGAATGCGCCCCTTACACACATATCTCAACTCACTTTCCAAGTCCAGGTGACCCTCATCATACCTACGGCACTGTGGTTAAGAGCCAAGCTTTTTACCAAGAAAATAAAAGGGTCTTAGAGAAGCCATTACCACCGAAAGCGAATTTCTCAGATGGTGGTTCACCTTCTCGGGGCCATTCACAAAGAAAGGCAGTTTCAACCTCAAGAACAACAGAACAGCCCAGGGAATTATCTATTTATCCACATTAGACTTCTTGATAATTAGGATAAAACATGGACATCTGAGAGTTAGAATGACTGTAATTAAAATGAAACTGAATTGAGTTTGCTTTCAATTTAACTAGGTATAAAATTATATTAATGTATCAAAACATGACATAATAAATCATCCCTGTACTAGTGCTTTGAGTCCTACATTAGATGCCTTTTTAGAAAAGCATTAGAGGTAAGTGAGAAAATTATTTTGAGACTACTTCAAACAAAGCAAGGCATCATGTAAAGGTGCCCATTTCAGGCGGTGGCGGTATAGGTAGGTAAGGAGAGAAATTGGCATATCCAGAAGAGCTAGACAGCCCCATCCCTCGCAAAGAGGGAGGGCCTCCCATGCAAGCACAGTGGGCTGTGGCTGGAGCGTGCCCACTTGGGGCAACTGGAAACGGAGACAGCTCTTGTTACCAGATGCCTGAGAACCACGTCCAGGCTTGAAGTCTACGCAACGCTCCAACAGCGTATCTGCTGTAGAGAAGGCTAGAAGAAAACAGAGGCTCCCTTCGAACGTCCCACCCCTCATGCATCAAGAAGGGGCTGGCGGCCTTTCCAGAGCTCTCCAAGTCCGTGCTAAGGCCTAATGACGGTCAGAATAATGACAACTCAGCACACAGTCCGCAGTTCCCAGGGGATCACACTGTGCTAGGAACGGTGCTAGGCATTTCTCACGCACTGCTCCACTTAATCTTCAACAAAGGTTTATGAGGCCCTAAAAATGTTCCTGTGCATCCGTGAGGCAACGGAGGCCTAGTAAGGGGAAATTCCCCAAGGTCATACCACCAATGACAGCCTCCAACTTTGTCTCCAAAGCCACGTTCTTTGCCATTTGTCGCGCCTCACGTGCCTACTCACCCTCACACCAGCACACGGACCACTTTTCTGTAATAACTGCATCTTTCTGCGATACGTATATCTATTCAATTCACAGTTTCTTTCAGTTCTTTGCATACTCTTCACCCGTACGTGTCTGTGACTGGAGGTTTATTCCTGGGTTCTTGGGAAGGACAGACTGCATTTAAGGAACATGCCTTGTATACCCTCTGCACAGTGTCATACACTAAGTGATAAATAAACCAAGTTTTCTGGCTGGAAGGATATGCCTTCATTCTGTTCGCAGCTTGATTCTACTTCTCAGGAGGATGAGAAGAAGCATGAGGATTTCCAAGTGGCACTGAGCGCCTCATCTTCACTGTGATGTCCCTCCGCACAAGTAGAAGGAGTGGGTGTGTGAGGCAAACAGATGGCTTTTGACTCATTGCGTAGTGGCCCCAGAAGACCTCACCAAAGCTCCGAAGCAGTTTTGGCCTAGGACTGAGTTCTGGCTTTACCACTTCCCCGATGGGGGTTCCTGAGCGAGTGACCCAGTCCACCTGAGCCTTGGCATTCTCATTTGTAAACAGTTCGGGGTGGCGATGTTACGGCGTGATCTCTTGGTTCCATCAGGACCTGCTAGACCCCTCTTGCTGGCCAGGCCCCCTTCATCCCCTCCTGGTACTGAAGATTCCACTGGGCCTTTGCCACATGCTTCTCCTTGCCCAGGGGTTAGGCTAAACACCCTGCAGTGAAGCAGTGATGGGGGCATTTCTCTCAGCTAGACATGGGTCTTCACGGCAAGTCCCCAGGCTTTAAAACTGGCTTTTCTTGAAGACCATTCAGCCACCCATGGGTCCCCTCCACTGAGGCTGACAGAGGCCCAGGTAGCTAACGCGTGTCCTCTCTCTGCTCGAAGGTGCTGCACGTCCATGTTCACTCCACTGACACGCACTGCCAGCATGGGAGGGCTGTGGGTAGTGGCATCCTCCTGGACTCAACCTAGGGAAAGGGCTTTTACTCCCTCATTGTCAGCTCCCCTTCAGGCTCCTCACCCCACCACCCCAGGGCTTTCCTGAGGGTAGGGATGCAAATATCAAACCCATGTTTCCCACCTATCTGCCTCCTGTGCCTCTCACGTGCACCCATGGAACCAGAAGGGCTTTCTCATCTCCGCTTCCTGGAAGGAGTGCCTTTCCCTGTCCCATAGCTCCCGCCCTCTCAAGTGGTGGACTTCAGCTCTCCGTTCCCCAGGGTCCTTAATGGTAGGACAACTGTAGGGGAGCATGACCTGTGACTGGGAGGGCGAAGAGAATGCAGCTATTATAAACTTAATATTTTCAAAATATTCTTCTCATCGTATACCTTTTCATCTCCCAGTCACAACCCAGTGAGGTAAGAGTTACGATTCCTATGTCACAAAGACAGCAAAGCGCAGGGAAGCATAGGTCTCTGGACTAAGTCCCTCAGCAGTGCATCTCCGCTGGGCCTGACCACACAGACGTGGCCTTCCCGCTGCACCACCCAGCTCACACCTCGGAAGATTCAAGCAGAGGCCAGCACCCCCTCCAGACGTCTCATGCCAGTGATTAAGTGATTGAACCATTAAGTTCAGAATTTGAACTCCATGACTCTGAGGACTTTCTAGGGCTGAGATTTCAGTAATTGTATGTTTGTGCTTCTTCTCTCTCTGCTACATGAGTTTGCAGATTCCAGCGATTATTTTTTCCTTTTTCATCTTCTCTTCTAAGAATGACTCAAAAGCCAAAAATAAGTGAATTGGGTCCCCCTTAAAACTCTCCGAAGGGCCCTGCAATCACATCATACCAGCCACACAATAATCCCAAAAGGAAGCTTTCTCCATAATTTACTCCGTGTACCAGAGCTGGAGCTGGACAAGAGACACATAATTTATACAGGCAATTACACATCAGTTGCTTATTAAAAGTGCCCTCATTGAGATGTACTGTACTGAGCACACAGAGATGAATCCGGTTCCCCAGGTAACCGGCTCTCACTCACAGACAGAAGGCAAATTCTCTGATTTGGGATTGGCGTAACTTCCCCTGACCCTGCTATTCTTCCTCGCCCGCGGTGTGGGGATCCGCCTGTGCGTGGGTGGGTGAAGGCGGGCGCCGCAGGGAGAAAGCCACAGGATGAGTAACAGTCCGGAGCTTTTCTCGGAGCCTTTTCCTCCTGGGAGAAATAATTACTGTTATAATTAATTAAACATTCACCCAAGTATTCAATAATAAGTATTGGGTGAATATGAACTACTGGCTAGGCACCGGAGGAGACCTGAGACTAAAAATGACGTCATCCTTCCTTTTGGAGAGGTAGGACAGGTTCGTGAGGAGAGACACAGGCAAACAAGTAATTTTAAATATTTGGGAAGGGCAGACACGGGGAGAAAAATAAATGAAAGGGTGATGCAGGGACCCTTTGTTCTCTCTAGGGCAGCTGGGAAGGGCTTCACATAGAGGCTTAGAGATGAATGGAGCCTGGTGACAACAAATGAAGGTTTCCAAATGAGATAAACTCCATCCGGAGAACGCACCATATGGAGCGGGGGAAGGCGGTCTGGAGAGAGGGACAAGGATGTGCAAAGGCACACAGGTTTCCATCTAATTAAGGACGTGAGGGGCATCTGGAGGAAACAGCCATGCAGGATACTCTGATGCATTGACACCTTTGCCTAACAACAAGTGGAAAATACTTAGGGATTCTTTCTTTTAAAGATTTTGTCTATTTATTTTTAGAGAGAGGGGAAGTGGGGGAGAAAGAGTGGGAGAGAAACATCTATCTGAGAGAGGAAAATCGATCAGTTGCCTCTCGTGTTTGTCCTACCGGGACCAAACCCACAACCCAGGCATGTGCCCTGGTCCAGAATTGAACTGGTGACCTTTCATTCCGGGGGTCCCTCCAACCAACTGAGCCACACCAATCAGCACTAATTAGTGATTCTAATGGGTGGGGTTGGCTGCTCCAAAATCTGGGAGGTTTTTTTGTTGTTGTTGGTTTGGTTTAGTTTAAACACAGACATTTTGACTCATTCAGAGGGACATCATGGTGAAAATGTAGTCACTCTGCGTCACTTGGAAATCGAGCAGGTTCTTTATGCTGCTTCTTCCTGAGCAGTCTAGAGCTGGACCCATGACTGTGTGTTTTAAAAGCTCTCTAAGTGATTCTTTTGAAAATGGAGCCCAGACCACACAGGAAACCTGGGTTAGTGGCTAGGCTGCTACCTTCCTGATTCCCGTGTTTATGCGTGGGCTGAAAGCTTGAGGTCTCGTTCGGTTATCAACCCCCAAGCAGTTTGCTTCATGCCATCTAGGCACTTGTATCAGCTGTATCCCCAGCAGATCCTAATGTTTCTCCAGTCGTGTTTAAGATTTGGGAGGATGCCCAGATGCACTGACAGTCCTTTGGCACCAGCTCCTAATGAGCTTGCTCAGAAAGATGGTAGCAGTGTATCCAGAGACACAGGCATTGCAGAGGTGCGGAAGAGCAAGGGACCTCCGTCTACACTGTGTAAACTGTGTCGGAAATTCCCATGAAGGGGCCAGATCTAAGGCTTATGGGTGGAATGGGTAAAGATTAGATTAAGGGAAGCTTCTCTTAAAGCAAAGCGTGGGACATTTAACATCATGGTGGAGAGTCCTCATTAAACAACCTATGAACAAAATGTACTGGAAACTTCTACACAAAACTCGTATTATAAGGCATTATGGAGGACACAGGTAGTGCTTAGAATCTAGTTGAAGAAGGGGTACCATACACACATATGGAAAATAGGTGTAATAATTCAATAATCAAATGATATTTTTAGTTGTCCCAATAAGATAGGTTAATGGCCTGAAAAGCATTTTTTATTGATGATATATATTCTTCAAGTACTTGGAGGTAAGGAGCTGTGAAGAATTCATAGAGGAAATAATGCCTACCTCTTAGGAGCTGTTGATGTGAAAATGCATCACTTTACAGCTTGCTCTCCCCTTGGTTTTATTGTCTATCAAAGAAAGAAGACAGGGATTAACATTTGTTGAATGCTTGTTATATGACAAGCAAGTGAGATGCTCGTTGCTTGTATTAGTTTAGTCTCTCAAAGACCCAGTGAATTGGTGTGCTTATTATTCATTAGAGATGGAGAAACCAAGTTTCAGGACCTTTCCTGGGGTTAATACCCAGGTGGTCAGTGAGAGAACTGCAACCCCTCAGCCCTTGCTCCTTCCCTAATGTTACAATGCCTTCACTAATGGCTGCCTTGGATAGTGCCATCCCGTAGAGTTAATCCAGGTAGGCGGGGGGACTTGAAGAACCCCTGATATCCTGTGTATTAATTCTATAGTTAGAACAGGTTACAGAACAGAGCAGGAACTCTATCACAAATGGTTGACTTGAATCGAAACTTCCTGTAAATACTAATTCATTTGTTTTGTGCAGAAAAACAATGCCCGTTACCTATACTTTGTTAGATGCTTGGGTTACAACAGTGAACAAAATGTGAAAAGTTATCTGTCCTCATGGAGCTCACCTTCTAGTACGGAGAGAGCAACAAAATACGAGAAATGCCACAATAAGGAAATACGATGTGTTAGAAGATATGCTGAGGAAAAAGAAATAAGGAACAGTGCCATCAAGTCAATCACAGCTTCTGATGAGCCTTAAATCACCAGAATTGCCAAACTGGGCTGATGTAATTCCAAGTAAAAAAGGAGAAATTCAAAACACTGTAGTTAACCCATTATAACCTTCTTCAAGTAAATACATATTTCTCATATTTGAAAAAGCAAGAATAGCTCACAGAATTTCTAATAACCCTGAGGAACCAATAGGTTGAGAATCATTTACCTGTTTATCTCTTTATTGCACTATCTCAATTAATTATCAAAACTCAACTGTAAGAGGGTCAGAAATGGAAACATGGAGAACCAGAAACAGACCCCCAAAACAAAACAAGAAGATGTAAAAATTCAAGAGTGGGTACAGCTCAAATGCATGCTGAAGGCAAGTTGGTGCCTTCACTTATGTCCCTGTCTATTCCCTCCACCAAGAATAAAAGAGGAAGAGCTCACCCTTGCACCAAAGATGGAGGGACACTACTGCAGTGAGATACGCGGCCAACAGCGTACACTCATCCGAGAAATGCAGGGCATTTAGTTACTGTCGAGGACAATTGTTTTTCAGAAGCACATAACTCAGTGACCCCTGGAATTATAAAAGCCCCAACTTTGAAAACAAAGGTAATTCTAGTCATGAGGTTACTGCCCAAATGTGGGGGCAAGCCTGAAATTCCCAGTGGCCCCCACAGACAGGTTTTGTGTGGAGGGTCTTCATGGAAACCCAGATCAGCAGCAACCTTCTTAGCAGAGACAGACTCAGGCCAGAAAGTTTCAAATCAAGAAGAGAAGAAAAGCTGACGAGTTTTCTGGACTTGAGACCTTTACAGAAGAGCCAGGAAATAAGATGTAAGACATTTCCGGTCTCAGGTCAGGGAAGAATTTCCTCCTCCTACTAAACCAGTGATTGAAGGACTCTGAACCCAACCCCTTCCAGAAACTGGCCTCATTTCAAGGGTATTCCTTTAAGGATACATAAGGGATATTGAATGAGATCTCAAAAACACTATGTTCCATATATTAAAAAAAAAGAGAGAGAGAGGGAGAGAAGTAAGAAGATCCTTCCCCCCACCCCCGGAAGTCTCCTGTGTTGCAAAGGGACCCAATTAGCACGAAAAGGTAAATCCAGATAATTCAGTCTTCTCTACCATGTTCCTGTGGTCACCCTGCTAGGACGGGTTGTCCTTAGGAGTTCTTGAAGAGTAGGCTTCCCTCCAACTTGGGACCCTTTCATCCCTCCCCCCTGCTAGGCTACGTGCGCCCCTGGAGCTAGGGAAAGCACATGGCTGGTCCCACTAATGCAGGGGGTGCAAGGCAAAGGCAGTTCTGTGCCATGCATTCCAGCTGGCCTTTCTATCTCAGCGCTCCGCTCTCTCTTCTTCTCGGATGCCTTTTTACTTTGGCAACGTTAATGGGGCTGAATATAGCCATACTTACAAAATAAAAAAAAGGTAAAAAAAGTGTCTCCTGATCTGGAAATACTAACCATTTCCTTTCCTGGACTTCAAGGCTTTCATTTATTTTTTTCCCCTCAAGCATCCTCTGAATAGACCACCCTGTGCACCCTACTTTGATCTTCCTTTTACTCTACACCCCGCTTCTTCTCCCACCACACTTTTGATTTTCTAACCTGCTCACCGCACCCTCCCCACACTCTCACGTCCCTGCTTCTTGTTTGTCAGTGAGTCCTGGCGCAGACAACTAAGCTGCACTAATAGCCAAAGGTCAGAAGTGCACTAATTCAGGTGGCACAAACAAATAAAATCCAAACCCCCTAAATTTTCTACATAATACAGGCGTCCACGATAGTTACTGTGTGTGCATGTGTGAGGGGTAGGCAACTGTATTATGTTAAAGGGTCTCACGATGACCTCAGTTAGTACATACTTTTCAAAACATCTTGTCGTAGTTCTCTTGTTTTCTTGTTAAAGGTGTTAAAAATTAAATGGAGTGAATTGGAAGATCTAATGGGTTTTAGTGAGTAATTCACAAGTGAGGCAACATCCCATCTAGCAAATAGAAGAGAACACTTAAGAGTTGTACAAAATGGAAGCTTTTTATAAGCAGAAAGAGGGTGGAGCAAGGAGGTTAAAAGAGTGCACTATTTCAGGCGAGACCATCTTTCCTACCAGAAGCAAGGGGCTTTTATCCAGCAGATTACCTGACTGGTGTCGATCAGGTAACTCCAGACTGATTGGTTTAAAATCCCACTCCGGGGAGACACTGACACTACAGTTAGACTAGGAATGAGGTCTTGGTGGGGGTTAGCCCAAGTGACTCTATTTGGGTTCTGTTGTTTCATTTCTGCTGAGGAGAGAACAGGCCAATGAACTGGCCAGGGCATGTAACAGGGTAGAGAGACAGGGAGAGGGTGGGGAGGAGTGGGTGGAGAAAGGGGAGGGGTAAGGGTTCTTTGTTAAGCTGATTATATGATATTGGGCTGGACCCATATAATTATACTTAAATAACCAATCGGTTTCCAAGGTTTTTCGAGCTTGTGTTGGATCCGCCTCCTAACCAATCCATCCTTTCCCCAGGCTAGACCGACAGGCCTCTGTGGCCACCATTTGGCTCCTTCTGCACTTGTGTTCACCTTCCCCTTTACTGCTCTATGTCTTGTCTCCAGGGATCTGCGGGGAACAGATCTGCGGTTCCCTGGGGAGTATGTGAAGCTGTAACTTCCTAGGGAAGCAAGCCTATGCTCCCTAGTTGATTATGCCTGATTCCCTTTGCTTCCTTCCTTTATTTACATCTAGCTACCTACACTCACGCCTCTATCATCAATGCCCTGTTTTCATCATCCTGTCCCCATACGACAAGCATCGTGAGAATCCTGGAGGCCTCTGCAGGGGTAAGATGCCGGCTTATAGTCTCCAGTGTAACTGACATTCACACCTGAGCACCACTCTCCTCTCTCTCACCTCGAACAATGGAACTCCACCGAGATTGGAAAAGGAAAAAGAAAGAGGTCAGAGGCATTCAAGACAAGAGTATTCACCTGCATTCCATTCTATAAAAGGCTACCCTCTCACTCTCCAAAAAACGCTGGGATAAATAAAAGCTATAGCCAGAAGTTTTGCTTTTTTGACCTTCATGCTTGAGTACCTGGTGGAAAAACTGCTATTAACTATTTCCCTTAAATCATTCTCTGTGTGGCCTTCTTCTGAAGTCCTCACCTCCAACCGGAATTATTTCTTGTATCTTAAATGTTCCTCTGACCATCATTGCCTCCTCTCTCTTTTTTCCCTTGGAGAGCCATACATCCTGAAAAGGAGAGAAACCCTACATTTGAGGGTGCAGAGGTTCTATATAAGACATCATGAAGTTAAATCAGGGACGACAGCACCTTGAGCAAAAACATAAAAGCAGCCCATAAATTTCCAGGAAAAAAAAACACAAGAAAAATGTTGCTATGTAAGACCTGCCACAACTCAGGAAAGCCCACAAGTCTGCCCTGTGTTTGCATAGCACTTTGTCATTTACAATCTTCCCCCCTAATTACCCCACTTCATTATTCCATCCAGTAGAGGCTTGATTATAATCCTTGGACAGATAAGAAAAACAGAATTTGAGAGGTTGAGTGATGTGCTTACTCTCCTATACTGCTGGACGGGACTGGCTGCATAATTTGCAGGGCTCTACGCAGAATCAAAATGTAGGCTTTCTTGTCTAAAAAAATATATATGAAAACTTTCAGGATGGCCACAATAGAGCATCAGACCGAGTGTGGAGCCCTCCTGTGTTTGCGGGCCAGTGTGACCGCCTATGTCAGTCACGCACTCACAAAACTGGCCCAGCTGCCAGGTGGAGGTGGAGACAGGACTCCAATCCAAACCTTTCAAGGCCAAGTCCATCTTTCTTCTTCTTCTTTTTTTTTAAAGATATTATTTATTTATTTTTACAGAGAGGGCAAAGGAGGAAGAAAGAAAAGGAGAGAAACATCAATAAGAAACATCTTTCTCATTCTCTCCTGGCCGTGTCAGAATTCCATTCCCTGGCCTGCCTCCTGAGCTGACATACATCTCGTTTTCTCTGCTATAAACCCAGGGCTCAGAGTAAATAATAAACGTGGTCTCAGCTTCTCCACAGTTCTATGATCTTCTTCCCCTGCATCCTTGAGCACTGCTGGACCGCCATCTCTACAGTGCTTCTGAAAATGAGGGAAAACAAGGTCTCAAATACAGTCCTGGCCTAGCCGCTAGACTGGTTGGAGCTTCAGCCCAAGCACCCAAAGGTTGTGGGTTCGATCCCAGCCGGAGCGCATACAGAAGGCAACCAATCTATGTTTCTTTAAAAAAAAAAAAAAAAAAACAGTCTCGAGGATAGATTTCTCTGTACTTTTAAATTGTTTATAGGTCTTCCTTTCTTTCAATTCCTCATCTCTTACTCACTTCCCCCGCCTACCCTGATTTAATTTATTATTCAAGTCTGATAATTTGAAAAGGTGAAATGAGAAAGAAAAAAAAACGAAGAGGAAGACGCGCGCTGCGCAGATGGCTCCAGCTTCCCGCTCCTACCCTACTATCAGTGGACTTCACTGCGGGGACGACACACTGCAATTTGTATGGCGAAGACACAGTTTTGAAACCAAAGTGGTTATTATTGCAGAGGATCCTGCCTCAAGCAACGGTTGCAATGTTTTTCTCCCTGAAATCTGAACATATTCATCAAACTGTGTTGCGCTCCTGGACTCGCAATTAATCACGGCTCGTTTCAAGCTTTGTTAATTAATACCAGGGCTAGGGACCCAGTGGAGGCCCCAAATTTAATCTGTGGTGTTTTAAAATTATTATAATCTGCTAGAGGAAAAGCTGTTAGGTTTTAAATAGCCACTTAAAAAATCCAATACTGCATTGCCAAGAAATTAAAAGAAATAGTATGAGAGTCTTGGTTCCGGAGCTGCCCTGAAATAGCCTCGTTTTGCGGCTGTGATGTGACATCTGGCCAGCAGGGGGCGTGGGACTGAACTGCAAACACCTTGTTTTCAGAGCTACAAAGTCACTGGTTTAAAGATGGAGAAAGAAGACCCGTCCACCAGGCAGCTCTGGCAATAACAGAATCAACAAATGAGAGGGAATCTCGTCTGGGGAAACTGGAAAGGAACACTTCCTGTCTCTTTTTCTTGCCTTGGAGCTACTAAGTGGGAAGACTCGCTGTGTCTGATTCTCACCCAAGAAGAGTGAGGGCATTGTCAAAACAAGGTGCTTCCAAAATAATAAGGAACTAGTTTATCTGAAATTGTACTCGGTGGTGACTGGTTGATCTCATGAGAGTGAGGTTACTGTAGGCTTTTGTGTTTTATTTCCTTGGGTTGCCTTCCTCCTTAACCTGGAGCAAGGTGGGTACATCTGTTTCTGATGAGTGTTTAATTTTCACAACCCAAACCTTTGTAGCAATGCTACCCAACCATAATTTAGACACTGCCTCTAACAGCACCTCCCATGTTAGCCCAACTGTTGAAAGATTTTTATTTTGGAGTGAAACTTCAGAGGATACATGATCTTTGGTTATTAATACCACAACACCCCAATATTCCAGAAAATATAAGAATTTATGCATAATTGAGCATTTGTGCATAAATACCCCCCAACGAATGACTTCCTAAGCCAATAAACATGACACGCACAGCTGCACAAGCCCTGCTCTGAGGGAACCCACAGCCCCGTTTTCTCACACACCCTGCCCCTCTCAGGCCGCCCCAAAGTCCCCACATCCCAAACACTTTGACTGATGCCCCCCAGGCTTCACCCAGGCTGTCCTCTTAGCCTTGAGTCCTTGTCGGATTCTGCTCGTACTTCAAGATGTACCCGATACTCACCTCTAATTTTTTTAAAATTACAGTTGGCATACAATATTACCTTTTACTCTGAAGTCATCCCTGTCTGCTGCAGAGGCTCTTGTTCAATGATTGCTCACATTTTTGCACCCATTTATCCTTGCCCTCATCACCCTGCCTTTTAAATTATATGGGCATATTTTTATATTCTACATGTGTAGCTCTTTATAATAAATTATGATAGAAAATAAATAGGTCAATAGATATAAAGAGGTAGGTCTTTACTCCCAAACTTTAAGACGCCCAAGAGCGGTGACATTATCTTTTTCATCTATTGTATACTCCGCCCCTAGGACAGCGTCTGTGACATAGTAGGTATTTGATGCATCTCCCTTGAGTGAATTACTTGAATAAGTAGAGGTCAGTAGAGGTCTAGTCTTATTTTATAAAAGGAAAGGGAAACACTAGGAGGGCAAGTTACTTGTCTAAAGTCACACAATTAATTATCAAACCCATTAGGCATAATTCCAAGCCACAGACAAATTCATTTCCAGAGCTGCACAGTCTGCAAGAAACCACATAGCTACGTGCACAGGGGAGGAAGGGAGGCAGAACACTCAGGTCAGCTAGGAGTGGGCGATATGCAGAGCCGCCAGTACAGCCCAGGGGGAATCTACCTGGGAGGTGCAGCCGAATGGAGGAGGGAGCATTGCTGGGGAAGCCTCTGACCAGTTAAGACTCCAGGTTATCAAGCTACTAAGTCTTGTCTCAGCACGCCCCGCCCATTTTTGAGACCTGGGAAAAACAACTTGGAGATTTATTTTATTTTATTTTGATTTTTAAAAAGATGTTATGTGTTTATTTTTAGAGAGAAAGGAAGGGAGGGAGAAAGAGAGGGAGAGAACATCAATGTGAGAGGGAGACATTGATCTGTCACCTCCTGCACTCCCTCAACCAGGGGCCGTCTGGCAACCCAGGCCTGTGCCCTGACCGGGAACTGAACTGGCGACGCTTTGCTTCGCAAGATGGTGCCAACCCACTGAACCACACCAGTCAGGACCAATTTGGAGATTTAAATGAGGAAGGAAGGAAGGAAGGAAGGAAGGAAGGAAGGAAGGAAGGAAGGAAGGAAGGAAGAAAACACCTTAATGCGATTGGAAATATTATTTCCAAAAGCAAATTCTCACAGATACTTCTCAAATGAGGAGATGACCACCCATGGGGCTCATGACTGAATACTCAAGTCTAAATCCGAACTCTTGCTACCGGCCAAGAGCACAGGCTCTTGCTGAGACAAAATCACAATGATTCCAATGGCAGATGCCACCCAGCCTTGCTTCAGCATCAGGGATGTGGTCAGAACTAGAAGGGACTGGTGAGCCTGAGAGCTGCGGGGCCTCCAGAGAGAGGCACACGCTCACACGGCTCCCCGTTGCCTCGTGTTCCTGTTATTCAAAAGCCGCAAAACGTGCGTATCGGTGTGCTTCCTCCTGATTCCTTAATGATCAACAATTACTTGTCTGTGCGTGCTCTGCAGCCCGGGAGGAAGCGGTGTGCCGGCCAGACCCGGGCCGTGAAGCACAGCCTGCAATCCGCGTGCACCTAGCAAAACGCGCCTGCTGTTAGAGTCTGGAGAAGAAAGTCCTGTCTGCGAGCAGCTTTTCTGTAGACGGCAGGCGCTAGTGGAGGGAGAATATATGTACGTTTTCACCTGAGCAGTTCAGAGAGTCATAGAATTTCTTCTACATCCTGTCTGAAAATAGCCGCTGCCTCCGGACAACTGGCCAAACCATAAATGCTGGATTTCTGAGAAGGTCCCCATTTAAAATGTCCTGATTGTAGGCAAATCCTGTAACCAGCATTGTGTCCAGATTGGAGGGTTGGGACATATAGTGAGAGTAGCCATTGCTGGGATGCTTCAAAAGTTATTAGAGGGTTATTAGTGACAGATTTCTGCAGCATGACACTCTGCTCCCTCAGGACAGAAGATTTCTTCCCCAGGTCGCGGGGAGACTGGGGCCATCCTCCGCTTGGGGCGGCCAAGCGCCTTGAAGCATTGCATGCTGCGAGTTTTCCATGGGGGGGGCCTCGGTGCCGGGTGGAGAGGGAGTCCCCGTGCTTGGTGCTGCTTACTGCTGCAGAGGAGCCCTCCCCTTCCTGGGCAGGCACTAGGAGAAGGTGGTGGCCGGGGATGGTTTGAGCTGAGCAGCCCTCTCTCCATCTTTTCACCAACGCCTGCCCACAGCGTGGTCTTCAGACGGGGACTCAGCCTGCACACAGCATCAGGGCATTCAATCCGCGATGCTTCCCACTGGGTTTTCTCCCCTGGGCTCTCCTGAATCCTCCTCTTCTTTTTCGTCCGATATCTCTCTTCCCACCCTAACCCAGGGGTCTCTTTGTCGTTGCTACTGGGGAGCACTGGAGAGGGAGCCCTTTCCTCTGTTAATGATTCTAGGTGTGTCCCTCAATCCTCACTCCAAGGTAATGTTACACTTCCCAGATGCCAGCAGAAACTGCTTCAGGGTTCAGGCATTTGGAAACCAAAGCACAGACATTACAGGCTATTTGTTCCCTGCTCTGTGTTCGTCACGCCCTTCCCCGAGGCAAATCTAAACCTGAGGAACTACCTACAGTTAAAATCGCTGTACCCCTGATCGTCAGGAGCTGCCCCGGTGTTCCCAACTCTCTCTTCTTTCGGGCAGGACCAAGCACGGCCCCACCCTGCAAACAAAACAGGAGCCAAGGTTTGGCACCTCCAAAGGTCTGATCACCTCCACCCAAGGTTTCAATGGGTTTTGACTGTGAATGTCCGAAAGTAAGTCTGGTTGAAAACACGTGGGATGAGGGAGGTGAGAGAGGTGGGAGTGGGGAGAAAGGCAGCAGCAAGTCAGGCGCAGCCAAGGGCCTGCAGGCACAGCTGAGCAGAGCACCTGTTCCTGCCCCCTGATGGCTGCCTCCCGCCAGAACAGCCTGTACCAATTCCAGCCTCTCTTCTAAGCTCCTTTATCCCTGGAGCATCACAGTGTCAGGAGAAAAAGCAATTGCTGCCTAAAGAATGCAGTGAGTCAGAAGGGAAAGAGCCCAGACGATTGGCTGTTGAGGACATGTGAAAGGCTTCCCGAGCACAGGCACTGCCCAGCATCACCCCTGTCGGTCCTTCTCAGCACCTCCATCCGACACCCCACCCTCACACAGAGAGCTTTGTTCAGCAACGAGGATGGAGGCTAAGCGGGT
Source organism: Desmodus rotundus (assembly GCF_022682495.2). Classification (NCBI taxonomy): domain Eukaryota; kingdom Metazoa; phylum Chordata; class Mammalia; order Chiroptera; family Phyllostomidae; genus Desmodus; species Desmodus rotundus. The sequence continues at coordinate 23,305,747 of NC_071393.1, read as the reverse complement.
AAATGTCAACCTGCCATCAGAGGCATAAATGAGGCTCCCCTAACTCTCCAGAGAGTTCCACTGCCTGCCGGAGCGTGTGCCCATCACAGGGCATCCATCGCCTTGGGGCCAGCAGTCTCTCTCCCTGGCTCCCCGGCAGAATGCAGTTTGCTGCTGCGTAAAACGAAAGGAGACCGACCTTCCTTCCAGAGGGTTACAATCTGAAAGAGCTTACGACCGGAAAAGCAAAGCACATCATCAGAAGAAATGTGTAAATAGTATGTGCGTTGAATGCCTGTATTGTACTTTTAGATCTTATTTGTAGCATCGGGGGGGAAGGGGCCTGGGTTTGCCATCGCGACTTTAAGTTCTGAATTTCTGCCTTTTCACTTACTAGTAGCTGTGCAAACTTGGACGATACAGTCATATTCCTAAACTTCTTCGAAGAGTTCCTGGCAAAGGATACATACATAATAAGTGTTACCTACTTATGTTGTTCAGTATGATGGCCGTTATCATTATTAGTATTAAGTATTACTGTCACCGTTATTACTACGTGGAGGTAACAGTAGCCGCCGCACACGGCCTTGCAGCTCCAGGAGCGCTCTGTCACCACGAACGCGTCCCGGAATCTGCTGGTCTGCATGTTCTTCACGCGCAGTAGCGTCCTACCTGCATTCCGGGCTTCTAGTGTCTTCTTCTAGTCCATGTGGCGTTCTGCTTCCAAAGTCATCGTGCTGAAATAGGAACCTCTTCGCCACGCCAATCTCCTCCTTGAAAGTCCCCCCAAAACTCACTCATGCTCATAGAATAAATTCTAACCCCGGTGGGGACATTTGACAAAGTAGTGATTTAATCTCCAAATGGGAGGAGAAGGAATAGAGAGAAGACAGGACCGTACCTAAATTAGGTTTTATTCTTATAACTTGGTAACAGCTTTATTAGTATTCCCCTGGAATAACAGAAGACAATGGCCTGAACGTGCACGAGAACATTTTAATCCATTCATTCGGCGGTTATTTCTCGAGCACCCAGCTGCGTGCCTGGTCCTGGAGATACAGCCATGAAAAAGACAGAGGATGTCCTGTCTTCGTGGAACGGACATTCTATTGGGAAAGAGAGACACAAACAGACGAATAAATAGATAAGCTGATAGGATACAATCACCACAAACCCCACACGCAGGGCTCTGAACCCTTCTGCAGGCCAAGATTCAGGCGCTCCCGCCATATGCAGGCATTGATCCAGGTGGGCACAGATGATGAATTGTATTTTTCATACTCCACCGTGGCTTGTATTCCTTTTCTCCTACAAACCCGGTGCTAAGCTGCCTGAGCCGATTCCAATTCTCTGAAGCATAGCCGCACATGGGTAAGCGCGCGTGTGTGTCTATGCCGTCTCTGTGGGTGCACACAAGCACACGTGTGTGTGTGTGTGTTTACCGGTGGAATGCATTCTTGAAAACGAGAACACTAGCTACCTCGGTGCCTCCTGGAACCTCAAAGCAGGGTCTTTATGGAGGGTCTTCACCTTATCCCTAACCTGGAGCCGCCACTCTCCCCTTCTCCTCAAGGGTCCTGAAATCGCGGCCTCTGGCCACAGTTTCTTGAAGCTGCCCGCCATTCAACTGTTTTGATCTCTCCTTCCAGGCTTCAGCAATGCCCTTGACAATGTCACAAGCTCCTGCCCCTTCCTGCCTGGAAGGACAGTGTGCAGTACTCTAGCTGGAGGAGCCTGGAACTAATTTTGCCAACATCAGCCCCAGATCTATGATGACTTGGGCTCCCTGTGAGCATCCACGTGCCTGCCTGTCTCCAGGTCTTCCTCCTGGCCCTCCTCTGCTGCTTCACGGATCTGTAGACTGAACTGTTACAGAAAGAGTTCTGTGATGGAAGCCCTCCCTGCATTTTCCCCCGAGGAAACTGGGTTTCCCTGGACACCCCCTCTCTTCGGCATCTGGACACAGCACCGCCTCCTTCCCCTGCCTCCTCAGTGTCTTGTTAAGGGCTGGGATGAATGAACCGATCATTCAGAGTCCCGGTGCCAGGTGTGGGCGTTGCTTAGCCCCTGGGACCCCAAAGCAGTTCCTCGTCTGTCTGATTGAAAAATTTACTTTGCCAATCACTCTACACACATTATCCATTTTAACTCTCCAAATAGCCCTACAAAGTAATAATTAACTATTCCTTTTTTATATACAGGACGGGGCAGAAGTAGGTTTACAGTTGTGAGTATATACCACACAGAGTTTATTCTTGTATTACTCTCTATTAATTATTGTGTTATTTTCCATATGGACAGCTGTAAACCTACCTTTGCCCAATCCTGCATGGAGACGCTGAGGCTCGATGTAGTTTAATGTTTCTGCCAGAGCATCACAGAGGGTCATGTTGGAAGGAGAGGCATTTAACACCACATAGGTACGGCAGAACCAGGATGCCCTGGTTTTAGCTACTGAAAACACGGTATGCCTAGGCTTAAGTCCCGGCCCTTTCCTTGCCTGATGTAAGAACTTAGGCTAAGCCCTGACTGGCGTGGCTCAGTTGGTTGGGCATCGTCCCACAAAGACAAAGGCTGTGGGTTCGATCCCAGTCAGGGTACGTACCTGAGTTGCAGGTTTGATCCTGGTAAGGCCACTTAAGAGAGCTAACCGATCGATGTTTCTCTCCCTCTCTTTCCCTGTCCCTTTCCATTTCTGAAGAAAGGAAGAAAAAGGGAGGGAGGGAGGTAACAGTAGTTTACGTAACCACTTAGAGTCACGGCTTTCCGGTCTAAAACAGAGAAAACAATACCTGGCTCATAAACTTGGTTTAAAGACTATTCGAGATGCCCCAGGTACATCACTGAGCACAGTGACAGCTGCATGTTAGGGGGCACACGGGATATATTTCAGCTATTTGCGATGCCATTGGTATTGTTATTACCGCCCTGATTTCCTGAGCTATATTTACCTGACAAATTAAACCTCATTTACATTAGGGTCTCCTGAGCCAGCCTGTGCTGCTGAGGTCTCTGAGCATCTCACTGAAGTCTGATGTAGCAGCCACCAGACTTGGTGTTGTTTTCAAATTAGCAGCAACCACTGGCCCAATGCAGACACACACACACATCACTTCCCTAGACTTTTATGGAAGACTCTTAACTACTAAACCCCAGCCTTTGTCTCAGGTCTTTTCCTAATACTATATAGCCTTACCTATTGCTGTTGTCTCCCTAGAACAGATCATACTGGTCTCCTACTTTAAAAATTAATATTTCCCCATGCCTAAAAATAAATCAATGCAAAATTCCAAATCCCATCATTTAAATTTTTTGCAAATATTGCCAATCTAACTTTGTGACTTTTACCTCACTTCTGTATAACTCCACTGTGTTCATCATTAACTATTTGGGGGGAGACTTCTCCATCTAGCTCTCCCCCGAAGCTGTCTTTTTATAAATGCTTTTGTTTCCCTCCTTCCCGTATGTACCTAAGTCTACATCATCATCCTTTAAGGTTCGACGTAAATTTAAATTCTTTCAAAAGCTTAGCCAGTTCTTCCTAGCAGGCTGCAGTTCATTAAGAAACAGTGTGAAAGACACAATGTGTAGAGTGTAGGACCCGGGTCCAGCCTCAGCAAAGCACTACCACACATACTAACCTGATACAATACAGTTTCCTCAGGCTGCAGAGAATTAATTGCAAATGAGCAAATACTTAATCTGCTGTTTTCCCCGACTCCTTCCTGGTATTTCTAGAGGTGTAAACTGTGAATTGAGTCAACTTGTAATAGACCCAAAAGTTGGAAGGAGTTATACATGACTTAAGAAGAATATTTGATGAAATGTGTTTCATTTTACAGGGAAACATAGTCAAGCCAGAAAAAAATAAATAGAAGCAAACATTGGACTAATTATTTTTGATAGGACATGACATTGATACCTAACATGACGCATTACAGTGACAACTGACATCTCTGAAGTCCAGGTTCCAGAATGCAATTCTATCCCGCACCGTCCTGAGAAAGACGTTTCCAGTGGCATGCCTAGATTTCTCCCCTAAGAGAACATCGCCGTGTCTGGCATTGCCTGTCAGCATCATTCCTGGGACATTAATCATGATCTTCTTATATGGCTGACATTTTCACTCCTGCCTAATCTTTTGTACCTGATTTTAAGTCCTGGAATTCGGGGCCCGCAGCTGACTTGTCTGTCAAACGTCACAGAGCCCATGAAAAAGCCCTACGTCTATTGGCCACACAGGTGACGGTTTCTGAATAGCCGCCGCGAGCCGAAAGACTGCATCATGCACTTTGGAATCCGCCTGTCTTGAGTTTGGCTTGACTGTTATTTCTTCGGGTAAACAATCCATTTGATAAAACTGTGGTGAACATAAGGATGATGATTTTGTAAAATACCATTTTAGTGACTGCCCCATATTTGGTGGACCATTATAATAGATGTGATTTTTATGATATGTTACAGGATAAAAAAAAATTTAACATTGACCTTTCCTTCCACTGTCCTCTGAGCCAAATTTTCTCTCAATTCTTTTATTTCTCAGTCTTTGAAAAAGAATCATGTTTTGTCACACTAACTGGTGTGGGCTTCTCCAAGGGCAGAAGCAGGAGAAAAAGAAGTGGAAGAAGAACGAATAGCTCTCAGGTTAAGACTGAGGGGAAGCCTACACGCGGCAGAAGGGAGGGATGGAAATAGCCGGGGAGAAAAGGGCATTTGGAAATAGTGCTGCGATCTGCTATATTCTCTAGTATTTATAGGTATGACCACAGTCTCTATATTCTCCTCTACAGAGTTTGAATTATTTTGAAATTATTTCTTTGGCTTGTTTGAGATTGGAACGTATAGGTCACATATCTCTTTGTTACATATGACAAAATGATAAACGTTGCTAACTACCGTAGTGTCCATAATGTGTGTGACCCACAGTTCACGGATCCAGAGAAACAAGCTCAGGGGATGTTTACTCTCTGAAATAAACGGCCACCCACAAGAGTACCCGCTCCACCCGGCACTACAGAAACGGACGTCTGCTCTTGATGCCTGGCCGGTAGGAAACCAAAGTAGAAACATCCCAGAGGCCCCAGAGGATTCGAAGAGTTTGTCATTGGTTAGTTTTGTTTCATCTTGTTGCTTCCTTCGTCTTTAAGAGCTAAGCCTGCTGATTACTGGACCATTCAGGGAGGCCTTTAGGGATTAAAAAAACAAAGTAAAAAAAGGCAGACAGCAAGACAAAAGCAGTCTATTTCAATCTCCTGAAATTTCAGGCGTTTTTGATTTCGGACAATCAAAGCTCTACAGAAACCCCAGGACCCTGTGGGATGATTTTATTCCTGTTCATTTACGTAACAAATATTTGTGGGGATCATCCTCTTGACTCTGCCTAAGGGAAGTGCTAAGACACATTGTTATATTCAACCCTCCAAAGGAAGGTGATGGGTCGTATCTCCATCCCCATGATAAAGATCGAGAAACTGAGGCTAAATGAGTAGTAACGCACCTTCAATGAAATGTCTCCTAAGCATTCGAGTGTATGATCCAGAGCACAGCAGCCCACCGTGAAATGACGAGGGAGCAGAACCGGACGGGCCCTGAGGCACGTCCCCGGGGCTCCCCGCAGGACTGGATTCTTGATTTGTAGGTCCCAGTGTCAAAGGAAATGTCCAGCCCGTGTGCTCATATTCACAATTTTAAGGGGGCAACCGCAGGGCTCTCGACGGCACAGGAGGCCCCTCGAAGAGGCGACCTCGTGTGACTGCACAGGAGAATGAATGCCCACGAGGCTGGCTCTGACCTTCTCATTCCGGCATCCAAACCGTGTCTTGTGCGCTTAACTTCCCCGAGGACAGAACTTTTCATTAGGAAGCTTTGTATTTATTCAGTCTCATCACTACTACCACAGTGACTTTCTTTGCATCCTAAGTTGGAAGAAGCAAGACTTGCCCAAATGGTAAGCTGGGAAACACCGCAGCTGCTCCTGCGGGCCAGAGGCGGCCGTGCGTCCAAAGTGATGACTGGGACTTGAGCTTCAGTGGAATAACCCCTTCAACCAGATATTTATGGTGGTGGGGGGGTGGGGGTGGATAGCTGAAAAAACAAAAACAAAACAGGAAACACTGAGAGAAAGGAAAAATACAGCTCCTTTCTGACAAGAAAGATCAGCCACTCTGGACTCCACAGAATGAAAATGGCTCTCGTGACCGCTTTGAGCTGGCCCAGGCGCCACGCCAGCACAGCTCTGTCACCGCAGAGCTGGCCGCTGCTGGCGGTCGTCACACTGGCTGGGAAGGGGGCCATCAGGATGCTGTGTGTTCCTACATAAGTGATACCTCTAATGTACAGAGGGGCTATAATTTGAGCAGAGCCATCAAGGCTGAGAGAATATGTGCCGATACCACATGTTTTTTCTATTGTATTTACTCATTTATTTTAGAGAATATGTTCCTCCAGTACCTCGTGCTTTGGCAGCTAGAAGCTCTAGCAAAATTTAAGGGACACATATATTATCTGTGGCTGCTCACAGCGATGGCATTTTAACGCTAGTTACGGCCACAGCACTTCCTCCGACTAGATTTATCAGAAGTCAGGTGAGTTACTGAATCATTTCCTCCTGGCCCCCTCTTTCCCAGAGCATTCCAGAAGCCGAGGGCCTAGCCAGCCCAAGAAGCCCACAGGAGCCATTAGGAAATAAATCTTAATACAGAAAGCATCAGTAAAATCGATAGGGTTTGGCAGGTCCCATCATATATCAAAGAATGCAGAAAGTGGAAAAGAAGTGACAGTCACCCTCTGTGACTTGGTGCCATAGTTCATTCACCTGTCATTCAAGCTGTTCTCAGAGCCCGGAAATGTTCTTGACTCATTCCTGAAGTGACCATATATTATGGGTTTTCTGGGACTGTCTCAACTTTAAGTATTCTGTTCCGGTGTCCCCCTAAGTGTACCTGGATTTCTCGGGCCTTGTGTCCTGGTGTTCTGGTTGGGAAAATGTGTTCTCTGTGTTTGCTTCTCATCCTGCCCATCGTGAGACTGAGTGCTGTGACCTTGTATGCTTCTCAGGCCTCGCTGGGCCTCAGCCTTTCTTATCCGAAACATATCAGAAGTGAAGGGGCTTACTGGGTCCGTTACACCCCCTCCTCTTTTCCAAGCACTAGAACACATTTTTAAATAGCATCTTACCTAGAACCACAATATGCAATGCCAATGAAAGCAGAGCTGTTCTGGCTGAAGTGGGCAACTCACCCACTCACAGACTTGAGAAGGGTGTTTTCTACCATTTTAGCCTCCGAAACATGCAGTTTGAAATCCTTGGACAGATGACCTCTTTGCCCCCTAACAACTCTAGCAAATGCCTTCGGACCCTGAAAAGTGTGCTAAATGCAGAGGGTTGGGCGGTCAGGCCTGGGGAACTCTCGAGGGAGGAGAGGGGCTCTCGTACACACTCGTCAGTAGTCATGAAGTGTGACTGAGCACTACTGGTCTGATCTCCAGTGCATTGGGTCAGTAGAGAAGTGACTTGTGGTTTCCCTGAAGGCACAGAGGCAGGGTGGGTTAATGGAAAGTTGTTTTGGGGTTTTTTTGCTTTTTTTGGTTGGGGGGAAGTGAGAAGATTTGAGTTCTAGGCTTGGGTCTGTCACAAACAAACTAGCTTTGCAAGTCATCTAACCTGCCTGGATGTCCATTTGAAAAACTATGACAATGGTTTCCCATCTATACTATGTGATCAGAAGGATCTCTTTCAACTTCAACAAATTCACTAATTACACTGAGATGTAAAAAAAAAAAAAAAAGTAGGGATTCAACCCCATTTTGAAACCTAAGAAGTGGGGAGAATGGTACCTGTTTCTTTTTTCCCATTTTCATCCCAACCCAATTCTTAGCTCTGTTCCATTATGTTATACATTTTGATGGCCCTTAGCTGAGGTTCAAGAGACAAACAGCAATTTCACAAGAAAAAAAGTAATTTTCTCACCCTTGCTAGAAAGGCAAAGTGAAGAGAGCACAGGTCGGATAAACTTGGCCTCACATGTCCACCTGCCACTTAGAGAGCCTCGGAACAGAGTGGCTGGCCCCGAAGCATTCTCCCTGTTTGAAAGATAATCTAGTAACAGAAGGACAATCCTCAAGTGAGACCCAGGAGAATCATTGCATTCACACATCAATGGGGAAACTTTAGACGTTCCAGCTGTAATTGTCACTTGCTAGAGAAAATGGCAGCCGCCTGGACTGCCCAGTGTCCCCAAGACCCAGGCAGAACTCACACGAGTACTGTAGCCTTGGATCGACTCGACTCAGTTCCCACGTGCTCTTCCATTCTATTAAATGGATACGCTTTTACCACATATCATTCAATAATAGGCACTGGTGTTACCAATAAACCCAATGACTAGGCCACTCTTGTTCTGGCTAATGAATGGCAGAGTCAGAGAAACAAGTGTAAAAGCTCAGACACTGAGTGTGTGAGTGCAGATTATTTCCCCCAAGGCCAAGGGCTAACGTGATGTGCTTTGGGATCACTCAGGAAACCACTCATGGTTGAGTGGGACATTGTATACACAGGAAACAGTGCTCTCGTGTGTGTGGTAGTTTTTAAAAAGTCATTCCAAATACCCTAGGTCCTTGTGACTTCCCTTTGTTTCATTTTCCTTACTCAAGGACATTTTTTTTTTATTGCTTTCAGAGTGAGAGGAGGAAAGAGAGAGAGAAATATCAATGTGAGAGACAAATATCAATGGCTGCCTTCTCATACGTACCCCAACGCAAGATCAAAACTGCAACCTGGGTATGTGCCCTGACCTGGAATCGAACCTGTGACCCTTAGGTCCACAGGATGGGATGATGCTCCAACCAACTGAGCCATACCAGCCAGGGCCCTTGTGACTTCTTAGTGTGTCTATGATTCCACAGCTAGAGGACACCTAAAACAGTGCTTCTCAAACAGTAATGTGCATAGGAATCACTTGCCAATGGTGTTTGCTTAAAAAAATATGCAAAAAATCATAAAAAAAGAAATGATGATTCAGTCAGTCTGCAGAGGGACCGAGATGCTGCATTCCTAACAAGGTCTCAGGTGATACTGACGCTTTTCCTCCATAAACCACATTCTGAGGAGCAAGGTCCCAAGAGTCCCCCCCAGATCCAAGTTTTAGAGGAGATATCGTAAAGTGCCACGATTCTAAGTTAGTTTGATATGTGGGCTCTGTAGCTAGGCTGCTTGGGTTCAAATCCAAGATCTTTCAGTTAGCATCAACGTGGCCTTGCACAAGCTCTTAACATCTCCGCATGTTCACTTCCGCGTGGTGTTAGAAGGAACACAGAGCATGTGCGCGTGCGATGCAGAAAGCCCTGCCTGACACTCGGCAAATGTCAGTTGCATTCCTCCACTGAAACGATGGGGTATGTTATGAGGTTTCTGAAAGCCGGGGTTTAGGAATACGTATTTATTTATGTTCTTTTATGCAGGAAATGATCTAAGGCAGCTGGCTGTTAACTGCTTTTTTCAAGAAACCACATGCGTGACAACTGGCGTGAATATCAATAGAGAGAGACTAGAAAATAGCCAGGGATGTGTGGGTCACCAAAGACGGTTCTTCCACAGGTAAGGATTCTACTATTAATGTCGTCACTGGCTGACGTTAAAGTCCTTGAATTGATGATACTCACTGAAGTATTCACTTACTGTATTTAGTTTAGTTTCTGAAACTGCGTATTTTTTGGATTCCACTTAGGGTTAGGATTTGAGGTTGAGTCTGGGTTCAGAAAAATCTAAGAAACAGACTTTGTAGGTATGTTTTCTGTTACAGTCACTAAAATTTCCTTACAATTAAGACCTGAGGGATGTGAGCAAGATTCAGTCACACACTTAGTCACAAAGAACTCCTGTGGGGTAAATTCCTGGACAAAACGCCAAAGGACCCTGCAAATATTCCAGCTGAGGAGCAAGCTGTGGGGGCAGAGTCTAGTTGGCTGTGAGAAGTCTTCAATGTGGACAGGATTTCTGTGTAAGCAGAATGTTATGAATGTGGTCTCCCTGGACAAGCACATAATTTATTTGAGACAGCAGGACCTGGAGGCAAAAGCCGGAGTCTAGAAAGCCTTAAATCCCTCCACCAATCCTGAATACCGATCTAAGACAGTGTTACTTTCAAACCCTTTCATCTCTCGAGGCATCCGTGTGCAAAGGGGGGATTAGAGGTGCCCATCTCATTTTAGTGAAGCTCTGGCACAAACTCGTTACTGTTTCTAAAAAGTTGCAAAGGACTATCTCTGAGAAATGTATACAGCAGAGCGGTGTTTACACACACCCACAGCTCACTTGGGACTTAGGTAAATGCCAGAGGAAATTGAGGAGCAATGGCACAAGGCAAAGCGTTGACTCCAGGAGTGAAGGAGAGGTGGCACGTGCAGAAGGTGGGTGAGAACCTAGCACACGGACAGTGCGAATGTATGATTTAGACAGAAATGGGGTGTAGGGCCAGGAGCTGGAGGAGGGACTATTTACTAGGGCTTGTTGGTCTAAAGTGGCAGAATCGAACACCACTGGCAAACACTTGTTCCTTCATTTATTTTCACAGCAGAACTTCATTGAGGAGCAGCGAGAGGCTAAGCAGTACGCTAGGTGCCAGAAACGCCACATTAAGTGAGACATTTATTGCTCTTCATTTCCAGAAGCCCGCAGTCTGGGGGGTGATACACGTGTAAAATGATGTTCACTGCAGGGCATTACAAATGTCACAGTAGAACCACACACAAAGGTGCTATTGGAGCAAAGGAGAGATGCACCTGTTTAAATCAAACTCAGGGTCAGGAGCGAGATTTCTGGAGGTGATGTTTGAATGGACTTTGAAGGCTAAATCAGAGTTTGCCTCCCTGAGTGAGTTCAGGGTCTGAACAAACTCTCAGCCCGCCAAACTCAGCCGCTAATAAGCTGAAGTTATGGCTTGCTGTGCTTCCGTGTTTGCAAGTTCTCTCTTCAGGAAGAGGGCTTAAGCTGTTAACAGAAAGCTCTCCGTATAAGATGTGGAAGGAAGCATGGCTTCAGAAGGTGTCAGAGGTTTTCTGCTTGAGCTCTACAGAGGCCCCTTTGGGCTGCCCGTGCCTCCTTCTTCTTCCCCAATCAGAGGAGCTCTGATTTTCCCTCTGTGGCCTGTTGGTCTTCCCTGGAAGGGCCCAATTCAGAAAGAAGAATGTAGCCAAAGGGAGTTTAAGAACTACTGCACGGTGTTTGGGAATACCTCGTCTTAAGAGAGAAATCAGCCATTGATTGAAATGTGTTCCTTTCCTCAGTTTCTGATCAGGCCAGGGATTTCATGATTCACCTCGACTTCCCAGGACCTCTCTGAACCTCCACCCTTCAACTAATGAGATAGCTCGTCACAGCCTTACTCCATCCTAAAACTATACTAGGCATCCCAGCATTTTTTCTGAAGATATACAACTCTGCCCTTCACTCAGACTTAATGACAAGCTATGGTTTTAGGTGAAGGGTGACAACGTCATGTTTTACCTCTCCAGCACAGCACACGCGCTCTCCTGTGCTGACCGCCTCGGTCTCCCCTCAGAGAATGAAAACGTGGCACTCACAGCACTGGGTAGTTTTGGGGGATGGTGGTTTAAATGGCATGTTTCAAGCAGCCACCTCGTCTACCTACCAGGTGAGCCCTGGCTGGGGCTCCCAGGGCGGAGGCATGCAGAGGCTCCTGGCTGCAGCCAGGGCAAGGAGGCCTCACCCAGAGGAGCCCCTGCATCCTGCAGCTGCCACTGCACCTTGGGAGTCTTGACTATCTATCCAATCAGGAACACAGGGGCAGCTCAGGAAGAGGAAGAAGAGGAAGGTTTGGAGGGGGAAGGGAGGAAGGAGGAAAGCAAGCAAGAAAGGACTCACCTAGAAAGGAACTGATGAAGAGACACTTTGGGAGGTTAAGAAGTTATCTAAATAACTAGAAAGAAATATTGTAAAAAATATAAGTTTACCATCTTGTTTGTAAATGATAGAATACTAATCTCCCAGAATAAGAAGTATTAGAGAAAGAGGGAGGGAGGGAGGGAAGGAGAGAGGGAGAGAGAGAGAGAGAGAGAGAGAGACAACTAGGTCACAAGGATGTGAGTATCTTCAGAATAAAGTCTTTAATCGGCTGATGGATATGAAAAAATAAATTACTGTGGCAAAATGTAATAAACATTAAAGGGAAAATGATGAGGGTAATATAACTACATTGATTTAACTAGAATGATATAGAGGAATTGTCTGTTTTATAGGTTTCTAGATGTCTATTAGTGGCTCTGTATTAAGGAATAGGGCTGTTCTCTTGATAGACTTAAGAGCTGTCGGTGATTCCTATTTCACAGTCCACTGCTTCGATTCAGAAGGTGTGTTCCAGCCCTTGGTGACCCCATCCCAGAGGCACTGGAGGATGACCGGCTGTCAGAGGCTGGCGTTCAGACAGCTCTTGGGTAAGCAGCAATATCACTCAAAACTGGGCAGCCTTTAAGAGGAGCCAATCACTTCTGCCACCTCCCTCTGCCCTGCCACCTTGCGAGGCTGCAGTGTCATTTGTTTTAATCACTCCTGGCATTGGGCTCATTATGTCCTGATCTTCTCTGGAGAGAGTAGCCTCCTTGGTGGGTGGAAATGGTAATTGAAGACACTTAGAGAGCAGGTATCACGCCGGTCCCTGGGGGCATATGTCCCCCAGAGATAGGACACCTTCCCAGGATAAAGCAGGAGACATGAGCTGTAGGTAGAATGTCATTTTTCCTCTATGATAATGTCACTGGCCTATAAAAAGTGCCTTATAGCTCCCCATGGTCCACTGAATTAAGTCCAAGCTATTATCAGCACCAGAAGGAGAAAGCTCATCACTTCTGGTCATTTTCCTGGCATCACGGATGTACATTAAATAAGAGGGCGTCTATGACCCTCCTTAGCAGAGACACAGCCTAATGATATGTTTGGTGTCCGTACCTAAGTCTCTTTAACGATAATTCTCTTCCTTCTTCCACTTAATCTGGCAAAGGCCATCTGGCTGCTTTTCAAGTGTCTAGACAAGCGCAGAGCTCGGGAAGGGTCTACACACCTGGCTCTGCAGCCGCCAGCTGCCAGTCCTTGGCCCCAGGTGCACATCCTCCCTGGGCTCTGTGGACATTCTCAGCAGAGGTGTGAGTGCTGGACTATGGCTGTGGCTCTTCATCAGGAGAGATTTTGCCCTGCAGGGGGACAGTTAGCAACGTCTGAAGGTAGTTTGTACTCTTGCAATGGGGAGAGAGTGGGTGCTAATGGTGTCTAGGTGGTAGAGGCTGGGGGTGCTATTCAACATCCCACAATCCACAGGTCAGTCCCCCACAACGATTCATCCAACTCAAAGCCTCAATAGTGCTGCTGAATCGGAGTCCTCGCACATGGCTTTCCAGTCCTCTCCGACTTGTGCCTCCTGCCTCCTTTATATTTCCCATGATCTAGCCGATCTAAACTGCTCCAGGCCCCCACTTCATCCGAAAACACGTGATCTCACCCCAACTTTCTGACTTGCTCTTCCCCGGACTGGAATTACAGTCCCTCCTCACTGGCCGTTGAGATGTGTGTCCTCAAGCCCTCGCTCCAGGGGAGGGGGCGTCCGCCTGCCTCTCCTGCTCGTGACTCAGCTCCACACTGCATCAGAAGCAGAGATACTGAGACAGGTTTGGGATTTTTTGACCTCAAATAAGTTAGTTTTCCAACTTATATCTGTTGTTCAAGGTCTTCTATTAATATTAATGGTGGCTATCATTTATTAAATTTCCATTATCAGCATGACACTGTGTTTCGTGAAATGTAGTTTAAAAGTTGTATCATTTAATCTTCTTATAGCCCTGCAAGATAAATAGCACCCCCATTTTACAGATGAGGAGCTGAAGCGCCGACGTGACCTTTGATTCCTTGGACACATTGTTTAATATTCAGGGTTACTACGTGGCCAATCCTGGATTTAAAGCCCCATATTCTTGAATCTAAACCTACAAGAGTTTTTCTATTATGCAGCAGACTCTGACTACCTGTATTTTTACAAGGCATGTGGCCACTCTAAACTACTTTAAAATGACCTGGGGGCCACTTAGCAAAGCTTGTTAGATAAATAATTTCAGGGTCCTTTGCAAATCACCTCAATAGCTACAGGCCTGAAGGATAGGTTTGAAGGTAGAAAAATAACTAGTCAACCCCTTTCCCAGAGGGAGAAGTCATAGAAAATTCTTCTTTGAAGACAGCAAAATAATCATAGTAATTACAAATAGTCTCTCACAGAACAGAACCAGGGGTGACGGAAAACTCTCTCTATATCACTCAGCTATTGCTGCATGAACTGTTTCTGCCGGTTTGCATACACAGGTTCTGTGCATCGGCAATTCAGAAGCAGCTTTTGTCTGATGGGCAGTTCTGGCTCCGCATTTCTCCCGAGGGTGGTCACCTGTGTACTTGACTGGGGCTCACACAGGACTTGCAAGTCATCGGGGGTGTTGGCAGAAGGCCTTAGTTCTTTGCCATCTGTGTCCCCCCAGAGGGCTGCTCCCATGTCCCCATTACAGGGCAGCTCCAGAACAAGTGAACAAGGAGAGAGTAAGTCGGAAGCCAGGACAGCTTCTATGACCTAGCTTCGGAAGTCACTCACCATTGCTCCCACTTGTTGAAGAGGCCATTCCTATGCCGTGTGGGAGGGGAATATACAAGGGCACTAATCCTGGGGGAAAGATCGCTGTGGCCACACTATGTCACAATTGTTTTAAAGCCGAAAAGTTCACTCATGGAAGAGCTTTCCTTTTCCATACCCACGCATGGGGTTGAGGGCACACAGCTACGTGAGGCTTTGATGCCAGGCTCGCTCAAACCTGGTGTGGTTTGGGGGTCAGGATAAGGCTGAGTGTAAGACGCAGAGTTTATATTCTGTATCGGTTCTGGACGATAAGGGTATAGTTTCCAGGAGTTGAAGGATCGGGTGGCCTTAAGGTCCCTGGAGTCCTCAAAATGAATGCGCGAAGTAAGGGAAAGAGATTAGAAGTAGAAGAAAAGAAAATGGGATCCACCAGCAAAAGACTAAACCTTTTGATAATGTCATTGTTGTTTTTCCCTTCTAAAGACTTCCAGAAGAATTTTGATGATAATACGTGCCTCTGATAAAGAAAGGGCTTTAAAGCAGACAAACGTTACTGGCAGCTCATAGCTTTCCACAAACCAGAAAGCAAGAGGACTGCAGCCTGAGAAAGCAGGATGGAGAATTGATAGCAGCCGGGAGACAGTGGCCCCTCTGAAAAGAGCAAGAAGGGAAATACCCATCTCTTGTAAAACAATATATTTCCTGCAGACCCACAAAAGTTGGGAAACTGTAGCCAAGTATATGCATGATCAGTTGCACCCATCGAGATGTCTTACCGATAGATAGCCCACGTAATATAATACCAATACAATGTTTAACACATACAGTGTATAGTATTTATTAAGGAACTTTCTCAATGTAGCTTTGCATTAGGAGCGCTGTTCTCACAGTTCACTTGTTCCTTGTTCACTTGGATGTAGGGATACGTATAATCTATCTCATGATACTTATTATGGGGAAAGTTAGAGGGTAAATAAACCTGGACAAAAATGCCACAGTTGTATAGCGTATAAGACTCACAGTAGAACTGGTAGTAAAAGTACCAACAGCCATCAGAGTAGCAGAAGTCAAAGAGAGGCAGCTTCCTTACTAGCAGGAACTCTGTCGCCAGAATACCTGGGGTATGTGATAAACACCTCCCACCACTTACCAGCTTCGTAATTTGTTGATACTATTTCATCTACCTGTGCTTTGTTTTCCGAACTAAGTAGTATCATGTTAATAGCACCCACCTCACCAGGTTACTGAGATCTTTAAATGAATTACCACTTGTAAAGCACGTGGATGGGTGGCAGGCAAGTAGCATGCTTCCAATAGACAGCGGCTATGATTTGCTCCGAGTTTAGGTCATGTCATTCACAAAGAAGATCTCTTTCGACATTTGTTTTGCTTTAACTGTTTTAACAACTCATTTAAATAATTTATGGAAAGTTGATGTTTTAAGACAAAGAAGTGTTGGACTCGAGCAGCCATTTTACATTTCAAGAAAAATATGCACTGTCTACTTTTGACCTCAGTAAAGCTGCACACTGTCACTTCTTGGTGGCCGTGTGGCTAAACCGCAGCTTTCTAGTAGGAGCATCATCTCCTTTGAGGTCAAAAGCACAAACAACCAGCGTGAGATGACAGCTCTCTCTGAGTCCAAGTGGCCACTGTCCAAGCTGCATAATTCTATAAGAAACTGGGAAGCCGGCATCTTTCTGGGCCTCATGTAGCCATCTGAAAAGGCTGGTAATGAATTTAGCTCATCAAATAGTGCGATTGGCTCAGCTCATCTGTGCCCCGATCTAGGGGGCTCTGCCCACCAGATTCCCATCACCCTAAATCTTGTCCAGAATAAATGAGGCCCATGTATCTGTCAGGAGCAGCGTATTTTATGTCACTTATAAAAATCAAAAGAAAACCTTATCCACTTTCTTTTCACTGTCTTTAGCAGATTAAGTGTGGCAACACTGAGAAAACAGGGAGCTATACACCCCACTCTGCACAGTGTGAGCTTCCAGCCAGTCCCAGCCTCAGCATTAATAGATTTTTCTGCTCCAAGTGTTCTTACTTGAGTGACGGCAAGTTAAACGGATGAAAGGAAAGTAGCAATTACTACTCAGTCATGTTTGTGTGGATTGCTATTGGCCTACTAGCCTTCTTCTTTCTTTCTTTTTTTTTTTTTTGTTTCTGGTTTTTAGATTCTTCATTGTCATTTACTTCTAACGTGCTGGAGAATGAAGTAATACTGAATAAAGACGTTGATGGGAGCAGAAAGCTTTTGGGATTTGGGATCCATTCAGATCAAAACTACATTCTTGAATGCATTCCCCTGACCATCCCCAGGCCTATTTTCGAGCCTTGGCCTGACCCCTTTTCCCAAAGCATGGAGAGGGATCAATCACTCATTCTCCTTAGGAGTCAGACAGATACACTCAGCATCGCTCCACTGTTATTACCTCGTTGCACTTCTGCTCACCCTACCACTCCAAGCAATACTTTTTAACCAAGATGCACAGTGAAATGACCTGAGTTTTTGAAAACTAGGCTTGCCTGAGCACCCATCCCTCATGCCCAAAAACATACTAATGCAGAAATTCCAAGGGTATGGTGCAGGAATTTTATTAAAAGTCTCTAGGATTTCCTGATGCACAGCTCTCTTTACGGGATAATGATACCCAATGATTGCCCTACGAGCAGAGCTTCGTTCCCCAAGGCGCAGGCGCAGACTCAAGCAGCTGGGCTTGTGCTGCTCACCCGCCGTGCCTGCTCATTGCTGCGTTTCCGCTTATGAGAAGATGCAAACTATACCTAAGCTTTCCCTTTACATATCCTTTCCCAGTCCTTCCCTGCTATGCCTCCCAAACCAAAGTCACAGAGAGGTCACACTTCTCAGGACACGCGCAGAACTGGGAACTGGAAAATGGTGTTCTGAAACGGAAGGGTGAATCACATCACCAGAGTCAGAAGTATGAGAAGGTGAACGGGACAGAGCTCTAGCATCACAGAATAATCAGAAACCCTTTTTAAAATGATCTGCTACAAGATGCCCAAGCCACTTTATGCCATATTAATGATTCTTAAAGTGCAGTCCACAGGCCCCTGGGTGTGACCGAGGCGTTCTCGGGGAGTTTGGGAGATCACTAACAGCGCCACGGCATCGGGTGCATTGTTCGCTGCGTTGACGTTTGCACCGATTGGTCCAAAGCGCTGCTGGCTCTGTGACAAGCATTGAGGTGTTGGCACTAAGCTATGACAGTAGTCACTGCACTCTCCACTGTTGTGCGCCTGCAGCAAGGAAAAGACGAAGCCAGTGTCTCGTAAGGATGCTCTTAAGGAAGTAGTAAAAATGATTACGTCATTTTATTAAAGCTCCATCCTTCATTGCTTGTCTTTTAATATTATATTTCACACGATGGGAAGCACACACGAAGTACTCGTGCTGCATGACCAAAAAGTGAGTTTTCTCCAAGAAATGCAACTTACTGATGATTTGAGTTGTGAGCTGAACTAGCTGCTTTTTTTTTTTTTTTCGTGAAACACGTTTTTGTTTTTGTTTTCTACAAAGAACGGTTGACCAACTATGGTTGTTCAAAGTTGGGTATTCTAGCAGATTATTTTGGAAGTAAATGAACAGAGCCTGTCATTTCAAGAAAAACAATTGACAGAATTTGTTGCCAATGGTAAAACTGGAGCATTCAAAAGAAAATAGAATTTTGGGAAACTTTCACCAGTAGCTGGACATGCACCCAATACTAATAAATGGAACTTTTTTGACGTTTTCCGATGAACTGTGTCAACATTTGGGACATACACATGAGTGAGCAAACCGATATTTTCTAAATGAGCAGTGTGCAATGTTAAACGTCAGCATGGATTTTGGTGTAATCGATTATGAAATGTCCATTGGTACGATTTTAGTGTCCACATCACAACCACCTTTAGATCGCTAACATTTTTCAATTTGGGTGTTGTATCAAAGAAAAGTATTCACAATTATATATATATAAAAAAACCCATGACATTACTCCTTCCTTTTCCAACTACATAGTTTGTGATTTAATATAAAAGCAGATATGAGAATCCTATTGTGTTCTACTAAGCCTGGTATTAAAGAGTGTTCAAAAACATAAAGTTCCACTTTCAATTTATTTTTTGTGCTAAAAAACATTATTTTGTTATAAAACGTTTTATTTGTGCTTATAGCTAATGTTATTTTAAAATAAATTAATAATATGTTATTTGAATTCCAACTTTAAGTCTCTAGTATTCTGCTTATAGACAGCTATAAACCACACAAACAGAAGCTTTTCATTGTCCTTATTTTTTTATAAATATATAAATAAAGGGAGCCTGAGACCAAAAAGTTTGAGAGCCAAATTTTCTACTGAAAATCTTGAATAAAAAGGAGAAATGGAGGGAGACAGAAGTGAGCTTCCCGTTTCTAATAAGGACCGAAACTCAGGAGAAAGAACGTTGGCAGGGACTAACACTTGACTTGGAAATGCTTGGACTTGAACGGGAAGAATTGCTAATGAATACCTGTCTGACCATCCAGTGCCTGCCACGGCATCCGGGTGAGGCTGACGACGAATGTGGGGACACTTCCAATGAGGCAGGGGCTTGCGACACTCAGCGGACCTCTCCTGTCTTTAGAAATGTCTATCTGTTAATAAATACTTTTCCAAAATGTATTTTCTTATGAGTTTTGCATGATAGCCTGACTTCTGCCTCTTGGGACCACACAATTTTTTTTTAAAGGATCTTTCTTACATTTCAAATATCAGAAGAGGAGCTCCCACATTTTTCTGATAGAAAATCCCCAATTTCTATAACTATTCCTCATTCATAAAGCAGTTCGTGGTTTTAGTTAAAACAGTATCTCTAACACGCCCATTGTTTTTCTTTAAATGTAGCCTCTTTACTGAATCACCGCTAAAGACATGACCCCCTTCCCCCAAAATGAAACACGCCGTTTCAGACATGGTCCCATCGGCAGGGAACAGGGCCCTCATCTCCCTTCCAGGAGCCCATTAGGAATTTGTGCAGGCACATCAGCCTACGCATCCATACTACACTTGTGACATCAGATAACTCTAAGTTTCTTGTTGTTTTTGTTTATTTGTCTCATCTGTACCTATTAAACCTTATCTCACCCGTAATGAATAAGCAAGACTGCATTTTTGTACTAAATTTAGGGATTTTAAGCTTCATCAGCTCTGAAATGTTATCTTGTTAGAATTGATATGCCCTTATCACTTATTTAACTATTCCACAAACACATCATGTAACCTCCTAATGCGAAGCATTTACATTGACGAAGTTTATCCCAGTCACTGATAAAATATTTAGCACGATAAGACCCTTTAATACTTTGCTAAAGCCTTTCTCCTCTGTGAGTTGAGCAGGAGAATACAGAAGTCCAGATACACAGTCTTCAGCATTTTCTAGAGCCACCAAAGAAAATTTCCTATTTTTGAAAACTGCTCACAAATAGGCTAATTTGCTGGGTTTCCAGCATTTTTCCCATATCCTAGGATTCCTCGAAGATTTTCAATCATGGTTACAGAAGTTAGGATCGCCTTTCCATAAATCTCTCACTTGCTTAGGAAAAAAGGAAGCATAAAATCTCTTAAAATTGTTGGGTGTCTGCCATTTTCAGCATAGGGGGCCTTCTTTTTCACCGAGTAGAGAAAAATCTGAGAATTTGAAGGGAGCTGAGCTGTGAAGTTCTGTCCGCACTGTATATGAGAGAGCGTAATCACAGGGTCCAGGTGGTGGGCCTGTCCTAGTTCAGTACTCTGTGTCTCCACACAGACGCCCTCAGCCCCAGTTCATTTTGCAATTTAACCTAACATTGAGGGATGCCACGCTTTCTGTTCATTAATTTTTTTCTTTATTTCTATCATTTGTTCAGAGTGTTCCTTGTGCAGCAACCCCCCCAAAAGTGTGCTTTTTCACTTTAACAGAATTCCTTGTCATTTCTTGTGCCTCCTGCTTATGTTTTCTTCCAACCAAATGCTCTCACAGCTGCCTTCTAAAAATCTAGAATTCTCCCCTGATCCCACCCAGAAGTTTGCTCTGTGGGCCTTAGAAACACCAAGATGACGTCATCACTGTCTCCCAAATTTCTGTCAGTTCTGTGTCCCTAGCAAATGCTTCTTGTCGTTTGTACTAGAGAGTAGCCTTGCCGTGTGCTGTTTTCCTTGTTCTGCAGAAAGTCACCAGGAATACAAGCACCATGCTTTTGTGCTGTTTCGAGTTACTAAATGAGAAAGGTGCTGCCCACTGCTCTGTCTGGTGGAGCGATGTGTAATGCAGCCCCCCAAAGGTATCCCGCTAGCCCCGTCTACTTGCGTTCCCATACGTCCTCATGCCCGTGGAGTTCGCACCCTCAGTTTTCCGCACTTCTAGGCCAGTGCGCCTCCTTGGCATAGGCAACTACCCCTGCTCCCCCTTCAAAAGAGTTTTCGAAATAGTTTCCGTTGTTGTTGTTATGACATTTGAGTTTTGCATCCCATCACTGCCAAGCCTTGGGGACGATTGTGGAGTTTGCATTTTATTTTAATTTCTTTACCTTACCATCTACATTCATGTGAGTAACAAAAGCAAAAATACACGTGCCTGTGTGACTACCTGTAGGCCGATGGGTGGGAAGAGGATCAGACACTCTGGCTGACGCGGCAGGGAGGGGCCTGGGGCGAGGGCTGGGCTCCCAGGAGGTTCTTTACCCACACGCTTTCACACCGTCTGAATCTTTTACAATACAAATGCTATTCTGTATTACTTATGCAATTAAATGTAAAGACAAAAAGAAAGAGAGCCACTTGCACTCGGCACTTCCGAAGGCCTCCCGAGGGTGCACCTGTACCACAAGGACACATTGGCGATGGAGCCATTCTCCTTGTCCCCCAAACTCTGCATCTGCGGGAGGCCGCGGGCCATGAGCAGCATCTCCACACCCCGTGATCAAGCACATTGCTAGCTCCCCAGCGTTGTCACTTACTTCTTCATACTCTACATGCTAATTGTTCTGCTCAGTACTACCTGTTAGGATGGCAGTTACAAAGCCCGGGTAAGAGAGTGAGGAGTCCTCTTTGGCCCTGTTAGAAATGTATCAGACCCAGGAACCTCTTGTCAGAATTGCCAGTTTAGAAAGAAAAGTAGCATCGGGGTTGTGGAGACAGGTGCTGCTGACATCGATAGGCCAGGGTTGGGTAGGAGGTGGCCTGACCCAGGAGCCTGTGCTTTTGTGACTCATTATCTGCAAATGTGTCTTTCAATCCTGAGCTTGAGATGGCTCAGTAGAAGCGGCACTCTTCTCATCTCTATACCGGCACCTGGGTGAGAAGAGAACATTCCTCAGCATTCCATTAACGTGAACTGAGTCTCTGTGGCCAGAAATGGTGGGTGTGCACCCCAGCAAAGAAAACGCCGCGTCCAAAATGGCCCATCCTTTCTAGCCCGTGGGGGGCACAGCTGGCCTGTTACGGCAGCACTCTCATTACTGTTGTCGCCACCATTTAGCATCTCGAATAGACTAATTACTCACCGTGTGTGAGGCACAAAGCGATATTTCTGACTGGAAGCCTGTGACACAATGTCACGAGCAGGAGTGTGCTCACAGGGCCCATTTTTCCGGACAGAGTGCCTCGCGAAGGCTTGGGAGTGTGCTGCAGTTATTAAAGGGGCTCCTAGTGATTTACATTCTACAGGCCTCAATAACTTTCGAGACCCTGATATTTTTGCAAATTAGCAGCTGTGGCCTTTCATGAGCTAGTGCCCAGCATGAAGCTTTCACTACCGTTGCAAGGCTATGCATTTGCCACTTGGATCAATACCACGGATTCCATTAAGCTGTGCTTGGCATCCGGCTTTCCACCTATCCTTGCTGACCTCCTTTCCTGGCTTCCATTTGCAAACCTCTGCAGTCACTGTGCATGGAACCTATTAAGAGTCCTGAATTAGGGAGGATTTATGCAAGTCTCGTTCCCTCTTCCCTGCTATGAGTTTGAGAATCAGAGTGAGTGAACCTACCGGTCCCCAGAAGTAAGCCTGCATATAAAGCATCACTCTCTGTAGTAAGAATAACCCGCTAATGATAGTAACAGGATGATAATGCTCAGGCACTAGCTTCAAACTATTGTCTCCCCGTGTCCATTCCTAGAGACAAACTCATGCAGTCACTCTCCCTGGGTATTTCCTTCTGGAATAACCGTTCACAGTTTTCCTTTTTCTCTCTCTTTTCTTCCCTCCCTCCCCCTTCCTTCCTTCCTTCCTCCTTTCTTTTCTTTCTTTCTCTCTTTCTCTTTCTTTCTTTCTTTCTTTCTTTCTTTCTTTCTCTCTCTCTCTCTCTCTCTCTTTCTTGGTTGTCCTTGAAAGATGGACAGTAAGCCATGATAACTTTTAATCTTCTACTTAAAACTGAGACATCTCCCTGGAAAAATGCACTTGTACAAATGTGCAAACATTTGCATGGAGTTACAGGTGATTTAAAACCCTGTCTGGCTATTCAAGGGCTACTTAGGGACACCACTATGGGACCCTTAGCTCCCCCCATTTAGGACAGGTCATGTCCCTCTAGAAAGGAGGGGACAGAAAAAATTATACCTTTATGGACTTTTAAAATTTACATTTACTGAGATACACTTTATTTATTTATTTGAGGTACAATTTATATTTACTCCTTTTAGGTATACATTTCAAACAAAACTGCCATTATAAATAAGATATAGAATATTTCCAAAACCTCAAAACTTCCCTTGCGCCCTGTTATAGTAAATCACCCCCCTCACTTACTGTGCCAAATAATACTGATCGGAGTGCTATCTCCAAAGTTTTATTTTTTATGAAATGTCATATAAATTGACCAGTACAGGCTATGGCTTTTTTGCTTGACTTCATTCACTTAGAAAAATGTGTTCTATGTTTTCCAAAGGGAAATATAAAATAAAGGGAGAGTTGCTGTATGAGCTTGTCACCTTAGATAGATGTGGGGAGGCGATAGTTTGAAATCAGTCCTTGAGGCTTGTCATTAAGTTATCATAAGTGGCTGGCTACTTACGAAGAGGAATGCTACCCCACACTTGGTCTCGAATGGATCAATGGTTCCTTCCTCTGTACTACTGAGAAGTGACTCACTGTGCGCACGTCTCACAACTTGGCTCTTTATTTTCTAGCTATACATTTTATTTTTATGCTTATCATTTTCTTATTTCAGCTGAATACAAGCCCAACAAACAAGAGATATCCTTCGGCTTTCTTCAGAAAAATGATCTTTCTTACTTCCCCCATGTGCGCGGAGTAAAACTGGCAACCAACATGTATCGAGAAACGATTAAGGGGCTGAATGCTATAGAGCAGCGATTTCCCACCAGTTTGCTGCGCACATTTTTAAAACATGGAACACCTGACTATGTAGTCAGGGGCACCGACCTCTTTTCCCTTAGATTATCAAATTAAAAAAATGACAACAGCCAACACAATACCGTCTGGTGTGAATGAACCAAAATCACACCTATTTTTTTTTTGTCAGATTGGCAACAATTTTCATGTGCTGCGGAACTTTAGTAATTAGTTTCTGTGTACCATGTGATGGAAAGGGTTGAAAATTGCTGCTCTATAGGCATTTTCTAATTAATTCCCTTAGTTTTCTGTGAAATAAGGATTAGTATTCCTATTTCATTAGAAAAATAGTACACCTTTACCGACTGAGAGATAAACCAGGGCTTATGGTACAGACACATGGCAGAATCCGGATTCTCCGAAGTTAGAAACCTTTCTTGAATATCTGGAAACCCTCAACTAACTTTGACCGTTGGCTTAGGATACAGAAGAGGTTAGAAGGGTCAGGCTTGATTGACATGGACAGGGTGATTTAGCTGGAGCCCATACAGAACCCCTAGCCAGCCTTTCCTTCCTATCGACCCATCACTCCCTGCCCCTCCCATGCCCATGAGCACCGAAGCACAATTCTCTGAAGTCCCAAGCTAGTACGTTCAGAGATCCCAAGGGGTCATCAGAAACAAATACAGTTATTTCAGACAAAAAGCCAGAAGTGTCTAGAGAGAAAAAGATCCTCTCTTTTAAATCATCTGGGGACTTTCCTTGGCCTTCTTTGTTTCAAAGGAGATAATGTTGAGTCAATTATTCAGCTCATTTAAGCCTTCAGTGGGGTACCATAGGTCCACATTCTATTTCCCAAAACAGTAAGAGGTTTTTGGGATCCAGGCAGGAATTGGTAGAGCTCAAAATAAAGCATTCCTTCCCCCTCCCTCTTGTGGCCTAGAGGTTAACATTCAACTATCCTAGGGTTCAAGAAATTGCTTCTCTTGCCTGAGTTAAATGAAATCTAGTGAAAAAGAAATCAAGGTCAATTCAGTTCACTATCAAACCTTCAGCTCTCACATTGCTGGCAGCTCCCCTTGTAATAATTAAACAGAACGTCGTAGGCAGGCAACAGTGAAATCCGCTGCTAATCTTGCCCCTCATCAGCCTATCTTCCTAAATGTTCCTTAATTAAGGCTTCTAAATGCTGTGCATTCCCTCTGCACCCAGGACACCAAAATGAAGCCGACTGCTCCAGGGATGCCCAGCAACCCGAGGTGAAAGGGTTTTTTTAGGGGCATCTCTCTTCCAGCATATTAAAAATCAAAGATTAAATCTAATAAATGGAAATATGCAAGTGAGGATTGAGCAGAGGGATGGGGACAGAGCGGGTTGGGAGGGGGGGTTCTTTTTTTTTCTTTTCCTGGAGGATTTCACTTTAAAGATTCGGAAGGCATATAGTTTGCTTTACCACGGCTTCTCCAACACACCAGGGAGTGAATGAAACAGCTGTCACATTTAAACACACACAGCGGTAATCCTCCGCTGAGCACAATGCCAGGATAGAACAGAAAATCTATCAACACGTACAACGCACCCTATTTATTTAGCAATTCACCCATCTTCCCCAAAACTTCCCTCGGTGGGTTGAAATGGGGACCCCAAGCCACTGGTGGCTTTTTGTGGTTTGGTAGCTACTGAGTGAGGGAACAGTTACATATACTATGTAGGTGTGTGAGGATGTTACAATCACAGAACTGGGGTTTTAAGATGACCAGAGGTCTGTAGCAGAGTGAACGCACAGGGCTTTCTCATTCAGAGGCAAAGGGATGTGAGAAATGCCCCACGCACCCCTCCTTTAATCTCCTCTTTCCCAAAGTCTTCATTCGGAAGACTAAAATCTCTACCTCTTCTTTCTCCATTGGCTTCATCTTCTTGGGAGATGCATGCCAATCATTGGAGCCCCTGAGGAAGAGCAAGGCTGCTTCCAGGAGTCATAAAGCCCTGCCTGACCTGGTGTTGCTTAGGAAGAACACTCTGGAGGGAACCTCTAACCCACGCCTCTATCCGTAGGATCTAAAAATATTTATTATTAATTACAGTTCATTGAATGAAGATTGCATATAGTAACGTAGGTCTGATAGGAATTTTTATAATGTATGTACAGTTCCTGGTAAGGAAACCAAGACCCAGAGAAGCCGTGGGTTTCCTGAAGCCACCCCAACTCCCTAGCATATTAAGGACAGACGTGGAACCAGAACCAAAGACCCCAGAGGACAGGCTTAGTGTGTTTCAGCAAGAATGGAGTTTGAGCAGAGGAATGGTTGCCCCTGAGGGGATCTCAAATGAAAAACTGAGGTCAATAGGGAGAAGGAGAGGAAAAGACAATCAAAAGGAACAGATAAAGAAATCTACCATTGCCCTGGCTGGTATAGCTCAGTAGATTGAGCGTGGGCCTGTGAACCAAAGGGTTGCCAGTTCAATTCCCAGTCAGGGCATATGCCTGGTTCTTAGGCCAGGTCCCCAGTAGGGGGCGTGCAAGAGGCAATACACATTGATGTTTCTCTCCTTCTCTTTCTCCTTCCCTCCCCCCTTAAAATAAATAAAGAAAATTTTGAAAAAGAAAGAAAGAAATCTACCATTATTGGCTTTGAAAAGGCTTCCTATAGGATCCAGCTGTGGAGCCAGGGGTTTCAGAGAGCAAGGGTAGAAGTCAGGACAGCAACCAGTTGGTTGCTAAAGGGCTTCTAAGTAGAACTAGCCATCTACACAAGACCCTGCTGAAAGGTCAGTTAATGAACAGCCTTCTAAAGGCATATTCTACTTCATTCAACTCCATTCCAAGAAATTTAATTGAGATAATATTTTCAACCTAGTTTGTGTGAAGTCGTGTGCCAGCCAGTACAGGTGGCACAGAGATGAACAGGCACAGCCCTTCTTCCAGTACTTTCGATCTAGAATGGGAGAGCAGCAGCATAATAAATTGTGTGGTCTGGGAGACAGAGCACTGGATGTGGGCCCAGACGGAAGAGGCTGTGACTCTTGTCTCTGCCACATTCTACTGTGTGACTTCAGGCAGGTCCACCTGTGTTCCCTCACCTTCACACATCAGAGAACTGAGAGGAAATATAAACGAAAAGACCCCAGAGATACACAAAGTCCTGTCTGTCAGGCAGGCTCAGTAAATATTAGCTTTCTTTTCCCACAAATGCTACAGTAAAAAGGCACACGTTGGGGTGATGGGGAATTAACTTGGGCTGGAACACAGGGTGCACAGAGCAGAGGAAGGCCCAGTGGAATTGGGCTGGAACCAACATGCCCAGCCCCGGGATGCCTGGCTGTGCAGGTGATGGGGGGGGCGAGGAGGGGGAGGGCTCTAAGACACGCAGCAGCCCATGAAGCCCCCAGAGCTGCGCTTTCGGAGGAGAAAGGAGACCCCAGGAAAGAGCATAGTCATAGGCAAGTCAGAGTGTATGAGTTCCTCTATGATGGATGCTCCTTAGTCTGCTCCATTTCTTCTTTCCTCCTTAGTGCTTATCCTCTCCCGCCACACTGCATAGTTTACATATTTATCAAGGACGTTTCAGGAGGGCAGTTTCTTCGTTCCACTCCCTGGTGGAATCCAAGTGACTGCACGGTTGCCCAGCACATGGTGGGAGCACATTGGGTGGATTGAAAAGAGGGAAAGGAAGAGTATGGGGCAGCCCCGTGACTCCCTCCGAGAGGTGCTAGCATGGTGTTGACAGATCATTATAGACGAGAGGCCGGCGAACAAGTTCAGACAGCAAGCTGACTGGCTGTTTTCTGTTTCCTGCGAACAAAACAGGGCTTAGACGCAATTGTGGAAGATTGGGGTTAAGGAGTTCCCATTCAGGTTTGCTTGAGTATTTGTGTGTGGAGCTGGCGGGAACAGAAGGAAAGGTATTGTGGCTGGAGCCTCCTCTTGTTCACAGGCTTGGGGATTTCAGATGTCCTAAGACTGAGGGGCTTTTGATAGGCTTGGAGAACAAAAGGATAGGGTGGCTGAGCTCCCAGTCTAGCCCACCCTTCCAGTGCCCAGCCTGCAGGGCAGGGGGCTCTGCAAGGGACACAATACTTGCCATCAGCCATCAGGGGCCACACACGGTGGGCACACATCTAGGCCCGGGGCCCTTGTTGGCAGGGCTGATGGGCTGACCTTTGTCTGTCCCTGCTTCTAGGCTCTTCTTAGCACCACCCCCTTCGGCAGCTTTGGAAATGTAGAACACTGTAGTCCTTAACTTCACTGTTTTGAAATGTGTCTGCAACGGCTATAATAATCATCTTACAAACAACCCAGGACAAGCTCTAATTGCTTATAATGTATTATGGCTGGGGTGTGGGAGAGAAGAGGCATGCTGGCTGTCACCACCCTGCTCTGATTATATGGTAGCTCGGGAGCAAAAGGCAACAAGCTTTTCTTTTTCTTTACTTTATGGTGAGCCTGAGAGCCCCACATTCAGGCAGCAAATGGAAGAGGGTCTGGGCCAGCAGAGAGACCTGAACCTCAGGTCCTCTGTGAACAATAAAGAATAATTTGATGTACATATGAAGGCATTGTCAGACATTCCCACTTCGGTTACCTACTGCTGGTGATGGCATTTGTGAGCCAGGTCCTTTTCCCACTGAAATAGCCCTGAACTGGGCCAAGGCACCAGCCCAAGCCTGCGAGATGTTCTGATCGATGAGGGAATGGGTGAACGCATGGGTGAACCGCTGCCGGAGCCACCTCTTACTGACAGCCTGCTGTGTGCTAGGGGTTCGCACAGATTGCTGCGTCTGACCCTTTGGACAGCTCTGTCTGGCAGGTGCTAAAACCAACCCGCATTCTTGGATGACAGCACTGGTGGTCAGGGAAGTTAAATGGACCACAGACAGCATCCCACAGGAGAACGTCAGGGCTCAGGCAGCCAGGTCTCTCTCATTTCTACTATACTTGCCCGGCATTCCTTAACACTCTGGTTTGGGGAGACTGGTTCTGATGGTGGCTCTTGGGACTATCAGGAAACTAACATTTAGCTTCACTTCACGATTCTCTCCTCTCTCCCCAGATCCTGGCTCTGCAGTCCGAATCCAGCCCTGGGGTTGCCTTCCTCCTCTGTAGAGTACCCACTCTCACGTCAGAAGCCTGGCTGGGAAGCTGCCTGCCTGCCTCTTGCGGCCTCTCTGTTTTACTTCTGCAGTTCTTCTCAGGATTCAACAAAGTCACAGAACCACGGTTGCTGAAAACTCTATGTGACATCCATATACAGTTCACACCTTCAAAGGGCTTGTCCCAAGTATTATTTTATTTCATCTTCACGGCAACCCTGTTTGGGTCTAAAAGGCAGCTGTCATTAGACCCCATTTTATGGTCGAAGAGACTGAAGCCCGGAGGAGAGGAGTCTCCCACTGGAGCCAAGTGGCAAGTTCATGGATGAATCACAACCCGCACCCCACTGCTTCATAGCTGGGGCCAACGCCATTGTCTCCTGACTCCATTGAGCCCAACCCAAACCCAGCTTCAGTTTCCCGGGCTATCTGAGCAAAAAGGTTGGGATACAGACTCATTTGGGGAAGTGGAGACCAGCGTGTTGGTTAGAGCCTCTCCTCCCCAGCGTGTTTCTACCGCCAGTTTCCTATCCCACAGAAAAATAAAACCAAAATTCTGTCACCTCCAAAGCTTAGAACTGTGCCAGCAAGTCTTGCCCCTTCTTAGCCATATTCGTGACAAGTGTCAGGGGTCAACCTTATGGGCGGCTAAGAGCTTCTCTCTCACAGCTCCCCACCCAGAATACTGTGATGGGGACCATCCCCCACCATTACCCAGGCCCTCGGGGACAGCACATGGGCCCAAAGCTGAGGAGACAGGCCCTGAGGTCGCTCTCACCTGCCCAAGGGCCAGCTTCCTTAGCCCTGGCAGATGAGCACTGAGGTCTCCTCTCCTCCCCTCTGTCTGAAAGATGTACCTAGAGGCAGAGCGGGAATTGTTCCCTGTGCTACTCACACAGTGCTGGACACTCTCTGGGCGCTCCGCAGACATCAACCCCTTCAGAGCCAGCTGCAGCACCTGGTGTGAGCGCACGGAGGGCTCATTAAACCGACCTTCCACTCTGGCCCCCACAGTTTACAACCTGGGCACAGGAAGCTGGAATTCACTAGCTTTTAGATGTCTCACGGGTGGGGAGCAGAGGGTCAACCATAGAAGGGAGTAAAAGACACCTAGCTCTAGACACATATTTCGTTTGATGATTCTATAATTTTTTTATTGTCCGCCTACTGTGTGCCAGGCACATATTTGTCAAAGGTTGGTTGGTAAGACAGGGGTACTCTCATAGGGGTAAGTCAGGCTGCAATACTTTCTTTCATAATTTATTACCCAGTTATCTGAAATCCTGGTAAAGTTTAGAGGAAGTTTGAAAATCAGATTGCAAAAACAAACACAATGCTCAGAAGAAAGACTATGCTGTATCTACCATCGACAGGCGAAATCTCCGACTTGCGGCAAAAACCCGCATAAATAAATAAATAAAAATGTGAGCAAACAACAAAATGTCCAATTTGCCCATATCAGTTGACACTTCCCATAATGCACCACAAAGTCAATTTGTGTAGACACGCACAAAAGGCCGCTTTCTCATTTGCCGTGGTGGATGGCAGCGGTCTGGGTGTTCCACTCCCGTAATTAAGCAAACGTGTCAAAACCATTACCTCTTGGACAGGGACTGCCAGTATACATTGTTTTTTGAAGTTCTCTTTGAACAGAGTGATCAAGAAGGTCATTTGCAGAATGTAGGGACCTTGTTTCAATTTGGCTTTTCCTTTAGAAGGCCACCACACCACCCCTGCCTGGGGACCTCAGTGTCTGCAGTTCCACCCCACTGATACTCCGGGAGGTGAGAAGAGGTGTCGGGGACGTGTGTGACGCCAGGCGTGTGAGCTACGGGAGAGCAATTTGGCAGACAATCCAGGGCAGCGTGGGGAACACTTCTCGTGCAAATGAATACATGCTGTTGGTGGCTGGGACAGAAAGCTATCTTGTGAGGGTGCAGAATGAAAAAGTCTGCCAAGTCCGTCTGAGATGTTTTGACGCTGGAGCTAGGAATGCTGTAGCAATCTATTACCGTAGGAAGCATCCTCCACTCGAGGTGTCTGCTTGTTATAAATCACTCCAGTGCCTTGCCTGCTCCTGCAGTTAATATTATTTGCTGTGCATTACCAGCAATGTTCAGCTGTTAACATTTGTGTCTGTAGTTAGCATTTTTATTCGGCTAATATTTTCATTCAGTAACACTTACCAAACGTCAGTTTTATTTGCATCATGTTTGCCAGGAATATTTTCTTCTGTTCGCGTTTTTCCCCCTTGAAGATTTTTATTTGCTAGGTATTTTTTATCTTGTAGTGACTGTCAACTTCAGCTAATGTTACAAGAAATTCCCATCACTTACGGCACAGAGCTCTGAGGCAGCGGGTGCTTACCAGATGAACCATCCACCTGGGCCTTAATCTCTGGCATCTTTACAATGGGGGTAATAAAGGTATCGGGAACATAGGTGAGCCAAATGCAGGGCGTGTCTGCAGTGGCTGAATTGAAAGCGTACATTCAGACTATTCCCGTGAATGAAAGAAAAACTAGGAAGCAAGGAGAAATAGCGGTCGTTCTGCTTATTATTACAAGGAGAATAGACACTGTTACAAAGAAAACATTTGATGCCTTTGGAAATGGCAAGCTTCCTTTCACCAAAGGCATTACAGAAGTTCTGGAACTTTCTGCTGGGTCCCATCCAGAGTTTTAGACTCAGGAAGTCTGAGATGGAGTCTGGCCAAGAGGCCAGACTAGAAAGAGAGTTTTCTCCTTCCTCCTCTAATGCTTGCTCTTCCCATTAGTGGTTTTGTGCCTTTTCGTTGGCCCCACTCTCTGGACGTAGAACCCCCCCAACAGTTGACTCGGAGGTCTAGGCCTGAGACAGGGGAAGGAGGGAGCGAGGTCTGAGCTGTGCAGGCCGTGAACTAGGAGGTCTGGGCAGGATGCAGAGAACTATGCGCAGCAAGATGTAAGAGGAAGAAATTCCAGTGTCTTTCTACCCTCCACTAGTCATCCTGTGACATTGCTTTTTCTTTAAAAGCTTGTAGAGATGTAAGATCCGTCACCAATACACTATGCTTGCTCCTCATCCCGAACGCCTAACGCACTTTTCTCCAGTGTTACATAAAGGGGAAGTAAAGCTCAGTGCAGCCCTGGCCCCGCCCCTGATTCTGTCCCTTTATCACCCATGCCCAGCATTCCTCAAGCCCTTCTCTAAGACCTTGTGTCAGGAGGCGCTCCTGCTCCAGCTGGGCGTCTTGTTGTGAACTTTGTTTCTCAGGTCAGGTAAGAAATGCCTTCTGAGGGCTTTTGTAGCTTTAAGGTTATTTGCTTCCATTCCAGGACAAAAACTTAGAGTTTCACGGAGTTCACTGCTGGGCCCTCCGTGGGAGCCCAGGAAGTTGCCTTAGATGTCCACGGGTACTATTTATGGAGCTGCCAGGGACCAATTCGGTTGTCACAGGCAGAACCTTTGAGCTCCCCTCGAAAAGCTTTGTAATACTGAAGCTTTTACACTCAGTCCCATTCCATTTCGTATTCCCACAATCACTTCTTGGAGACTGATCGCGGGACTACTGGAGTGAGAAGTGATCCCCAAAGCCAAGCTGGGTTCCTGCCAAGCCTGGTCTATCGGAAACGATGCGGTGCCAGACAGCAGTAGACAGAAGTGTGCCTGTCCTTTAGATGTGAGGCCTGAGAGGGAAAGGGTGGATTCTGGCGTTACAGCAAGTACAATCGCTGACCCTGGGCTGAAGACGACATTAGAAAGCTGTCAGTCTCCAGTTAGCGATAATGGACTCTGCTTAGATGCTGGCACATCAAGAGAACACCAGCCCCGCCCCCACTGCTCACCAGTGTCCACCAACTCCAACGCCACCCCCAACTGAGTCACAGCAACATGCACCCACTGAGATCCTGTAGACTTCTAATGACATGGGGACCCCTCCCCCAAAGTAGGACCTCCAGGTGCTATCCTTTTTCTCCCGAGCGCCTGCTGCCTGGAGGAGGACTGCAATGACCACCCAGGAGGAGCAGGGGGAGGTCTCTTCATGCCAGCCCTGTGCCCGCCATCCTGAGATGCTGGCCCGGGTTTGGTAAAACTGGCTGATGGCCCAGCACAACATCCCTTGGGTTGTGTTCTTGCGTCCTACTTTTCATTGCTCAGTTGGTTGACATGACTCAGCTGTCAAAATAATTTTTCCAGTCTGTTAGGAAATGTGGGTGTGGAGCCTCCCAGTCTGTGAATTCTGCTCATCAAAGAAGAGAGTGTCTACTGGAAGGACCCGGACAGGTGTGCTTTCGAGCCTGAACTTAGGAAGGAGGAAGTTAGCTTGTGGTTCCAAGGACAGAGACACCAGCTAAGGAAAACTCCCTTCTATTTAGATTGACACAAACCACCATATTTCCCAGAATTTACTGGAGGACAGTGGGGAACGAAAATACACGCCTGAGATTTCTCTCATCCCCCATTCCTGAAAAAGGGGGCCATTTAGGTTCAGATATCGTTGTGGTCTAATTCTTTCCCCTCTGCGAGGTTTAAGGCATTTATTCTGATCTACCGTGAAAAGTAGTTTTCATCACTGTGGAATTCTCAGTTCTGATTCTGGCTCTATCACTTACTAGTTGGGTAATTTTGAGCAAAGTATACAAAGTGTACCTCACTTTTCTCATCTGTAAACATGAGAATAATATCTAACACTTGAGGGTTGTTGAGGAGTAAATGAGGCCACAATTGTAAAATAAACTATTTTCTGCCCAAAATTTGAAAACTGTTGAATTCCTTCTGCTCATCCTCTGCCTCTTTATTCCAGGAAAGGAATTTACCCCCAATGTACATACTTCTTAACCCATTGATTTTGGGGGGTTGGTGTTTTTTTGCCTAAGAAAATGCGTATATATGTCTATATCTATTATGAGCGTATTTGGCTGCAAATAACAGAGATGCTGATTTTGTGTCTTAAGCAAATAGGGATTTAGTTTTCTCACATAATAATCTGATTTTTTTTTCTTTCTCTGTCATTAGCTCAGTAGCTTCATGAGTCAGGGATGTTGTCTCTGATTTCTGGGATCTTCCCTCCATGGAGCAAAACTGCTGTTGCCTCCTCAAATACAGCATCCACGTTCAAACAGGACCGAGGCAGAGGTGGCAGCTATACCTGTCCTTTAATCAGGAGAACAAAAAGCCTTCAAGAGCTCCCAGGAGACTCATAGATGGACAGCAGGATGGCAGCTAGTGTTGGGGGCAGGGTGTGGGGGGGGAGTGGTAGTAGGGGTGGAAGGATTAAGCAAAAATGAAAAAGGGCTCATGGACACAGACAACAGTATGGTGATTGCTGGGGGGAGGGGAGTATAAGGGGACTAAATGGTAATGGAAAAAATACAATAAAGATTAAATTAAAAAACATGAAGTTATACACCTTAAATATATGCTATTCATTCATATGTGTCATTTGTATCTTCATAAGGCTAAAAATCTAAAATAAAATAAAATTTTAAATAAACACTGTTTTATATGCAAAAATTAAAAAGACAGAGCATATTGAAGCAAATCAGCCTTTTAAATAATTCAGTGCTGAGGGGAGAGAGATAAGACTATTGAATATGAAGTCACACAGACATGGGTTGTTATAATTTCAATTCCACCGTGTATTTCTATGGGCAAAGCAGTTATTACTTATCCTCTCTGAACTTCTATATTCTCATCAATAAGATGGAAATAAGACTAATGCTTATGCCATAAGGTTTCTGTAAACACAAGTAATAAAATATTTACATTTTATGTGCCACATTTCTAAGTACTACATACACACACGTACACACACACACACAGTCTCTATGAGGAACTCTTACCCCCACTTTGCACATGAGAAAACGGGCACAAAGATTGTAATGTCCAAGGAGTCGGGGTCCACGTCTCAGGCCACGCAACCACTATGCCACGCTGACGCTGTAACACTGAAACTCTGCAAAGGCTGCAGGTGAAGCCTTGGCCTGCACAGCCCTCAGTCGGTGGTGTTGGTACCTTGTTCTTAATATCATCACTTTTATTTTCTTCCAGTGATGTTTTAGATCCATGGTTCTCAATCAGAGATGACTTTCCCTCTGCCCCAGGCTGGGGTGGCATATGCTGGGGTGGGGAGGCATTAGGAAATGTCTGGAGACATTTTTGACTGTTACATATGGAGGTGGGGTGTTAGGATCTAGTTGCGTGCAGTGAGTACAGACCAGAGATGCTGCTCAACATCCTCTAATGCACAAGACAGCCTACACAACACAATCTCATCAGACCCGAAATGTCAGCAGATGCATGGGTGAGATCCAGTTAAAAACTAAGAACTATCATACAGTGACCTCGACGGTCCTGGGATTGGTCTCCTGCTTCAACAGGGTTTGGATGGAACAGACCCTACTTTCCAACGACTCTCTGACCTCTTTCCCAGGCACTACCTTTGGAACCGCCTCAGCCATCCTCAACCTCCAAGACCAGCCAAAACCATTTTTTTTTACCTTAATTCTTCATTGCCAAACAACCATGAGCTCCCAAATTCATCAGAATTATTCCACTGAGGTGGAGACTGCAGTCAACCACCTGGCCAGCCTGCAGCTGTGGGCCTCCTACACCTACCTCTCTCCGGGCTTCTATTTTGACCAGGACGATGTGGCTCTGCAGGGTGTGGACCACTTCTGAGAGTCAGCCAAGGAGATGTGTGAGGGCACCAAGTGTCTCTTAAAGCTGCAAAACTAGCGCGGTGGCCACATTCTCTTCCAGGACATGGCGAAGCCTTCCCATGATGAGTGAGATAAAACTCAGGACACCATGGGAGCCGCCTTGGCCTTGGAGAAGAACCTGAACCCATGCAGACCCTCACCTCTGTGACTTCCTGGAGAAACACTTCCTGGATAAGCAGGTGAAACTCATCAAGAAGATGGGCAACCACCTGACTCACCTCCACTCTGGCTGGCCCCTGGAACCTTCTCCCATACACTGGACCAAATGGAAACAATAAAGCCTTTTGCAGGGAAAAAAAAGAAACCTAAAACTAAAAACTATTTCCAGAAGGTGATCGGGATGATGGCCTTAGGGAGTAAATGGTGCAAGGAGACTATGGAATAATCTGGAAGAAGCAGTCCAGACATGTCAGACAGAGTCGATTCTAAGTCAGGGCTAAGGATGTAGCTAGTGAGAGAACTTGGAAATTGTTATCAAAACCTCATGAAATTTATGTTTGATGGTACTGGTTTATGTCTAAATGAAACTTAAAATGTATATTGTCTCTATACCCCATACAATCTCACAAAATCTTTTTGCATGCGCTCATACAGCTCTGGGTAGTTTGAAAGGTAATTCTCTAAAATATGTTAACCCAACCTGGCTCTCCGAATAAAGATTTTGGTGCCCAAATAAGACAAACCATGTAAATAGCAATGTTTGTAGAACTCACTTTACCAAGGCACTTTCAGGCTGAGTCTTCCACAGGCTCCACAGGACTCAGAGGGATCCTAACAAGACAGATATGATAATAGAAGGAATGGCAGCAACTACGTTGTAGGGGCAACATCTGGATTTCTTTCTCCCTGTGTAGCCCTGACTTCCAGAACCTGGCTCAATCTTAACTGTCACAACTACGAGAATAACAACTGTCAGCACGTATAACTGATGGAACTTTATTTCAATACATACTGGACCCTGGGATTGAGTTTTTCCATGAGACGGCCACTTAATATTCACAGCAAATCTATGAGGTGAGTACTGTTGTTGTCCCTTTACACACGGCCAGAGTGAAGCAGAGAGGTTAGAGGACTTGCTCAAAATCCTGCTTATGTTAAGAGTTGGAGCCTTTATAGGAACAAATGCAATCGGACTTAAGAATCCCTGTTTTTAGACACTACCCTACACTGCCTTCCTTTGGGCTTCTACACTACTTCCTTGGATCAAATAGTGCTGGGAATGGCCTAGAAATGTGTGGTATACTTGCTTCTTCCTGTGCCGATGACAAAAACCCTCCAAGACTGGATCTGGATTGGCCCTGAGTCTCTGTGTGCAGGAACAATATTCCATGATTAAATGTGAGCCCTCTAAACCTCAGCTCCTTTCATAATCCCAATGAGTCTCTCTCACCCTAGTTGAACTTCTAACACGTTTAACCTGTCCTCTATTTCGTGGGAATGAAGTCTACAAGCCCGCTCTCAACTGCACACTAAATTTCCTTTGTACTATGAAATTGCCTCTTCATTGCTTCAGAGGGGGCCCTAGCTCTTCCACAACAAAGACCGTCAACAGTTCCCACAAAGCCGTTTCATGTATAACAAGTTTTTTCTCCTTGTCAATCTTTCCACCTCCTTGCTCACTGAAGTGGCCCTTTTCCGATTGTACTCAGTTCCGTTCCAGAAAATGCCTGAAGACCCAAAGGAGATATGGGGCACTCCATCACTGAGCATCCTAGGCATCAGCTGCCTCTACTTAATCAACCCTTCCCTCTTCAGGGTGTTTTTGCCAACGCGTGGTATAGGGAAGCGTGGTATCAGAAGCACTCAGAAGAATTGTATAGGCTTTTATATCTATTTCTATAATAATTAAATAGAAGAAGGTGGTGAAAGGTTGTCTATAAGCAGGCACTTCACTCTTAGTAAATTTAATAGTCACAACTCCAGAAAATGGGTAATACTAAGTTCACTCGATGGAGAAAGACAAGGAGATTGAGAAAGATGAGGGGACGACCCAAGGATACCCAGCTAGAGTTGGCCCAGGACCTGAGCTGGGCCCGCGCTCTCTCTGCTCCACTACGTGGGCTCAGTCATGACTCTTGAGGACTGTGGCAATTCATTTTATGTGCTGACTTGAATAGGCCAAGGGACGCCCAGATGACAGGTGGCACTTTACTTCTGGATGTGTCTGTGAGGCGGTTTCTGGAACAGATTGGCAGTGGAATTGGTGGACCGAGTAAAGCAAACAGCCCTCTGATGTCGGTGGGCATCATTCAATAGGTTGATGGACTGAAAGGAAGAAAAAGGTGGAGGGGAATTGAAGTCACCCTCCGCCTGACTGTTGAGCTGGGACTTCAACCCTCTCCTCCACTGCACCCCTGGTTCCCAGACCTTCAGACGTAGACTGGAATCTCCCCCATCAGCTCTCAGGCTCTCAGCACTTTCAAACTACACCACTGGTTTTACAGAGCCTCTAGCTCGCAAAGGACAGACCAAGGGACTTCTCAACCTCCACCATGTATTTTGTGAGCCAATACGTTATGATAAATAAATAAATACATACATAAATATCCTGATAGATAGATAGATAGATAGACACAGATATTGGCATAGATGACATAAATAAGGATGATATGGATTTCCTCTTGATTCTCTGGAAAACCCCCGTATGAGGACTGTGCAACCATGAAGAGGGGAATGACATCTATAATTTTACTCT
The DNA here is from genome assembly GCF_022682495.2 of Desmodus rotundus. Lineage (NCBI taxonomy): Eukaryota > Metazoa > Chordata > Mammalia > Chiroptera > Phyllostomidae > Desmodus > Desmodus rotundus. Next base: position 23,267,331 of record NC_071393.1, on the reverse strand, counting down.
GTGCTAATCAACATTCAAGGATGATTGAGGGGACTGTATCCCCTTTGCATGCTATGATCAAGAGCTTGGGTCATCCTCCAAGTCCCACTCTTCTCTACCCTTTCATTAGGGCATCCACATATTAGGCTTCCTTGGGGCAGAACATCACTTGCCTGAGAACCTTTTAAAACTCCATGGTTAAGATTTTCTTCATTAAGTAAAATTACGAAGCGGGGGCAGTGGTCAACCATCTGGACTGAAGGAAGAAGATCCTGAGAGGAGGTGCAGTTCAGAGAGTGGGTTGTTAACAGCCAGGTGCTTGCAAATACTCACCGCCATCTTCCTCGGGTAGGTACTATCACTACTACTAGTTCACAAAGGAGGAAAGTGGAGTACGGAGAGGTTGGGTAGCTGGCAAGAGAGCACCCAACTTGCAGAGCCGGGTTTTGAACCAGGAAAACTGGCTCCCGAGCCTGAGCTCTCAACTGCGACAGAATGCTCCCTAAAAGCCCCAGTTTATATGGGATGGAGGTATTGGCTCGGCGTTTTCAGGAGTCCTAGGATCAGGTCAGGGGCTGAGAATGGGAGACTCTGGGGCTTGGGAACATATGTGGGTGTCTGTGGTCAGCTCTGCATTTTGGAGACTGGAATCCTTCCTTGTTTGAAAACCTCAAGCCCTTTCTTCCCCTTTTCCCACACCTTGCATCTAGCTACCAAGGCAACATTGCCTTTCTACCTTCTTGGCCCTATACCAGATTCTGATTTACCGTAACCTCCCTAATTCCTCTGTCCTTGTGTGTCTGACTCCTTTCCATGATTTATTTCCGTATCTGTTTGGGGGGACTGAGCTCCTCCTCTAAACCACAGGCTGGGAGCTGGAGAGGTCAAGTACAAAGGTGCCTGATAACAGACTTTTGCCCTAGCCCCCTCCGACTTCGGAGTACTGCCCAGTCCAGAACTGTCTGATGTTCATTGAGGTTCACTCTTAGCCAGTCCTAAGCCTCCCTGGCACCCCAGCTTTGTGCTGGGCTTGCTACCTGTTACCTGAGCCAGGACAACCTCTGCTCTGGTCTTAAATTAGGGCTCAGCACTTCATGTACTAAACCAGCCCTCTGCCCCAGCAGCTGTTTCGCTAATTAGGTGAATCTGGCTTTGTTTCAAATCATCTGTTAACTATTTCCTTGACTAGACCAGTCCCAGTTGTGTTCTAAAAGTAGGTGGAATAAAGAAATTCAACACCCAAAATAGTGAGAGGTACTTTGGGGAGGTTTTGCAGAAGCCTTTGTCTCTGTTCAGGGCTTGGGATATTCTGCTAACTTTTTGGTCAATGTGTAAAAAGCCTCTGTCAGAAGCAATTTTTATTTTTGTGTCCATAGCTTTTATTTGCACTAAGAATGCTTTCAGCTTTAGAAACAACTTTATTTCTAGGGTCTGGAAGGCCCAGGGTTGAGCACAGAAGACGATAAGTGGAGATAATGTTGTTAAACTGACCCTAAACCAAAGGGGGTAATTATTAGCATGGACATTATTCATGCAGTTGGTATTGTTGCCTGAATCCTAAAGAAAGGCAAAGATTTTGAGCCACTTCATTCTATTCGTCACCAACTCTAATTTTAAAAAGCTTGTCTTTAATTAGTTGACATTAGCCTCTCCATAATTTTTATTCATTGGCCCTAGATCTGCTGGCTGAAATAACACAAAATAAATATACCGCTAATCTCTGTGACAAGTCTTCAGTATCTGAAGATAAATCTCTGATACACTTAACGTGATATTTGTTTTCCTTTTTAAATGAGTATTATTTTTCTTGTCACATTCCATTCACTAATATGACCCAATTAAAAACCTCAGGGATGCATGGGAAATAGCCTCCCTTGCCTTCTGGGAAAACATCCCATTGATTTATTTTTCCCACGCTTGTGAGCTGACATAGAGGGAGCAGAGCTGAGGAAGGTGCTGGGTGGAGGCAGAGACCCACTGATGAAATGCCGTGTGGCTCTCAACCTGGTTCAGAAGCTTGGGCTGCAGCCCTCTGCACAGTGTTCAAACAGGAATGGAGCTGCTGGACGGCAGTACCGAATGTCCCACGTGGCGCAGAAGGCCCCTGGTGATCAAACGTGAAGTGTCAAATCAATATCCCAGTTGGTGGGGCCTAGAGAAGCACCAAGAGATCTATACCTAAGTGTCTGGGCTTCTGGCATCAGACTGACCCTAGAGAAAGCTAGCAGGCAGGACTTTGTGTTGATAATAACAGAAAAAATTACAATAAAATGAATAAGAGCTGTTAAGTATCAGGTCAGTATGATGCGTGAAGCACTGAACTAAGTTACTACATGTACTAACTTCTCTGTGACTTCACAGTGCACAACAGTCCACATTTTATAAACAAGAATATCGACACAGAGAGTAGTAAGTAGTGTGAAGATTTCTAACCCCAAATCCTTTCATCTTACTATCTGCACTATACTAGTTGAGTCACTTTCTAGAGTTTGGGACACACCCCCGATCGTAAAAAGGCTGAAGTATTAGGTGGCTCCACCAAGTGATATTTAAAAGAAAGAAATCAAGATAGAAACTCAGATCAAAAGGGCAGGTCAGCCCAGGCAGAGCTGAGATCTATGCAGATGCCCAAAGCTCACCACGTGGCACTTCTCAGCCTAGGGCAGGTGGTGCAGGAAACCCGGGGCAGAGACACCTGGAAGCCTGGCAGCGGTGGCGAGCCTAGCAGGTGCAGTGTGCTTTGGTTCAGCCCTGACGTGTTTCAGGCACACTGCTCCACTTGCCGTCCACCCCAATCAGAACTGAACCAGAAGCCCAGTCTGGCTCTGCAGCAAAAGCACGCAGACAGGTAGGGTTGCGGGGGCCTGACAAAGAGCGAACCCCGGGGAACAGAGCAGGGGCTGGCCTCCGCCGGAATATAGACATCTGGGGCCAGAGCATCTCGGTCCTCTGCCCTCTTATTTTCTCCTGAAAATAACAGAGTAGAGCCTGCATCACGATGTTTCTCTCGGTGTCACTGTTATCTTCAGGGGCATCCAGTTTCGCAGTTTCATCTGGCCATTTTTCACTTTCTTCTACAAATTCCATTTTAAAGCTCTTTGGCCAGGTCAGCAACTCTCTTCCCACGTTCCTTGGGAGGTGAACACCGCCTCTTGCCAAGGACTCTTTGTTCTGGAAAGCTCTAGTCCAGGAAAACAAATCCTGCTTTGACACCACCCATACAGACAGCTGTTTCCTACTCACACCTTATCTTCCTGCCAAACGTACAACCTGCAGCTGGAAAAAGTTGAAAAAGCAACACTCTTATTACCACCGTTTTCTTTTTCCAACCTTATATTCAGAACTTCAAAATAATTAATGATACATATCGGTGTTGCTCTCATTGCGCTGTGTGTTCTCACGCTAGCCAGTAGAAAAGTAAACGGCAATGGGTCTCGAAAAGCTTTCCATTTCTGCGTGCCCTTCTGTCGTATCTCCCAAAGATCGTGAAGAGCTGCCTCATCAGCCTTATGTCTAGTCTTCCATCTCACCTAAAGTAGGAAGTAATTGTTATAATTATTTTTTTTTATTTTGGAAGATAATGAAGAATACCACCTTGGGTTGGTATTTGTATTTAATTTAAATTGACCTGTGACAATTTCCCAAAGTCTCAACAATACCATACTTGTAAAGTCTTCATAATTATTGTACTCTAGATGTTCTCTCTCATGTATGTATATGAGAGACAGAGAGAGAGAGAGAGAGAGAGAGGGAGAGGGAGAGAGAGGGAAGACGGTATGCGACACTAAAAAAACTCCGGCCTTGCTGGAAAGCCTTGTGTTCAGCAATAGTAGGAGATGAGAGGTGGGTTGTAAAGTGTATCCACACCTGAGTTTTCAGGCTTGCATGCCAGGTTGCCATGTCTGGACTTTGCAAATAACTGAACAATGAGTGTTTAAGAGCTTACAAGGAAGAGACTTGCTTGAGCGAAGTACTGTCTCTGAAGGATTTTCTTAGGGGTTATACAGAGTTTAGGTTACACATCCAGGGAAGGGATGAAGAGGAATAAAGCAGTGGGAAGCCCCTTTGGTGAGACTTTGCATCTAAAACGGGACCTGGATACATGGCAGGTTACCAGTTGAAGGAGAAAGCTGGTGAGGGTGCGGATTGATGCTCACTACCCAGAGTACCTAATATGAGGAGAGACACAGGGGGTGGGAGGTGCTGCCTCCATTTTACTCAGGAGCTTCCCCTTTATTTTCCCAATGGGAGAGTGAGGACATGCTGAGAATGCCCTTTGTAACTCTAAGAGGACAAGCATATTGTCCAGTTTCTGAGGTTCTGGTCCAGCCCAGTCAAACGAGCATTACTCAGAAGTCTTTGGCCATTTCGGGACTTAGTTTCTGGTCTGTGTTCCACAGACCCCACTGCTGCCATGACTGAGGGAGGGTCCGGGCGCCCCTGGCTTCCCCAGGAGCAAGGCACCCAGCGCACATGCTTGCATGTCGGCCCACCCGTGGCAGGTGTTCGCTCTGAGCCATCATATCTGATGGGAAGCAACTTGCATTCTCCTGGGGCATGTGATTCCCAAGAGGCGATTCTGAGAACTGGCTTCTTGTTCTGGTTTATTAGTTCACAGCACACCGGAGCTGAACAAATGGACCGAAAGCTTCCAGGGCTTACTCGGGTTCACATGCAATTACCAGAGTTCTGAGAGCAGCACGTGCTTCAGAGCATCTTCCTGAAGAGTGGTGAGTGGCTGAAGGAGCTCCCGGAGAGCTGGTCTCTGGTGTGTGCGCTCACGGCTCAGGGAAGGGGTGGGAAGGGGGTGGCAAGGGCGGTAATTCGCTTGATCACCCTCTCACCTCTGGCTTCTCGCTCCCTCAGAACCATTGCATTGAAATTGTGTAATTTTTGGGTGGTGTACTTTTTGACACTTTAACTTATACCCAACGGTTCCTAGAAATTCCAAAATAAAAGTGTTGGAAGTCCATTTCTTCCCTAGAAGCCAATTTGGGGGGGGGGTTATTTTGTTATTTAGTTCTTGTTTTTGTTTTTGTTTTTTTAAGTGGGAAGCAGCAGCCTCTTGTACCAGGGAAGTAGTAACACTACTAGTGAGAAGCACAAGTCCTATAGACGGTCGGATCGAAGGTCTAACAGTGTCTCAGTTTCCCAGTTGAAGAACACTAGATAAATAATGAATTGCTTCACCTCCATGTCTTCCATCTGCAAAGATGAAATCACGATTTATGCTGAATTTTTATGAAGACGAAATGAGGTGATGTATGTACATCACTTAGCACATTTGAGCATAAACTTTGGTACATTTACCCACATAGGCAATGAATGGTAGCCAGCTGCCCTTGGAAAACCCTTTTACATATAGGAAATCCAGAATGTGAGTTCCCTGAGTCAAAAACATATGAAAATAGAAAAATCAGAGGAAGAGTTGAGTGTTCCAATTCACCCAGCTATTAAGTTTCTCCTTTCACGGGGTGGAGTGTGTGAAGGAGCAAAGAAAGACCAGAAGTGTTCCTCATGCACATTTCTAGTCTCTGTAAGGAGGACAGGTGAAAGGAATAAGCCCCAACCCCAAACGATAATGTACAAAAGGTATTAGATGGTTTTGACTTCGATCATACATATTGTTCTATGATGTTATGTCTCTAGTGAAATTATGTCTAGTGGAAACATTCCAACCCGTGAGTGATTTATGCAGTCATTCCCCGACTATTGGACATTTAATTATTTGCCGGTGTTTTGCTATGAAAAATAACACTTTGTTAAATATCTTTACATATAAATCTTTGTCGGAATTTCTGATCATTTCCTCAGGATAAGGTTATATGGGTGAAATTACTAAATCAAAAGTGATTTTAGAATTCTCATTACATTTTGCCACATGTGGCAGACAAAGAAAACACAAATTATTCAATACATTCTCAGGAGCAGAAAATGAAGTTGCTGGCCTCGTGAGCTTCTGGCCAAAACTAAATATAATTTTTTAAAAGGTGCTATTATATTATTTGAAATAAGCAGGTATCTTATTGCATTTAAATCTATTTGTGACTTAGTACATTTTTTGTGTTTACTAGCCATGAATAATCTATCTTTTATGAATACCTGCTCGTCCCCTTTGCCCAAAGTTTTGAGTGCTGGAATTTTCATTTGTTTCTAAATACTTTGCAAGACTTTGGAAGGTATCAACTAAAATTTTGACAGGTGGAGAAATCAGGATAAAGCAGTGGCGTCAGGTTTGCTACAATTGTTAATTTTAGACAATAGATAATTTGTGGGCAGAAATGTGTGAGATCTCAAGTAGCACGTGAGCATTGCAGGTAAGCATCCATATGAGAATAAACTAAGCATTGAGCTTCTTAAAATGTTGGGACTGTAGTGTGCACCTTTTTAAATGCCAGATTACGAAATTGGGGCATCAGGTGAAAAAGATGAAGGGATGACATACACACACCCCGAAAAAACCCTCATAGACACTGACTTGACTTGGTGTAGTAAAGACACAATACAATATACAGGGGATGTGTTATAGAATCATACATCTGAAACCTATGTAATTTTATTAGTCAGTGTCACCCCCAATACATTCAATGAAAAGAAAATCTGAAAAAAAAAAGGATATTGGGAATTCATTCAGTGATTGGTGAGAAAACGGCCATGTTTCTCACGTGGACTGAGTCGGTGTCTTTAACTCTGGCTTCACATTAAAACTAAAAATGGCAATGTTTAGGCCTCACCCTGGACCAATCAAATCAAAATCTCTACATTGTAACAGATCCTTGGAGGGGTACTATACATGAAACCCAATGTAGCTAAGGGCAGTCGCAGAAAGAAAAGATCAGAGAAGGCAGTGGGAAGGGAAGAGAGGACAGGGACAGAGGGGAGGAGGAAAGGAATGGAACAGAACCTGAATGGAATAGAACAAAACAGAGCAGAGCAGGGAGAGCCAAAGGAGGAGGAGGAGAGGGAGAGGGGAGGAGGGAAGGGGAAGGGGATGGGTAGGAAGGGGAAGGGGGAGAGGGAGAAGGAGAAGAAGGAGGAGGAGGAGAAGAAACCGTTAAGGGATTATTGCAATAGTTTTGGCAGGGAATAACCTAGGGTGATGGCAGTTGGAAGGAATGGAGGGAAGAGATGCAAAAACTAATACATTCACTATACTAATTCAGCCATAAGCACAGAGTGATAATGTAAGAAGGAATAGGGAAAGGAAACGTAAAAGTTGTTACAAAGATTTTCATGGTGAATTAACAAGGAATTCATATACTGATTTCCAGGCAACAGTGAACACTACAATAAGGATGAAGGAATGGGGAAAAAAGTGATCTAAGACAATAGATAAATGCAATACCTAGAATAATGTCTAGTATTGCACATAGAAAGTGGTTAATACATATTTACTGAAAGAATCAATATAGAAAAGAGGAGCTGAAGATAGAATTTTTTCTGGGACTCCCTTTTCATAAGCAGGAAAAAGACAGCACAAAACGGGGGATAAAGGTAGAATAATCAGAGGTCACAGATACATTGTTTTAAGTTTCCGAAAGGCTGTGGAGGATAGGGGGCTAATAGGAGGGAGCTGAGGAGACAAAGACAACTATGTTTCACTACAATGGCAGCTGAACGCTGAAAGTAGGCTAAAACTTTATAAGGGGTTGAAGAAGGAGTAAACAAACTGAGGGGGGTGAGTATAAACCTTGGCTAGTAAAGAATAGAAAGACAACTTGGGGTAGGGAGAAAGCTTGCCTTTGCTTTCTGTCCCATCCCAGTGTGTAATCGAAGAAGGCAACAGAGGGGTTTGGCCAGCCTGACAGAGGTCACAACCTGTGGTTGCCTGGTCATGAAAGTGATGTTCCATCGAATTTCTCTTGCTCTATTGATCGGGAGGAGTCAGTTGGTCCAGCCCACACCCACAGATGGGATTACACACCGGTGTAAACACCGGGAGTCTGGGCTTACTTGGGGCCGCCTTACATCAGGATTACACTAGATATGACTAATGAATACTTTAAAAAAGTACCCAAGTAGATTTCTTTACATGATTTCTAATTCTTTTCTTCTGAATTATGCTTATGGTAAAGAATTTAAAACAAGTTAAGTCTCTGGAGATAAAATAATATTTAGCTTTGAAAGGTGACTGCTATAAGTATAAATATCAGGAAGGAAAAAAGATGGATAAGTGCGAAGGAAAAAAGGAAGAAAGAAAGGAAAGAAAACTTTTCATCTGAGCTCCTATGAAGGAAGATGAGATTTAGAGTCTGATGCTGCTGTTGCTGCAAGTCTCGGGTGGAGGCGAATGAGACTCCAGGAAGCTCTGAAAGTCCGACTCCTTGGGGGTCATCTCCATGACCAGGATGCTTCAACCAGCGTCGATGGTAATGAGAGCGAGCATTTGTCCAGGCACTGTGCTAAGTGCTCCACGTAACAATTATGATGATGATGATGATTCATCAATCGTATTATTAGCTTGCTCCAGGTTCCATACTAAATTATATATATATATAAATTCATCTTCACAATACCTCTATGGTAATATGCCTATTTCACAAATGTGGAAATTAAAAATTTGAGAGTTTAAGTAACATACTCAAGGTCACAAATCTAAAAAGTGTCACAGTAATTATAGTCATCTGGATCTCAGTACAATGAAATCTATTTATGCTTTATTTGTCATACTACAAGCCCAACTTGTTGGAAGGCTGGGAAGGCCGAAGTTGGTAAAGAAGCAAGAGTTTAAACCTGGAAGTAAGAGCATAGTTTTATAGAAAGGATTTGGAGAGATGAGTGTATTTTGGAAGACTAGGAGAGATGAAACTCAGGTGACCTGATCAGTGATGATGTCAGTTTCAAAAAAAAGAGGAAAGATGATGGTAAATGGGAAACAAAGAACAATGGTGGCATCTTCATAACAAAGTGATAATACTTAATATAATTTTAATAGTTTAGGAAGGATCGGGATATACAAGTTTTCATTGGGAGAGAGAAAATAAGCCTCATAGGCTACAGTAAATTAGGGAGAGAGACCACAGTATTACAACTTTCTAGAAGATGCCTTTTGTGAGATTTTTGATAGTGATGATTTAATCATTAGATAGGAAGGTCCTCAAGAGGACTTTTCTTCTAGGAACTTAAAATGTGTCAGTGTATTTTTGAAAATAGCAACCACCCCATGACAACAAAACATTGCTTCTGATGCTTATAATCCAAAGTTTATGACTTTAAGACTGGACATTTCCAGAGTGACCTTTAATAATTTGCTGGGATAACAAGAATAGACTAGGACAGTTGCAAACAAACTATAATTTAGTTCATGCTACTAGTAGAGAAACTAGATAATAAATAAGTAAGCAAACTAATATGCAATTATAAGTTTGAGTCCTTTAAAGGAAACAAAATATATTTACATAGGATGATCAGTATAAAATTCTCTGCAGAGGTGATATTAAATTAAGACCTAAAAACATGAAAATGGAGGATTCAAAAAAAGAGGGAATAGCATCACAGTTTGATGAGACCTGACCTGGGGAAGGCCCTTGCCTATACACGGATCAAAAGGGGGGCAGAGTCTCTGGAACACCCCAATGAGGGAAATGGCACGAGAGAAGGTTGAGCATTGGAGACAGCCCATGGGTGAAACAGGATTTTATTGTAAGTGAGATGGGAAGCCACTGAAGATGTTTAAATAATCTAGTGAGATGATACAATTGATGTTTAAAGTGCACAGGGCCGAGGGGCTGCTGTGTACAGATATTTTGTAGGATGGCAAGAGTGGCCATGAAGACTGAGACAAGGGAAGAGAATCTATGTACGATCCGAGGGTAAAACAATCAGATCTGCTGATGGCTCAATACAGGGAGTCATAGAGAAAAGAAGCAAGAATGACTTCTGTCTGGTGTAATGCAGTAGATGGATAGTGGTGACAATTTCTGAGATGGAGAAGACTTTCAGGCAGGAAGCCATCTAAACAATAACGGTGAGCCCTGGCTGGTGTGGCTCAGTGGATTGAGTGCCAGCCTGCAAACCAAAGGGTCACTGGTTCGATTCTCAGTCAGGGCACATGTCTGGGTTGCAGGCCAGGTCCCCAGTAGGGGGCGCATGAAAGGCAAGCAGACATTGATATTTTCCTCTTTTTCTCCCTCAGTTCCCTTCTCTCTAAAAATACATAAATAAAAAATCTTAAAAAAAAATAAAATAAACAATAGAGGTAAGAGCACGGATTCCTATACAGTATCCCTCTCTCCTCCAGGGTGAAAGCAGGAACTAAAATATTCACATTATTGGCTAGAGTTCTTTGGTGGAAATGACAGAAATGGACTCAGACTAACTTAGGCAAAGGTGACCTATGGGAAAGACAATGGGGACCCACAGAATGAAGGAGCTAGACACCCAGGCTTGGAAACAGGCAGAAACCAATACACTCGTAGAGAAAGGAACCAGAATTGACTAATTCAAGCCACTTCTGGAGTGAAATGAAGCAACAACCATTTTCAGTGTTTTTGCATCTCAGCGCATGAGATGGTGTTGAGGAAGAAAGCATCTAACTGGCTTCATTTGTGTAATGTATCCATCCCTTCCCCAGATTGTAACCCCAAGGGGAAAAAGTTAATTTCCTTTGTGAAGTGCAGAGAACAGTCAGGGGGCAGCCAAGCCAGCATCTGACATGTGCACAGGAAGCAGCTGAGAGCAGACTTAAAGCTGACATATCTAATGATCCAGCAGCAATCTGCAACCACCTAGTCACTTGAGAAAATCTGAGATGTTCTGTGCTCAGAAGGGTCACAAAGACAGGGACTAGCTCCTGCTTTCCTGATGCAAAGACAAGAGTCACTTTGCATACATTACTTTATTCCACCCTGGTATAAAAATAGAATAATTACTAGCATTTTTATCAGATATATTTAATTTCCTGTTTCATCTGCATTTGGTGCTAATCCAAGGGAATCAGTGAACCTGTGTCCTCTTCACTACACTGGACTGATTTGGCTAATGATCTGTTAATGAGTTGTTAATCACTTATTCAAATTGGGAGAGTTGGGTGACTGAGCAGGTGCTAAACCTGAAGGAAGGATCTGCTGCAATAACACCTCCCAATTTCCTTCCCACTGGCAGCAGGCTCCTCCTTGCTCCTTCTTCACTTTTCCTGTGTCTGGGGTATTTTTCTTCCACACTATGGCAGGATCTTGAACAAACTTGGCTCGTGATGTGTCCTGAAGTGCTGACAGCCAGTGCCTCCCAGCCTTGAACGGTATATCTTGGTTGCTGATGCAGACAGGAATTGTATAGCATAGCAGCATTTTGTCTACACTAAGTGGAATAATCACCGAACTTCAGAAAAGTAATAATTGATCGATCTGTCATTCAGTCCTCTGGCAACAACAAACCGAAATTCTAAACAACTATGTAGAAGTACATGGTATATGGAAATATTTTCAGAGGCATGATCTCGTTTGATGAGAAACAGTAACCATGTGAAATAGGTGATGAGGCATTTTCCAGACCATGTGATGGGGGCTAAAGGAAGTTAAGAAATTTCTCCAAGGTCACTTGACTTGAAAGTAACAGAACTGGATTTTAATTCAGGTGTGACCGACTCCAAATTCTAGCTACTGAACCATGCTGCCTTTGCTAGAATCAAGGAAACATTTTAAAAGAAATGAAATCGATGTCATATCCTTCATGCCTGATGCATGTATTTTGCTCCTATATGAGTGTTTATTAAACAGACAGAAAAGTACATGAGACACTGGCTAAAACTCCTGAGCTCCATTCCAGATCTACCAGATCAGAAGCTCCAAGAGTGGGTCCCATGAATCTGCGTTTTATACTCTCCAAGCAGCGTTTATGTCATTGTTGGGGGGATTCTAGTCTCTCTCTGATCGTTTTACCCATTGTCACGACCAACACATTTAATAAGATAAATGACCTAGTCTCTCTGCTGAGACTATATTAAACACACGACACCAGACGACGAAATGAGAACGAAAAGGAAAGGCTCCTCCTAGAGGCAAGCACACGTCCCGAGAGGTCATAGTGACAAATTCCCCTAGAGAAATAGGAAACCAAACTAGAATATAGACATCGCCTATATTTATTACAGCAAAATACAATAGTGAAAATTAATTAAGTCCATCAAGACTCAAGAGGAAAAAGTTTTCAATTATATTCATTACCCTTGCTCTGTGAATACCAGGAAAGACTTAATAAATACTTGTAAATGTTGTGAAACAGCTTGAAAGCAGAGCTTATTTTGGTACTTGTGGAGATGAATTTTGTCCTTCAGAATTCTCTGGAGTAAGAAGAATATGTGACTATAAATCAAAATACCTGACTTCGAGCCCCACCACTGATAACCACTACTGTATTTGCCATGCATGATGTGCACCCACATTTTGGGCCCAAACTTTCAGGAGAAAAATCTTTCATTTTAATTTTTTAATTCAAATTTTTATTTATATATAAAACTGATTATTGTATTCCAGGGTATTATTTTGCATACAGATATCGTTATTGCTTTCTAGAGTTACACTTTTAACACATAAGCATAAATAAAAGAATTAAAAACATTTATATAGATACAGAATTAGTACTCCCAACGTATAATGCATACCCTTATTTTTCCCTCAAAAACTTGGGCAAAAAGTATGCATTACACATGGCAAAATATGGTAATTTTGTAAACATGGACAGGTTTGGTAACATATTTTCTTACCTTCCCTTTCTCATAGCTGTAAAATAATCGAAGTTGTGAGGATGAAATGAAACAATAAATGTGGAAGCCTTATGCATAGAGAGAAAAGCATTGTACGGATGTTAGATATTAGGAGTGTCTTTAAATTTTCCATACATTTTATTCCTTGATGGTTTTTGGACTCATTAGGCATTATTATATTCTATTTACAAGCTAGCATAGGGATGGAAGACTTACCTATTAAGTAAATACTGGGTAGGGCAAAACTAGGTTTATATTTATGAGTACACAAAACACAGTGTATTCTTATATTATTATTTATTAATTATTGTGTTATTTTTCCATAGGGACAACTGCAAACCTACTTTTGCCCCACCCTATATAACCGTGAGTCCAATGAAATAAATCAACAGATTACTCACGTTCCTGGCCTCTCTGTTCTTAGATAAAATGAAGGACCTTGGGCAAAAACCCCTTCACTTATTACAAGCTTCCTTATCTTCAGAATGGGGTTGGAGAATGTCCAGAGAAACTGAACTCTTTGGACATGCCTATTTCCTAGATGTAAAATGGTATTATAAGGTGGGGTGAAAATTATTTTCATTGAAGTGGTTGATCATCAGGGCTGGCAGGTGACTGAGATAACTTGTACGATGGCTTCTTCTTGTAACTGAACATAGAAACTGAGGGAACTGCAAGAATCAGTATTTGTTGTCATTGTTTGCTTGCCTTCCTCTTTGGTTTGTGTATGTGTGTGTGTGCAATGGTGCACGTGCGTGTGTGTTTTTCCTGATTCAATATTAGTCAAACCCATGGTACAAAAGGAATCTAACTAAGGCAGGGTTTTTAGAAGATGAGCAATATTTTTAAATCTATTTTTTTTCTGCTGAGCTCTAAGTTTTCTTATTTTCTATAGAAAAAGTGCTACTTGAGTCCTACTGACCAGCAAGTTTTGTTCAAAAAGGTAGAAAAAGAAAATTTTAAAACCAAGGGAAAAATAGGTAAGCCTATCACTCCAACAAAATATTCTAGTTTGTTCTTTTTCTTAGCTCTCTATTGGCAGATAGAACTTAAGAAAATAAAAGATTCACATTTTCTAATACACACCTGGGGATTACAAATGCTTGTCTGATATATATTTGCCAGATTTATTCACCTCATGGTTTTAAGATCGCAACCAGTTGTGTTTTATTTTTTTCCCCAGAACCAGAAGAGAAATTTTATTTTATTCCATAGTCATATCATTTAATAATACTTAACGTAAATCATCTCAATAGCTTCTTTAATATACTACAAGTCTGAATATTTTATCCCAATCCAATCATTAATATTTGCTTTAAAATTTTTTTTTCAGGAACATTGATTTCTGCTGGAGAAGTAAGACCAGAGTTCCAAATAGTTAATCAAAACTCCCAAACAAGTGATAGTTTAAAACAGGTAAAGGGGCCTGGCTAAGAGACATCTAGTTTTCCTCTGTGTTACAAAACTCTGCCAGCTCCCATCCCTCAAAGATAAATGCATTCATTATCCTAATTGGAGAAAGGGATGTAGCAAAATAAATGAAAGTTATTAAAGAAAGGGAGATGAATGGCCATTGGGACAACCATTTGTTTTGCCACAGCCAAATTTATTTCCAGAAGAAGTCCCTTATCAATTTCCAGGGAACGGCCTGCTGCGTCACGGTGGACGCAGCTCTCTCAGAGCCAAGGCTGCCAGAGCAATCCAAATACAGGAGAAGGCGGGGTTTAATCAACCTGTCACTGACCAGTTATTAACAATTTCCAACAAGAGCATCAGAGGAAAAATTTCAAGCGGTCAATTTGTAATTCAAGAGTGGAATCAAAGAGAAAACTTACCTGAAAGCTACGTGCTCGTGACAGAGCAGGTGTGGGGAGCCCACTTCAATTTGGCAAGCCTTTGTTAGCACCCTCCATGTTACAGGTGTCATCTTTCAAGGAGCTTGTCGTCCAGTAGAGAATGTTGTAAAAAAACAAACAAACAAACTCAGAAAATACTTGTCAAAGCAGTTTGATTAGACATATACACAAGAATCAAAGGATAAACTGATTCACCAGAGAAGGATTTGATTTAGAAATGTAGCCGTGGGAGATAAAATACAGACACAAGGAGCGGCAGGTACAGACCAGGCACAGAACGTATGTGGACAGAGGCATGGACACGTAAAATACATGGAAAAATCTCCAGAAAACATGCTTTCATGTTGATGGAGAATAATGTTTCTTGGGAAGGAAAGAAGAGTTTCAGAAGACAAGCGGGACCCTATAAAACAGAGCCTTCTATTAGGACAACACCGATGGGTATTTTGAAGAGCAGTTACATGATAAAATGGCATTATATAAAGATAGTTCAGGCAGAGAATTAGTTAAACGGGATCAAGAGTGGAGACATGAAAATTGATTAGGAAATTATGGTAAGATCTAAAAGTTAGGGATACGACAGTCCAAATTAAGGTATGAGTGGTGAAATCAAGGATAAAAATGATAATGCAAGTTGGAGAAACTAGAATTTCTAGGTCTTGGTATAGTTTTGATGTAGGATACATGATTGATCAGATGTAGGATTGATATACACCCATTTTAAAGTGAATTTTGATTTCAAATCTACCATGTTTTACGCTACTACAGTGTATGCCCTTCTGTCTGTTCTCTACTGTACTATCATCACATGACTTTGTGTGATCCCTTACTGCTGAGTCCTGCTATGTGAGATATATATATATATGTACATATATATATCAGAAGATATATATAGAGAGATATATACATATATCTCAGAAGTAAGATTTTATATGTAAATACACACTGGCAGAAGTAATGACTACTTGAGTGTGGTTGGTAGGGTGATAATATGGGTGTAATAATTTAGAGTTTTAATTTGAACATTTCACCTAAATTGTCATATTGTGTGCTTGAGTGGGATACTGTTTTGTTACAGAATCATATGCTTATGATTTTGTAATAAAAGGGGGTGTTATTTGTGCTGGACCATGTTATACATTATATGAAACTATATTATATTTTGCCATTTGCCCGCACACTTCATTTGGGATTTACTCCATTTTGCCATCGTTTATGCACTTACTTTCAGACTTGTTTTACGTGGCGGGTAATTGCTTTCACACATCTGTCTTCACCCTCGGTAGAGAAGTACAGGTGCTCTCCTTCTGGTCCCCTGCGGCTTCTTATTGTTCCTCCTGTTAAAATTAAACCGTCTCCTTTGAGGGTTCTGCCCTTAGACTGACTATATACCGTTCTCTAAACACAATTAACTATTGACCTTCAATTTATTCCTCTTTGGCCGTTAAACTGTCTGTCCCATGAATTTCCATCATGAACTATTCCCTCCCACTCTCTTTAGAGACAACCTCAACTCTGTCAAAATTCTAGAGTCAACTCCCATGACCTCTAATTCCACAAGGACAATTGACTGAATACTTTGATTCACTTTCTTAGCCTCTTCATCTCTAAATGACCTCTCTAATCCATTCAATTTTATTCTTTAAACTTGGTTATACGATAGACTGCTTCACATTCCAAAATCCCTAAGTAAATCATCTGCTTCTCTAAACAAAACTTTTTTTTCTTCCATCTTGCTTATCAAATTTTTCCTGCTTTAATCTTATAGATAACTCCACTCCACTCATCCATTCTTTTCTTTGGAATCCAGAATCCATCATTGAAATAGCAAACTGTAAAAGCTAGCTTCATTGTCCCCTTACGTTTCTCCTCATCCCTCTTTCAAACACCCAATACTGAACGAACCCAAGCAAGGGTGTCCTCCAAACCTGCCCCCGAATTGCTGAGCACAAACAGAGGGGAAGAAAGCAAACACCCCACACCAGGGGGACCGCTCGGTTTCATTACAACCGCACGGTCTTCAAACAAGAGGAGTTGGCATAATTGACTGGCACGTCTCTTGTACCTCTATGCATCTTCTCCCACTTCCCGAATATCTTTTACCACTATTTCAAAAAGAAAATGGAAGTTGTCTGACAGAAATTGTTTTATATTCCCCTCCCCAGACAAAAAAACAAATTCATCATCTGCACCCTCACCCTCTTCCTCTGCTGTTACGGTAAAGGGCTTCTCCGGATTTCTGAGAATGTGCTTTCCATTCCACTCACTTTGATGTTCTGAACACTTCAATGCTAGTTTTAACCCTTCTTTCTGTAACAGGTAACATCTCAACTAGATTCTCCCAACAACTCTTAATTGGCCTGAATTTTAGATAAATAGCTAACAACAAAACAATGTACAACAAACCCCTCCCTTGACCCCCCAATAATTATCTTCACCTAAACTGATATTTTTACCCTCCTCTTGACAAACAAGCCAAGAGATGT
This sequence comes from Desmodus rotundus, assembly GCF_022682495.2. Taxonomy (NCBI): domain Eukaryota; kingdom Metazoa; phylum Chordata; class Mammalia; order Chiroptera; family Phyllostomidae; genus Desmodus; species Desmodus rotundus. The sequence goes on along the minus strand of NC_071393.1, from coordinate 23,250,307 downwards.
CTATATTCCCTATATCATTTCTCCGTATCTCACTCAATCCTCGAGCCACTTCCCTTTGATTCGAATTCTTATACCCAACTTTAAAACAACAAAAAAAGCTGTTTTTTTTTTTTTTTATTAAAACGGCTTTTACTAAGAAAACCAATGACCTTCAAGGTTTTCATCCAAAGAATTACTGTCAGACTTCATCTTAATTAAAGGCATTTTACTATTTGAAATACTTTCTTCTTGAAATCCTGTGATGTCCGTGCTGGGTTTTAGTTACGGCTGCTTGATTTCCCACGTTTGCCCACCCAGCCTACTCTCCCGGGATGGTAAATGTTGGCGTTGCCCAAGACTCGGCCACAGTCCTACTTCACCTCTCTAGCTGTTTTGTGTCTCTAGATGAGGGATCGACATACTTTTCTGTTAAAAGCCAGAGAGTAAATCTTTTAGGCTTCGTGGAACATATATTTCTTGTGGCAATTACTGAATTCTGTCATTCCAAAGTGAAAGCAGCCACAGAAAACACGGCAATGACAATAGGTAAATTAATACGTGTGGTTGTGTTTCAGAAAGACTGTCGTTATAAAACCAGCCAGCAGGTTGGATTTGATCCACGGAATTTGCCAATCCCTGGTCTAGATCATCTCTCCCACATCTGTAGTTTTCATTGCTTCTTAGAGACGAATCGAAAAATTATATCCACCTATGGCCTCCCCTAAGTTCCCAGCTGACATCTGACATTGCATTGAAACAATGAAAAGGAAACACAGACTTTAAAAATGTTATGATGAAAACTAAACTCCTTACATTGGCCCACAAGGCCCTATGTGCTATGTGCCCCGTCCCTTCATTTCAGACACAGTCCTTCTTATTCCACACCCATTCATTCCAGTCCAGTCTCACACGCCCCTCACTGTTCCTTGGATATGAACAAGGCAAGCAGGCTTCTGCTCCAGGGTCTTTGCCCTGGCTTTTCCCTCCGCCCAACACTCCATTTGCTACCGGATGTCCACGTGACTAGCTAGTTCAACTCTTTCAACCTCTGCTCAGAGGTTAGTTTCTCAGTGTGGACCACAACCACTCTACTTCAACAGGCATCCTCCACACCTTCACAGCCTCCATGCCCTTCACTCTACTCTCCTTCTGTTTCCATAACATCCACTTTCCAACATGTTATATCGTTTACTTATTTATTGGATTATTTTTACCTGCTCCTCTCACAAGAATATGAGTTCCAAGGGGGCAGCAATGGATTTTCTTCTCTCTGATATACCCCAAGAGCTTTTGACAATGCTTGGCATCTGGTCTAATTCAATAAATATAAGAACAATAAATAAATAAAAATATCTGAAGCCAAACTCATGATTCTTAAAATTATCCTTTGGGTAAAGACCAAAATTCTGGCTTCCACATCCCGTTCAGCCTCATTTAGTACCCCATCTACTCTTGCTAAACCAGGCCTTCCTTCTGTGCCTGGACTGCATCCTGGTCCCTGTCTCCCCAGAGCCTTTGCACATACTGTTCCCTCTGATTGGAAGGCCATTCGCTTTGCCTAGCTAACTACTACACCTCGCTTAGCCCCAACTCAATCAACACTTGCTTAATGAAAACTTCCATGAATTTCTTAAGTCAATAACCAATATTCAATATTTTCACAGTGTACATTTATTTTTGTGATTTCTATATCATTGTGTGTCTTCCATAGATTTGCAAACTTCATAAGACTAGACATGTGTTCTCTCTCTCTCTCTCTCTTACACACACACACATACACACACATCATGGGCCCCAATCATTTCTGGCAGTTAGCATGTGATTGGCACATAGTGGGCACTCATTGTGTAAGGAAAAAAGGAGAGGAAAAAACTCAGATTTTACTTACAAATGAGATAAATGGTGTGTGTCATCTCTAACTAAATTAAGGGAAATAGACAAGATAATGTATCTGGGTTTTAATTCGTTGAGTTAGACATGCTTATCTTTTGGATTATTCGTTACTTGGCTATCGAGCACTAGAACTTATGAGAGGTCAAGGCCAGAGGAGAGATTTTAGCATCACCATTATGTTGGATTGGATGAGATTCCCTAATAAGGGTGGGCTGAATGAGAAAAAGGTCAGGGAATAGGACGCTAGGGAATGGCCCCCTTTGGGACTGGCAGATACAGATGCCCTAGCCAATAGGACTGAGAGGTGGTTAGAGGATGGAGAGAAATAGCAGAGATATTAGCAAGGGGACAGTGAAAGGAAATTATATTAGATTGGAAGATATGTCAGTATTGTCAAATGCTACAAATAAATGATTTTTAATAAAGCCTGAGAAGTGTAAGAGATAGCTCAGGAAAGTGATAAGAGTAGAAACCAGATTGCAGTAGGCAACGAGGTGCCTAAAGGTAGAATAAGTGGGAGAAAACGATACACAAAGCATTGTAAGGAGCTGGAATGAAGAAAGAGGGAAAGGCGTGGTAAAATGAGGATATGCTTGAATTGGTTTAAGTTATTATATTATCCTTCTCAAGAATTCTTGCATTTTTAAAGGATGGTAAAACTAATACTGACCATTTATTGAAAATGTCACCTGGAGCATGTACCAAGCTGAACGTGTTGTTCTTACCCTGGTGAGGAAGGTGTTGTTTTTCTACTTTTTCAGATGAGAACAATGAAAGATTGAAAGTTCCGGTAATTGTCTTTCAAATCACACAGCTAATGAATGGTGTAGCAGGGACTCAAATGCACATCTTGACAACATCGATAAATGTTTTTAGGGCTGAAAACAGGTTTTCACAAACATCACTTATCTCCATGTCTCCTTCATTATTTTTGTCTTAAACCCTTCACTGCAGAACATCTTTATTACTATTTAACATTTTTCTTTGAATCAATCATTTTTACTGTTGATTACATCATGTTCAGGGGTTTATTTTTCATAAAGAAAAATACTCACCACTTGCCTTCATTAAATACCCAATTTATTACATGTATAGTTCATAAATTTTAAACAAGTTTATTTAGGCGTGGATGGACACATAATATTCATAAAATTGTACTAAACAATTTCAACCACCCTTAAAAGTCAGGATAGCTAATTCTTTTAAATGCTTCAAATGCCTTAAATATCAAGTAAAATATACATAAATGTAGTTATTGTCTGTATTTTCTGGGAAAAATCACTGTGCTCACTCTAAACCTGTTCTGAATTATAGGTACCACGGATTTAGTTCATTTTATTATTATCAACGTACTGTGCTGATACTTACCTACAGTTACACTTAGACAATAACTAAGGTTGTTTGTAAACTTATTTAGATATTTTCCCAATGTGTAGTAATTTTACCAGACTAAAAGAACAAAGAATACAATTTTACCAGACCACCTCAGATCTGTCAAGGCTATGGGACCTGGGTTATAAATTAATGTATTCTTTGTCAGGGCGCAATATGAAGCTGCTTTGTTCAAATGTGACTCAGACTTGAGCCACAAAACTTCAGATTAGGCTTCCTTTTCACGTCTTAACTTCATTTGTTATGAGGATAATGCTTTGGGGCTCATGTCTTTCATTTATCTTTGAGTATTTTGCCAATCAGAACCTGTTTTTAGAATAATATTCACTTGGAATCTTGTTTTCTTAGCATTTTCTGGCTGTCTTGCTACTGTATCATGTTTACCTGCCATTATTCTACATCCTAACACATTTACTAATTTTGTTTTCATTACTGAAAACGATGTCGTCCTCACAAGAATCTTATTCTAATTAGAAGTGTCAGTTGAAGGTCCCTTTGTCCTTGGAGATGCAAAACCAATTGCACATTTAGACTTTTTAGGGGCATAGGTTATTTGATACATAATATCTTTCTTAAAAATTATTTTATTGTTGTTCAATTACAGTTGTCTGCATTTTCCCCCCACCCCAGCCAAACTCTCCCTCCCTCCCTCACTTCCACCCTCTCCCTTGGTTTTGTCCATGTGTCCTTTGTACTAGTTCCTGAAAACCCTTCCCCCTGTTATCCCCTCCTACCTCCCCTCTGGTTACTGTCAGATTGTTCTTACTTTCAGTGTCTCTGGTTATATTTTGCTTGCTTTTTCCTTTTGTTGATTAGGTTCCAGTTAAAGGTGAGATCATATGGTACTTGTCCCTCACAGCCTGGCTTATTTCACTTAGCATAATGCTCTCCAGTTCCATCCATGCTGTTGCAAAGGGTAGGAGCTCTTTCTTTCTCTCTGCTGCATAGAATTCCATTGTGTAAATGTACCATCATTTTTTGATCCACTCATTTACTGATGGGCACTTAGGTTGCTTCCAGTACTTGGCTATTGTAAATTGTGCTGCTATGAACATTGGGGTGTATAGGTTCTTTTGGATTGGTGTTTCAGGGTTCCTAGGATATAATCCCAGCATGGAATTGAGGGGTCAAAAGTCAGTTCCATTTTTAGTTTTCTGAGGAAGTTCCATACTGTTTTCCACAATGGCTGCAACATTCTGCATTCCCACCAACAGAGCACTAGGGTTCCCTTTTCTCCATATCTTCTTCAACATTTCTTTGTTGATTTGTTTATGATGGCCATTCTCATGGGTGTGAAGTGGTATCTCATTGTGGTTTTAATTTGCATCTCTCTGATGGCTAGTGATGCTGAGCATCTTTTCATATATCTCTAGGCCCTTTGTATGTCCTCCTTGGAGAAGTGTCCTTTCAAGTCTTTTGCCCATTTCTTAATTGGGTTTTTTATCTTCCTGGAGTGGAGTTGTGTGAGTTCTTTATATATTTTGGAGATCAAACTCTTGTCCAAGGTATCATTGGCAAAAATGTTTTCCCATATAGTTGGTTCTCTTTTCATTTTAATGCTGTTTTCTTTAGCTATGCAGAAGCTTTTTAATTTGATGAGGTCCCATTTGTTTATTCTTTCCTTTATGTCCCTTGCTTTAGGGGACTTATTAGTGAGGATGTTGCTGCATGGAATGTCTGAGATTTTCCTGCTGATGTTTTCCTCTAGGACTTTTATGGTGTCACAGCTTATATTTAAGTCTTTTATCCACCTTCAATTTATTTTTGTGTATGGCGTAAGTTGGTGATTGAGTTTCATTTTTTTGCATGTAGCTGTCCAGATCTCCCAACATCATTTGTTGAAAAGGCTATTTTTATTCCATTTTATGCTTCTTTCCCCTTAGTCAAATATTAATTGACCATAGAGACTTGGGTTTATTTCTGGGCTCTCTGTTCTGTTCCATTGGTCTATGTGTCTGTTCTTATGCCAATACCAGGCTGTTTTGATTACAATGGCCTTGTAATACAGTTTGATATTGGGTATTGTGATTCCTCCTACTTTGTTCTTCTTTCTCAAAATTGCTGCAGCTATTCGGGATCATTTATGGTTCCATATAAATTTCTGAAATGTTTGTTCTATATCTGTGAAACATGTCATTGGTACTTTTATAAGGATTGCATTGAATCTATAAATTGCTTAGGGTAGTATGGACATTTTGATGATGTTAATTCTTCCAGTCCATGAGCATGGTACATTCTTCCATTTGTTTGTGTCTTCCTTAATTTCTTTCTTCAATGTTGTGTAGTTTTCTGAGTATAGGTCTTTTCCATCCTTGGTTAGGTTTATTCCTAGGTACTTTATTTTTCTTGTTGATATATCAAATGGGATTTTTTTTCCTGATTTCTGTTTCTGATATTTCATTGTTGGTGTTACAAAACTGCCTTTGATTTCTGAATATTGACTTTGTATTCTACCGTTTTGCTAAATTCACTTATTAGGTCGAGTAGTTTTTTGGTGGAGTCTATAGGATTTTCTATGTACACTATCATGTCATCTCCAAAAAATGACGTTTTTGCTTCCCCCTTTCCAGTTTGGATGCCTTTTATTTCTTTTTCTTGTCTGATTGCTGTGGCTAGGACTTCCAGTACTATGTTGAATAGGAGTGGTGAAAGCAGGCATCCTTGTCTTGTTCCTGATCTTAGTGGGAAAGCTCTAAGTTTTTGCCCATTGAGTATGTATGATGTTGGCTGTAGGTCTCTCATATATGGCCTTTATTATGTTGAAGAATGCTCCCTCTATTCCCACTTTGCTGAGTGTTTTTATCATAAATGGGTGCTGTACCTTATCAAATGCTTTTTCTGCACTTATTGATATGATCATGTGATTTTTGTCTTTTGTTTTGTTTATATGTTGTGTTATGTTTATTGATTTGCGAGTATTGTACCATCCTTGCATCCCTAGGATGAATCCCAGTTGATCATGGTGTATGATCTTTTTAACATATTACTGGATGGGGTTTTCCAATATTTTGTTGAGGATTTTAGCTTCTATGTTCATCAGCAATACTGGCCTGAAGTTTTCTTTCTTCATTATGTCTTTTTCTGGTTTTGGGATTAAGATGATGCTGGCTTCATAAAGAGAGTTTGGGAGTCTTCCATCTTCTTGAACTTTTTGGAGTACTCTGTGAAGGATAGGGGTTAGCTCTTCCTTAAATGCTTTGTAAAATTCTCCTGTGAAACCATCTGGTCCAGGGCTTTTGTGTGTCTGAAGCTTTTTGATTACTGCTTCAATTTCAACAGCTGTTATTTGTCTGTTTAGGCTTTCTGCTTCTTCTTAATTCAGTTTTAGAAGATTATATTTTTTTAGAAATTTGTCCATTTCACCTAGGTTTTCAAGTTTCTTGGCAGTTCTTCATAGTAATTTCTTACAATCCTTTGTATTTCTGTGGTTTCAGTTGTAATCTCTCCTCTTTCATTTCTGATTGTGTTTATTTGGGTCCTCTCTCTTTTTTTCTTGATGAGTCTGCTTAAAGGCTTGTCGGTTTTGTTTATCTTTTCAAAGAACCAGCTCCTGGATTTATTGATCCTTAGAATTGTGCTTTTAGTCTCTATGTCATTTAGTTCTGCTCTGATCTTGGTTATTTCCTTCCTTCTGCTTGCTCTGGGCTGTGTTTGTTGTTGTTCTTTGAGTTCTTGTAGGCATAGGGTTAGGCTGTTTATTTGAAATGTTTCTATGTTTTGGGGTAGGCCTGTATTGCTATGAACGTCCCTCTCAGGACTGCCTTCACTGACATACAATATCTTGAAACAAACTAAAATTTGGTAGTAAGTGGTATTTTGTGGTTACTAACCAGCAGACCCTTTTCTAACTGATAAGCCACTGGAATATGTATGATCAGTTTCACAAAAGTATTTTTAATGAGTCATTGATATGGCTCCCAATTTGTCTAAAGCTATCCATCTTATAATTATCAAATTCTATTTACACAGACATATGGAAGCAAATATCTGTGCTTTACAAGTATGTACTTGAAAGAATAGATAAAATACTTGCATACAGTAACATTTCTCCACTAATTAAACCAGTAAAATTAAAAATTTTCTATTTTATCATACTTTTGTATGAAACCTTTCTAATCTTTAAAAACTTTTATAATTAATCATAACCATTATCCCCTTTAATATTCAAATTATAACTTTCTTAGCAGAGTTCCTTTAAGCTAACCTCTTTGTTTTTTATTACTGCCCTTGACAGTCTTAAAAATGGCCTTGCCTTCTGCCAATAACAGTCTTTTCTATAACTACACTGATTTTTTTTCTTGCCTCAAAACATGTTCTTGGGAGTCCTGGTTCTTTTTCAGTGTAGAATATTAGAAACCAAACCTGGGCGCTGGAGTGAACAGGAATGCTGGGGATAAGGAAAAGTGCTGGGGCTACTATTCATCCACGTTTAGAGTCAGAGCTGAAAAGGTAGTTCCTTTCAGGACCATTCATTTGCTTTCCTATCTTTCTCATTTCCTCAATTTAACATAGTATGGTGATGTCCTCTGCTTTGGTAAAGGCTATGATTTTCATTAGCACTAACACACTTTGTTATAAAAACATAGTTTAAACTAATGTATTTTTAAAAGGAGACATTATATCAGTACTTTAATTCACTACCAGTATCAGTTGCCATATTTAAAAAGAAATCCTAGAAATAATAGCGTCCAACAGTGCGCCCTGCAACACACACATACACACTCACACACACACACTCACACACACACTCAAACTCAATCAAAAGTACAATGTCAACATTGTGATTTGAGGAGCTTTGCGGGAGTACCCCCAACAGTGAAACAGATATTATTGCTTAAAATAATTTAAAAACAACATTTAAAGTCTCTGGAAATTATTGTAGTGTCATGCAACAAATAAATAAACACTTATTTAAGAAAATCTACTAAATATGGCAAGAACGGTGACAATTTGTGGCACTTGAGCTGTAACACATGAACTCTCTCCCCCCAGCCCAGCTTGGCATCATGGAATCCCCACTCTATGTGGAAGTGGCCAAGAAGATGGAGCTTACCAACCTCCAATTCCAGTCCAGGGCTACAGTATCTTCCGGGGAAGGGCAGGCCACAGCTATTTCTCAATGACCACAGCTTCACATTGCAGAGGCTCACTTCCTGGCAAGTGTGGCTGAGAGGTTAGTAGCTCCCTTTCACAGCCCAGCCCCACTGACGGAGTAGAGGCCTGGCTAGCTGAACATAATGAGGCCCTGATCATCCAAATTCCTACTTGTTTGTAAGGAGGAGATTCTATGCAGAAGAGAGAAGACAAGAACAGAAGCTATTGCCTATATCCAGCACCCTGACTGTAAAGTAGAATATCTGTGTGAGAGACGCAAACCACCGTCCCTGCTCCAATTCCAAATCAGTCTCTGAAACATTTTGCCCTGGTGGAGATGCTGGTCATAAGAATTGAGAAATTTGAAACTTTTCTCAAAGGAGCAACCTTATTTGAAACAGAGTGTAGGGAAGGCTGAGCCTTGAAAATAATGGAAATGTTAGTATTAACACCATGGTAGCTCCATGACAAACTATATCCCATCTAGATTACCAGAGAGAACCATGGAAAGAAACAGCTAAGAGACCTCCTGAAGTTAGAGCTAACCTCAAAGATTGGCTTCAAAAACTATCCCTGCACAGAGTCCCCAACTTAATTGGCTAAGGAGCACGTTGTGCCTGTTGGGCATTGTCAAAATGATAGAACAATTAACCAGCAATTAGTGCAGTTGAAAGCTGGATGTAACCCCAACAAAGACAGAAAGCACCAAAGAGAATGAGACAGTCAGAGGAGCCCTGCTAAAACCACTGCCATCCTGTGACTGCACAGGTCCTTGGCTGTGTCTTCTGTGCGGTGATATTGGAGACTTCACACTCTGTAAATATCCTAGCCAGGTCATTAAAACAATAAACAGGCTGATGACAACAACAGAAAGCCCTGGAAAGTGGGACAAGTATCAAAAGTTTCTAAATTATCCACAATGTCCATTTTTCAACAAAATAATAAGGAGGCAGGCAAACAGATGTGTGACCATACATTTAAAAAAAAAAAACAGGCAACAGAAACTGCCTTCAATACAGAAAGAGGCTCAGATGTTGTACTTGACAAAAAAGCAATCAACTTGAAGATAGATTAACAGAAACTGTATAATCTGAAGAAGAAAAACGAGAAAAATGTAGAGAGCCTCAGAGAAATGTAAGTGCATGCACAATATTTATAATGGCATTAGCAGAAGTAGAGGAGAATGATGCAGAAAAGAATTCAAAGTATATTTTAAAGAACAATGGTAGATGTACCAAATGAAAGGTATTCATCTACAGATCCAGGAAGTTCAAGAAACTCTAGACCAATTAAATGCAAAGATATGTATACCCCAGGACATAATACTAAAAATACTGAAATAAAAAGGCAAAAACCTTAAAGTTCCAAGAAAAAATAATTCACCATGCCACCAGGTAACATTAAAGTCTTATTTCTCACCAGAAGCAATGGAGGCTAAGAAGCAGTTCATGACATTTTCAGCATGCTAACAACTAAGAATCTTATGTCCAGAAAAACAATCCTTAAAAATTAAGGCAAAATAAAGGCATTCCCAGACAAACAAGATGTGAGAGAATTTATTGCTAGCAGACCTATGTCACAAAAAATACTAATGCTTTTACATACTGAAAGCATAGCTTTGCTAATCAGGACAAACCTTAGAAAGTAATTTGTATCCACAGGAAAGCCCACAAATTTGAAAATCTAGATGAATGGACCAATTTCATATAAGACACAACCTGTCAAAACTCACACAAGAAGAAATAGACCATCTAAACAGGCCTATATCTATTTAAAACTTTGAGTCAATAATTCATAATTTTTCAAAACATGAAGCAGAAGTCCCAGATAAGTTCATAGTGTATTCTACCCCACGTTTAAGGAAGAAACTATACCGACTGTGTACAATCTCTGTGTGAGGATGGAAGCAGAGGGAACACTTCCTAACCCATTCTCTGAAGCCAGACTTACTCTAACACCAAAATCAGACCAAGACGTTACAAGAATAGAAAACTAACAACTTTCATAAACATAGATGCAAAATTCTCAACAAAATATTAGCATATCAGAACATAATGTGTAAAAAGAATTATCCACTGTGATTCAGTGGGGTTTGTCCCAGGTGTACAAGCCTGGTTCACATTTAAAATTAATTAATGTGATCTATTATATCAATAGGCTAAAGAGAAAAATGATATATGCCTATTTCTGTGTCAACAGAAGTTTTCAGCCTCTTTAGGTAAATATCAAGTGTGATTGCTGAAATATGGCAAGAGTTTGTTTAGTTTTGTAAGGAATTGCCAAGGCGTCTCCCAAAGCGGTGGACCACTTTGCATTCCCACCAGCAATGGACGAGAATCCCTGGAGCACCACATCCTCACCAGCATTTAGCATTTTCAGTGTTCTGGGTTTGGGACAGGTGTGCGGTGGTACTTCACAGCTGTTTCAATTTCCATTTCTCTGATGACGTGTGATATGGAACATTGTTTCATATGCTTATTTGCCACTTGTATGTATGTCTTCGTTGATGAGGCATCTGCTAATATTTTGCTTTTCTTTTTAATTTGGGTTGTTTATTTTCTTATTGTTGAGTTTTAAAAGTTCTTTGTGTATTTTGGATAACAATTCTTTATTGGACATGTCTTTTGCAAATATTTTCTTGCAGTCTGTAGTTTATTTTCTTATTCTTTTAACATTGTCTTTCACAAAACATAAGTTTTTAATTTGAATGAAGTCTAGATTATCATAATTTCTTTTGTGTTACATGCAAAACAGCACCACCATATCCAAAGTCATCTAGGTTTTCTCCCATTATCTTCCTAGTTATGTTTCTCACATGTAGGTCTGTAATCCATTTTGAATTGTGTCTTTAAAATCCTTACCTGAAGATATGTTTATTGATTTTAGAGAGAGAGGAAAGTAGAGAGGCAGACGGCAGAGGGGTGGGGGGTGAGAGAGAGAGAAAGACATCAGCGTGAGAGAGAAACATCGATTGATTGTCTCCTGTATGCACCCCAACTGAGGGTGAAACACACAGCCTAGGTATGTACCCCAACCAGGGGTAGAACCCTCAACATTTCTGGTGTACAGGACAGCGCTCCACCCAACTGAGCCACCCAGCCAGGGCCATTTTGAATTAATTTTTGTGACAAGTGTAAGGTCTATGTTTAGGTTTTTTTTTTTGCGAGTGGATGTCTCATTTTTCCAGTACCATTCATTGAAAAGACTGTCTTCACTCTATTGTATTTCCTTTGCTCTGTGGTCAAAGAGAAGTTGACTCTATTTATGTGAGTTGATTTCTGAGCTCTCTAGTCCATTCCATTGATTTATTTGTTTACTCTTTCACCAATACCACACTATGTTGATGACTGTAGCTTTATAATAAGTCTTAAAGTCAGGCAATGTCAGTCTTTTAACTCTGTTTTTCTTTTTTTTTTTTTTAGTTCAATAATGTATTGGCTATCCTGGGTCTTTTGCCTCTCCAAAATCTTTAAAATCAATTTGTCAGCATTTATAAAATAACTTGTTGGAATTGAACCCTAAGGTAAACTATAAACTTTAGATGATTATGATATGTCAATATAGGTTCATCCTTTTTATTTTTTAAAGTGCCCCTCTGGTGAGTGATGTGGATTATGCGGGAGGCTATGTGTGTGTGTGGGGCACAGTGTATATAGAAAATGTCTGTACTCTTCTCTCAGTATAGTTGTAACCCTAAAGCATCTCTAAAAAATGTCTTTAAAAAGAGCACTAGAAAAGTTTATAATTCTGTAATTATAAAAGACATTATAAATAAATACTTTTCCTTGTTAAAATTGATGCTTTAAAAATTATTTTTTAATTACAGTCGACACACAATATTATATTAGTTTTAGGTGTAAAACATAGTGATAAGATATTTATATATATTACAAAGAGTTTGCCCTGATAAGTCTAGCAGTACCCATCTGACACCATACATAGTTATTACAATATCCTCTTTTTTCTTCATTTAGAGTTATAAGCATCTATATTAAAAATACAGATCTCAAATCAATAACCTAACTTTCCACATTAAGGTGCTAGAAAATAAACAGTAAGATTAAGTGAATTATAAAAATTAACATATAGTTAATAAAATGGGGGGGAGTAGTGTAAACCAGGAAAGCCAAAAGTTTGTTCTCTTAAAAGATCAACAAAATTGACATACCTTTAGCTAGACTGAGAAGAAAAGTAAGAAAAAATAAATAAAAAATGAAAGAGAGACATCACTAGAAACTTCACAGAAGTAAATTTACTTTTCCTACAACATTTTTAAAAAAGAAATTAGAATAACATGAACAACTGTATGCCCACAAATTATATAGCTTTGATGCAACTGACAAATCTTAGAAGGACCTAAACAACCAAAGTTGTCTGAAGTACAGCTGGATAATATAAATTGATCTATATCAGGATTCTTTAGGGAAGCCAGGGAGGGAAGCCTAAGAAAAAATTGGGGGATTTAGTGATTTTAGAGATCTCACCTATGACCAAGAAAAGCAAAGTTTATTAACACATGCATATTAATTAACATAACATACCATATTAAAAAAATAAAGGATCATGGAAAGAGACAGAAAAACTATTTGATAAGATTAAACACATCTTCCTGATAAAAACACTCAACAAACAAGGATTAGGAGGAAATTATCTCAAGATGGCAAAAGGTGTCTATATTTTTATCCGCATAATCCACAGCTAACATCATATTTCCTAGTGAAGAGACAGGATATTTTTTCCCCTAAGTTCAGGAATAAGACAAAGATGTCTGCTCTTGCCTTCTATCCACCACTGTACCGAGCTTCTAGTCAGGACAGTGACACAGAAAGAAAGAGACCGATTTTAAAGAAAGAAGTAAAATATATCTGCTTTTAAATATGGTTTTATATTTAGAAAACCCTAAGGAAATCACTAAACACAATTAGAATTAATAAACAAGTGCAGGATAGTTGCAGGATATAAGATCGATATATAAAAATCAATGGAATTTTTATATGCTTTCCATGTACAATCTCAAAATAAAATTTAGGGAATAATTTTATTTACAATACCATCAAAAAGACTAAAACACTTAAGAATGAATTTAAGAAAATGATTGAAAAACACACACTCTGAAAACTAAAAAGCACTGGAATAAATTAAAGAAAATGTGTATGAATGGCAAGGCATTCCATATTCAAGGAAGGGAACACTTATGATTGTGATGATGCTGATACTTCCACAACTGATCTTCAAAATGAATACGATCTCTGTCAAAACCCCAGTAGGCTTCTTTACCAAAGGGATAAGCTGATTCTGGCCAGCATGGCTCAGTTGGAGTGCTGTCCCGTAACTGAAAGGTAACCAGTTCCATTCCCAGTCTGGGCACATGCCGCGTTGTGGGCTCGATGCCCCACTGGGGCTCATGCAGGAGGTGGCTGATCAGTGTTTCTCTTTCACATCAATGTTTTCCTCTCTCTCCCTTCTCCTCTCTCTTGAGTGAGAATAAAATAAACCTTTAAAAAATTAAAAGTTTAAAATTCATATGAAAATGCAAGGGACAGAGAATAGCCAAAATAATCTTGTAGAGAGAGGTGGGGCTCTGTCCTCAGGGCTGCCACAGATCAGAATAAGTGTACCAAGACATGATCTGCTTGGGGAGGAAAGGTGGCCGTTCTCTCAAAGGAGAAGGGCCAAGAGCCTTTTCCTCAATGGGCTTTTATTGGGTTCCATTTGCTCAGGAATACAGGTAAAGCTCATCAATCATTGTCAGGCAGTAAGGATCAAACAATAGATAATATACAAAGAACTACAAGGGCTTATTCTAAGTCAGGGTCAGTTAGCTAAAGGGCTATGAAACTTTGGGAAACAAACTCATTTCATGCTTGGACCCTTATCAGAAAATTGAGGGCATTCTTAGCAAAGCAGGTTTCATGGGGTTTTATGCATTCTTTCTTAGATCTGATAGCCCCAGGGGAATCTGCCCTTTCCAGCACAGTACCGCACCGCCCTCTGTCATTGTTTCAGGCCTAAGTCAGGCAGGGGAAGTAAGGCAGCCAAGAGGTTAGGAGACTTCTTGCACAGAATGAGGACTCAGGCTATGTCAAAGCTGAGCAGCAAGTGTCCATCACCCCCTTTTTCTATAGCTTCCCAAGGCCTTCCCTGTGGGCCTCTTTGTGGCCATGCCTGTCTTAGGTCATCCCTCCCTTGAGGAATCTTACCCATCATTAGCTAACTGGTCAGGCTCAGGGCCAAGCACGGTAAAGTAAAGTGGGCAGAGGTGGCGCCCCTGCCAGGGAGATAAGCTTTGGCTCCTTAGTGGCTTATGGTTCCAAGGTCTCTGACTCAGTCTTAGCTATGGGGGTTTGCAGCTTCTGAAACCAGGCAGGGCAGTTCCCAACAATCTTGGAAAAGAACAAACTTGGAGGGTTCACCCTTCCCAATTTCAAAAGTCACTGCAGACCACAACCATCAACAGTGTGGTGCTGGCACAAGGCGAGGTATCACCTTGTGGAACAGCGCCGAGAACTCAGAAATAAAACCTCATATTCACGATGACTTCATTTTCAACAAGGTGTCAATGCAATCAAATTAGGGTGGTCATGCTGGGCTACTAAATAACCACATGGAAAACAACAAAGTTGGATCCCTACCTTGTACAGTACACAGGAAGTAACCAAAAACAGACCAAAGGCCTATGAGTAAGAGATAAAACTCTAAAACTCCAACTAAACATAGGAGTAAATCTTTGTGACCTTGGAATAGGCAATGGCTTCTTAGATATGACACTAAAAACACAAGCAACAAAATAAAAGATTATTCCCTGGCTGGTATGGCTCAGTGGATTGAGTGCGATCCTGTGAACCAAAGGGTCGCTGGTTTGATTCCCAGTCAGGGCACATGCCTGGGTTGCAGGCCAGGTCTCCAGCTGGGGGCATGCAAGAGGCAGCCGACTAATGATGTTTCTCTCTCACATCAATGTTTCTCTCCCTCTCTTTCTCCCTCCCTTCCCCTCACTCTAAAAATAAATAAATAAAATTTTTAAAAACCTTTTTAAAAATAAAAGATTAAATAAATAAGACTTCATCACAATTAAAAGGAACTTGAAAGGAGATTAACAAGAAAGCAAAGACAACCCAAAAGTGAGAGAAAGTACTTGGGAATCATAAATCTGATGAGGGTCTAGTATTTAGAATAAATAAAGAACTCTTCTGACCCGATAATAAAAAGGCAACTCACCTGAGAAAGGGCAAAATACATGAATAGATATTTCTACAAAGATATATACAAATAGCCAATAAGCACCTGAAAAGATCACCATCATTTGCCACCAGGGAAAAGCAAATGAAAACCATCATTAAATACCACTTTGCCACTTGTTTTGTAATCAAAGGATATAGTCGAAGGAGTTGTCAGGGTGTAGAACAATCAAAACCCTTGTACTCTGCTGGTGGAAGTGTGAGGTGGTGTGGACACTTTGGAAAATGGTCTGGCAGTTCTTCAAAAGTTCAAACACAGGACTGGCATAGGACCCCCAACCCCACTTCCAGGTGCTCACCCAAGAGAATTGAAAACCTATGTTCCCACAAAAATGTATATAGGAATATTTATGGAAGAATTATTCATAATATCCAAAAATGGAAAACAAGCATAATAACCAACCAATGAAGGCAGAAACCAAATGATGCATACCAATTCAGCATAATATTTAAAACTTAAAAAATCAAAAGAAATGAGGCATGACATATGCTTCAACATGAATGAGCCTTGAAAACCACATGCTAAGTAAAAGAAGCCAGTCACGAAAAGCCATATATCGTATGACTCTATTTACAAAGAAAGTCTAGAATAGGCAAATCTAATGAGATAAGAAGTAGAATAGCACATGGTTGGTTGCCTAGAGCTGGGAGTTTGGTAGGAAATGCTAAGTGGCCACTAAAAAGCACTGGGTTTCTTGGGGACGGATAAAGATGTTCTTAAACCAATTGTGGTGATGATCGCACAGCTCTGGGCGAACACTAAAAACACCACTGTGCTGTACACTTTAAATGAATAAGTTATGTAAATTAAATTTCAACAAAGCTTAAAAAAGCACCTGTGGGTATATGGTTTTATGAGGATAGCGTTTTACAAAAGCATAGATGAGGGTCCCCCAACTCAGCCCGGATGTCCAGGGGTTCCGTGAAGACTTCCTCCAAGTTTTAAAGGAATCGCCTGGCCAGCCAGTGTGCGCACAACAGTGCATGTGTGTGTCTGTGTCTGTCTTGGTGTGTGTGTGTGTGGATAGTATAAAAGAAAGAAAGAGAGAGAGAGATCATGTTGTGGTGGAGTATTCCATAGAAAAACCTCATCTATGGCAGAGGAAACATGAAATCAGATCAAGCTTGAAAAGCAAGCGAAGGGCTTTTTAATGCCAATTAAGATGTTCACACTGAATTCTATGCCCACCATAAAATGATGGATGGAATTTTGGTAAAAGACATGATGCCAGGAGACTGCATTTTACTTCCAATTTCTGGTGGCTGGGTTCTGATAAGCAGGAGGGGGAGGATGAGACTGAAGGCAGCGAGACCAGTTAGGAAATCAATGAAATGACATAGGTCACAAACCATGACAGTCTGCGGTAGACTGAGGATGAGGAAGGTGAAGAACGGCAGAGGAGAGAGCTGATTCAAGAAATCCTGAGGAGCTTAACAATAGGTGGTACGATGAGTCTGGTCATGTAGGGAAATTGCTTTCAGGAGGAAGGCGAGAAGAAAGAGGCATCAAGGACAGGCTGAGATCCAGTAGCATTTGAACCAACGAGTGAGCTAAAGAATACAGGAGGAAGGCCGAGTTTAGAAAAGCCACAAAAATATTGCTCTTGAGGATCAGGTATGTGTCTTTTTCATCTAGTAACTCCACCATGGAGCACAGTACAAATCAAACAGCTGACCGGACACATTGCAAAAAAGCTAGATTCTCAAATAGAGTGTCCAGAGGCTGAAGTTCCTGCTGAACCAATTTCCAAAAAGCCAGTAAGGAAAAAGCCAGTATTTGGGGGAAATGCAGGGAGTAGTAGCCAAGCATTCTACTGGTCTAAGAGCCTGCCTGGCATTCCATAAAATGGGGCACCTGCCAAAGTTCACGGTAACAGAACTGTGGAGAAGAGGATGCTATTGGAGTGGAAAAACAGGAAAGCTTAGCAGAATTTTGATTTACAGCCTCAGCTGTAAATGCCAGTTGTTCCACTAACTTCATTTTGCTAATGCAAGAACAGCTTTTGCCGTAATAACATATTTCAGCGTGAATGTCTTTTTAATAATCCTTAATTTGAGTCCTAATTCCCTTGATAGCCACTTTGAGAAGACAAGTGCATTCCAAAGTAACACTGAATGAACACATTGAGAAAAGACTACCCATATGCGCGTGCGCACACGCTCACACAATGTTACATATATTCTAACACATCATCATATTTCTTAAATGTCATCGAAGGAAGACCCTGAAGGCTTTAATAAGCAATCACTCAGAATTGCATAGGCATCAGCAATTAACAGCCCCTCGCTCATCATCCATCAGTATCTGAGCAGGATGGAGAAGACAAAGCTACTGAGATAAAAAGAGCAATAATAGAGAAAGACAAAAGAGATGAATAGAGAACAAAAGCACAACTCATAATGTAACCACAGAAGGCGAGGCAAGCTTGCTGTGATGGGAATAGCTGAATATATTTTATCATGGGAGCCGATACTGTAGCAACACTTTTTTTAATCTCATGAAGAGAGCCAACAAGCTAAATCGGGATCAATGAGTTGACATTGATGGGTCCAGAGTAACAAAGCTGCCAAGAAAACATAAATGCCAGCAAAGAAATATGTGCGTGCCCTCACCTTTCCCCTCCTGAGCCCTTGGTAGAACAAATTTATTTTTGTGTTACAGAAAATTGTTCACAGCAGCGCCCCATGCCCCTCACCCATTCTCGACTGTCCTCCATGCCTCTCACCTGCAGTAATCTTTAACTCTTGCTCCGGGAACAGCTTCATGAGACCAGCCTTGAAATTTTGGCCAGAAGGCTCAGAGAGGTTTAATCCCCATGAAAGAAACGTCATATTTATACAGCACATATGACCTAGCCTGTCACATAAGAAGAATTAATTAATAAAGGGTAAATAGAATGTCAGTATTCATTATTCCTTTAGCTCTTACCTTCCAGGCCAGGTCAAGTCTCATGTTGTTATGGCTTTTTATTTGCTTACCAGCCTGCCTCCTTCCTTTATTGCACTTAGCAAAAGGGTCTTGAATAATTAATTTTGTAATCTGTTTTCCTGACTGTAAGCTCCCCTTTCTCTGATCTCACGAGCACTCAATAAATGTATGTTTAGAAGTGGAAGGAGAAACTGGGATGGAGGAAGGGAGGGGGAGAGAAAGGAAAAGGACACAGGAAAGAAAAAAGGGGTGTCAGCTCTCGGTTACTCATCAGCTGACGCTACAGCTAAACATTCTCAGGCATTTGGGTTTCCATGCAGGTGCTTGGCCACGGGACCCCAGGAGCATTTTACTCACACAGAAAAGAAATCACAATTGATTATCTCGGCCCCACCTGCCTCTGTCCATCCCTGCTGTGACCTGCCATTTCTGAGTCTATGATAGTGGACAGCAAAGGGAAGGTCAGTTCTACATTCCAGGCAATTTCAGTCTCAAGGCCAAACAATGCAAAAGTTTGAACAGAAAGGAGGGGAAAAAAGCAGGGTGATCTGAGAGAAAAAACTAGTAAGTATGATTTTACCTGACGACAGTTCTCTCCCCCTTGTATTGGGTACGTCTGTCCCTGATGCACCATTCCAAAAGTAGCCCCGATCATAAGAACAGACCTCAAACATCAGAAACATCACCTACACATAGCAAAACAATCAAAATTGTTGCTTCTTGTTTCCAAGTGCAACACACACACACAACTTATGTGGCCTCCCAAAGGCACTTCCTTGTGAAGTTCCTAAGTGAGGTTAAGTGTGATAAGACTTCCTGAAATGACAAGGATATTCTTTGTGCTGTCTCCAATGTAGTAGCTACTACCCACGTGACTATCGGTTATTTAAAATGTGGCTAATGTGACTAAAAAATTAAAATTTTAATTTGATTTAATCTACATTTATTTACACTTACACTTTAGTAGTCACATATGATTAGTGGTTACTGTATTGGGTAACTCATGATAAAACCAAACAGACTTGGCTAATGAGGAGGGCTGACCTTGGCCTCATGCTCTTTGACATTCTGATTCTAAGAACAGTAGGAGCAGGCACTTCTAGCAATATCTGACTCTGTGCAATGGATAAGCCAATAACCACGGGTATATTCAATACATGAATAGATCTCAATGATTCCTTTTCACAACCTGGATTGAAATGTCCATCACTGAAATCACCTCTTTGGTTTACACAGGAGAGAATAGGGGCATTTTCTCTGAGTGTCCACTAGAATAGGGAATGCTACATTCTAGATAGAATCCATGCCTTATGCGGAAGGAGACATGGACCAGTATATCCCGGTGGGCCAATGTGGTACAAAAGGTGGAAGAAAGATCAGCGGAAATTTGAAAGTTTCAAGTGGAGAGAAGGAAGATGGTTAATGCACATTCGGAATCTTGCAAAACTAGGGGTGGGAGTGCAGTGGGTGGTCATGCTCACAAGGGCGCAGCAAAGACTACATACACTCTAGTACAAGTCAGGCCGAACGCCACCCCTAGCGCCGCAGGAGCTCAGCACGCGTCCTGGCTCACGTGGCAACGGAGGAATACAGTTGCACCGGATACTGTTCCTAAGAGTGCAAACAAACTTGAGGACTTACCAGAAGGTTTAGGTTATTGATGTTTCCTCTCTCTTTCTCTCTCTCCTATTTCATCATCTTTTACTTAACCTGTAATCATTTATTGGTGATCTACCATGCACCAGGCTCTGTAAGGAGCATTAGGGACGTACCACCACTCGAATCCTAGACCTTAACCTTTAAAAATCTACGTTATGTTGGGGCAACAAACTTGTAATCAGAATTAAGTTGCTGTATAAAACTCATGGAAATGCGAATTTCAGAATCTTGTGCTTCTTCTAACTAAAAGCTGGTACATAATTCTGGGCTCAGACACCACTCCCACTAAGCCTACTGTCCTTTACACACACTCACACACACACACACACATACATGCACATTGGCTTTGTCATACTCCAGTGGAAAAAGCCCAGAAAAATGACACAGTGGGTGTGTTTGTTCTTCTTTTGTTTATTTTGTTTATAAAATAGTCACAAAATAATTTTTGCCTGTCTTTGTTTTTTCAGCCTTTCCAAGATAACACTATTCAAAATATCTAGAACTTTTTATTAATTCATTTTGGTCTTGTCCTGGTCAATGGGATGAGGTGGGAACCAGGCCAAGGGCGCGGTGCCCCTGGCCGGGCTGGCAAACTCTGCCACCGCACACGGCTGACAAAAGCTCTAGTTTGGGCACTGGTATTGGATTGTTGATACTAATTTGGAGAAGGGAACTGTGGTCTTGACACAGTTCTAGTCTAGAGGGACCCATAGATTTTATAATTGAGTTG
Source organism: Desmodus rotundus (assembly GCF_022682495.2). Taxonomy (NCBI): domain Eukaryota; kingdom Metazoa; phylum Chordata; class Mammalia; order Chiroptera; family Phyllostomidae; genus Desmodus; species Desmodus rotundus. The sequence continues at coordinate 23,229,393 of NC_071393.1, read as the reverse complement.
AGTTTAAAATGTGAAACAGATTGGCTTTGCTGGCAAACTCAGAGCACAGGTGTGTTTATTTCTTCATAAAACAATGGCACTCCTATACAGAGCCCCACAACCCCAGATGGACCCCCTATTTCTCTCCACATAGCCTCATCATCTGAATCACAGATGATGGAAACCATTTAACTCATTCCTTCCTCCTCCTGCTCCTCTCTTAGGCTCACTTAATGCCCCATAGCTCTTGCCAAGTTATTTCTCAACGCCATTTTTTTTTCACGGTATCTCTTTATTTCTCAATGGGATGTGAAAGTTCTTGGTTTTCATTTTACTAATCGGATGAACCTTGTGAATGAATAGCTCCTTTAAAGTGGCAGAAATGCCACCAGTTCACTAGAGTTTCAGTTTAGCAACAGCGCTCGCTGCCTCTGGCGGGGCTGCCCTCGGTCCTCACCACCACATTATCATTTTATGGTGCACCCCCTCCAATGTACCATTTAGTCCCCCCAAAATCCTTCTGCTTCCCCAAATTTTCTCATTCGAGTTAAACCATCAAAGCAGAGTCGCCTCCTGTTCGTGACCCAGATCAGAGCACTCACAATCTGACCTTTGCTACTGACCTCAGCTCACCTAGAGAAGAGCGTGAAAAGAGGCTCTGATTGCAAAGAATACACTAGAAATAAAGCCGGATATAAATACTTTTAACACATGGTGATGCACGTAATAATTTAAGTATGATCACAAAGCTGAGTGTAGACCTGAGGGAGGAGAGCGATGCAGTTTGGAAGGCCAGGAAATCTTCAGAGAGGAGGCTCCTCCTTCTCAGGGTTCCATAGGAGCCAATCATACGTAAAAGCAGCAGGAGAGTACTCCTGACATAACGGACATGAAATCGTACATTTAAAATGTTTAAAACTTTAGGTGATACAGGAAACTAAACCTGATTGAGTCTTTCTTATGCAGTAGGCTTTACTGTGAGTCTGCAAACATCGTTTATTTATTCCTATTGCACCTCAGTGACAAAGGTCACGTTTTTTCATTAAGCAAGCGAAGGAATTGAGACTTGGAGAATGTTGATAATTTGCTTAAAGCCCCAAAAGTAGGGTGGAATTTTAAACCATGTCCAAAGACTATCTAATAATATTTCCACTGCATTTTGCAGGGTTTTCTCAGCTGATCCTGCTCCATGGGACACTGAATTGGCTGAAGCACTAAGAAAATGTCATCCTTTGCTCCCCCCACACCCGCAACAACACACACACTTCTATACTTGTCATCAGATAAGAGAACAAGTACAGATTCTTTCAGGGAGTAACTATGCCTCAGATCTCCACAGGTAAGCTCTGGAGCCAGAATGCCCGGGCTCCTTTCTGGTGCAATGCCATCTCCTACTGAAGTCTCTGTATCCCCTGACCATTATCCCTAACTTTTAGGAAAAATGCTGGCCAAGTTATGCTGAAGATCAAGTTAAGCTCTGCCTAACGTTCTCCAGGCTCTGGAAGTCAGTCCAAAGTCAAGAAATCCAACAGTGCTTTTCCTGGCCATTAGGTTTATCAACTCTGCATATAGCGCACGCCCCATTAAGGGAGCTGTGTGATGTCAGCAAGAGAAACGAAACGACAGTGAGGATGATAGCGAAGGCAGCTCTGAAATAATAGAACCACTACCTTGGGCAGGGTGGGGGGACTTTAAAAGGTAAGTCACTTTCTCATTAATTATCTCTACTTCTTAGTCACACCCAAGTACACTCAGCAAAGGACGCACGAGGCAGCCCTGTACTGAAGTGTGTGGATTCTCACTTTGTACAGAATGCCAATTCTGATGTCGGTGGTGTTGCTTTTGGAACCTCTTCTCAGGAAGGAGATGGGTGTCTGTTGGCCATGGCTGGTTAGCTGTGATTATCAGGGCCCTAGGACAACAACACCAGGATCGTGGGTTTGATGCCAGTGACGTGCAGTCGGCCATGCCTTGTCCCTTTCCATTCATTCCATAGCCATTTATTCAACGTTTACTAGGTGCCAGATCATGTGCCGGATAGTAAACAAAAAACAAAAAAAAAGGGCCTGCTTTACTCTGAAGGAACTCGGAGTTTAATGGAACACCGGCAGTGACAGTAGACTAGCAGACAGAATAAGTGGTCAGTGGACAAACAATTGAACCAAAGAGGAGCCATTGCAGGGCCTCTTCAGGTTCAGGACATGGAAGCCTTCTCGGAGGATAAAGCACCTACCTGTCCAGTGAAGACGTGATGGGCCTCCCTACCCTGCCAGGTCCCGCACACGTGCCCAGAAAGTTTGCTGCTAGGTGTGACACGGCCCGCCCCTGAGAAAGTGGGAACGACATCCTGGAAGAGCCACGGTTACTTTCACAATGTTTTCTTATTAGAGTCACAGAACAACCCAGGAGTCACAGCTAAAATCAGCACCCTGTGAGCATGCCTCAGCACCCGAGTGAAAAGTCCCACAGTAAACTCCAGCCTAGGTCAGCGGTTCATCCTCCAAAGACCTCCTAGAGTTAGTGACTTTAGCAACGGACAGGGAAGTCCCCAACATGGTCCCTGGGGACACCATAGCCATAGAAAACTGTGTCCTGCCACCACCCATAACCACAGAGGAAGACAGCCAGCATCCATCCGACCACCATCTATAAGAAGAGGAAGTGTGACTAGATCAATTCAAGTAGACCACTCGTGAAAAAGAATCAAACTGTGTGTCATCCAAGCATTAGACATGCAGGGTGATGCGGTGGTGCAGTATTACTCTTGCCACAGTGCTCTGAGCAAATCCCCCCACTGAATTTCTGATACTTGATATAAGGGTGTTCTTCACATTCTTCAAAGAAGCGCACTGAGTCATACAGCATGGGAATGACTTCTACAGGGACCTGTCGTTGTCCAGAAATGGGGACAGAGATATCACTGGTGAACAGGATGGCCCAAGGGGAAGGAAGCAATCACCTGTCCTTAACAGCTGGGCGGGATCCTCTAGAATGGGAGGGTGGGAGGATCCTGGGGCCCCCTTGCCTCAGTGTTTTATTTGTAAAATAGAAGTGATAATTCTGCCACCCACGGGGTGCTTGTCAGGGTTAAGTAGGAGATTGCGTGTAAAGTATCTCAGATGACACGTAGTAGAAACCAAAATATGCCAGAGACCTTCCCTCATTTTGTTTGAATCTGAAAAAGGTTTACCACCTCCTCCCCGCCGCACTATATGAAAAACTTTGAGGTCCTGAGTGAGAGACAGATCTGCTAGGAATCCAAAGTGATACTGGAGCTGGTACTCTATTCTGATCTTCAGAGGGTCTTAGAACAGCCCCAGCAGGGGACTGGGACAGCATCAGAGGTCTGCCTGTCTTTGCTCTGGCTCACTTCCGCCCCCCCACCCCCACCCCCAGAACACAGCAGGAGGGGTAAGCTGGCCGGCACATTAGTGTTTCAGAAACAAGCAGCTCGGTGCAGGCTGAAGGTTAAAAGGAGCCGGTTTACCACCCCTGCATTCCTGCACTGCTGCCATTTAGCAAGGCTGGGCGCTATAATTATTACCTGAAGTAAATAATACAGTCAGCACTTTATAAAAAATGCAAACTCCTCAGCCTTCCTTTGGTTCTCTGAGCAATACCATTAATTATGATAAATTCTGATATTTGGATGACGGTGGTAGGTTATTTCTCAGATATTCCTCCACAATTTGACATCCATCATTGTCCACTTAACGGAAATTAGGGCTGAGACTCCATGGCTGAGTTTAACCACTTATTATGCCTCATTCAGGGAAGTTAATTCCCTTCTTAAATGTGTATTACATCGTATTTGAAGAGGTATTTTTTTTTAGCAGTGAATGCTTTGGGGCTTCAGTTTCTCTTGTTCCCAATGCACAGAATTCCTGCAGGGAATTTTAGCACCCTATCTTTCAGTCCCTTGAAAAGGAGAAGTTACCTGGAGAACCCTGGGACTGACTTCTGGATTTAGTGTCTTTCAATTTTCTCATACAATGCTCAGTTAACATATCCCCCACTTGGTCTTATGAGTATAGCCTATTGCCTTCTTCTTATTCACAAGTTATTTAATGAACTCGACAAGGCTGACTCTCATTAACAAAGCCTGCAGAAGTACTGGAGCATTGATGGCTTTTATTCAGTGGGCCTGGATTTGCAGAAGAGAAACACCCCAGGAGGGGGCCCTGAGTGACAGCAAAGTCACATAACACTAGGACACCAGGAAGAACTTCCTGAGGAAGTTCATTCATTCCTTTTTTTTTTTTCCTCTTCTCCAAAAGAGTGAAACGTTTCTAGCTGTAAAGGAACCTCCTTGCATATCCAGGTCTGTGCTTACAGTTGGAGGATTCTTACAGGGTCTGTGGTACGACAGTTCATCAGTAAGCATCGATAGAGCAATGCTCCAGCAGCACATAAGGCACGGTGGACAGTTAGCAAGTGTGGGGCACAGCCCTCCGAGGAGCATGCAGGCTGCTAGGCGAGGAGACTTGTGCTCCTGGAATGGAATATACGAATGACAGTTCCCATAGCTCAGTGGTCCGGGACTGTGAATAGCTTCTCCATGTGATCAGAGACCATTGGTGTGGAGGCACAAGGGAGGGTTCACCCAGAAGATATAATTTGAGCTGAAGCCTGAAGAATTCCTACTGGGTCACGGCTGGGGGGGTGGGGTGGGGATGATCATCATACCAGCAGGTGAACTGGCAGGAAGTGGGCAAAAGGGTGGCTCATGAATGCTTCACGGACCTGTGTGGGGGTCAGCCTGCTCTGGGGGATGTGTTAACTGCAGAGTGTCACTTTGGATGGGTTTGCTGAAACCGAACTTCCAATGCTTGTGACCTTTCAAAGCTGTGACCTTAGACAAGACAGATGTTATGACTTGGTGTCATATTTTCGTGTGAATTTTCCATTACTAAATAAGGAAGATATTGTAACAGCCACTGTATAGAACTCTTTCATACCCAGAGGACAGGCACAGAGTACACATACTGCTATTTGATGAGAAAACAAAAAGATCATCAGACTTTGAAAACTATGAAGCCCACACATTTCATTTTATACCTAAGGCTGGGCCTTCAGTGACTTATGAAGGTCCCTTAGTCTGCAAGTAGCTGAGAACTGTTCTCTAACTCTCAATCCAGGTCTCTCTATTTTTTTCTCTCCTCATCCCTCTCCATTCACTCCAACTTGCTCTTCTCTCCCTAAAGATCCTTTTCCAAGGCTGCCCATTACTTAAAGTGCTCTTTCATCTCAGGTTAAAATCTCACTGATTTCTAAGGCCCGGCTCCAACGTCACCTCCTTGAAAAGGCTTTGCTGGTTTTAAGAACGAGTCAGGGTGTCTTCCCTCCACTAAACTCGGAGCCTGCCACCTGTCACCCTGATGGCTGTTTCTACTCAAGTCTTGTTCCCAGTCGGCTGCGGACCTGTCTCATCTCTGAGATTATAAATCTCTCAGGATGAGAACATTGTGTTGGTCACCTCAGCACCACCTTTTAGCTTAGCACATGTCTTCACATCAGAGGCTCCCTAAATACTTAATGAATTGGTTGAACTATTGCAGTGAATGCATTTACGTCAACCAGTAGCTGCTAAGACAAGTAGGTGCCTGACAAGTTAAATGGCAAAGTGTAAACTGTAGCCAAGGAGGACCTCTCTAAAACCTACCTCAGAGCATTTCCGAGGATGGATAGCCCAAAATATAATGGCAATAATAATAACAGTCATTACTGCCTACAATATGCTAGGCACTCATTGTGACTTGGAACATTACAAATGGATGGGCGTGCTGCCTAGAAAGGAGCTACCAGTTGAGACAAGATATTCTCCCCTCTGATCTCACTCTGGGAAAAGCTGGCAGATCTGATGGATTTGCCAAGCTAAGCTGGCTCTGGTGTGAGCTGAAACAATTTGTCAAATTCTAAGGGGTTGTGAGCATGAACATGTATGAAAGGGGAAGTTTCATGTTGCCTAGAATGTCACTCCAGAACTTTTAGCCAAGGCCAGACAAGCCAGAAAGGAAATAGCCCAAGGACACCCATGCGGGTGACACAAAGCCCCTGTGCTGTTGGCTCTGGTTAAAGGTTGACGCGGGGAAGACTGACGGCCTTGATTTATAGGCAGTGAGAGCCCCAGGCTCCTGTGGAGGTGGGCCCCCACCTCGAATTAAAACAGCCATTTATGGAAATGAAAGAGGAATTACATCCCCACACTTCCACTGTAGCCTTTGGCCTCTCTTCTGAAGCTTGGAGCGCTTGGGGATTCGGGCGCGCTGACTCAGCATGCACTGTCCATTGGAGAAAGGCAGGCAGCAGTGCAGAAGTCACCTAGATGCATGGTGGTCAGCGGGGTCCCAGGGTCTTTGTCTTCAGGAAACTGCCGTTGAAACAGGCTGAGATCATCCATAGAAGCATAAATTCTGAGCAAATGTGAAAATACACTGGGAGGCGAGGGGAACTGGAATGGAGCCCTGTGACTTGGAGGAGAGTTTGAGGGTGGAGACGGGCTGATTGCAAAAGGGAAGGATGCCGGATCCTTGGAACTGCCACAATCTGACTGCCATCTAGCCACTGTGGGCACCGAGGAAATATCATCTATTCCCAGACTGGCCCCTAACTCTGTACTATCCAGCGGCATTAGCAGAACCTCTGCCTAATCCTCCCTGGGTTATTCCTGTGGCCAGAAATGCCATGATGGTTTCACGTGTCTCTGTCAAACCCCGTCAGCAAAAGTAGCAATAATAGGTAATCTTTATCAGCTATTTACTCTTTCATGTGCATTGATACACACTTTTCACGTATATGAATTTGTTTAATCCTCATAAAAACGCCAAAAGGCAGGAAATAGTATTATCCCCCATTTTACTGACAAAAAAACTGGGACACAGAGAGGTTGGGTAACCTGACTGAGGCCCCATTGTTGGTAAGTGAGGGAGCCAGGATCCAGTCTACTCCAGGGTCGATGCCTGTAAGCTGTGTAGCACGCGGCTGGTAGAGCCAGGACTGCCAGGGGCTCCCATGATCCCTGAGGAAGGCGTGTTCATGGCAGGCTCTGACACGTAGGGACTGGTCAGCTGATTCACAAAAGTCTAATCTAGTACACTAATCAACTCTTCAATCTCCGTGCCATTGTCAGACTTCTCTCCTCCTTGACTGCACGCACGTGATCTGCCTGCCATTTGGGAAGGTGGAGTGGTGCACAGCTTCTCTCATTTAGCCCATAGAAAGTTCTTATGTCACTGAACTAAGATGGTGGACCTTGAGGCTGATTCCGTACTTGGGTGTCTTCTTGGGCTCTGAGAGTCTCTCCTGCTGGACCCCACATTGTAATTCCCAGAATGTGGTCTATGCATTCTACTCTTCCAGCGGCTGCTTCGTCCTGAGCCTGGGTATATTCATGAGCCCACTCTAGGAGTTCTTCTTTGCAATTTAAACTCCTTCAGGCTGCCCTGGGGAAGGGTTTTGAACAACCTGAGGCTGACTCTCCACCTGCGGGGTCTGCAGTCCGGTTCCTGATGTCAGTGCAGCAGCTGCAGCTCTCCTTAATCCAAGGCAGCACTCCAGCCCTTCTCGCTTTCCCTCCAGATTTTCTCACTGTGCGTCAGATATTAGTAGTCCACTACATCCCATAACTGCCAAGGATGTTCCGTAGCTTTTTCAAGGAGGCCTCTGAGTATGGGCTGGTGTCATTGCACTCCCATGGCTCTCTCTAAAACTATTCTCACCAGTAGCTCCCAAATACTGGAGTCCTTTGAAATGGCTCAAGAGTTATAACACCTCTTCAGAGAAACGCTACTTGGTCCATGCTCCACAGTGCACTGGTATCTCACTTTGAAAGTTCTATTGTTTCTCGGGGCTTCATGCAAATGTTCCAGTTCAAAATCATTTACTGAACACATTATCTTTCAGACACTATTATAAGTGTTCTAGATATATTACCAGAATTAAATAGCAAAATAATTATATAAAGTAATGCCAACGCCCATACTTTAAAGACAAAGAGACTGAAACCTATATTCCAAATGTAGTTCAATACATACTATAAGCCTATTAATAATCACTTTAAATAAAAATGGATTAACTATTCCAATCCAAAGACAGCGGTTAGCTGAACGGAAGAGGGAACAAGACCCATGCACGTTCGTATGCTCTCTACAAAAGACTCGCCTCAGAAATAAAAGACACGCAGACTGAGAGTAGAGGGATAGAAAAAGATATTTTAGGCAAATGGGAACAAAAAAAGACTGCAGTAGCAATACTTATATCAGACAAAATAGATGTTAAAACAAAGGCTATAGTAAGAGAAAAAGACAGTACATAATGCTAAAGGGGTCAACCCAATAAGAGGATATAACCCTTCTAAACATTTATGCACCCAAGGTAGGAGCACTTAAATACATAAAGCAAATCCTGATGAGCATAAAATAATAGACTGACAGTAACACAATCGTAGTAGGGAATTTTAACACCCCAGTGACATCAATGGATAAATATTTCAGACAGAAGATCAATAAGGAAACAATGGCCTAAGATGACAAACTGGACCAGATAGATTTTTGATAGATTTCCAGAGCATTTCACACCAAAGCAGCAGAATATACCATTTTTTCTAGTGCCCATGGAACATTCTCTAGGATAGACCACATGTTAGGACACAAAACAAGTCTCAATAAATGCAAGAGGATTGAAATATTATCAAGCATCCTCTCTGACCACAACAGTATGAAACTAGAAATTAATTAGCAGAAAATAACCGAAAACCACAAACACATGAGGGCTAAGTAGCGTGTTCCTAAACCACACATGGTTTAATGACAAAATAAAGGGAGAAATCAAACATACCTTGGGCGAATGAAATTGAAAACACAGCACAAATTCTATGGGACACAGCAAAAGCAGCCCTAACAGTGAAATAAGAAAAAATTAAAATAAATTATCAAAATCTAGTCATAAGGGAACTAGGAAAAAATAACAACAAACAAAGCCTAAATGAGTAGAAGGAAGCAAATAATAATCAGAGCAGAAAAAAATGAAAGAGAGTCTAAAACACCAATATAAAAGATCAGTGAAATCAAGAGCTGGTTCTTTGAAAAGACAAACAAGATTGATAAACCTTTAACCAGACTTATCAAGAAACAGAAAGGATCCACACCCCGACTGCTGTGGCCCAGTGGATTGAGTGCCGGTCTGGGAAACAAAGGGTCATCTGTTCGACTCCAAGTCCAGGCACCTGCCTGGGTTGCAGGCCAGGTCCCCAGTTGGTGGTATGTGAGAGGCAACCACACACTGATGTTTTTCTCCCTCTCTCCCTCCTCTCCCTTCTGTCTAAAAATAAGTAAAACCTTAAAAAAAAAAAAGAAACATAGAGGATCCAAATAAATAAGACCAGAAATGAAAGGATACGTGAACACAACAGACATCACAGAAATACAAAGGAATATAAGAAAATATTATGAACAACTATATGCCAACAAATTGGGCAATCTGAAAAAAAAGGATAAATTCCTAGAAACATACAATCTTCCAAAACTAAATCAAGAAGAAACAAAATCTGAACAGATCATTTACAACGAATGAAATGGAAACAGTAATCAAACGAGTCCCAGTAAACAAAAGTCCTGAACCAGATGAAGTTCACAGGTGAATTTTACCAGGCATTCAAAGAACTAACACCTCTCCTTCTCAAACTATTCCAAAAACTTCAAGAGGAGGAAAGACCCCCAAACTCCTTTTACAAGGCCAGCATTATGCTAATTCCAAAACCAGATAAAAACACTACAAAGAAAGAAAATTATAGGCCCAAATCCCTAGTGTACATGAAAGCAAAAATCCTAAACAAATATTAGCAAACCAAAGTCAGAAATACATTGAAAACGTCGTACGCCATGATCAAGTGGAATTTACTCCTGGGATGCAGGGTAAATATCTGCAAATCAATTAGCAAGATAACACCACATAAATAAAATGAAGAATAAAAATCATACGATTATATAAATAGAGGCAGAAAAGGCATTTTGTGAAATCCAGCCTCATTATGATAAAAACTCTCAGCAAAGTAGAAATAGAAGGAATACACCCCAACATGGTAAGGGCCATCGATAACAATCCCCCAGCCCAAATCATATTTAATGCAGAAAAACTAAAAGTGTTTCCGTCAAGATCAGAAACAGGACTGGGATGTATTATTTCACACTCTTATTAAACACAGGATTGGAAGTCCTAGCCACGGCAATTAGACAACAAGGCAAAATAAGAGGCATCCAAATTGGAAAGAAAGAAGTAAAATGGTCATTATTTGCAGATGACATGATCCTGTATGTAGAGGATACTAAAGATTGCACTGAAAACAAAACAAAAAAAAACCCCAAAACAAACAAAAAACAACTACTAGAACTGGTGAATGAATTCATTAAAGTAACAGGATACAAAATTAATATTCAGAAATCAGTTATATTTTTATATACCAATAATGATCTATCACAAAAGTAAACTAAGAAAACAATCTTATTTGAAATTGCATGTAAAAAATAAAGTACCTAGAAATAAATTTAACCAAGGAGGTAAAAGAACTAAACTCAAAAAGTTATGAGATACTGAAGAAACTGAGGAAGATGCAAATAAATGGAAGCATACATCCTGTTCATGAAGAGGAAGAATTAACATCATTAAAATGTCCTTATTACCCAAAGCAATCTATAGATTTAACACAATTCCTATCAAAATATTAACAGTGTATTTCACAGACTAGAATAATCCAAAAATTTATATGAAACCACAAAGGACCCCAAATAGCCACAGCAATCTTGAGAAAGAAGAAAAATGGGGGAGGAATCACACCACCTGGTATCAAACTATACTACAATACTGCAATAATCAAAACGGCATGGTACTGGCAGTAAAACAGACATATAGATCAATGGAACAGAATAGAGAGCCCAGAAATAAACTCAAGACTTCATGGTAAGTCAATATTTGACAAAGGAGGCAAGAACATACGGTGTGGTGAATACAGACTATTCAATGAATGTTGTTGAAAAATTGGACACATACTTGCAAACATGAAACTAGACCACCTTCTCCCACCATATACAGTGATAACCTCTAAATGGATTAAAGACTTAAATGTAAGACTTGAAACCATAAAAATTCTAGAGGAAAACATAGGCAGTAAAATCTTGGACATTTGTTGTAGCAATATTTTTTCTGATACATTGCCTCAGGCAAGGGAAACAAAAGAAAAAAGAGACTAATGGGATTACGTCAAACTGAAAAGTTTTTGCATAGCAAAGGAAATCGCCAACAAAACAAAAAGACAACCTTCTGCATGGAAGAAGACATTTGCTAATTATCCATCTGATAAAGGGTTCAAATCCAAAATTTATAAAGAACTCAGATATCCTAATACCAGGGGAAAAAAAAAACTCAATTAAAAAGTGGGCCAAAGACCTAAATAGACACTTCTCCAAGGAAAATGTATAGATGGCCAATAGACATACGAAAAGTTGCTCAACACCACTAATTGTCAGAGAAATACAAATTAAAACCACAAGGAGATATCACCTCACACTTGTCAGAATGGCTGTCATCAATACATCAACAAACAAGTGTTGGCGAGAATGTGGAGAAAAGGCATTCATGCACTGTTGATGGGAATGCAGATTGGTGTGAACACTACAGAAAAGGGTAGAGGTTCCTTAAAAATTAAAAATGGAATTGCCTTATGACCTAGCAATTCCACTTCTGGGAATATATCCCCCCAAATCCAAAATACTAATTTGAAATGCACCCCTGTGTTCACTGCAGCTTTATGTACAATAGCCAAGGTACAGAAGCAGCCCAAGTACCCATGAATAGACATGAATAGACGAGTGATAAAAAAGTGGTGGTACATGTACACAGTGGAATACTGCTTGGCCATGAAAAGAAAATGAAATCTTACCTTTTGTGACAGCATGGATGGACCTAGAAGGTATGCCCCATGAAATAAGTCAGATGAAGACAAGTACCATATGATGCCAATTCTATGTGGACTCTGAAAACAAAAGAAATAAACAAAATAGAAAGAAATTCATACATATAGAGAATGAACCAACAGCTATCAGAGGGGAGGGGTTGGGGGCTGGGTACAAAAGGTGAAGAGATTAAGCAATACAAGTTGGTCCTTACAAAATACAGAGATATAGGGGAATACAGTCAACAATATAGTGATAGCTGTGTATGGAGCCGGGTGGGTGCTTGAAGCATAGGGGGACCGCTCTGTGAAGTAGATTGATTGTCGAGTCACGCTGCTGCAGACCTGAATAATGCTGAATGTAAACTACAACTTAAAAATCAAAACAGAAAGTAAAAAAAGAAAAGGAATATGGCATATTTTCCAACTCATTCATGTCAGAGCCTTAAAAAACCATAAATAGACAAATGTAGCCTCTAAATATTTAGCACAAATATAAAAATGAATGGTGTAATTTGAAGTTATTTAGATAAAGGTGTTTCAGGGTTAGGAGGCTTTCTAGGAAGTTTCCTCAGGGATCAGTCCCCATTTTACAGTGATTTATATGATGGAATCAGAGATAGGTTCCTAGGGGGGGTAAAATATATTAAACAAAAAAGTTAACCTTGTTTTAATTGACCCCCACCTTTTCCACAGAAGCTGAGCCCCTTGGGCAGCTGAAACCACAACACTTTTTCAAGCAAGGGTTGAGAGGGAAGGCACAGGGAGAGACACTGGCCAGGTGATGGGCCCGAGAGAGCCCAGAAGAATGGAAGTTGGAGAAAGAGTGACGTTCCCATCAAAACAAAAGTCTCCAGAAAGCCTCAGAATCCCAGATGATCCATCACAGCACCGGAGGCTTCACTTGGTAGATTTTAATCTTAGAACAAGGGTTTAATACATTTCATGCCATGGGGATATTAGTTTTGGAGCAGATTGAGCTTAAGTCATCTACCCGGCATTTACAAAGCCACCTGATTAATCAACGGCCTCCAAATTTTGCTCTTTCTCCACAATGCACTCAGGAAAATAGGTGGCTATTATTACTCATTATTTTTTATCAGCAAAAGTAAAAAAAAAAAAAGTGATTTCTCTCAACCCTCCCAAGCTTTAAAATGAGAGAAGCAATATGATTATATATTGCTGGAAAGAGATGCAGTTGTAGAGAATTATAAATCATATTCTTTTGTTTGGTTGGCATTTTTTTGTGTTTATTTGTGTCTAATGCGAAGAACAGGAGAATTTCCATAATTTGCATTCTATAACCTGCAGTTCATGTGACAGGAGAAAAAATCTAATCACAAAAATGTGCTTTGCCTTTCTGGGCCAAAAGCAAAATAGCGCCAGGTTGAAACATTCATCTATTTCTCCTGCCAGGATTTATTCCTTTCGGTGACAGTCCCCTATCCTTAAAAACAAACAAGCAAAAACTCTTAGGGATTTGCTCACAAAGATATTGGTCAAAATACACATTTTTGTCTTGTGGTCTAGTCTTTTAGATCATATTAACTGGAGTGATGCACTTCTTTCTGGGGAGGAAAAAGATTACATGTGGTCTCATATTTTGTTTGTAAAACAAAATGGGACAGCAAGTGTATTTCGCCCAGGTTCTGAGAGGGGAAAAACAGGACCGGCAAATACAGCACCAGCATTATATGCATGCAAGACAGGAACACGGCGTCAGGGAGAGCTCTCTAAGTGGGTTTGTGTCTGCTCTGCATTCAGAAACCACATATCACGACAGTATTCGAGGCTGCAAAGGAATAACACTGAGTGTATGAACAGATTTTGTCATTTCCTTTGTACCCATTCAGGGCGAGCCAAGAGGATATATATTTAAATGTTAGTATGAAATGTTGAAGCTGGACAGTTTCAAAGTCGTTGAATCTCTGAGGGCAATGAGATATGTGACTGAGTTCCAAGGGAGTGTGGTATGATCATTGATTTCCAAGAGTTTTCATTTTGTGCTACGTACCCAATGACTTACGCCAGGGCAGATACAGAATGAGTTAATCCACGTGTCTCTCTGTGTATAATCTATATATTTACAGACAAAGATGCACTGGGGTATATATACACATACGTGGGAAAGACATAATAAATAACTGGTCCAATGGGATCAAGACATTTGACTTTTAATGACTTTTTTTTTACAGCAATTTCAGATTCCCAGGAAAATTAAGGGAAAGGCACAGAGACTCCACACACTCCCAGTCCCAACACAGGCACAGCCTCCCCCACCATCAACATCTTCCACCAGCGAGGCACATGTGTTGTGACCGATAAACTCACATTAACACGCCGAAATCACCAAAGTCCATAGTCCACATTCCGGCTCCCTCTCTGGGTTGTGCATCCCATGTGCTGGAGAAATGTGCAATGCTGGGTATCCACCATTGTAGACTCACACAGAGTATTGTCACTGGCCTGAAATCCTCTGCGTTCTGCCTGTTTACCCACCCCCACCCCAACCCTTGGCAACACCGATCTCACTGTCTCCACAGTTTTGCATTTTCCAGTAGGCCATGAAGTTGAAATCATACAGTTTGTACACTATTCAGACTGGTTTCTTTCACTTAGTAATATGCATTGAAGTTTCTTCCATGGCTTCTCACGGCCTAGTAGCTCATTCTTTTTTAGTGCTAAATAATAGTCTATTTTCTGGATACAGCAGTTTCTTTATTCATTCACGTCCTGAAGGATATCTTGGTTGTTTCCAAGTTTTGGCAATTATGAATAAAGCAGCTGTAAATATCTATGTGCAAGCTTTTGTGTGAGTACATGGTTTCAAATAATTTAGGTAGATATCAAGGAACGCAATTGCTAGACCACACAGAAGACTGCCAAAGTAGCTGTACCATTATTCATTCAAACCAACACTAAATGAGCGTGTCTGTCGCTCCACATCTTTGTCACACTTTGATGTTGTCAGTGTTGCGGGTGATGGCCATTCTAAGTGGTAGGGAGCGGTATCTCATTGCAGTTTTAAATTTCATTTTCTTGATGACATGTAATATGGAGCATCTTTTCATGGGCTTCTTTGCCATCTGTATATCTTCTCTGGTGAGGTGTCTGTGAAAGTCTTTGGCCATTTTTTATTTGGGATGTTTGTCTTCTAATTGTTAAGTTTTAAGAGTTTGGGTAACAAACTTTAATCAGATGTGTGTTGCAAATATTTTCTCTCGATCTAGTTTCTATTTTTATTCTCTTCACACTATCTTTCACAGAAGAGATTTTTAAAAAAAGTTGATGAACTCCATATTATCAATTATTTCTTTCATGGGTCATGCTTTTGGTGTTGTACCAAGAAAACATTTTGAGTTAATTTTTGTGAATGATATAAGGTCTCTCTCTCTAGAGTCATTTTTCTTTTGCATGTGAATTATTTGTTGAAGGAACTATCTTTGCTTCATTGTCTTGCCTATGTTCCTTTGTCACAGATCAATTGACTACACTTATGCGGGTTTATTTCTGGGCTTTCTATTCTGTTCCACAGACCTATTTGTTTATTATTTGTCAGTATCACAGGCTTGGTTACTGTCGTTTTATATCAAGCCTTAAAATCAGGAAGTGTCAGACCTCCAAATATGTTCTTAAATATTGTGCTGGCTATTCTGGGTCATTTGCCTCTCCAAATAAACTATAGGAGCAGTTTGTTGACACCCACGAAATCCCTTGCTGGGATTTTGCCTGAGGTTGCATTGAATCTCCAGGGCAAGCTGGGAAGAACTGACATTCTGACATTGATAAGTCTTACTATCCATGCGTATAAAATATCTCTTTGTTTAATTTAGCTCTTTGATTTTGTCCATCACGGTTTTATAGATTTTCTCATATAAATTTTACATGTACACTTAAGTATTTCATTGTAGAGGGTGTCAATGTAGATAATTTCTTTTCAATTTCACATTCTACTTCCTTATTTTTGATATAAAGGAAAGCAACATACTTGTGATTAATCTTGAATCCTTCACTCTTGCTATCATTGCTTATTAGTTTTATTTTTATTGCCAATTCTTGTTTTTTCTGTGTATAGACAATCATGCAATCTATGAACAAAAAGAGTTCTATGTCTTCCTCTCCCAAGCTGTATGTGTAGTTTCTTTTCTTGCCTTATTGCATTAACTTGAAATTCCAGTGCAGTGTGGGAAAGCAATGGCAAGGGGGGAACATCTTTAAGTTGTACCTGATCTTACTGTGAAAACTTCAAGTTTCTTACCCTTAAATATAATGTGAGCTATATGCTTTTTATAGATATTCTCTATCAAGTGGAGGGAGTTCCTCTCTATTCCTAGGTTAGTGAGAGTTTTTATTATGAATAGGTATTGAATTTTTTCCACTGCTTTTTTTTTAACATCTATTGATATTATCATGAGATTTTACATGTATAGCCTGTTGGTGAGATAAATTAATTCATTTTCAAATGTTGATCCAGTTTTTGATCCCTAGGTAAATTCTACTCAGTTATAATATATAATACTTTTTATACATTTTTGGATTAAGTTTTCTAAAATTTCATTGAGGATTTTTGAAACTATGTTTGTGAGAGATTTTCTTTTCTTGTAATGTCTCCGCCTTTGCTCGGTTTGGGGATTAGGGTACTGTTGCCCTCATAGAATGAGTTAGGACATATTCTCTGTGTTCCTGGCCTCTGTAAGTGATCACAGAGACTTGATTCAATTTCTTCCTTAAATGTTTGGTAGAATTCACCAGAGAACCCTACCAGGTCTGGTGTAATATTTTAGATTTTCATGGCAAAATGAGTTTCAGCCATGTGTGATGTGACACAGAAATTTAACAGGCCAAAATCTAGGAAGAGTTAGAGCTTTGTTGGTTCCGAGAAAGCCCATATTAAACATGATGTCCAACCTGTGACCTAAAAGTAGAGGTAGGAAGGAGGGCTGGGAGAAGAAGCCAAAGGCTGAAAGCTCCCTAAGAAACAGACATGAGTCAAACATGAGGTCTTTTGCTACAAAAAGGAGCTGAGGGTAAACAAAAGAATCCAAAGAGGAATAGAAAATAATATTTTGATTGAATTCAGCATAATCTTTCTGAGTTTTATTTTCTGTCTTAGAACTGCGCTCATGTTGCCTCTGGCACCCTAATGAAACCACCTACACTTCGACAGTTTTGAAGATTGACAGGTTAATTGCTGGGCTGGGATGAGTTTGGTTAAATCAGGAGGAAGCTTCCTTTTTAGTGAACGCCACATGCACACACACACGCTGACTCTCAAGTACTTTAACTCTAATAATTGTTGTTAGTTCTCTGTTGTTCTGATAATCTAGTGCAGCGGTGTCAGACTCATTTTCACCGGGGGCCACATCAGCCTCGCAGTTGCCTTCAAAGGGCTGAGATAATTTTAGGACTGTATAAATGTAACCACTCCTTAACTGTTAAGGAGTTGAAATTACATTCGGCACTTCCAAGGCAACTGCGAGGCTGGTGTGGCCCCCAGGGGAAATGAGTTTGACACCCCTGATCTAGTGCTATATAACAAGCCAACTGAAAACTTCTTGATCATACTTTAAACGTTAAGGGGAAGGAAATTTGAATCTGGCATAGTAGAGATGTTTTGTCCTATTGCATCATGTCTGGGACCTCAATTTTAAAAATTTAAAAACTTGGAATGACTTAGTGACTGGGGCTTGGAATAGTGACATGTCTGGAGGTCAATGCTGGCTGCTTGCTGGGACCTCAGGTAAACTGTCAGCCAGAATGCCTGTGCGTGGCCGCTCCACGCAGTCTCTGCACATGGGCTAGATTAGGCTCCTTCATACCCTGGATGCTGGGTTCCAAGAGCAAGCGCACCAAGAGAATGCAGTGCAAGTACAAAGCTTGCAGTGTCGCTTTATGAAGTATTCTATTCATTGTGGTGGCTGCGGCCATCAGAAAGCTCTTCTTGGTTCAAATGGAGGGACATAGACACCACCACTCAGTGGGAAGAAAGCCACGGTCCTGTTGGAAGAAACGCACGTGGGACACAAGATGTTGTCATGGGCATCTCTGGAAAACACAAACCGCCACACCAGTAAATCAGTAGAGATAATAATGACAGTTTACTGAAAGTAGAGTAGCAGAAGAGAATCTTGACCTTTAAAGAGTCATCAATCTCGAGCTGATGAGAAGACAGATGGAAACATCACTCACCCAACAGAATTTGAGGAAATTCTTCAGTAAATCAGAGTGACCGCCACAAGGCTCCCTACTTTAGAGAACCCCATCTTACCACACTGATGGGCTTTGGTTGAAAACCAAGTTATTGAAAGACACGGGTGGCTCTACAGCTTGTCACTTGAAAAGGCTTAGAATTTATATGTGTAATCTTGAGGTCATGAAGACAGGGTATGCAGCTTTCAAAGCAGCCTGAAGCCATGAGGAAAACTGATGGAGAGAGTTTTAAATCGCCAGATCTGTCACAGAGACTAGACGCATTGCTACAGCATGCACTAACCCTCTGGCTCCTCCCCCAGTCACGGAAGCATGTGGAATCTGGCTGGTGGTCTTCATATCCACCTTGGGCAATACCAGTATCCTCGGAGACACAAATGTCCATGTGAGCCACCTCTTCAACATCATAGCCTTTCAGTCCCTCCAACTCATCATCTCCAGTGATGTTTTCCATTCCACTAAACAACCCGTTCCCATAGCTACATTCCAGACCTTTCCAGTACTCATAATTGCTCTACCTCAAAGTCCACTCCCCTCTCTCAGCATTCGTGCCATTCACACTAACTGAGAATTTCAGTCTATTAACTATTTACTTTCACCTTATCCATCATCCCTCTCTTCTCTTTTTATTCATCTTGGGTTACTCCTCTATCACCCATGTCACTTTGCAATATCCCATCTTTTTAATAATATTCTTACTAATGCCTTAAAACTCATTTTTTTCCTTTTTTAACCATGCATTCTCTTAAAGGTCTTTTGAAAAATCAAAGCCAGGAAGACTTTTTTATTCCTACTCTCATACACATGCCTCAAGGCGAGGCTCAAATGGAGGGAAGAGAGACCCTTCTGGAAGGATAAACAAAGTTGGCTAATATCCAAAAAAAATACCTGGCCACATAAATATTTCGTTAATTTTGCTAATTACTGTGAGGGAGCAGCTCAGTGCACTATCTGAACAGTTAACACAGATTCTAACCCTCAAGGGCCCAGGAATAAGGTGCAGGCTTCTGATTAGTAAGACTGTGGTGCCCATCCTCCCCCTGGTGTTTGCACTTCAAGTTGGCAAACCTGAATCCCATCACCAGGGAAATATATTGGGCTGGCCAAAAAGCCTATTTAGTTTTTTTCTGTAAAATAAAAGGCATATTTTTCATTTTCACCAATAACTTTATTGATTTGGATATTTGGAGTATATCGGCTACCTTCTGCTATTGGCTTCTAGTGGCTAGCGGCCAGGGCTGCTGCTAAACATCTTCCAAAGCGTAAGACAGCCCCACAGCAAAGACTTATTTGGCCAAAATGTCAATAGTACCAAGGAGCTTCACAAACGACTTTGACATGTTTGCTCAGTCACAGCACCTTCTCCATACACTGCACACATCTTTTTGTGTGTGTTTCAAAGCATAATATGCCAAAAATGTTGCATATTTTCTTCCATCTTCAATATAAAAATGGCTACACAAAAATCACCATTTTTGATGTTCTTTTAAATGCAAGCTGATATGACAGCTGTCACAATATAATCTGACAAAATTGTTTCGAATGACATTAAAAACAACTAAGCACTACAAGGGCCATCATCCAGAAAAAACTAAAGGAACTTTTTGGCCAACCCCAAGAGATGGCTTAGCCTTTACTCTTCCCATACAAACATCTCAGCATTCTACCACTTGTAAGTTGTTTTAAGGACTCTCCTAAACAATCATTTACTTCCCTCTAATTTTTTTTTTTCTGAAAAAGAATGGCAGGCGCAAGTAAAGATGGGATGAAGTGAAAGAGGGAAGTGAAAAACTCCCCTGACTCAGCCTCCCCTTAGGCTGAAGCTCGCCTCTGATTTGTAGCCTGGGGCCACTCAGGAGGCCTCGGGAATAACCACGGGTGATGGTGTTGAACAAACCTCTGTTAAGCTTTCAGAAAGAACATTCATTTCTAAGCAGAAATAGTCTTTCTCTGGAAGTTAAGAGAGACGCTTAGTATCTTCAAAGATGGCAAAAATGACAAGGATAATATCCCAGGTTACCATTAAAAATCAACAGCCAATCCTGAGTCCTAACTTTAAATCCCTTTATGCTTTTCCACCGAATGATTTGAGCCTTCCACACTTGCTACCCATCAGCCACAGATCACTGCCCTGTCTTGCAGCAAAGTCAGTATGCACCGGAAGCACCTTCCCCTCATCTGAGCACCTGAAGAAAGTCAACCACCTTCTCACTTTCAATCTGCTCTCTTCCTGATTTATCCCCCTGCACCGAATCTGGTGGTCTCCAGGAGCTGGGAGGACCAAGATAACTATCAGGCCACATCAGTGTGTGTGGTCAGTTCACCGCCAACATGGGTTTGCAGTGGTTGGCCCTTCTATCTGTATTAAAAATCATAGCAATCCATTTAGGCGCTGCTGTTCCTTCCAGGCAACAGCGTGATAATGCAGTTGGCCCATTAACTCTGCAGCTGCATAGCAGATTATCACTTTGTGCTGGTAAAACCAGCCCTGGCCACGTAGGAAACGAGGGGCTGGCACTGCTGCAGTGAGCTGGGGCCCTGTGCACAATCATCTCCCAATGCAGACAACACAGTCTTGGTTTTTTGGGTCGGTTGGGTAGCTGGAAACATCCCCCACCCCAGTGGTACTTTCTGTCTGGCTGTAGAGCAGGCGACAGAGGCTCGCTCCTACTCATTCTGCTCTCTGCTGGGGCTTTCTGTTCAGTAAAAATTATGATGGCCTTCATCAACCATCCCAAGAACACAGGCTAATAACTTCCTCAAATAACCTGCGGTTTTGTAAATCAAGGCTTTTGATTGGTTATAATGGATCTTGAAATCTGTCCAGGACAAGACTTTTGTGTGACTCCCCTTCTGGAGCACTGAACATTATCACATATGCTATTAGGCTCTGGGAGTGCAAATTATCCCGAGAAACACATTCTCCTTTCATACAAATATTTCACAGCTATGTATGTATAAATGTTTTAAAGATTTTAGTATAAATGGAATACAAACGTGCAGAAGCTCCTTCCATTTTCACTACATGCCTGAAATATAAGGAAGAATGTTCTTGGCACAGAGACTGAAAATATTTCCCAACCTTCTCTGGAGCTGGCTCCTGTGGCCGCCTCAAAGATGTGCAAGGCATGACGTGATGCAGCTTGCCGTGCAAAAATAACTCATCGCAGCTGAAGGAGTGAGGCCAGAGATGGCAAACACCTTCGCATTTAAACTGAAAGCTAGTCAGAGTTCTCACATTTCGAGTTGGGAACAAAACGAGATGCAGCATATTAGTCAGAGAGATGGAGGGAAAAAAAGGGAGGTTTGTTATGCTGAAACATGTTGAAGAGCTCTCCTTAAATGTCCCTCCACCCCTGGGTCTGTTAGGACCTTCCCTGTGGTGGCACACTCACCCCTGTTCCCACAGCACATCGCAGAGAGCCCCTGAATTAGTTGGCTAGGGCTGCCATGGGCTTGAAGCACAGATGATTATTGCTTCACAGTTCTGGAGGCTGGAAGTCCAGGATCCAGGTGTCCAAATGGAGGGTTCCTTCCGAGGCCTCTCTCTCTGGCTCACAGGTGGCCACCTTCTCTCTGCATCCTTACAATGCCTTCCCTCTCTGGGTGTCTGCGTCCTCCTCTCTTCTCCTTATAAGGGCACCAGTCAAATCGGATCAGGCCCACCCTAAAAGCCTCATGCTAACATCATCATCTTTTTAAGGGCCTTATCTCCAAACACCGTCACATTTTGCGGTATGGAGGTCAGGTACACACCAATTCTGAGGGGACAAAGTGCAGCCCATAACAGCCCTGTGACAGTCACTAAAGGAGCAGCGGAGGAGGAGTCTATTATTGGAAAGAGCTTAGCTCATTGTTTCTCAGTACTGGCTGCAGATCAGAACAAGCTGGGGAACTTCTAAAACTATCAACGCTCAGAGCTCCACCCAGAAGACCGAAGACTTTATTTCTGGGGGTGTGGCTGGGACTTGAGCATCTTTTGCAGCTCCCTAGGTGATACAGGTGTACGCAGAGCAGTGAGATCTGCAAGATTTACTCAAAAGAGGCAGGGAGGAAGGAGAAGAGGGGCGCGTCCTTAATTCCCTCTCTTCATCTCGCCAGTCAGGAGTTGCTGCTTTTCTCTGGAAGATTCGTGAGTAAGGAAAGAGACTAAGCCCCCCTAGGTACCTCCTTGCAGATGTCAGGATGCTGTGGACAGGTGGCCTGGCTCAGCAGAAACACAGCGACCATGCTTGGTTGGGTGGAGCAGCATCTTTTCCTCCTCACTCCTCCTGACATCTGCAAGAGAGTTCCTGGCCTGTTTCTAATCATCAGGTCTTGTGTGTCGGGGCATAGGCACAACCCTCTTAAACCTTCATTTCAGAACAGGCCACGGGGGCGGTACGTTCACCCACTACCTTTACACCAGACAGTTATGGACCATGGAGAGCTGAGATTTAGTTCATTGCCTGCACCCCTCTGGCTGCTGGACCTCAGTTCTGGGCAGCCAGTCAACACATCGGGAATCCACTGAAGCAAATCATTTTGTTTCTGCACAGCGGGCTGACTTTAGTAACCACCCAAAATTCATAACTGCTCTGGTTTGTTTGCAGTCACTAAGAACAGAGAGCATTGTGAATTATTTGGAGACACCACTTTCCTATAAATTAGTTTCCATATATGCTTCAAACAGATAAGCCAGATCCAAGAGTTCCCTCTTTTTTATTCTTTCCTTCTTTAGGCAAATGGGTATTCAAGGGCCCCTCTTAACAGACCATATCTAGTCAGGAAAAAATAATGCCGACTTACTAAATAAATGTATACACTGGACCTCAGCTGCAGGACGCCTGGGCTTCTCCCATGCTCCACCATCTACCATTTATATGAAATTTGGAAAAGCCACTTAATTCATCCCTAAAAAATGGATGTGTTGAATGCCATGATTGACATGATGTGAAATCTCTAAATGAATAACGTACACAAATTTCTAAATGACAAAAGAAGACAAAAAAAGAGATGCCAGGTATTTTTCACTTACTTTCATTAACTAATATTGTACTGGTAACCTGCTGTGAGCCAGGGACAGTGCTGACATAGCAAGATCGGAGACAAAGATGAGCCAAAAGTGACTCTGCCATATAGAAGTTCTCTTGAAACACAGACTTCGGTTAGCATAGGTGTGAGGGGGAGTAGAATATGCCGCCCCAAAATATGCTACTTTGGCATGTTGATTATTGTGAATTAAAGTTTCTTAAGAAACAGCCTGTGAGAGATGGACACCCCTATTCCCTTTCATCCCCCCACCCCTGAAAGCAGGAAATAAGTCTCCCAGGGGAAAGGGAGCCTACCTGTACCCGGAGGTAAAGGGACATCCTCACCACCAGAGTTGGAGGTTCAGAGCTGAGAAGACCACATGAACAAACCTTCCTCACTATTCACCGCTCCCAGCCCAACCCCCTTTGTCTTGTCGGTTCTTCACAAAGGTGTTGTTTCTTTGTCTAAAAGCTATAAAAGCTGCCTGCTTTGGTCACTTCTTTGAGTCTCATCCATCTATGATCTCCTATGCATACAAAATTAATTTTTTTCTCTCTGTCTTAAGTCAATTTAATTATCAAGAAACTAGAAGGGAAAAAAGGAAAAGTTTTCCTCCACCGCAGTAGAGAATAAGGATACTTACAAGGGGTGACAGTTACAAGGATGTCTTAATTTCTTTAAAAGAACAAAACATTAGGGGTCTGGCTTCATTTACATATACTTGTTGGAGAATGTAAGGAACACCCTTTCCCCAGAGACAACACAAAAGGTAGCAGAGGTAATAAAGGCAAGACAGAAGCCCAAACTGAAAGAACAGTATCAATGTGTAATCACAGCAGACCAAGGGTTGTTGAAGCAAAAGGTAAAAAATGTAATTGGCACAGAGTATACTGATTCTCACCGTGGGGTGGGAGCCCAGGGAGGGGTCCTTTCTCAGCTGTCTCTGTCCCACAGCTTGCTGAAGAGTCCCTGAGTGGGTCACACTGTTAGGGTCACGTGAAATCAATATCCTAGGAAGGGTTAGCGTGGGCAGGGCAGAAGCATACCTTAGGTCAGCGATTTTCCAGCAGTGTGCTGCTGGAATCTTTAAAGCATGCCGTGCCTGACTATTTAGTCAGGGGCACTGACTTCTTTTCCCTTAGGTTGTCAAAAAAAAAAAAAATGACAATAGCCAACATAACGATAGCCATCTGGTGTGAATGAATCAAAATCATACCTATTTTTTTTGTCAGATCGACAAAAAATACATTTTTGGTGTGCTGCAGAATTTTAGTAATTAGTTTATGTGTGCCATGAGATGAAAGAGGTTCAAAGGCATTGCCTTAGGTGATGTCACCTCACTGTAACCAATCCGTCCCTTAGCCGTACAATGCAGAAGCATTGTCTTTTTACAGAACGGCCAGGACAAAAAAAAGGCATCCAGCTAGCATACTCATAAAGCAGAATAAAGGTGTCCAGGAAAATTCTTTTAAACCCTGAATGGCTAACTTGGGAATTCCAGACTTTGTGTCCTGGAGAGACACAGTCAAGACCCTATTAAACAGCTCTAACCCACGAGATGCGTTACATCGAGGCTGCACTATTATTTTGTAAATGCTGCTTCTCTCAGACCTTTCATTCGTGATCTCAGAGGACACTTCCAAAGCTAACGCTGTCACTCTGGCCTGAGCAGGTCATGGGAGGCTTTCCTTTTCTTATAGAAGGGTCACCTCCCTGGTCGCTGCTCCCAAACACTCCTGTTTAATAACTGTCTTTTCTGGGGACTGTCGGTAACCTGGGGTTTACGATCCCCTCTTCTGGACATCGATTTAATAATACTGCCTCCACAAGCCAGGGACAATGACATGTATTATTTCCTTTCTTGGATGCCAACTCTGATTATAGTCCTAACTTTGGTCGTGGTGGTGGTGGTGGGGTGTGTGTGTGTGTGAGAGAGAGAGAGGGGAGGGGGAGAGAGAGAGAAAACAAAGTCTCAGATTCAGAATTACCAGAACAGATTCTGTTCTCTGTTTTTTAAGGTCAATGTCCGTGGCCATGTCCTTGGCCCATACTCGAAGTTCACCCCTCCAGGTACAAATTGTTTAAGCCCCCTCAGGCCACCATCACACATTTGGCAGAACGAGACACAGAACCAATAGAGAGAGACTTTGCAGGTAAGGGTAGCAATGTAGTGACCTCAGGGTCAGGGACAGCCATGTGCTACATGGTCCCTATTTGACACGGATACCCTTAAACGCAGGAGAAGGTGAGGGAGCCCAGAGGACCTCACACCACCATCGAGTCAACCAAGTCAATCAGGAGCACAATTTTGTTTCCCCATAACTTTTCTCTCTGCCAGAATTGTATTCTGATGTAATACTCAAAATACGCAGCCAAAAACATGTTTTGCAATCTGCTGGACCAAAGTTATTTAAGGATTGTTTTTCCCGAGAAAGAGAAAAAATCTAAGGGAAGAACGCATACCCGTTAGTTAGCACAGTTCATTTCAATAAATTTAAATGTTCTCTCTATCCTAACAAACATTGAGACACTAGGCAAGACACAAAACTTCTTTGTGCCTCTGTTTTCCCACCTGGAAAATCACACAGAGATTGCCACTTGAGGGAAACATCGGCTGTACACTTTCTCTATGGTGTCAGCCAACCTGCACATTGAGTTGGAAATATATGTTGTGTTTATTTTTTTTAAAAGGTGTTTTTTAAATATGAAAAACAACAATGAATATTTTCTTAATATGGATTTATAAGGTTTCCTTCTTCCATTAATTATGGGAGGATATCGAATTCTGCTAAGTCCCTGCTAGTTTCTATTTAGCTGCTAGTGCATGTTAGTTTCTTCACTGGTATGTGGGGGTCGAAGAGTTTAGATTTCTTTGAGGAAGACAGAGAGGGTGTTCAAGTGACCAAAATACCACGAGTCACCTAGAGCGGACTTGGTGACAGTGAGGTCTACAGACTTTTTGTCTGCTCTTCCTGGGGCTCAGGCCAACACAGTTCCAGTTCAGGTCCTGGGTCTTCTCCACTAGCAAAGAGCCCACCTGGAGCTCAGAGATGAGCGTGGCCTCTCTCTGGGACAGAACGGTTGGGTGGGGAGAAAAGTGCTCTGGGATTGTCGGGTAAAATAGGAGCAATGCCTTTGTAGAACAAGATTAGGCTGGAATGTGCAATTTAGAGTTGGGTTCAGAGCAGAACTTTCCAGAGAAGGATCAGACACTCACTTGATAATTATTTCATCAATTAATTCAATAATTTGGATTTTGTAGAGACTTTAGGGATGACGTAAGCCAATCCCACATCATTACAGATTAGGTTACCAGGGTCCAGGGAAGGTAATTTACTTGCCAACCCACTACTGCCAATAAATGAATGAGGAGGAATTGATACCAAAATTTCTGGCTCAAAATCCTCACCACATCTTTCCTCGCCATGATGTGCTGCCTGGGGGCGGCGGGGGGGGGGGGGGAAGCCTGAATTTGTTGCCTGGGTCTGTCTTCACGAATGACTGTGCAGTCTGCTCGGAGTAGTTCGTTCAAGCACGGTCGAGCCAGCTCAACAGAAATATCACGTTGCACGTTGTCCTGTTAACCTGCCTGGGCTCAGTTTCGATGACATCTTGATTGGTGTGCTGATTAACTCAACAAGTACTTCTGGGTTATATGCTTTGCAATATTGTGATTCATGGGAAATCATATTTGATCAAATGACCAAACTATATTTCTCATTATATATGTATTCTTTGTCCATGATTTGTGGCTCACTGCTCCCCAAACCCTTGGAATTTCCTGAGTGATATGAGCAATGGGAACATCTTTTGTTATAATATTTGGTCTCTTGTCCTCAGTTTCTGAAAATTTTCAGGGCCACAAAGGTGAAATGAGTGGCTTGTTATTCATAACAATCCCACACCTGGGTCAACAAGGTGATTCTTAGAAAGGGCCTAAGGATGAGGGCTGGTTGCCGGGAGAACCAACTGTGAGCAGAGGGGTGAAACTTTCAGTCCCACCCCCTGATTTCCAGGGAAGGAAGACTGGCTAGAAGTTGAATCAATCTCAATGATCAATGATTTAATCAATCGTGTCTATGTAATAAAACCTCCATGACGAAGGTTCAGAAAACTTCCAGGTCGGGCAGGTTGGGGAACCAGAACTCTTCCACTTGCCACCATTTATAGCAGGTCAGTCAGAACCGAGGTAACTTCCTGGAATTGCAACTGGCATCTCAAGTCCAAAGAGGGGGTTGTGGGAACTGCCAATCTGTAGCCAGCTGGCAGTTGGTCACAAATACAGGTAGCAATCTGGGTTTGCAATTGACGTCTGAAGTGGGAGGCTGGGCAGCCTGGTAAGACTGAGCCCTCAGTCTGTATTCTCATGCTGTCTCCAAGTACATGGTGTCAGGATCGAGCTGAACCGGAGGAAGCCCTGGTGTCCAGGGAATTGTTGGATGGGCTGGGGAAACCCCTCACATACTCACACTGTAATCGCTGACCAAAACCTTTATAGTATTGCACCAGGCTTGAGGATACAAAGTTCAAAAAGACTTTGCCCCTGGACCTGAGAAGACTTGCAAAGGAATCAGGAACTGGGGGTAAAGACAACACTGTAACAGGTGCTCTGAAGGAGGTCATCACCGAGGGCCATGGAGCCCAGGGGAGGAGCATTTGATCGGGCGAGGAAGTTAGGTAAGACTTACCAGGGGAGATAACATGAATAAACAGGGAGATTACTGTTCATGGAGTTAAAGTCTATGGAGGAATCTAATGAGATGAGAGCTAACTGACATGGGGCCATACTGAAATCGGCAAGAGAGCAAACGTGGAAGCTATTTTTGAATGAAGACATTGAATGGGGAAAAGATGCTGGCATAAGGTAAGCTACAGTCTGGTTGGTTGGTTGGTTGGTTTTACCACAAATCCATAGAAATTGTAGAAAAGATTTATTAAAAATATTTATGAAAAGATATGTAGTAATAATGGGAAGAGGTGACATTGAGGGACCAGATATGATGAAGACTCTCTCTGAAAGGAGTGTGGATGGAATTACTCTGAATGAGGATGTCAGGGGCAAAACTCACTGGAGGAGGACGAAAGGGCAGGTGGGACTAGATAGAAAGCTGGTGCTCTAAGGCGGTGGGTACAGAAAGCAAAGGTCAGGAGACCAGTGGCTGTTTGGTTGGAGAACAACAGAAAGAACAATTAGGGAGTATGGCTCCACCCTCCATCCTCTACCTGCACCGGCACCCCGGTACCACCTAAGCCTGAGGCTGGAGAGGAAGAGAACTGCAGCGCCAGGTGAGACCAAAGAGTAAAGGAGCATTACTCACCACTACCAGAATAGCTGCTAGAACATTCACCCAGAAGCAGTACTTTTCCACCAGCATCGAAGACCAACTTTTTAAGACAGATGAAAAGAGAAATTCAAGATAAAACAGTGGTATCTGAAGAAGAGCAACACTAGACAGAGAGGCAATTCAGAAATCAATACAGGGAGGTATTTTCACTGCATCCACACAATAAAGCAGAATTCACGACAGGAGGTTTGAAGGACCAGGCAGGGTACCCGGGTGAGGAGGCAATGCTAACACATTAAAGGAATGGAGACAGCGGACATCGCTGTGGGTCCCACTAGCAAGGTCAAACTTCCACAGGAGAAATGACCCTCCAAATGCAGGAACAGTCAGGAGACATGGGGGGACGGATTCAGAAGTTTCAGTGTGCATTTAATGGCAAACTGAGAGATAGAGAAGTTACAGAAAGTGAACAATAAAGAAAACCATGATAGCTGACAGAGATTTTGAGATGACCTACCCAGGCATGAGAATGAGATGGAAATAAGATTTATCACTGGCACCCTCTGTTTCATCACAACAATGGAGATTATCTCTAAAGTAATGAGGAGAAATAGTTTTTGAACCACAGCAAAAAAGCTATTTCCAGCCCGTCATCATTCAAGTATGAGAACCCAACAAAGGGATCTTCCAAAATGAAGAGTTTCAGAAACGGTGCCGCACTGTGAGCATGGACTGCTTGCTAATCCAGGTGAGTAAGGAATCCAAGAGGTTGGGCGAAGAGGGTAACAAGGCCACCTACAGCTACTTCGATTTCTTCCTGAAATCTCACTCAAATAACTGAAGCTATTTGAAAAGAGAAACCCTTCAAAGATAGGGCAAGTGGAAAAAAACGACAGCAGAATTGTGAAGGGTGTCAATCAAATGGATGAGGAGTAAACTAAACTATTTTTGAGACTTGAGATAACCGAATCCCAAACAAGCAGAAGGGAAAGCCAAGAGCAAGCCCAGTTGATTCCAAGATCTCCAACAGAGTCAATAATTGGGGAAACTCGGCGTGCAGAAGCCAGTTTGAAGGGAAGAAACAAAATGAATGAGCCTTGATTTAAATTGATTTAAGAAGCAGTCAGATCCTCGCACCAGCCGGGCTAGGTTGCTGCCAATCCTTCCCTCATGCTGGGACATCACTGGAGATCTGCACGTTGAGAGAACACAGCCCAGCTCTGTGTACCGGTGGGTGTCGGGCACAGTTAGGACAGGAGTCAGAATACTAAAAACAGGGAGCTTAAGAGCATGGCTGGGTCCTGGCTATTGATAACTGCCATCCTATTTTTCTATTCAGCTCCAGGAATGATGGCAATTAGCTTTGCACCCTCTAAGCAAGAGACTAGTAGAGTTTTCTCAGGCAATGGGCTGTGCGGAGAGGAAAGACCTAAGGAAATCAGCAAGAGCAGGCTCCCCACTAACTGGCCCAGCCAGGTCCCTCACAGCCTACGCGAGGCACTGTGCCAAGCTCAGAGCTCCCGGTGAGCCTTGTGAGGGTGACTCTGATATAAAAGCTGCAAATCAAGGTTCCCCAAACAGTGCAGGAGAGCTTATAATGCAAAATCTAGAAACCAAAGCAGGTATAAAAAAAATACAACCCAGAAAGTAAGCAAAGACCATGCAGGGAGAAAAATGCATTCTTATTTCTCCATTTTCCAATAAGGAAACATTGCAAACATGCAACAGAAACAGGTGCCAATGAAGAAACCCTGGGTGCTCCCAAAGGAGGCCCGGCCATTATTTAAAAAATAATACAGCAGAAAAGGAAAACTAGAGTGTTTAGAAAATAGCATTGAGAGACTCTCGCACAATACACGGCAAAAAAATTAAAAGAGAAAGAAAGAGATGGGACACAGGAAGGCAAAGATGAAGTTAGAGGGCCAGTGGAGGAGGTATAATGCAGATACACGTAGCCAGGTAACCGGGCTGTAGATCCTCATGACGTCAAAGGATGGTAACCTCGAGGCTCCTTGAGCCAGCCTGTGGAGAGGATGGAGTAGGAGAGAAGGAACGTAGCAGAGTTTTGTCAGAGACGAAAACACGGGAGAACGTTCCACTTTAGTATTCTCCCAGGCTGCAGCAAACCATATAAAACAAAACTGAAAAAGGCCATCCTGCGAGTGAGCAATTAACGAGCCATTGGTCACGCGGGCCTTGGCAAGCTCAGTGCCATCGCAGTTACAGGGACAGCATCCAGATGGCAGAGACTGGGCCCTGGCTGATAAACGAGGAAGTGAGAAACTGGTGGTTGCCTACTTCATGGTGCTTCGCTTTGAAGGCTGTAGGTGTGAACAGGCTTCACGTCGTCGTTGGATCTGTGCGGTGTCACATCAGCCACAGAGAGTGGTGGCTGGAAAAGTGTAACCTAGATGAAAGGTTACTTAACCCCCCTCCCATGCCCCTGGTGAATGAAAGGTTCCTCACAATAGAACAAAAACACGGAGGAACAGCCACATCCCACCAGGGGATGGGGGCTCAGAGATTTCGTTGTCAGAACCACCCGAGCCTGCCTCCTCCCAGGCTCAACCTTGGATACAGCCGTGTCCCCGCCATCTGCCAGAAGAGCGTCTGTGAGCCCTTTCGTGGGTCAGAATGGCATAAAGTGAAGAAGCAATTACCTTAGGAGGCATCTTGCTTACGGATACACAAAATGAACCGAGATAAAGCACAGATGTCCACAGATCCAGTTCCAAGCTCTGGCGGCTGGGTGCTGAGGTGCCGAGTGTGGAAAGGAGCACTTCTGCTGCAAAACAAAGGCTCCACGCCATGGCTGCTTATTTTTTTTGGAAAAGTGAAAATCCGCTTTGGATTTCCTTAGGTTAACAGACATAGGGGCATTAGGAAAAGTGAAGTGGTGTCATGTGAACTTTGGAAAAGCAGGGGAGATACCGGGGCCAAAAATAGCCACGTGCCCTGAATAAAGTTAGCTCTGGAACGTTTCTAGGGTCTTCCCCCCTAAATTCCCTTTGGGCCATCTTTCCAGTTGCATACCACAGCCTTTTGCACCTAAGACCTAGTTCTTCTTACACTTTCAGACCTTTCTCGCTTCTTGACTCGCCTGCATTAATATTTGGGACATCAGCAGCCTTATGTCTCCTGCCCTGCAGTAGCCACAAAGCCCACCCCTCGGTTAACCCAGCAGCTAGAATCCAGGCTCAGTGCAAGTTCAAGAGCTGCCCTTGCCTGAGCAAGAAGCCAAGGGACAAGAATGGGAGGGAGGAAATGGTAGAAAGGGTGAGCCCACAAAGAGGGGTACTCCTTTACTTTGTCTCAGCCACTAAGAGGGTGCTATGTGATGATCTACACTCAGCAGGGTGCTTGGCACATGGTGAGCAGAGAAGTCATTGGTCTAGGTGGTTGAGGTTGTTGTTCGGACAGAACCACCAGCTCACCAGCCGTCATCAGTCACAGTGAAAAGGAAGCAGCCAAGGAGAGGTGAAGGCAAGGCCCCCGAAGTCCTCACTGTGTGCCAGGCTGCTTGCATGCATTTGTTATTTCCCTATCTTCCTGATAATGCTGCAAGTGTCCAATTCACCCCACATTTTCTGATGATGAAAATGAGGCTTAGAGAAGCAACAGACTTGCCGGCAGCTAGTAAGTGCCTGAGCCAGGATGCGAACCAGCCCATCCACTTTCACACCTTGAGGGAAGCATTTCACAGTTGATGGAGATGCAACCCGCAGCACCTCATTTTGAAGACATTTGCTTTTCCCATTAAGGTAACCTTCTAGAACCAGATGCACCATCCACAGGCTGAATTGGAACCAGCTGACTAGTCTTCAGGCATTGAATGAGCAGAAGGTATTCCAGGGGCACGTGGTCCTCCCCTCTCCTCCTGGGAAGGGGCTATCAAATGACAGAATTTGGCCTGGAGGCATGCGTTCCCCTCCCCTCTCCCATTTCTCCCTAAATTAGTTTTCATTTCAGAACAGTCATTAGCTGAGCTCTGGGAATGAAGTGTAAAAAATCCCCCCTCACCTTGGAGTCCTCACTGGCAGCAGTTCCTTGATACTCTGGCAATCAGAGCGCCATTTAAGTATCAAAACCTCATCAATTAGGCCTCAATGTACCGGCGTCACGTGGCTACCAGGTCACGCTGAGCAGGAGCGGAGGAGCACCGGAGGCCTCATTACAGGCCCGGAGCTTTTGTGAAATTCCTGAATAAGCAGGCATGGAGTATCTGTCGAAGGACTGCATTTTATTTTTCTGGCTTTAACAACTGCTTTTATGGACAATTTAACACCGTGGGTTGCCAGCTGTGTTAATGTCTGACCCTCTTCTTTCAGATGTCAGCCTTGTGAAATGGCCTCAGATGCAGAGTCTGCGGTAGCCCCCTCTTCCCAAGAAAACTACGCCTTTCTTGCCATTGGGGCCCAGACTCCACACCAAGGACAAAGAGAGTCTCACCCCACCCAGTTGCTGCCTGCACACACACACACACCCCTTTTTATACACTCTTGCACACACAGCCTTGCAGGCACACCCTTGTGTACACTCCTGCACACACATCCTTGCATGCACACCCTTGTGTACACTCTTGCACACACTGTTACCTAAGCCCCTAGCAGCAGTGCCAATTCTTAAGGGTAGAACAACTAAATGCTTCAATTCTCCGTTCCCATCACTGTTCCCGGATTACCGAGGAAAGGTTACTACTTGTGTATGTGTGGGGCGAGGGGGTGCACTATACTCCCAGAGTCTAGGGTGCCTAGACTCTGTTGGGGTGGAAGCAGGCAGCAGGCGGGGAGGGAGGGGGTAGTTCTGGTCTCAGTAACTCTATGCAGC
Source organism: Desmodus rotundus (assembly GCF_022682495.2). Taxonomy (NCBI): domain Eukaryota; kingdom Metazoa; phylum Chordata; class Mammalia; order Chiroptera; family Phyllostomidae; genus Desmodus; species Desmodus rotundus. Next base: position 23,196,135 of record NC_071393.1, on the reverse strand, counting down.
CTCTACACTGAGGGGTCGTTTCAGCAGGTTTGTCTCACTGGATCCGGATCCAGCTGAGTGAAGTCCACATCTGGCTGCTTGGGATGAGTCTTGTGTCATGGGACCAACTCTGGTCCCAGGCTGGCTCCTCGATGCTAAAGGTTCAGGGACTGAGTTGTAGCCGTTTGCTCAGTGCTGCTTAGGTTCTAGGGGCAGCGAATATACTGACCGAGTTCCTGCGGACCTGCTTGAGGCAGGAAAGTTAGAATAGGGAACCAAGGCCTGAAGCTTAAGCTCCCCCTTTTTCGGCCTTGGCTTGAATATCACAACATCACAGCCATGACTTCACTGACCAGCTGCTCCCTGCTTCCCCCTCCCCAATTTCCTGTAATGAAGACAGAACTGGCCTCAACCAGATTTGGGAGACACACTGACCTAAGAGTGACCAACAGGGTCATTATAATAGCTTTATAATAAATGTATGGCTTTGGGACCACCCCATACCTCACCCCAGTCGCCATGACGGTTCAGGAGGACCAAAAAAGAAATCTCTAGAGAGGTGGGAGAAGGATGAGCCCCATCTCCAGTCACCCCCAGGGTCAGCAGCTGAGGACCACTGTCCCCACACCTTGCTCACAATTAGTTAACAACTTTCCACCCAGACCCTACGGTGGCGTCTCCTTCTCTGAGGTCGCAGGCTCTCACTTCTTGAGAGCAGACTCTTGCTGTAATAAATTCACTGTGCTTTGCTCAGTCTTTCTGTCAAACTCTCGAATCTTTCTTCGAGCCCCGACAAGAACCAAGGACCCCTGTATCAGGAAGAGGCCCCCCTTGGCCTCGCTGGGTGCCACCGGGCCTCATACAGATAGGCCACACTGCCCATACGTTAATTTACAATCAAAAATATAGTCAGCATCTTCTCTACTCTCTACCCTTAAGTAAAATAGGAGGGAAAAAAAGGCAGAAATAGGCTTGACATCTATTTCAAAGCTATTAACATACTGTAATCAGAAAACTGGAAACTGCCATTCCACCTAGAGAAGCTTCAAGAAAATCATTAGGGTTACATACAAGGAGTTAGAGGAAGTATTGCTTACACAAAGCTAATATTTTGAAAAAAAAACCCTGAACGTTCATAACTGGAAAACTGACTTTAGAAATTGATTTCGCCCTGCATATTACGCCTTAGCTTACTATTCACGCCGCAGAAACACATGACGCTCTAAGTTAAACAATGGCAACAGGCTTCATTTTCTTGCGCTAAGTCGGACTAAACTGAGAATCTCTGCTGCAGAAAAGAAATTGTAGATAAAATGTATATTGAATAGCTCTTAAAGGCCTATAAAAATGAACCACCAAATAAAATGAGCATTCACATTGCTCCAATTGTAGTTTAAATTATGAATTCCCACTAAAAGAAAGCAGGACTTCTTGAAAAAAATAGCTGATTCTAAGTCTGGGGCCGGATATGCACAAAATAAGCCTGGAACATCTCGGGTGCTGTTGAAAGAGCTTTGGAGGCAACTTGAAGAGGCTCCCAGTGGCCAATGATGGGGAGAGAGATTTTTGCTTCATTAAGGACAATATTTTCAATTTAAATTTATCAAATCTGTGTAAATCTATGAGTTTCTGCTTCTATCCATACTAACTACTCATGTGTGTGTATTTAAACTGCACATCTTATATATAAAACATAATAAATATAAAATTATTTATATATACCTCCAAACTAATTAGTCACCTTTGGGAGAATGAGAAATTAATTCACTACAGTAAAAACTGGTACGCAAACAAATCAAGCATTTTTATGCCTTTCCCTTGTGAACTATACCACTAAATAACCAGCTCGTTGATGAAAAGTATCTCTTTATAAAAGATTCCAATTAATAAATGCAGAAGAAATGGTAAAATGAGAACATCATCACGGACACCTCCAGTTAATGGGTAGATCAATGCAGTGAGCATAAACAGATCACATAAAGAAACCACATACCGAAAGATGACCAGACATTGTGTGGCACCTGAGAAAGAACGCACGACGACCTCAAGACCCACCAAAGACAGGGAACCTGCACCTGAAGCCGCCTCTGGGTGCAGCTAACAACTTGCAGGGAATACAGACAACCGAGGAACGTGTTGAACATCCCCATGAGTACATAATCAGCAAAATCCATTCTGTGGATTTTTGTTTTCAATATTTGAATTCTAAGAACGAGAAAGGGCTGTAGGGGAAAACCTGTAAATTATAAAGACATTCAAAGACATATCAGATGAAAAATGGGCCCCGGCTGGATGGCTCAGTTGGCTGGAGCATTGTCCCATACTCCAAAATGTTGTGAGTTCGATTCTCACTCAGGCCACATACCTATGTTGCAGGTTTGATTCCTGACCGGGGAGTATATGGGAGGCAGCTGATTGATGTTTCTCTCTCAATTCACATTGATCTCTCTCTCTCTCTTCCTTCCTCTCTTGAAAATCAATGAAAATATACTCAGGTGAGGAATAAAAAAACTAGCTATGATTAAATTTTAATGTCTATGAATGCAGCTTTGGGTGATTATGTTGCATAGAAATGCAAGAAGTGATTACTATAATAATCAGGACTTTTTGGCAAGACAATCAAGATTTGTGATTGATAGAAAGCAGATGGAGACAGTAGTAAAATCCTATTTCTTGACCTAAGTATATGTTTATGATTGCTTACACATTAAACTATATTTTTTATGCAGCATTCCCTATTTGTTTTCGACTTTACTATAAAAGGTTCAAATATACTAAATGTGTCATTAAGTTGGCAATAAACAAGGAAAACCCTAAAAGTCCAAAACTGGAGTTAAAAAATGAACTCCTAGAGGTCGATGAGCTAGCTAGCTTTCAGCCTGAGGGCAAATAATGAATCTTAATGTCTTTTAGCCTCTCTGTTTGGAGGGCAATGTAAAGCACTGATTGGTGTTATTCCAGAGCCCCTGTCAGAAGCAAATTAAAATCCTCTCTGAAAGAGCAGCTGAAATCAGGCATCAGAAAGTTCCCACAGGTAAAGGTCCATAGAGCAAAAATACCAAAACCCACAAGAAACAAGCAGCCGTGACTAGGAGAGAGCAGACTCAAACTGCAAAGCATTGAGAAAGGGCATCTACAAGAAAATAACAGATAATAAGTATGCTTCGTATGTTTTAAGAAGGCAAAGTACTGAACACCTTACCTAGTAGATTTTTTAAAACAATGAATATATTTCTAGATGTAAAAGATAAATAAACCAAAGTAGATGACAGGGAGTCAGGACATCCAACTTCAAGTATGATGAGATGCCCCCTGGCAGAGCAATGTTCTTGCCAAAATCAATTGGAAGAGCAGAAAAAAAAAAGATACATACCTGTTTGAGGAAATCTTAGAACTAGTCATGTAATCAGGTTTGGAGAACAAAATAATTTTAGAAAGAATGAAATCTTGGGAAGAATTGAACCAACTTTCCTTTTTTAGGTTATGAGGATTAATTCTTTTTTTAATTGTTTTGTGCTCACCTGAGGATATTTTTTCATTGCTTTCTGAGAGAGGAAGGGAGAGAGAGAAACACTGATGCAAAAGGGAAGCATCGATCGTTGCCTCTGGCTGTGCCGAGACCGGGAATTGAACTCACAACCTATGCATGTGCCCTAACTGGGAACCAAACTCACAACCTTTCAGTTATGGGACGATGATCCAGCCAACTGAGCCGCTTATGGCTAGGGCTGAACCAACTTCCTGCAGCAATTTTTTTTTCATTTTTTTAATTTACTGATTTGAGAGAGAGAGAGAGAGAGAGAAACATGGATGTGTTGTTCCATTTATTGATGCTTTCATTGGTTGGTCCTGTATGTGCCCTGACCAGGATGGAACCTGCAATCTTGGTGTGTGAGAATGATGCTCCAACCAACTGAGCTACCCCACCAGGGCTCCGCAGCTGAGTTTAACCTCATTGTGTTTGGTAGTTTGTGGTGCACAGCAACAGTCTGATGGGCCAAGCAAAGAGCTGAGGGAGAGGGGCACCACCAGTAGACAGAGAAAACAGAGCAGCTTTTGACATTCTAGTGGGCAACAGAAAGAAAAATTACAAACGTGAGGGGCCAAGTGCTTTAAGTGAGAAGGGAAGGGTAAAGATCTGAGCCTAACACTACCATTTTTTCCTTTAAGACATACAACAAATTCTGGAGCTGCTTAGGGCAGGAGGCTAAGAGGCCAACCAGTAGTAGTTTCAGGTTGCTGAGAAGAAAAGGATTAGATTCAGGGACCTACTACTGGGCAGAAACACTAGTGAACATCATAGACTGCCCCTTGGGAAACCTGGAGCAGGGACAGACCAGGAGCAGATAAAAGCGGCTGGAGCAAAACAACAGCAATGCAGCTTTTGAACAGCTAATGAATACATACAGAATTAAATGCAAGGCAATGATGTAGAAGACAGAAGGGGGTTAATAGAGTTGAAATTGTAGATGGTTTATGCTTTATCAAGCGATTTGTTTTAGCTCTACTGACCCATAGGAAAGCATGTTCATAGTCTCTACGTTTACCACGGAAATCATATGTGATAACTTAGGCCTTAAAAGAAGAAACAATATAATAAATAAAGAAGGTATTTCATAATAATAAGGTCAATCCACTAAAAAGATATCATAATCCTGCATCTCTAGACACCCAACAACATAGTTTCAAAATATATACAACAAAATAGAGCTAAAAGGAAAAATAGGCAAAGCCACAATTATAGAGCTCCCTCAACCTCAGCTCTTTCAATGAGGAAGCTAAAATAAGGATTAAACATTGTAAAAATATAGAAGATCTGGACAACATATATAATAAATGTGATCTAATCAATATTTATAAGATGTTGATCTAATAACCAACAACAGATATTGGTAAACTTTTCCTTAAAGGGCAAGATAATAAATACTTCAGACCTGCAGGCCTCGTAATCTCTACTGCAAGCACTCAGCTCTGCTATTATACGTGAAAGCATCTATAGACAGGGTGTACAATAAGTGAATGGACATGGCTGGGTGGCAATAAAACTTTATTTATATAAACAGGTGGACAATAAAATTGTGAGTCATCCTTTGCGAACCCTTGAACTAGAATATACATTTCCTTTAAATTCATGTGGTAAAATTTCCTTGAAATTGACCAAATACTATGTCATAACACAAGTCTCAACAAATTTCAAATAATTTAGATCATTCAGAAGAATTGGCTGACCACAGTGAATTTAAGCTAGAAATAAATAAGATGGGTAGGAAATTCTCAATATGAAATTAAGCACTGCACTTTAAAATAAACTTTATGTCAAAAAATCACAAAGTAAATTAAAACATTTTAACTAAATAATAATAAAATATCACATATCATAACTTGTGAAATATCCTAAAGCTGCACTTAAAGGGATAATTACAGCAAAAAATTTTAAGAACCTGTGTGAAGAAATTAGAAAACCAGCCACCAGTTAAACCCACGAAAAGTAAACTAATAAGAATAAATGCATAAATTAATGAAATATTTAAAAGGCATACAGCAGAGAAAATTAACAAAGTAAAAGTTGGTATTTGAAAATAATAAAATTGAGAAAACTTTTCCAAGACTAAAAATGTAAATAAAGACATAAGAAAGGCACGGATTGGCTAGCTCAAGAATGAAAGAGGAGCTACCACTAACAAATTTAAGATGGCAAATGCTGTGTGGTACTGAACTTGAAATCTCTGTTGCAGAGAATAATGTTTAGAGGGCAGACAGCCCTTTTCTCACCTCTCTTAACACCATCTGATACCTTGATAGCTGCAACCTACACGTGAATTTCGGGCTTGGCCTTGTGCCTTGATCTGGCCAATGAACTGTGAGCTGACAATTAGTGAGCAAAAGTTTTAAATGCATTTGCATGGTTTAATATTGTTACTTGTCTTTTTTCCATCCACTAAAGGAGCAGGTCCAGTGGAGACTCTCAACAAGGCTGTTGAGCTGACCTGAACTTTACCTACAGCCAGGAGTCAAGCCCGGCTGAGTTCAGCAGAACTGCATCTGACCTGCAGATCATGGAGAATCAACAACAAAGCTAAAGCTTGTGGCAAGCCACTCAGTTTTAGAGTTGCTCAGCATTATTACACTAAGTGTTGACTAATATACCCTTGAAAAAATAAAATTTACCAGTTTTGAAAAAGAAGAAATAGAAAATTTAAATATTCGGTTGTTTTTAAAGATTTTATTTACTTTTAGACAGAGGGGAAGGGAAGGAGAAAAAGAGAGAGGAACAGTGTGTGGTTGCCTCTCACAAGCCCCGCACTGGGAAACCTGGCCTGCAACCCAGGCCTATGTCCTGACTGGGAATCGAACCAATGACCCTTTGCTTCACAGTCCAGTGCTCAATCCACTGAGCTACACCAGCCCAGGATAAATATTCTTCTTACACTAGATAAGAATAATTCAAATACAAAATAAATATTTAAAAACAAATATTTGGGGGGCCTTGATACCTTTATCAGTAATCCGTCCTAAATTATTCAAGAAGCACTATCAATATTGCAAAAATTCTCCCACAGAATAGAAAAAAAGTGAATGTTTCATATCTCATTTTTAAAAATGTACATTACAAATCCTGACAAAAACATTCAACAGAAATTAAGACTAATCTCTACTTGAAGAGGGGTTTTGAAATCACTTGACAAAAATCAACTACCCTTATGATTTAAAGGAGAAAACCCCAGCAAATTAAGAGTAGAAGGAAGTTTCTCTATTCTAATCAATAATATAATTGAAAAAAAACTTTTAAATTAAAAAAATTAAAAGCAAATATCATTTTATTTGTCCAGTATTGTAAGCTTTTGCCCTGAATTGGAAGAAAACAGTGTACACACTACCACAAGTTCCACACAGAACTGTTCAGTCTGTGCAAGCACAATAAATAAGGGAAAGAAAGGAAACAAGGAGGATGAAAATTAGAAAAAATATATAAAACTGTAATAATTCAGATAGTCAATGACTGTACAAAAAACAATAGCATATAGATTATTTATGAAAATTCATAGTAAATTTAGCAAGATACTTGGATAAAAAATCAACCAAAAGCCAATTTTTATACAAATATAAGCAAAAATTTTAAAATAAACTATGCCATTTATAATAGCATAAGCATTCAAATTAGTGTAATGTTAATGAAATGCGTGCAAGATTCTATGATGAAATCTGCAAAACTTCACTGAAATGAAAGAAGACCTGAATGAATGGAGAAATAAGCCAAGTCCAAAAAACTGAAAGACTCAAATTAAGATATTCATTCTCAAATTGATCTATAAAATTTTATGGAATGCCAATAAAAACTCCAGCAGAATATTTCTTTTGTAAATGGACAAGTTGCCTTTAAAACGTATAGGGAAATACGATAAAAATTTTAAGTAAAAGTATGCTAAGTCTATTGACTAGCGAGATGAAAAAAATGAACCTTTACCCCTACCTCCTGCTACATATGGAAAACAATTCAAAATGGAACATAGCTCTAAAGGTGAAAAATAGAATAAAACTTTTAGAAGAAAACATAAAGGAATTTTTTTTATTATATTGTGGTAGACAAAGATTTCTTCAATGCCTACAACCACCAGCCATGAAGAATAAAATTGATACATTATACTACATCAAAAGTAAGAAATTTTATTTATCAAAAGACACTGTTAAGATTGTGAAAAGAGGGGGAAATAATACATGTATTATTCAATAAAGGACTTGCATCTGCAAGATTTAAATGACTCCTATTTGTCAATACAAATAGTCACCACTCAAAAGGGATAGGAGCCACAGTCCTGAACAGGCATTTCCCAAAGCAGTAGATCCATATGGCCAATAAGGACATGGAAATGGACTTAATTAGCCAAAGAAATGCCCATTAAAACCACAAGGTGAGCACACACTTTCCAGAATGGATAAAACACAAAGGGCAGACAAATGCAAATCCAATGATCTGGAACAATCCATGGAGCTACTAATTGATGCAAGAACTTTGGGAGAGTGTTTGCAGTGACTGTTAAAGCTGCATATAGGGATACCCATGCATTAGCAATTCTATTGGATTAGAAAGAAACACATTCTTATGTATAGCGAAGACATAAAGGAAAACTTCACAGCACACTCTTTGTAATAGACAAATACTGAAATTAACCCACTATCTACTGATGGTCAGGTGGATAAAAGCAATGGAATATTCTACACTCATGCAAATGAACTACATTTACATGCAACATCATGAGGAATATCACAAACATGTCTTTGAGCAAAAGAAGTCAGACATAAACAGTCACATGCTGTGTGGTTTTCCTGCATAAAGTACACAGAAAGCACAGGCAGTCTGCACTTTCAGAATGCACCCTAGGTAACCGTGGGGGGTGAGTCTACAGGAAGGGCCATGTGGGAAGCCATTACAGTGCTATAATGTCTTATTTCTTGCTTTAGGAGCTGGCTACATGGATGTTTTCACTATTTAAAATTTCTTCAAACTGGGCATTTCTGATTTCTGCACTTTTCTGTAAGAATAGTATATGGCATGAAAATATATTCAAAGCAATTTTGAAATAAAAGTATTTTTAGATAAGCCAAACTGAGAACATTTTACCAAACAAACCATACATAGAGGCATTTCTAAGGGTTTTTTTATTTATTTATTTTTAGAGAGAGGGGAGAGGAGGGAGAAAGTGAGGGAGAGAAACATCAATGTGTGGTCACCTCTTATGTGTCCCCCCACTGGGGACCTGGCCCACAACCCAGGCATGTTCCCTGACTGGGAATCGAAACGGCGACCCTTTGGTTCACAGCCCACACTCAATCCACTGAGCTACACCAGCCAGGGTCATTTCTAAGGGTTTTGATATAGAAGAAGTAAACTGATTCCAGAGAGAACATCTGGAATGAGGAAAGTAGGGGTTAGCAAAGAAATTAGTAAATAGGTGGTTCCTCTACACAAATATTGATTTAAGATGGTATTAATAATTTTTAATTTGTCGGACAACCAACTTTCAGTTTTACGATAAATAAGGTCTGAAGACCTAATGGATAACATGATGACTATAGTTGGCACCGCATGTATAATTGAAATTTGCTAACAGAGTGGAACTTAAATGTTCTCACACACACAAAGCAGGTAAATATTTGAGGTGATGGATGTGTTAATTAACTTAATGGGGCAATCCTTAAAAACAAATTAGAAAAAATATATTGATGAGAGAAGGAAAAGGTTTTCAAAGTTCCTTTTATTGATCAAATGGAGAGTTATACATTTAATTAGTAATTTTAATAATTATGTGTGATATAATTTATTGAGTAATCACTAAAAGAGTAGCAATAGTTTATATAATTTCCAAACTTGTAGATAAGGTTAAAAATCTGGAAATAAAATATAAGTTACAACACCATAAAAGTCCTAGAGGAGAACATAGGCAGGAAAATCTTAGATATCCCATGCAGCAATATTTTCACCAATATGTCCCCTAGAGCAAGGGACATAAAGGAACGAATAAACAAGTGGGACTTCATCAAAATAAAAAGGTTCTGCATGGCTAAAGAAAACATCAGCAAAATGAAAAGGGAACCAACCATATAGGAAAATATATTTGCCAGTGATACCTCGAACAAGGGTTTGATCTCCAAAATTTATAAAGAACTTATGCGACTCCACTGCAGGAAGACCAACAATCCAATGAAAACTTGGGCAAAGCACCTGAGCAGACACTTCTCCAAGGAGGACATACAGAGGGCCCAGAGACATATGAAAGGATGCTCAGCGTCACTGGCCATCAGAGAGATGCCAACTAAAACCACAGTGAGATACCACTTCACATCGGTCAGAATGGCCGTCACAAACAAATCAACAAACAACACGTACTGGCAAGTTTGTGGAGAAAAGGGAACCCTAATATACTGTTGGGGGGAATGCAGACTGGTGCAGCCACTGTGGAAAATAGTATGGAATTTCCACAAAAAAATGAAAATGGAACTGACTTTTGACCTGGCAATTCTTCTGCTGGGATTATACCCTTAAAATACTGAACCACAAATTCAAAAGAACCTGTGCACCCCAGTGTTCATATAGAAACATGATTTACAATAGCCAAATGCTGGAAGCAACCTAAGTGCCCATCAGTGCATGAGGTGATCTAAAGACTATGGTACATTTACACAGTGGAATTCTACTCAGCAGAAAGAAAGAAGGAGCTCCAACCCTTTGCAACAGCATGGATGGAACTGGAAAGTATTATGTTAAATGAAATAAGCCAGGTGGTGAAAGACAAACACTGTATGATCTCACCTATAAGTGGAACTTGGTCAACAAAACAAGCAAGCAAACATAATATAACCAGAGACATTGATATAAAGAACAAACTGACAGTGACAGGAGGGGAAGCGGGGGGCAATAATGGGGGAAAGAAGGGGAAGGGTCATCAAGGAACAGGTATAAAGGACCCACGGACCGAAACAAAGTGGGTAGGATAGAGGGTGGGAGGTGGGGATGGCTGGGGTGGAGGAGAGTGGTGGGGGGGAAATGGAAACAACTGTACTTGAACAACAATAAAAAATAAAATTAAAATCTTGAAATAAAAAGAAAATTATATTTATAATATACACATATATGCACACAGTATTACTTATCTATTATTGTAGATCAAATCACTCTGAAAGCTCAGCTTAAAAAGCAAATCATTTATTTTACAATTTGGACGGGCCAGGAATTCAGCAGAGGCTGAGCAAGGCGGTTCTAGCCCCACACCCTGTATTAGATAGCAGGGCAAGACGTTGTGCAGGGCTTTCGCGCTCCGCAGGCTGCATGGGGGCTGGGAGACCTGCCTGCAGCCTCGCTCGCTCATGTGGCTGTTGCAAATGGCCTCGGGTCCCTGCCACTGTGGCCTTTCTAGCAGCTGCTCCCAACGTAGCAGTTGGCTTTCTCAAAGGGGAGGAAGGGGAAAAAAATAAAAAAGAACAAGACAGATCTCACAGTCTTTGAAATGAACCCTCCAAAGTCACACAAGCGACAGCAATAACACTGCCTGGCACACAGGAACTAAAATGCTTGCAAACTGACACACTCACAGTTTTCACGTTACAGGAGAGAAAATTATTTTTCAATGAGTTGATATGCAAATTAAGGAATCAGACAATGAGTAGCATAATTAAACGAGAAAGAATAAATATAAGGGAAATGAATAAACTAGAGGAAAAAATATCCAAGAGCCAAGGGAGTTTACTTAGAAGACTAAAGAGCGATCCATCATGGCTAGATGCCCAAGAAAAAAAGATGTGGCACAAGTAAAAAATAAGAAAAAAAGAGAGTAACTATAACCATGAATAAAGTACAAATATAAAATATTTTCAAATACATTTTTATCTTTATGTTAATACATGTTTAAAAACTTACATGAACTGGAGAAATACCTGTGGGGAGAAAATTATATCATTCACTCATTAAAAAAGACAACCCAGAATAATTCTAAAATAATTTAAATGGAATCAATAGTTCGAAATTTTCTCCCAAAGAAATACCAAGGTAAGATAGTTTTGAGTGGGCTCTATCAAAACATTAGAAAAATATATTCCAATTTTACTCAGTTTCTACCAAAAAGAAAAAAAGAGACAGAACCCCAGAATACTTCTATAGTTTTTTAATGTGCTGGACACATTTTATATTTTCTGTCCCAGACCTGGAATCAGCCATTTCTCCACGGAGTCTTTATCAGCTGCTGGGGGCACTTGCCCAGACACCCCCTGCCTGGCCAGCGCTCTCCCAGCTGCGGCAGGCGTGCTGACTGCTAGTGCTTCACAACTGCCCCTTCTACAAAGAACTCC